>NW_027507903.1:206415321-207015321 GCF_037356315.1 Lithobates pipiens
AGGAAGAAGACCATGGACACCTGGAAAAAACATATGTATACAGCTACTTTTTTTTTTTTTTTTTTAAGGGAGCGGGGGTGCCATTTAGCGGTGGACTTGCAGGCATTTTCAAATTCTTGAAGTTGTCCTTTACACCATACATCTTGGTCATTCATCAAAAGCAGCCTGTGATTGGATAACAGGAACAGAAGCATGCTGATTAGGTCATCCACCTATAAAAGACAAAAACTGAACATTCCATGGCGCAACTCGCCAACCAGTCTGCTAACCAACCAAATTAACCTGTCCAACAGTCTGCGTTTAAAAACAGGGGTTTAGTTAGCATGCATTTCCAAACTCATCCATAAGCTGCAAGGCCTCTTCACGGCACTCTGTGTATGCTTGCAGTCCTAACACTACTGAATTTATGAGCGTCTCCACAGTGGGAGCACATGCATTCAATAGATAGAGGGGCAGGTGGGCCTGGGGGCAGCCCAATCCCCCTTAAAGGAACAGGAGAGCACTGGTTACCCAACATGTAGCACAGTGTGTCCCTGGACCATATTTACACCAGTAACAAACACATGCCCCTGCCCCCACCTATAACTGGCCTTCACAGCAAGGAGCACATGGCAGGGCAAATGCATAAAAGACAAAAACAGAACATTCCATACATTACATCCACATGTAAGCCTGTTATGGAAGGGAGGTTGATGGCAGTGAGCAAAGCCCTGATTGGCTTACATTGTTGACCCTCGCACTTCCACTTCTGTCCAGGATTACAATAGTTTGGTAGCAAGATATTTGCAGACACTAAGTGGCCTATTCACAGTGGAGTGAGGGTAACGTTATCTGCATTTTCTGGGACACCACAGTGCTTACTCTACACCATGTCTGTATTAATAAGCCATTTTTAAAATGATAAAATGCAGGCCACAGTGTGGAGCATGCAGTACCCCCTGAGTTGTCGCTGTGTGATTGGAAGACGGCCGGTCACATGACTTGCATTACGTTCCATTTGGGACTCTGTCATCACTAAGGATTTTTGGTGGCTGGAAGCTGATTTTCTGCCTTTTTTATGAAATGCTGTAGAAAAACAATTATTTTGGTACAACATATTTCCAGGGCTCATTCTTGATGACATTTGCTTTCAGTTCCTTGTATCAGCTGCTGGAGAAATGATGAACTTTTGTCTTCCCATTAACCAAACTGTTTACACACAATTCTCTAGGGCAACTTATTAGCTTGTCAATTCACAGCAACTGCAATTTGTTTTTTCCTTGGTGTTTACAGAGATATATAACATGGTTGTTATAGAAACCTGAGATTAGATACTTCACACTGACATAGGAACCCTGCACCACACATGTTACATTGTATGGTTTCTTTGTAGTCTGTGTGCTGCTGTTTATTTATTATTGTTTTAACATGTTTTTATTTTGAAAATCTGTCTTTTTTTTTTTCATTAAGACATCAAGTTCCACAAAATACATCCACAATCTCTTATAGTAACGATACATTTTAGGGTAGCTTAATATTCCACAACTGTATACTTTGGGATTTATTTACTAAAGGCAAATCCACTTTGCACTGCAAATGCATTTGGAAGTGCAGTCACTGTAGGTCTGAGGGGGGCATGCAGGAAAAATAAAAAGCAGCGTTTTTGCTTGCACATGATTGGATAATAAAAATCAGCAGAGCTTCCCCTCATTTTGGATCTTTCCCTCAGATTTACAGTGACTGCACTTCCAAGTGCACTTCATAGTGGAATTGCCTTTAGTAAATTAACCCCATAATATTCCAGTCTCAATAAAGCTCCTTCTTGTCTTCATGTTTTAGTAAGTAGCCACCACTAATGCATCAGGATTTACCCAAATGGACTCTTCAATTCTCCTCTTTCTTTCTTTTTTAAACAGAGAAAAGGGGATGGGGGGTGGGGGGAGAAGGAAGAAAAATAAACAATGATTCTCAGAGGAAATGGATTACCTGTGTGTATTGATTGGAACGAAGGCGGGGGGGAACGCACTCCCCCGAGCGACTCTAGCCTCTTCCGAATATACAAACGAATCCTGAGATGACCACGTTTTAGTATATTGTTTATTTCTGTCTTGAACGGAAAGCAGTAGCTCCTCCATGGTACCGATACTTCTGACCCTTTTAAATGGGGTTTATACATGTTCGTGTTTTTTCACCTTAATGCAGCCTATGCATTAAGGTGAAAAAACACCTGTCAGTGACCGCCCCCCCCATTTTTACTTACCTGAACCCTCGAACTAGGGGATTATTCTCGGCTGTTGTTTGGATAGATTGATAGCAGTGCAGCTATTGGCTCCCACTGCTGTCAATCAAATCCAATCACGTGGCAGCCGGGGGGGGGGGGGGGCGGGCCAAGTCCTGCATTCTGCGGTTATGGCCGCCGAATGCTGGACTCAGGAGCAAAATACTAATTTTGATGATGTTACATTGGCCAAACCAAGAGTATAAGCCTTGGTTCAATTTATCCAATAGGGATCGTACTGAGTTAAATAAAGATGGAAAATTTGCCACAAAACTGAATTTGATGGTACCCAAGTACCTTAACGCTGAACACGTCCATATAAGGTTAAAGTTAAGTTGTATAGTGCGACGCACAAAAAGAGGCAATGCAACTCCCATAGCTTCAGATTTGGTGTAATTTATTTTTGGATTTAATAAAGCTTCGTAGCATTCTTTTTGTGATAATTTTATATACTATTTCTCTGTTGGCTAAAAGAAAGAAAAATGTGTGTGTGTGTGTATGTGTGTATATATGTATATATATATATATATATATATATATATATATATTTAGTAATGTTATCCAACGTGTGTGTGTGTGTATGTATATGTATGTATATATATATATATATATATATATATATACACACACACTATACATTATATTGTAAGTAAGTTATAAGTATTTGGGACATCTGCCTTTACATGCAAATTAACTTTAATGGTATGCCAGTCTAATGCCTTGTACATATGATCAGTTAAACATACGACTTGTTTGCATTTTGTTGCATAATGCTAATATCGAATTCAACAGTGCATTTTGCGCTCTACGAAATGTACGATTCTGGAAAACCTTCCTGTTTGCATAGCTACGTATCAGAAATGATGTCAAATATATGTGACCCCTGTGTCTGCCAGGCCTTTTGGCTATTTCCTTTTGTATTGTAGAGGCATATTCGTGTACATTGTGCAAATGATTTTCTGTTCATATGTTGGAGCATTTTTGTAGTATGAACATGGTTTACGTTCTCCCATACCCTTCCTGGTTATTTTCGTGTTTCTGATCATGCTTGGTGTTTGTCTATCGATTTTTTTAGCAGACGCATAATGTACTGATTAAACTATTGTTGTTCGCTGGGCTATCGTCCAAGCAAAGTTTTCATGTTTGTCCCTTCGGATATTGGTGGACAAACTGTCATGATCAGCTGTTGAAAGATGTGTACTAACGATCAGACTATCCTGCGATCAATCTGAGAGTGATTTTGATCATCCAATTATCTGATCGTGTTTACGAGGCATTAATCTGTAGGGTTCAATATTGAGTTGGCCCACCGTTTGCAGCTATAACAACTTTAACTCTTTTGGGGAGGCTGTCTACAAGGTTTAGGAGTGTGTCTATGGGAATGTTTGACCATTCTTCCAGAAGCGTATTTGTGAGGTTGGGCAATAATGTTGGATGAGAAGGCCAGGCTTGCAGTCTCCGCTCTAATTCATCCCAAAGGCATTCTATCGGGTTGAGGCCAGGACTCTGTGCAGGCCAGTTAAGGAGTCATCCCTAAACTCTTCCCACAAAGTTTTTAGCATGAAATTGTCCAATATGTCTTGATATGCTGAAGTCTTAAGAGTTCCCTTCACTGCAGCTAAGGAGCCAAGCCCAACTCCTGAAAAACAACCTCACACCATAATCTCTCCTCCATCAAATGATTTGGACCAGTGCGCAAAGCAAGGGTGAGCCAACTTCATATCGAACCCTATGGTAAAGCGCTGCTAAGCCACTACATTGGCTGTATATTTGGGGCCGTTGTCATGCTGCAGTAAAAATTTGGCGGTGAAGGTGTGGCATGATAGATAAGCATTGGCCTGTATTTCTCGGCATTGAGAACACTATTGATTATGACCAAATCTCCAACAGGAATGCAGCCCTAAACTTGCAAGAAACCTCCACCATGCTTCACTGCTGCTTGCAGACACGTATTATAAAAAATAAACCACCAAATAATTATGCACTTGGTGCTAGAGGGTGATGCTGCACAGTATGTTCCGGATACAGGAAAAAATTAAATTATATAAACAGTGCACAAAACCTTTGACCAATAAAAACTCTATGAATACAAACAAAAAAGTGACTCCACTAGGGGGCCAATATAAAAATCTTGTGTGAAAATGAAAGTCCATTCCCGAGTGAATATTTCAGGGCTCCACTAGGGAGGCCAGTATGGAATATTTGTGTGTGTGTGTGTTTTAGTCCCAATCACCTTGGACATAGTCCTATATTCCCTAAGGCCCCTTTCACACTACTGCAACTTCAAAGTCGTGCGATTTTACGGCAATTTTGCGCCCACGATTTTGATGCAAACTTTTTTCTTTTTTTTGCCATGATTTCAGGAATGCCCTTGTAAACTTGAGGTATATGGACCTCAACTCGCATCAAAGCCAGACCAAAGTAGTACATGGACTACTTTGTAGTGTGAAAGGGGCCTTACTGAATAACCAGGATTTCCAGATTTTAAGAGATCTCTAGCGCAGGATACACCAAATACGAATCACACCAGGGTAATGGTAGCAACCTCCACGCCTACCAGGTCCTCCGCTGGCTGTCCAGAAAGCGCAATTCTCCACAGTAAGATTCAAAATATTGATTTAATTTAGATTTTTCTTTTGCTTGCTCACTTTTCATTTTAAAATTTGATACATTTAAAATTAAATATATTTATTTGAAAGCTTTCTTACTTTACAGCATTGCTTCATGTTCTGCATGTATTTTCTTTCACTAATGCACAATAACACAAAATGTGCTCTCCTCAAACATACACAATAAATGCTCTATAAAAAAAGTGGTGCTGCTGAAAAAAACCCGTAATTTATGAATATCTGTATCCATATCAAGTGTTTTTGTGATAAACAATACACACAATATCTTAAAAAAATATATATTATAATAATTCTATAATTTTGTATGTGCATCTTGAACACATTTGTAAGGGTAATTTGTTACACTTTTGCTTCACATTGTTGGTAGCACAGTAGGGTAGGGTTGCATTATATATTTTTTTTTCTAAAATGTTTTATTCATTTAACTAAATATGCCTAATAATTTCTTTCAGGACACCCTTACATATTGCTTGTGCTAATGGACATTTGGATGCTGTGAAGTTGCTGGTAGAAAGCAAGGCAAAGTTAAATCTTTGCGACAATGACAGTCGAACACCTTTATTCAAGGTATCTGTATAATGCCTTAGGAACTTTATTAATTACGGTAACTATTTTGCAAAGGGTATGAGAATTTTTCCCTATGACAATTATTTACTTTTTCTTTTCTAGTCTATACAGTGTCAGCATGAGCACTGCGCTACTGCTTTGTTAGAGCACAATGCAGATCCCAATGTTGTAGATGTCAATGGAAATTCAGCCCTTCATCTTGCTGCTCTTATTCCATCTTTGGCCATAGCAAATCAGCTACTGGAACATGGCGCTAGCATTAATACTGTAAATAAAGTAAGTATTACTTTGTATGGACTAAATTGTTAACCATGTTATGGTACAGAAGATAAATGCTGCAATGTTACATAGTTAGTAAGGTTGAATAAAGACACCAGTCCATCCAGTTCAACCTGAGTGAATGTCTACAATTGTCCCTATCCCTGTACACTGCACACTCACATCGGTCCCTACCCTCAAGGAGCCCACAATCCAAGGTCCACATTCATATACTAGGGCCAATTTTTGACAGAGGCCAATTAACCTACCTACATGTCTTTGGAGTGTGGGAGGAAACCGGAAGTACCCGGAGGAAACCCACGCAGGCACAGGAAGAACATGCAAACTCCAGGCAGGTAGTGTCGTGGTTGGGATGTGAACCAGCGACCCTTTTTACTGCTAGGCGAGAGTGCTAACCACTACACCACTATGCCGCCCATAAAATTATACTTTTATAGTAATTATCCTACAATATGAAATGGTAATGTCAAAATTCACAATGGATGTGTGACATTTTCAGTGTCCTTCCAGAAAAGGTGAAGAAGCAGCAGAATGTTAAAAAAAAAAAGATATTTAAATAATATACATTGTCATACACAATTGTAATATTTAGACTGTATTAAACTATGTTTAGTATGCATGTTAGCAATGATGTCAAATCTTTATAAGGTAACTGTAAGATAAATTAAAACCAATCCAAGAGAAGGTCAGAGACTGCAGGCATGCTTCAAGAGACAGATAGAAACTGCAGACATTAAATGACACTGGAATCACAGCCTCTCTGATGCTCCCATCACTTGCTCCATTCCCCAACAAGAAGACAAGGGCAGTCAAATGATAATCTGCTTGGGGCAGTCTTACAGCACCGTGGTTGTTGCAGAAAGGTTGCACATAGGTAGTATTTTGCCAGCTGGATGGCAACATAGTGGTACATTGGGCCATATGTAGGTACTGTTTGGGCTGCATGCTGAGCAGCAGGCCAGCACAAGTTTGCCAGCAAGGACATCTAAATCTCCTACTCGGGGAACCTGTGAGGGAGGAGGTTAGATCGATTTAATGTTCTGTTTATGTATTTATTTTTCTCAGGGAAGGGAGAATTCTGTAAACTAAACTAACCTGAATCTCTAATAATAATAAATTGGTGAATCCCTTCCTGAATGCTTTTATCTTTATACAAATAGATTTTCTGAGTTATCTACTTTAATTAGGCTATTTTATTATAACGCACCACTTGAGCATGTGTGGAAAATTCAATTGATAACTGTTATAAGAAGGTTTTGTAGTGCAAACAGCTCCTATTGCTCTGACAGGCTTGGAGTTGCCTCCAGTAGTTAATTGGTATGAGTCCCGGGAGAAGGTGACCCACACTGTTTGGCAAAAGTTGACCAGTTGCAGTATTACATATAAATATGTACTACTCTTGATTTTCACCCAGCAGGCTTTTTTTTTTGTGTTTCATGAAACCAAACGTTTACACAACTCAATAGCCAAAGCTTAGACTACACCTATACTCCTTCCTTCCTTTCTTTGCCCCTAGGGCTCCATACAGGGTCTCAGATAGAGAGAGAGCGAGAGTCTAAGGGTGCATTCGCATGTGCGCTTTGATTAGATGGCCAGTGGCCATGATTAGCTGCAGGAGCTGACAGCCTGTCATTGTTTTCAATAGGTCTGTCTCCTGTAGTTAATCATGAGAACCCCTGTTGAGTTTCTCGCATCTAATGGGAGTGCAGGTGCATTTGCAGATGTAAATATATCCTCACCTCTATTTCTGTGATCTGTATTAGAAAACCCATAATGCATTACATAACCAGTGTCTTTGGTGCACCCTGTACTGTATATGTTATTTGTAAAATAAAGGTTTTCTATCATATACTGTAGGTTAAAAAAAAGACGTGCCTGTCCAAGTTCAACCAAAACTATTAATAAGAAACTAAGAAAAAAATCCTGAAAAAATAAATAAATTGATCATAAAACCACTAAAGTTTTTTAATGTGAGCAGTTTTATTTTAAAGATATATTTATTGAGCTTTAAAAAAGGCAATACAAATTTGGAGAAAAGAAAACCCTAATTAATACAGAGAAAAAAAAAACCCTGAGTTGTTTCTCAATACTTCACAATTCACAGCAGAGTAGTACAACAGATGATACATTGAATACTGTAGGTCGTATAAATGTGCACAGTTTAATCCTAAATGTATGGTTTATATTGTTATATTGACGTTTTGTATTTACTGTAATATACTAATACTCTATCGGTTTGGATTTTAGGACGGCTGTACACCACTTGTTCTAGCAGCTACTGAAAATCATCAGGAAATGGTTGAATTTTTAATTAAAGAAGGAGCTGATGTGAATTCAAAGGACAAAAATGGAAGGTATGTTTAAGGGTAGATGTGCATGTGTTTATAGAACTGGAATGAGAAAAGGGTTTTTGTATTCCAAGCCAAGGACCACCATGTTTGGTGAAGATGAATATTGCAGTATGAGGAATAGATTTAGTCACCTAAATATAACTACAGTAAATGTATTATGATGTTAAAGTGGAGGGCCGCTCCCTAAAACAAAAAAAAAAATAACATAACATTGTTCCTAAAAATCTGAAGAAAAAAAACGAAAACATATATTTTTTTAACTTGCCAGACATGGCTGTTGCTAGGCAGATCGTCCTAATCTGCCACTTCCTACACCGCGGTGATCTTCAGTCTTCTCCTCCTCATGTTGTCTTCTGAGGAATGGGGAGCGCTGTGTTCTGGGAACTGTGTGTGGCCCAGAACACAGCCGGTTATTCACAAAGCGCTGCGCAGTAGAAAACGGGCAGTGAAGCCACAACGCTCCACTGCCTGTTTCCCTTAGTTAGAATGGCTGCCCCAGGAGCCGAGGGACGGGGTCGGCTTTGGGCGGCCGACATCGCGGGCACCCTGGACAGGTAAGTGCTTATTAAAAGTCAGCAGATACAGTGTTTGTAGCTGCTGACTTTAAAAAAAAAAAATAATAATTTCAGCTGGCCCACCGCTTTAATTTTATACTGGTGAGATGACTGTTTGCTAGTGCCACAACCAGGAAACTTGGGTGGTTATGTGCACTACAGAACACTGGCTTTTTGGTTGGAGTGGTGGTATACAGCAGATCCAAGACAGTGTAGAGAACCTCCTAATTGGAGTAAGTGGCACTCCTCCTTCTATCCCACTCCTGTTGACTTTAATGGGCAACCCCCCTCACATAGACGTTGCATGGAGCAGTAGTTTTCACTCCTTTTTGTTTATCACATTTATCATATTTATATGTCATTATTATAGTATTTCATATATGGATTTTGATTAGGAAGTCTGTTTTACTTCATCACATTGTTATTGAATTCCCCAAACTACTTCACCTGTGACACTGAGGAGGTGTCCTATTGTCCCGATTAGCAGCAATGTAGGCTAGCAAAAAGCTAAATGGGGTAGGGGCGGGGGGAGGATAAAACGGGTAATAAATTCTTACCTCTTGCATTACAGAACATCTTTAATGGTTGCTGCAGGCAATGGTCAGATCAGTTTAGTGAAGTATTTACTACAAAATAATGCTGATATCTTTGTAAAAGACGAGACTGGATGGACTGCTGATGATCATGCTGTTATGAATGGCCATCATGCGTAAGTTTTTAAAATTTACTTTTATTTTATTTTTTTATCTCTGCATTAAAGTGGTTGTAAACCTCAGATGTGAAATATGAACAAAGCATTTCCCTCTCTAGCGTGTACACGTCTCAATTAAGGTCACTAAGGGGTTAATTTACTAAAACGTAAAAAGTTAGAAGCTGATTGGTTTCTATGCAGAGCTGCACCATATTTTGCACTCTACAATTTTAGTAAATCAACCCCTAAGTGTCATTTCTGTCTGCTGCTTTGTTCTATTGCTATCAGCATGAATAATTTCTGACAAGTTTTCCTGACACCAAGAGAAAAAAGATGACATGGCGGGGACCTCCAGCTGATTGACAGCCTCAGCTCTGTTCCTATGTGCTGTGCAAGGGAGGGTGTGTCCCTTCCCTCCAATCGGCTCTCTCAGAGCTCTCCTCATTGAGTGCTGATTTTGCGATTAAGGGCCCTGCCACAGTATATGTACGTGGATCGGTCCTTAATCGGTTAAACTTGGGTACACATTTGCCGAAAATTGGTAAAGAACTATCCGTTCGGCAGGAATCGGTCAACTTTCTTTCTGTGTATACAGCTTCTCATACAACAGAAGCAGGTCTTATGAGAATGCTGGAACGCCAGCATCCTATCAGCCCTTGCATCCAGTGGCAGTCCCCCCTGTTAGAACACAATAACTCAGCAGGGAGATTGCAGCACTAACATCGGATGTGTTGCTACGGCGATCTGTACATTTTTTATTTTTGTTCTGCCCGCTGAGTTGAACAAAAGACAACTTTTTGCCATGTGTACCCAGCATTAGGCAGAACTAAAGTCACTCAGTGATGATCAAAGGCCTTTATTATAGGCCATTAGACCTCTTCAAATGAAAGCAATTGACTGGCATAACTAAATATGAACTCATACTTTGATTATATAAACATATATGAGAAATATTTAGGCTGCCGTTGCTGGTCTCTTTCAAAAAGTGCAAATTTCTTTGGCTGTTATCCCTGACCAAAAATACCTATTTATGCTACCTATAATATTTAAAGGGATCAATATTTAAAGGCAGACTTTTCATGTAATTTTCTAACATTTTAATTATTTCTTTTTTTTTCAGTTGTTCACATTTAATTATTGAACACGGTTCAAAGAATAAGCGTTCATCCCTTTACAGTGGTGGTAAAAAAGGCACATCAGTATTTAACAGTCCTGATCGAGTTGTGGAAGGTGGATTTGCTTTGGGCAGCCCAGCTATAAATAAAGAAGGTAAACCCGGATCTCTAGTTCTATTATGTATAGTTATTTTTTTAAAGCTAATATTTTTCACAAATTCTGATTAGAAGATAAACCTGGTTTATTCAGCAAAACAGTTTGGGCATAGAATGAAAAAAAATATTAGTGCCAACAGATCAATCTTCTAAGTTCTGTATGAATTGTTCCTGCTGGCGTCCAGCAGCAATCCATGTGGGTAATCCCTGGCTGGGTGGACAGCCACCGATAGCTGCAGCCGCCTCTGACTTGTCATATAGACCACTTTCACACTGGTGCTGCCCGTTCGTTATTGCTAAACTGCTGCTCATTGTAGTGGCGCTTTACCGCTGTTTACGCAGCACTTTTCGGCCACTACCAGGGTGCTTTTAACCAAAAGAAGGCGTTAAAATGCCCCTGTTGTGGCACTTTCGAAACGCTTTTCAGGCGTTTTGGAAGTGCTGCCCATTAATTTCAATGGGCAGGGTGTTTTGGGAGCGCTCCTAAACCACCCCAAAGATACTGCATGCAGGACTTTTTCTAATGTCCCGCAAGCACACCGCCCCAGTGTGAAAGCACTCGGGCTTTCACACTCAAGTCTTGGGAGGCAGTTTTCAGGCGCTATTTCTAGCGCTAAAATGCCTGAAAACTGCCTCATTGTGAAAGGGGTCTGAAGTGTATAGGGCTCGGCGGCTGCAGCTTCTCATTTGCAGGTGGCAGAAACGTGTACAGAAATCAGCAGATTCTTGCTGCTGTAATTTGCAGCGGCTCTAGTCACCTGTGCGAATGTAGCCTAAAAAGCCCAATTTAAAATGATGGTACGGGAATTTGGAGGACACTCTCGTATCAGTGTTTATACTTTGGGGGTTATTTACGAAAGTAAAATCCACTTTACACTACAAGTGCACTTGGAAGTGCAGTCGCTGTAAATCTGAGGGGTAGATTTGAAATGAGAGGAAGCTCTGCTGATTTTATCATCCATCATGTGCAAGCTAAAATTATGTTTTTTATTTTCCTTGCATGTCCTCCCTTTTCCTCCCTCCATGTCCCCCATAGATTTACAACGATGTACACTTCCAAGTGTACTTGTAGTGAAAAGTGGATTTGCCTTTCGTAGATAACCCCCTTTATGGGTGGTAAAACACCTAAGAGGTGGTCATTTGTTGTTCAAACATTTGTGTTATAATTTATTTTATGTACTTGCCATCCATTTATAATAGCTTATCAGCTTAGCCTTCTAATGTCCAGGGTATGATTACCATTTTTGTTTCTGTTCTTTCCATGCCTTTTCATGTATGGATGTAGAATTGCAAGTGACTTCAAAGCAAAAGTCAAGAAAAAGAGATTCAGAGAAAGGTATTATGTAGTGAATACACGTTAGCCATTAACGCGGCTTTATGCCTGTATACAATAAAGTAAGAATTCAATATAGGGTAGCAATCCTTAGATGCAGAGATGCAGGAGACACAAACTATAAATCAGGTAAGACTGATGTTTTGTGAATGTCCACATATTTGACACAGACCTTATAGTGACCGTCAGTGTACCGTTTTGTACAGCACTGCTCCTGATCATGAATTACAGATACTTCTAGTAACCAGGCCTGAACAGTGGAGGATTCCTAAGTACATATTTCAGCACAGTCCTGTGTTTGCGCTATAATCATACTTTATTATGTGATGATTGGTAGAACAAGGTGGAGTGTAAATAATATTAGTTGAGGCCCCAATGCCAAATCCCAAAAGCTAAAATTGCCTCTTTTCAAACCATTCTCTCTGATATGTGATCTAAAATATTTGCATTTAGATTAATTCTAATATCCATTTTAATGAAGGCACATCCAGTTTTCCAAGCTGCTGGACAATAATCCAACCATGCAGTACTATTTGAAAGGAAAACATTTGTTTAGAAGTACATAACAGACAAAATTCAACTTAGTTATGCCTAGCTTTAGGCATGGTCCTTTTTATACTGTATGATCATTTTACACAACATTTCTGTTTCAGATTGTGTTCATTATAGCTGTTTTATCCAGATTTAATTTACATGAAACCTTGTCATCAACAATAGACTAATTTTCCTCTTTTCTTTCCCATTTGCTGCCTTTATAGCACCTGTACCTATTAGTTGATAATATATTTCACATTCAAAATGATGAGAATGTTTTCTCTCTATAGGAACTGATGACTTTTCCCAAGGTGACTCCGAATCCCAGTAAGATTTTTCTAATTTCTTTAGTTTTAAATTCATCTGCAAATATATCATTGTAATTTTAAGCTGCGTTTTTGTTTTAAGAGTTTTTCATATGGTATTGGTGGCCTTATTACTCAGATTTTTACAGCAGAAATCTATTTTAGCACATGGACATTAACCACTTGCCGCCCGCCCTATTACAAATAGACGGCGGCAAAGTGGTTTGATAATCCTGACCGGACGTCATATGACGTCCTCAGGATTATGAGACGCTGCGCATCGCGGCGATCGTTGTTGCGGGGTGTCAGTCTGACACCCGGCAACTACGATCTCGGTAAAGAGTCTCCGACGGAGACTCTTTACCACGTGATCAGCCGTGTCCAATCACGGCTGATCACAGTGTAAATGGGAAGAGCCGGTGATCGGCTTTTCCTCACTCGCGTCTGTCAGACGCGAGTAGAGGAGAGCCGATCGGCTGCTCCTCTGACAGGGGGGGTCTGTGCTGATCGATTATCAGCACAGCCCCCCCGAGGATGCCCACACTGGACCACCAGGGACACCACCAGGGAAAAGGTAATCCTCCCTAGACCACCAGGGATGCCCATGGTCAGCACAATGGATGCCAATCAGTGCCCATAATGGATGCCAATCAGTGCCCACAATGGGCATCACTGATTGGCATGCATTATTGTTTGGCACTGATTGGCATCCATTAGTACAGTATAAAACCAATGCCGCCTATGAGTGCCCACCCGTGCCGCCTATGAGTGCCCACCTGTTATGAGTGCCCACCTGTGCCGCCTATGAGTGCCCACCTGTGCCGCCTATGAGTGCCCACCTGTGCCGCCTATGAGTGCCCACCTGTGCCGCCTATGAGTGCCCACCCATGCCCATCTGTGCCGCCTATCCATGCCGATCTGTGCCGCCTATCCATGCCCATCTGTGCCGCCTATCCATGCCAATCCGTGCCAGCTATCAGTGCCAATTTGTGCCACCTATCAGTGTCCATCCGTGTCACCCATCCGTGTCGCCCATCCGTGCCGCCCATCCGTGCCGCCTATCCGTGCCGCCTATCAGTGCCGCCTATCAGGCCGCGTACACACGCGGGGACTGTTCGCCCAACTTTGTCCGCTGAACAGTGTTTCGGCGGACAGTCCGCCCGTGTGTGGGCTTTCAGCGGACAGTTTCAGCGAACAGTTTGCTGAACAAGGTTTTTCGGAATTTCCGAAAAACTGTCCGCTGAAACTTGGTTTCAGCGAACAGTCCCCTCGTGTGTAGGCTTGTTCGTCAAACTAAGTTCCGCGCATGCTCAGAAAGGATTTACACGCCGAAAGTTGTAATGCAGTGTATAGGACGTTGTATTTTCCGTCCCGTCGTACGTGCCGTTCACGTCATCGCGCACGGTTTCAGCAAACTGTTCGTTCGTCGTGTGTGGGCAAGTCCGTCCATGCTAATTTTGAGCGGACTGTTTGCTGAAACTGTTTGACGGACAAAGTTGAGCGAACAGTCCCCGCGTGTGTACGCGGCCTTAGTGTCCATCAATGCCACCTCATCAGTGCCACTTCATTGGTGCCCATCAGTGCCGCCTTATCAGTGCCCATCAGTGTAGCCTCATCAGTGCCCATCAGTGAAGGAGAAAACTTACTTATTTACAAAGTTTTGAAACTGAAACAAAAAAAAACATTTTTTTTTTCAAAATTTTCGGTATTTTTTTATTTGTAGCGCAAAAAATAAAAACCGTAGAGGTGATCAAATACCACCAAAAGAAAGCTCTATTTGTGGGAAAAAAATGATAAAAATTTCATTTGGGTACAGTGTAGCATGACCGCGCAATTGTCATTCAAAGTGCGACAGCGCTGAAAGCTCAAAATTGGTCTGGGCAGGAAGGTGTTTAAGTGCCCTGTATTGAAGTGGTTAAAGGGGATGTAAAGGCTCAAGGTTTTTTACCTTCATGCATTCTATGCTGGCTCCAGAGCCAACTTAGGAGCGAGCACGCATGAGTGCCCCCATAGCAAGCCGCTTGCTATGGGGGCACTCGGCAAGGGGTAGGGGAGGGCCCCAGAGCACTGTTATACGTACATGTGCAATGGTTTTGCACAGATCAGACCAGATCCTCCTCTTCTGGGGTTCCTTGCCAGTGCCCTCCTCTCCTTCCCCCTGTTGAGTGCTCCCATAGGAAGCTGCTTGCTATGGGGACTCTTGTACGGGCTTAATCCTCAGCCATGCTCTGTGTGTCCATTGGCACACAGAGTGTGGCTAGGCCCCACCCCCAATCCCTCCTCACTGGCTGTGATTGACAGCAGCTGGAGCCAATAGCTTCTGCTACTGCCTATCTGTCCAGTGAGAAGAGACACAAAGCAGAGAGAGACACAGATAAGGTTTTTTACCTTCATGCATAGAAAGCAATAAGGTAAAAAAAAAAAATATATATATATATATATATATATATATATATATATATATATATTATTATTTTTTTTTAAACCTTACCAGTTTAACATGGCTCAAGTACATTTTCTGTTTAGCGCAATAATGTAATCCAGTAGAGTTTAATTCAATTAATGTATAGGAAACGGTAGCTCTACATGATTTAGGCTTTACTGTATTGCTCCCTGTAGTTATGCCAACATGTTTACGGGGATTGCACACAGCTAACCTTACTAGTAGGGTGATGCTCAGTCATGGCCGATGAGTAAATTGAAGATCAGACGTTGGCACAAGAAGCTACAGTGTGGTTTTAATGCAGTTATCGCAGGAGTGTTTTAATCATTTTTAATAGCTAGACAAGTAACGCAAATAAAACAGGTCATATTTATTTAATATATTTTAGTTATGATTGGATTTTTGCAGTATAAAGTGATCACGTACTTGGGAGAGGTAAGGCATCATAATGCCACTGTATTTAGAGTATTTAGTAAAAAAGCTATTTATAAAAAAAATGCAGAAGTTACTGCTAGTTGCCAGTCACATTTGAAAAGATAAAACCTGACTAAATATCTGAAGGAGCACCTGAAAAAATACAAGAGGGAGGTTGTGGCCCTGCAGTTGAGAACCACTCTGGTACAGTAGAAGGCTGCGATACAGCTGAGCTCCATTGCAACACAATTCTATATAGTATGTATAAAACAGCAACACAGCTAGTGCAATGATGTACAGTGTTACAGTATTCCGGTGTTACAATATTTTCAATAGCAAACTATTGTGTTAAATTGACATTACCAGGAACACAACTTTGAGTAAACTGAGAATTCCTACTAATGTAGTAATGCCTTCAAATTAAATCCGGTCTGCTACTGTTTCTGTAATATAGATCATTTTTAACAGGTCTTGCAGATATAATACATCCTGAAACATTGATAATTTGGTCAACAATATTTAGTCTAGTGATCTGCAGTAACTTCTTTATTTCACTTTTTTTTTCTGAATGTTTTTTTGGTACATAAATTCTCATTACAGTGTTTCTGGAAAAGCAGACTCCTGGCCTTCCTCTGATGAAGATGACTTAGATTTCAGTCCAAAGGTAAAAACAGGCTTTTACAATAACGTATAGGATAGTTAACGTAAACGGTATTGGTTTTACAGTTATCTGTTCTTTCAAATAGCTTTTGACAAAAAATATGGTCCAGACTGCTGCAGTAATAAACAAACCAAGGGTTGTGTGGGCTTACTTTGGCAGGCACACTGCAGCACTGATTCCAGAACAAAAGGTGTTTGGTGTAGAACTCTGGAACTCTTTCCCTGTTACTTTTGCCTTATTCAGGGACATACACAGATCGAAAGTCAGCCAATCTCTCCATCCACACTAAAGCCGGCCATAGATGGTTCAAATCTAAGCCAGTTTGGGTGGGACCGGCCGAGATTCAAACCATATATGGGTAGGGGGGTAATAATCAGCAATAAACTAGCAATAAACACTGTTCTCCCGGCCAAGATGGCTCTCCATGCACAATAGCTCCCTGGGAGGGATTCCCCCAATCCACACTGACTGATGGGGGAATCAAGCAAATTTCTTTCCTGCAACCATGTCGCGCTGTCTATGGCCAGCTTAAAGTGGAGTTCTACTCATTTTTGTGTTTATTAAAAATCAGCAGCTACAAAAAGTGTAGCTGGGGACTTTTAATAAACACACACTCACCTGTCCCACGGTCTCTTTTCTCTTATCCTTTCCATGGCCCCGGCATTGCAAGTGTTGGCACCCAGCTGTAACAGCTTGCGGCATCGCAGCCGGGTGCACACTGTGCATGTGCGAGTCACGCAGCGCCTCCCCATTGATCGGGCAATCTTCGGGGACCTGTGACATATCCCAGAAGATTGCAGGGAAGGAGGGGAAGAGGAGAAGCTTGAGTGGAAGGTGGAGCAGGTACCTGTCAAAACTAGGTACAGGGGGGAGGAGTGCTTAAAATTGAACTTCCCCTTTTGGGTGGAGCTGTTAGGGTCTCAATTTCTGCATGGCTCAGTTTATTTTTCTTGTTCAATATTTTTATTTATCAAAGGTAGATAGAGAATAAACTCCCATTTGATGCATGTGGCACAGGCAGTTATAGTACAATTATTTACAAAGGAGAGTAATGACTGTGGAAAGGGCCTCAGAGGAGTACCCCGGGAGGCCCTGACCACATATCATCAGATAACGTCTGAGGAGGGAGATGAAAGATATGTAGAGGAAAAGATAAGAAGAAAGAAAAAGCGTAAGAGAAGAAAAAGTGTAGGAGAAACAGCAAAGAGGGAGGAGGGAGAGGCCGTCTGTTCCGTATTAGGGTAGGGGATTAACTAAAGTAGGAGATTGGTCTTGCAACCTTAAGGTTCCAGGAGCATGGGATCTAATCGTGGAGGGAGGAAATGATTCACCCATGGTTGCAATATTTTCATGTGCCGTGGGATCTTATTTAGGATGGTCTCCTCGATCTTACTGTGGATCCTAGCGTGGGTGACTATATTTTGTCTCTACCGAGCAGAGATATGAGGATTTCCAGGCCCTTGCAAGATCACTTTCTAGTTGGTCTCAACAGCGAGCATGTTTTGGGACAAGGAATTAGTCGTGCCCTAATGTGATCCCAATCTTCCTGTTCTAGAGAGATGTTCAGGTCATTGGTCCAACGGGCAGTATAAGAGAGGAAGTGGGAATATGTAGTCGTGAGGTGGGTGTACAACTTGGAAATGATACCTGGAGCATGGGGATCAGAGTGGCAGATGCCTTTGCACAGCGTCATATTAGCTGGTGATGTAGAGGCACACAGGTAAGGAGAAAAAAAATGGGATATTTGTAGGTAATGGAGGATTTCCCCGTTTGGGATTTGGAATTACTCCTACAAGATCGAAAAGGTTTTCAGGGAAGAGGAAGTGACCAGAGTGATTAGCCTAGTTAAACTGAGATGCTTCCAAATTGTGAAAGCGTCTGGGTCAATGTGAGCCGGGAAGAACAGCGGGTGGCCTAGGAAGGATAGTAAGGGGTAGTGTGGGGAGTGTAGTTTAAAAAGGCCTTTGAGCCTATCCCATAGCTGCAGGAAGTGTGCTGTCACCGGATTATGTAAGGACTTACGTTCTGGGTGTTGTAACCAAAGCAAATTATCTACCAATAGAGGGTCGAGGCCTATAGCTTCAAGGCTCACCCACAGCGGAACCTCTGCAGTGTCGTGATATAGGGCAATCTGGGCCACCTGGTAGTATTTGGAAAAGCAAGGGACACCCATTCCCCCTGTATAATTTGTGGCACATTAGTATGGCGGAAGATTGCTCAGTTTATTTTTAAATCTGCCTTTGTCAAGCCAGGAGGTGCTTGCAAGTCCATTTATGGCTCCAAATGTTATCCAGTTTAGCAGGAATCGGTGTAAGAGCCGGTTCACACAGGGACAACCCGGAATCCGATTTCAGGTCGCCCCAAGTCGCGCTGTCAAGAAAATCAATGGTAGTGAATGGAGCCGTCTTAATGTACACTACAGCAGTCGCTCCGACTTCAAACCGACTTCTAGGCGACTTGTACCCATTGATTTCAATGGAAGGTGCCTCCAAGTCGGATCTCCATCTGTATTGAAGCGACAATGTCGCCTCTCTAATAATAAAAACGAGCGAGCGCCCCCTCCTGAACCATACCAGGCCACATCCTCTCAACATGATGAGGTGGGTGCTTTGGGGAAGGGGGGTGCCCTGTGTACCCCCCACCCCAAAGCCCCTTGTGCCCATGTTGATGAGGACAAAGGCCTCTTCCCGACAACCCTGGCCATTGGTTGTCGGGGTCTGCGGGCAGGGGGCTTATTGTAATTCGGGACCCCCCTTTAATAAGGGGGCCCCCACCCTATGTGAATGAGTAATGGGGTACATCGTACCCCTACCCATTCACCAAAGGAAAGAAATGTCAATAAAAAAACAAACTACACAGGTTTTTAAAGTAATTTATTGGGCAGCTCCGGGGGTCTTTTGACTTCTCTGCTCTCTTCGGCCTCTTCTCCCGGTGTCCGGCCTTTTCTCCCACTCTCCGGTTCTTCTGTCAGCTCCTCCGCTATCTTCTTCCAGCCCTTTTGCTAGCATTGGCCCAATCTTCTGTGTCATCTTCTTCCCTCTTCTCTTCCTGCGATGTTGACATGACGCTCTCTCCCGCTGTAATGCCGTGTGAGCGGGGCATGCTGGGACTGTGACATCATAAGGGTCGGGGTCACCGTGTGACATCACCGGGTGACCATGCCTATATAAGTTGCTGCACACCGCTCACACGGTATTACAGCGGGAGAGAGCGTCGTGTCAACATCGCAGGAAGAGAAGAGGGAAGACGCAGAAGATCGGGCCAGTGCTAGCAATAGGGCTGGAAGAAGATAGTGGAGGAGCCGATAGAAGAACCGGAGAGCGGGAGAAGAGGCCAGACACTGGGAGAAGAGTCCGAAGAGAGCAGAGAAGTCGGAAGAGACCTCCGAAGTCAGAAGAAGACCCCTGTAGCTGCCCAATAAATTACTTTAAAAACCTGTGTAGTGTGTTTATTAACACTTTTTTTCCCTCCGGTGAATGGGTAGGGGTACGATGTACCCCATATTCCTTCACATAGGGTGGGGGGGCCGGGATCTGGGGGCCCCCTTATTAAAGGGGGCTCCCGGATTGCAATAAGCCTCCCGCCCGCAGACCTCGACAACCAACAGCCAGGGTTGTCGGGAAGAGGCCCTTGTCCTCATCAACATGGGGACAAGGCCCCCTTCCCCAAAGCACCCACCCCCCATGTTGAGGGCATGCGACCTGGTACGGTTTGGGGGGGCGCTCGCGTGTCCCCACCCCCTTTCCTGACCGGCTGGGCTGTGTGCTCGGATAAGGGTCTGGTATGGATTTTGGGGGGACCCCACACCGTTTTGTCGTGTTGTAGGTCTCCCCAAGTCGTGTTGAAGTTGCGCTGTGATTCATACTCAAGTCATGTCCAAGTTGCCTCCCAAAGTCGTGCTGGAAGTCGTGTTGCCCCTGTGTGAACCGGCTCTTAGACAGTCCCTTTTATAGGGCTCCTGCCACATCTAAATAGAATACTTTCTCCAAATATGGCAAAGGTTCCAACAACATAGATGCCGGGGTCCACAACTGCAGGCACTTCCTGTCTTCAATGTGGCTCACAGATGTGCTCTAGTTTTGTAAATAGAATAACACTATCCAACCACCAATTTAGTGCATACACAGCAAAGCCACTGCTGACACTCATTCACATTCCCTCAGTTAATAAGCAGTAAATGTATTACAAAAGCATCGCCTTCACCTCCATTGCTGTTTATATTAGTGACAAGGAAGAGTGAATGCAGAGGGGAATTACAGGATGTCTTGCATATTTTTAGATACATTGTTGAAGGTAGCAGTATAGATATCAGTGACTTATAAGGATTGTGCTTCTACTAAACAAACAGTATGGAAAAAACAAATAGTGGTGTAGTTTAGTATAGGTAATGAGATTGACAGATGGGGTGTTTGGTACAGTAGAGCACTTGCTGCATTGGGTTGCAAAGCAGGGCCTCTGTTTTATAGCTCAGCAAAAATGGTACAATGCAGAACATGAATAGATATGCACTGATGGAAAAATACTGTGCTTCTTAATTTGTCTCCTATAATGTAAATCATTGAACTTGTCTTCAAACTAATGCCATGTATTTATGGTTCTTTTATAGAAAACATCTAAGCCAAATTTAACACAGCTACTGAGCTCCAAAAAAAAAGGTTAGTGGTGAAACCATTTTAGTAAACTGTGCAAGTTGTCGTGCTTGTTTGCATCTATGGGATTCTTAACTGATTTGTGCTTGTTTCTTTTGCTGTAGTTAATGAAAGCTTTGCCCTACAGAGTAAATCAGATAGTGATGAAGACTCTTTTCATGATAGTGAAGATGATGATGCAAACATTGCATCCCCTCCTAAGCCTGTTCCCGAAATCCCTTCCTTTCCTCAACCTTTGATTTTCTCACCTGGCTCCTTTACAAAACCTCCCCAGCTGGCTTCTGCTTCCCTCCACAGCATTATTAAGGTAAATGTTCACAATTATTTGTTTCATTAACTTGTTCTATTTTCTCCTGCTTTATTTGGCTTCATAATGGATTGTTGACTTATCAAGATGAGACAAAATCACAAGCCTGTGCTAATCAAAAGTCTGAGAAAAACGTTTGTCAAGAGAAAGATAAGGTGGAGGAAGAAAATAATGAAGAATGTGAAGAGGGTAATGACCAGTGTGAGGAAGATGGCGAAGAATCTGAAGCTTTATATGATGGGGAAGAGGAAGAAGAATGTGAAAGTGAGGAAGATCAAGAAGAGTCTGAAGCTGTAGCTGATGAGGAAGAACAATGTGAAGAGGATGAGGAGGAAGAACAACGTGAAGTTGATGAGGAAGAACAATGTGAAGAGGATGAGGAGGAAGAACAATGCAAAGAGGAGGATGAGGGTAGTTGTGACAATGATGAAGATGAAGAACCATGTCCTGAAATAAAAAATGATGGTGATGTTGATGATAGTTTTAAAGATGGTGAACATAACCATGGAAATGAAGTTGTAGGAAGTCTAGATCCTGATGAAGGTGATCATAGACAAACCAGTGAAATTACTGGGTCTGCTAGGCATGAAAGTGTAGGTGCTTCTTGTTGTGATGGATATCGGGATACCTCTCAGGTTGAGCAAAATGCTGAAGACGTCCCAGACGATAATGATGTACCAGTATCTCTTATATATGGGCTACCTGAAAATTCAGATGAAAATAGAACTTCTACTGAACATGATCAGGGCTTATTAACAACCTGCATAAAAGCTTCCATTCTAAAAGACCAAGACATTGAAGATACCAATAAAATAGGAGGGCAAAATAACAATGATCAAAGCAATAAGAATGACTTGCACATAATAAAGGAATGTCAAAGATTTCAGAGTTGTCAACAACTAGAATTAAATACTGAGATAGATTCAGATTTTAAAGGGAGCGATGTAACATGCTTGCAAAGGACTCATACTAGTAAATTCCAAGATCATGTGAGTAAATAGCCCTGTGTGCTTAGAGTTGAGAGGTTTTGTGATTCTTTGTGTGTTTTTTAGATATTAGAGAGTGCAACCCCTTCCTTTTTTTTTTTTTTTTTTTTGCGTTTCATGTGCCTATTTTGTGAAATCTCCTTTTGTTTGTTGAATTTATATATGTGTTTTTGTGTTTGTGTATTTTCTTCCTTCCTCCCATATAACCTATAGTGCACATTTGGACATGGTCTTTTAAAATAGAACGTAAAGATTACAAATCAAATTTTGTATTAGTTTATTTATATTACTATTACATCATCCCTTATTACATGAGTGTCTCCCCAAGGGTACTGTAGTATCCATCACCTAGACATTGGTTCTTCATGTATATTGCATTAATTGAACCAAATAATGTTTTTGCATTTATCAACAGTCTAGTGATGATGTTCCTTAAGCCCCGTACACACTATCAGATTGTCTGCTGAGTTTTTCCTTCACATTTACCAAAACCATATAATATGAGGTCAAACCTTAGGAGTTTCAATGTGTGTTTGCAATCAGGCAGGCCCTTCTACTACATGGTTTTGGTAAATCTGAAGGAAAATCTCAGCAGACAATCTGATAGTGTGTACGGGGCTTTATCCTACCACAGCCTGTTTCAGTGGTATACCATGTACTAGAGAGGCACCATGCATGGCCATCAGCTAATTAGTAGAGCCAGTAATGTGATGCATTGTGGATTCTGATAGCGGTGATTGTACCCGTAATTGTATTGTACAATGGTCAATATGGCTCAAGGCCCAAGATATTGTACCTTTTTGACCATGGATTAGCTTTTGCACAGCAGCTGTTTTAAGATTTGTCTTGATTCAGTCAGAATGCTACATTCTCAGTTATGCTGAATACTGCCCCCCTGGCACTAAACATTTTTCTCTTTTCAAAAGTTTGTTGGGTCATGCCTTTAGGGTATCCTCAGGAATCTGTTCACCTACAAGAGAAGTGTAAGATTGAAGATAGAATGTCTCTATGTTGTTCTACATATGCAGATGAGGGTGGGCCCATTGTTGATTTAGGGGCTGAATTTTTTTCTCTTCCAAGTGCATCATTCCTTATTTTTTTTTTTTTATTGTGTTAATATAGGAGTGCAAACTTGCATAATATAGTTGGTTAAAGGAAATATGATTGAAGTCTTGCTGCATCCAGACAACGCATTAAACACTATTTCTGTATATGGATGATGACACTGTAATTATTTATATAAAAAAAACAAAAAAACAATCCAAGTACCTTTTTTCCTAATTGATATACAGCTGTCTCATGACCCAGCTTTTTCCCAGCCTGTCTGCAGGAAACCATAAGCAGGAGGAGCTTCAAGTCCTCTGCTGCTGGTCAAAAAATCAGCCTTTGGAATACTGAGTAAAAATAAGTAATAATAAACCATTTTAAATTGTCATATAGATATATATTTGAAATCAAATATTTGTTATTTTGTGGAAATATCCTGGTGTGAGCTGATTTCTGCCAGTAACAGCCTGTGTCATGACCCTCTAGCCTGTGTCTTAGAATAAGAGTGAGGTGAAGCCCCCATTAATCTACATGTAATATCCTGTCCAATTTGTGTTTAGCTGGTTAGTGGGCATGGACGAGGAGGGAGGGAGTGGGCTGTCATTTACCAATGTGTATATGCCCACATGTGTAATTCTATAGTCCCATTGGCTGCTCAGATGTAATAGGGAGGAAATGCCCAGCATAGAAACTCACTGAAAACTGAGCATGTGCATAGTTGCCACCAAAGTTGCAAAATCCCTAGGTGAATTAGGGACATGGACAGAAGGTGGAAATAGAGAGCAGCAGGATCAACTAGGTTTTTTGCAGAATACAGAAACTGAATCCCATGGTGACTGAGTGAGTATGTAATACAGATTTATATGATGTGGGTATAGTGACACTCTAAAGTGTCAAGAATTTTTGCGGGCTCCCCTGTGTCAAGAATTTGTGGCTCCCCTGTGTCAGTGAATGGGATAGAGTACCGACAACAGAGATGCAAGGGAATTGCAAAGGTTGATGCCATGATCTGGGAATTCAGCCCGGTTGACGAGCCCTCACTTACACAGAGAAGCCACCGCTTTTCAATCAAGTGACTGCACCAAAGCTGATTAAAAACTATTTACACTGATCTTTTTTTAAAGACGTATGTAGCATAGGTAGGAGTGGGGGAGCATTTTTTTTTTAACCAGACTTGTATTAGCCTTTGCTTATTTTGCCTTCTATATAATGTAGATTGTAATGTAATATAATTAAAAATGCACTCCAGTCCAAATAAACTTTTGGGATGCATACAGAGAGTACAGCCTACTGCCGAGTATTTTTTCATTCAGGCATGCCTGTAGTATAGCACATCCTTCACTCCCTTGTCTATTATCTGGAGATCCTGGAATACACCTGCTGGTGATTGTGGAACACCCTCTTTGTTGACTTTTATTCAGTGAAAGAATAATATCGCAAAAAATGCCAGCACTAAAGTTTCTAGTTGCCTCCATATTCAAATCTGATTTTGACATTTGATAGTGATTTGGTTAGAGAGCGTTACACACCACAGGCTTCAGAAAGTACACTCTGAATGACCCTCTATGGAGCTGTTTGTGCTTATTCTGCAGGGGAACACGGAACAAGGTAAATTGAGTAAATTTTCTGACTTTTTAACCATTGCTTTGCTTACTAGTAGCATTGGTACCTCACTGAATGCTTTCACTTATTTCCTAAAATTGTTCTTTAAGATATTTATTTTGGCCTGCATGCTATTCTTTTAGGAAAAATCTTTTTCAAGTGATGAAGATGATGATGATGATGATGAAGGCAGTGAAAGTTCTGAACATTCATTCACAGCAAATACTGCTGGGCAAGCAAAGGTACAAGCCGGTGGAGATGTGGGAAGGAAAGGTTTGTATATATTTTTGCTTATTTTTTTTTTCCCTATCTGTCCCAAATGTACATCTAAAGTAAAAGAGCAGAGCAGTCTAATCTAGTGCTAATTTGGATTACAGGGAATTTTTTGGTACATAGGCTCAACTGGCCAAGGCTGGAAGAAGACAGAAATGGCTAGTATAAAACCTTTAGACCCCTTTCACAATGGGTCATTTTACAGGCGCTATTGCTTTAAAAATAGCACCTGCAAACCGACCTGATACAGCCGCTGCTAAGTTTCCAGTGTGAAAGCCCTGAGGGCTTTCACATTGGAGCGGTGCACTAGTGGTAAAAAAAAGTCCTGTTGGCAGCATCTTTGGAGCGGTGAAGGAGCGATGTGTATACCGCTCCTTCACCGCTCCTGTCCATTGAAATCAATGGGGCACCGTGGCTATACCGCCAGCAAAGCGCCTCTGCAGAGGTGCTTTGCGGTGGTTTTTAACCCTTTCTCGGCCGCTAGCGGGGGTTAAAACCACAACGCTAGCGGCCGAATAGCGCCGCAAATCCGACGGTAAAAATAGCGTCGCTTTACCGCAACGCACCTCCCGCCCCAGTGTGAAAGGGGCCATAGAAGAACAGGAAGGGAGAACTATTTTGTTAATGTAGCTGTTGGATGTATATTATTATTATCCAAATCGGTGCAACTTTGTAAACCTTGGGAGTTATACCCAAGGTGGGGATGGCATTTAATTCTGCTTCTGGCACTGGATCCTGCTTGGGCGCTCACCTTGGCACTTAATGCAACACGTGTAATTAGCCACAGGGTGCTTGCTATACAGGGCCATGGTCCATCACTATGGAACTCAGGCTCTGTAGACCACTCTGGGGGCATGCCCACCATAACCGGCAAATCCTGGACCCTGATTAGGGAACAGTGACATGGACAGGTAAGACAAGGTTACCCTGTACTGAACTGATACTGTAGCCTAACTTGTTACAGGTTGTCAGAATAGTATTCATTCTATGTGAAAACTTTCAAGAAACTGGGAATTGTTTGAAAATCATTCACTTGTTCAGTGTTAAACTTTTCAAACTTGACCATAAAATTCCACCATTCAGAGCATAGTTTCAGGTTTCTCTGCTATAGTGTGAACTGGCCCTCAGACAGTGAGCTGAATGAATAAGACCCAGAGGCAGTGTTAGAGGAGGTTGCAGAAGATTTCTCACCCAGCCTCTCGTGCACTTGATGGTATGGCTTCACCAAATATGCTTGCCAATGTAGATATGCTCACTTCTGCTGTGCGCAAAAGCCTCAATATTGTGGCACTCAATTCTCGCCATTCCCTCTGGGGTACTAAGAGACTTGGTAAGTCAAAAATACATTCCCCATTCATGCGCAAATAGAATGGGCAATCTATGATGCTTAGGTTAACCCTGAAAAGATTTTCATTCCACGTGCACTATGCCGATATGTAAACTGCTCCTGTCTTCCAGAATCAAACCTTGGCAGAATTCTATTTAAATCTGTTCTTAAAGCGGAGTTCCACTGAAAAACAAAAAGTTTAGCTGCTGACCTTTTTAATAATTGGACTAGGCTGAGAGTGGTATTGTTGCGTATCAGTGACAGCATGGTGTAAGGTTGACCAGCCATCTGTCACAAGTTGGTGAAGTTGTCACTGGTCTAACGCCGTGTCTGTTGCAGGTGTTTCCTGTAGCCTCTGTTACCCAGCTTTGCAAGGCCACCACCTAGTCTTTAGTTCACACTTTCTCCAAGTTCTACCAGACAGGCCTCCAAGCTTCTGCAGATGCAGCTTTCAGCTGCAAAGTTCTTGCAGCAGCACTCTGAGTTGGTCCATTTACGTTTGTTATTGTTGGGGCTGTTAGCACAGTTCTGTTTTGCCTTATTGTTGCTCTCCACTGCTTGCTAAAAAAACTGAGGTCTTATGAAATGGGGTAGGGTTTTAAATGTTCGCCCAGTGGGCATGCCCTTTAAAGTTTTGCCAGTGTCCAGTCACCTGAAGGTACCAGTCTATGAATATATAGCTTGAGTCCTGTACTGTGCTCTATGATATGGAATTTAAGTCAAAATTCCTTGTTTTGCTCTAATTGGCAAGAATGTGTAGGATTGATGCATATAGTATTGTGATGATCGTCATTTTGGCATTTTTTTAAATCTTTCTGTAGTTGTACTAATGTCAGAACTTGGACTGGAAGATGATGATGTTGAATCACCTTGGGATTCTGAGGTAGGTTTCATCCTGATTTACAGTGATACTCTTGGTTAAAAAAGATAAAAACATTCTATCTATTTAGGTATGTTTTCCTATTGCTCTTCGCCTCCTACAATTCTTATGTTTTTTTTCTTTTTGCTGCTTTGACCTAACTTCCTATTAGAGGGTGGCTTCATTCATTCTCCATGGTCTCACTGTAAATAAGAATGTAGCCACCCTCTCTTGCTCCCTTTCCTGGTTGACTAGGGACTATAGACTTTGGATTAAGAGAATTGTAGTGCACATAACCGCAACTAACATACGCTGCTCATTTAAAACAAATGGAAGTGAAGGGGGGAAAAAAATAGAGCTTCAAGAGCTTATGGAGGATGTTACAAGAAGAGGAGAAAAATGCAGTAAAAAATATATTTTTTTTAAAGTAGGTAACAGCCATTTAAAGTGGTTTTAATACCAATTGTCATGTCTGTGCAATCCACCCTGTTCGACAACATGTGCCCCACTGTATGTCCTTTATGTAAAAGAAAGCAGATTTCTACCTTTATATCAGAGTGTCTCCCGCGCTCATGTGACTACTCGGCTCTCTCAGAAGGAGGGACCGAGAACTTCCACTGAGGCGCTCTGATGCAAGGTAGAAATCCCGCTTTTTTTTAAAATAAAGGACATACAATGGGACACATGTTATTATCCAACAGAGTGGATTGTAGGGACATTACTCTATTATTTTACCAGCAGAAGGGGAGTGGACGGAGCTGACAGGCGGGTGGGGGGGTGGGGATGGCAATCGGGAGAGAGAGGAGCACAGTGGATGACGGAAGCACGTAAACTAACCAAGGTGTTGTGGTTCAACAGCCATTATAAAGCATGGTCCATGGGGGGGAGGGCAGGATCAGCCAGGTATTTTAGGTGATATACAGGGTCAAATTACACAGCACAAGCACTGTACTGTATAAAATGCTTTAAAGGAACAGGGTCCATTATTATTTTTTTTTTATAGAGTTACAAGCACTTAGTAGTGGATGACTATGGAATATTTTTAGAGAACTCTTACTTTACTTTAAAGTGATTGTAAACACTTAGAAATCCACTTTTGACTACAGGTAAGCCTATAATAAGGCTTACCCGTAGCTACCCCGGATATCTCCTAAACCTGCACGGTTTAGGAGATATCCCATGTATCTGCATGTGCCGACATCATCGGCACATGGGCACTGAAGCCATGGCACATGCCATGGCTTCAGTTAGTGTTCTGTCGTCGCTGCTCTGGCCAGTCAAAGCACCGGGGCCCGTGATAACCAGAAGTAACTCCAGGAGTGATGTCGCCGGCCGAAGCTGTGTACTGGGACTGCTGCGGGGGCTTCAATCTAAGGTGAGTATTTCATAATGAGATAGTATGCTGTGCAGGTGTGTTTTGTGGGTTTACAACCACTTTAATAATGATGTTAAAATAAATGCATGTGTTGTATTCTTGATGTGGTTATTTACAGCTTTTTTGTAAATTCTTTTTTCAGTCTGCCTCAGACAGCCCTAGAAAGCAGTCTACCAGTGACATGCCTACACCTGCTGCTCCAGTCCATATGCAGTGTATTTCAGAGGAATCCCATGAGGGTATGTGTTGCCAATCTTCATGTAGATTATGATTTCAGTCTTATTGAAAAGCTGAATTGCAGTAAATCTAATTTACCTGTGCAGCAAGCCACATTTCTGAGTTTTATTCCAGTTACAGTTTATGTACCAGCTATGAATGCTTCCAGTAGAGCAAGCATGAGAAGACAATGAAGGCTACCACGTACGACCTCTCATTCTGAAAATGACAGTTCACGCATTTATTTGATTTTACGGCAGGGCAACAAGCTGATCTGGTTTCTCTGGATTGGTCGCTCTTTATAATATTGTTTTGCTTTACCCCTGCATTTGTTTATTTACCTGCATATGTAAGTTCTAAATTCTGGTTCCCTCATTAGATATGTATTACCGTCCTTGTTTTCTTAAACGTTCAAGAAGTTGTAAGATGCAGGATGAGGACTGGCTCTATAGACAGAGCGGTACGATTATGAATTTAATAAGACAATCCTTTGGATGCATGGCAGAAATAACAGGCTCCGTGTTCCTGCTATACTAATTCTCTGGCACTGCATATTCTGAAAAATTCTACTACTGTGGGCACCGAGCATGACTCTTTGCATGAAATCTGACTGTACAGATTAGATGAACTGAATTCCACTTTATTTTCTTTTCTTTAGAAGTTTCTGAAAAAAGTATAGCTCGGGAAGCTAACAAGGTACTGTTTGTTTCTTTTGTATACTTTTAATAAAATGTTCAAAACATATTATGCAAATAATATTGTTTTTCCATTTATTAAGCCACAGAAAACAGATTTGCAAATGAATAATGGTTCCTCTACTAACTCCGTGTCAAAATTAAATGAAAGAAACAGCAAATCAGGTATTTTTTTTATTTGTTTTTTAACACCATTGATTAATCATCCAGGTGTGTGTGTGTGTGTGTGTGTGTGTGTGTGTGTGTATGTATATATATATATATATATATATATATATATATATATATATATATATATATGATAGATAGATTTAACTTTTTTTTTTTTTTTTATGTCATAGATCTCATGGCAGATTTGGGCCTAGATGATGCAGATGATATTGAAGGTAATGTTCTTGTATTTTGTGTGTGTGTATAAAATTGGCTACAGGTAGGTGTCATCTATGTTTTCACCCAGCTGGAAGGGCCTAAATTTACATCTCTATACTGTACTAAAGATCTGACATGTTTCTCATGTGGGAAAATTCTACCCAATACTGTAAATCTAGTACTGGATACACAATATTATTAACCCAGAGTTTTTTTTTTTGTTTTTGTTTTTTCTGGTCTCCTCTCACTCAGAAATTAGCCTTACCTTTTTGGATCTAGTGAAGCCTGCTACTTGAAGCCTAGGACGCTATACTATGGCTCCATAAACAGTTTCCTACACTGTATTTTGGAATTGTTTTGAAGGCTCTGAAAATGGTAGCCAAGCTCACAGTTTTATGCCCCATGCACACGATCAGAAATTCTGCCAGCAAAAATCGGATGTGAGCTTTTGGTCAGAAATTCCGACCGTCTGTATGCTCCATCCGACTTTTGCTAGCTGAATTCCAACCAGAAAAAGATTGAGGGCAGGTTCTCTATTTTTTGGTCGGAAAAAGTTCCTATCCAAAAATGCGTTTGTCTGTATGCAATTCGGACATGCAAAAAATGCTCAGAAACAATTTGGCGCATGCTCGGAAGCATTGAACTTCATCTTGAAGTAATGCCTGTGTAATCTTGAGGTCTCTGGACATCAAGTGGCATCAAAGTCGGACCAAATTAGTGCAAGGACTACTTTGAAGTCACACAGATTAGAACGGTACTCATGGGAAATCATGGGGTACGACTTGTCATGCGACTTTGCAGTCCCAAGTCGCAGGACAAATCGCACACGTGTGAAAGGGGCCTAAAGTGGAACTACACTGCATCTGAGAACTAAAAACCAATAATGCTATTTAATTCATTTTGAATATTCAAAGCAAACACACCCATCCATCCACGTCTCAATGGTTTATTTTGCTGAGAAATGACTGAAAAACACCCCCTTAGCATTTCTGGTTGTGGCCCTTTTAAGTAAGGGCACTCATGTTGATGATTCATGTAGCATTTCCTTCCTGGAGTCCATTTGCCCTTAGCTCACTCAGGCAGGAGGATGTGCTTTAATGTAAAAATGTAAATAGTTATTTGTAGGAAGCACAAGGCATCTTAACTTTAATGCTTTGTTACTAATGGCACTTTTTAGATAAAATTCTATTTGAATGTAACTCTTGAAGCTTTTGGAAGACATTTTTACTATTCTGTTTTTGTTTAGATGCATCTGATTGGGACTCTACAAGCCATTCTCTTAAATTCTCTTCTCATATGCCGAGAAGTGTGGCTCAATCCCATCATAAGCTAAATGAAAGTACATCTCCACAAACCATCCTGGACAGTGCTTCAGCAAAAGGCACAGCAGCTTCCCTGTCTGCAGCATTAAGTTCAGTACAAGAAAATGACATTGAAGAGCATGTGCATCTGAAAAAGGACAACGCACAGAGCATGTCCAAGGACATTTCACAAGATTTACGGAAAAAGGAACATGGTAAGTTTATTTTTTTCAATTCATATTAATTGTTTGAGGTTTAAAGCTAAAATTGTATTATGTTTTGAACTTGTTAAGATCCATTTTAAACTGTTGTTTTTCTTTTTTTATATTATTAATACATGTTCTGTAATTTCAAGTTGAAGGGAATTCTAGATTTCAGAAGATTGTTTGTAGTGTTCAACATCTGTGTTTTCTGTCAAGGATATATAGATTCATTTTTTTTTTTTGTTTTTTTTCTTGTGTTATTTCCAAACTACGCGCACATTAATGTTGTGCAGTATTAAATCATTTTGGTGGTGGGTAACAGAAAAACAGACATTGAATACGATTACACTGTATTTTATACTGTATTTTTGTTAAACTAAATTTGAAACTTTGCAAGTAAGTGATTGGTTCTTGAAAGCTTAGTAAATCCATTTTAATATATTCATTTTAAAAAGAAAATTTCAGAAACCTAACAAACACCATGATTTTATTTTATTTTTTTAGGTTTACCGAATGGAAAAACAGTAATAAAGGATCATAATTCCCTAAAGGTAAGTTATAGTTATAGCATCATTCTTATTATTATTAGGTTTAGGAGTGTGTCTTTTTGAATTTTTGACCATTCTTCCAGAAGTGCATTTGTAACGTCAGGCCTGGCTCGCAGTCTCTGCTGTAATTGATCCCAAAGGTGTTCTATCGGGTTGAGGTCAGGACTCTGTGCAGGCCATTCAAGTTCCTCTACCCCAGACTCGCTCATCCATGTCTCTATGGTCCTTGCTTTGTGTATGGGTATGCAGTCATTTTGGAACAGGAAGGGGCCATTCCGAAACTGTTCCCACAAAGTTGGGAGCACAAAATTGTCCAAAATGTCTTGGTATGCTGATGCCTTAAGAGTTCCCTTCACTGGAACTAAGGGGCCAAGCCCAACCCCTGAAAAGCAACCCCACACCATAATCCGCCCTTCACCAAATGATTTGGACCAGTGCACAAAGCAAGGTCCATAAAGCCATGTATGATCGAGTTTGGGGTGGAGGAACTTGACTGGCCTGGACAGGGTCCTGACCTCAACCCGATAGAACACTTTTGGGATCAATTACAGTGGAGACTGTGAGCCAGACCTTCTCGTCTACATCAGTGCCTGACCTCACAAATGTGCTTCTGGTTAAACATTCTCTATATATGCACTCCTAAATCTTGTGGACAGCCTTCCCAGAAGAGTTGAAGCTGTTATAGCTGCAAAGGGTGGGCCAACTCAATATTGAACCCTACAGACGAAGACTGCGATTCCATTAAAGTTCATGTATGTGTAAAGGCATGTGTCCCAATACTTTTGACAGTATGGTGTATGTGCCGTGTTGGCAAACACTGGAGAAAAGCTAACCTGTCTGTGGTTATCCATGGATGGTTCTTTTTGATATGCTTGTGCCAGTCCAAAACCTTTTGTGTGATTAGCTATGGATTAGACAAACTGTTATGGACATATTCAAAAGTACTGGTAACTGACCTGGAAAACACCAAGTTGGTGCAGTCAGTCTGCCACTCAGCAAATTACAAATCCATCGCTTTTTAGAGGGCAGCAGAGCACTACCTTCCTGAAGTTCGGGAGACGTTCCTGCCACCTCCTGAATGCATTCTATTTTGTCTGTTTTTTTCTAAGCCAAATAGGGATTTTGCAGTGAAATGTTGCACCACAAGCCAAGCTTAGGCTCTTGGTTGCAGTGTGGCCCCATTAACTTCAGTGGCGAGTTTAACAAGTGGTGCAATCTAACAAAATCAGTGGCCATTAAGAAAACCATCACAGTTGCAGCATGTGTAAAATTCCCCTTCGACTGCTATGCCCACTTATAGGTATGAAGTCTAGGAGCAGTAAAAACACAGCAACTGCCTGTTTTTACCACCCCTTGACCTATCGTGTGAAAGCTTATTGGGTTCCTTGTTATTATTAATTTCATGTTCATTGAGGGCACAGGAATTTAAATACTGTACTGCTGTCTACTGGAGAACTGAACAATGGCAAATAAAAAACTGCAGGCCCGTCCGAGGTAACCCCTCCCTCCTTTACCTAGTATGTCCTAGGATTTGCTAGTGTCCTAGGAGAACGGATGACTATGTCTTTACCTTGCCCCTATGCTATGAAGTGTTGCCTGTCTAGCAGGCTGAAGCCCCAATTAAAAGAGTTATTTTTACGTCTGATATCTGATAATAAAGTCACAGTGGTCACCCAGTTCATACAGATGACCCAGTTGTCTTATGCCACCCTATTAAATATTAGTGAACACTCCAGACAAATTAAAAAATAAACACACTCTAATCCATGTTGGGCTACACGTACACTAGCACACCGTGGCCACGGGAAACCTGCAAAAACGTGTTTTTGCTGAGATTTGCATTTTCTCCATGGCTGGCGGTCAAAAGATTCCTATCCTGAAGGAAATTCTTCCACGTTCAGGAGAGGGAGGTTTAACCTCACCTAAACGCTGCAGCTCCGAAATTCTGATAAAAACCTATGTGTACATGGATAGGCTTTTTTTGGAGTTAAGTTTAGGAGCTTTGGAAAACAAAACACCAAAAGCTCCTAAACTCAAGTTTAGGAATTGCTAGTGTACATAAATCCTAAAGTGACACTAAAGCTTTGTTTTTGTTTTTTTAAATAATAAACATGTAATAGTTACCTCCACTGTGCAGCTCGTTTTGCACAGAGAACATCCTCTTCTGAGGTCCCTCGGTGGCTCTTGCAGCCGTCCCCTTGTTGGATGACCCCCTGGGAGAAGTGCTCTCCCGGGGGGGTTACCTTGCGGGCGCTCTCCTGAGTCATTCATTCGGCATCCATAGAAGCCCGAATGTATAAATCGGCCCCGGCGCCTGGGTCATTGGATTTGATTGAGAGCAGCAGGAGTCCATGGCTGCACTGCTATTAATCCATCCAATCAGGACCTGAGACACCGGCTTTTGCTGGTGTGCTCATCCCCGGGATGAGATAGAAGGGGGTACAGGTCAGTAAAACTGAGTCTCGGGAGGGCTACAGCATTTAAGGGTGTTTTCCACCTCAATGCATAGAATGCACTTTTTCAGACTTTGTTTTTGTTTTTTGTATGTATTTTGTGTATTTATGTGCATTTTTGTGTATATGCATTCGCACAAATGTGCGAAAATGTATTCTTGCATTCTCCTTCTGCACAATATGCAAATGGGCATTTGCGCAAATGAGGCGTAAATTACTGACCAAAAAAGCAGATTTTTCTATTTTTATTTATATATATATATATATATATATATATATATATATATTTTACTGAAGAATGCACAGCGCTCGTTTACGCCTGTGTGCATAGACACATTACAATTAATGGGCTGTATTTTAGCTTATTAAAAAAAAAAAAGGTTGTACTGATTGAAGCTGCAGTGTGCAAGAGGCCTTACAGGAGGAATCTGACATTATACATTATGAACCAATCAAATCAGACTCCATTGCATTTCATAATGTTCTCAAACCTGTACAGTAAATTTTCAGGTTTTGGAAGCTGAAAGAGGGGGGAGTCCAGAGAAAACTTCACCATTGAGGCTGAGGCGGCTCCTTGGCCTGTCCACATGTGTCCAAATGTTAATTTCAGGCATTTGGGAAGCATTGAAAACACTCAAGCCGGGTGCACAGTGGCCGAATGTCGGGAGACATTTGCCGGTTAAAAAAAAAAAAAAAGCCAACATTCGGGCTGTGTGTATGTCAGTATGTCTGACAGAAGCAAGCAGCCGACCGATTTCATGATCAGTGCTCTCAGCCAATGGCAGAGAGCGCTGATCGGAGTGTTCTGGTGGTGGCGGTGGGGAGCTCATTGGAGGGAAGAGACACACCCCCTTCATAGAGCTCACAGGAACAGAACTGAGGCTGTCAATCAGCTGGCGATCCCTCCCCTGTCATTTTTCTCTTGGTGTCAGGAAAACTTGTCAGAAGTGATTAATGCTGACCACAGAGGAATGGAGCAGAAAACAGAAATTACACTTATTGTTTTTAATTGAGACAAGTACGCACTATAGAGTTATATGCATTTGTTCATATTTCATGTCTGAGGTTTACAACCACATCCTGACAGCTGTAATAAAAGTCAGCCGAAATATTTCCCAATTGCACACATATATACATACAGGTGGTGGTCTTTGCTCTTACATACCATGATGTAGATATGATATCCAAATTCACAGCACACAAGGGATGTGACATAAGTATTGCAAACTAGCAAGGTGGTTTATTGCTTGTTCATTGTTTCAGTGGAGTACAGTCCATCTTTCTCAAGGCCCACGACTGCTCCGACTTGAATATCGTCTATATCTCTTCTTCTTTTTTATTTTATTTTTTAAACCTAATAACTGTTTAGTTGGCGTTCCAACTAAGAATGATTGTAAATGGCAACTAGAAATAAAAGTAGATACATTTGTGGGAAAACTGTAGCTAATCCAGTTAAGATGCTCTTTAGTATTATGGCATCACAGTAATTTGTCATTTATTTAACCAAACATCAAAAACATGTCTTTATAAAGGGTACACATAGGGGTTTATTTACTAAAAGCAAATCCACTTTGCACTGCAAGTGCACTTTGAAGTGCACTCACTGTAGATCTGAGGAGGACATGCAAGGAAAATAAAAAAAGCATTTTTGCTTGTACATGATTGGATGATAAAATCAGCAGCGCTTCCCCTCATTTCAGATCTTCCCCTCAGATCTAAAGCGACTGCACTTCCAAGGGCACTTGTAGTGCAAAGGGGATTTGCCTTTCGTAAATCAACCCCATCATATTTTCTGTGCATTTGCAGTCACCTTGTTTTCTATCACGGACTCTGTGGCCTGGTGTCACTGAAAACTGATATGTTTAAATCTCATGTAATTTGTAGTGATTTTGTTTCCATAAATGTATACAGCGTGTAACATTTTGTTGTTGATTGTTTTGTATCTCTTTATGTAATGGAGAATGAGCATATATTAATGACGTCCAACTTTAAAGTGAATCCTGAGCCAATCAGTCAGGAGGCGATTTCCCAACAGCCACTTGAAAACATGCCTGTCATGCAAAACGTTGATGAAAAACAGGAGTCTTCTGACTCTGAACTTCCTTGGGAGGAAAAATATGAAAACCTGTGGGTTGACAGTGAAAAAAAAGATGTAAAATCTCATTTTAAAGACATTACTGCAGAGCTAAAACAGAAATTTGGGGAATTCTCTAAAATGAAGAAAAAAAGTCCTTCCAAGACTAGTAAAAGTCAAGAAGAGGAGAGCTGCCCTAGTTCTCGGGATCCAGAAAAATGCCCTGGACAAGGAGCTAAAACTTCAGGCAGTATTGTAATGTATCCGGTTAGTGTTGATAAGGATGATAAGAGTCTTGGAAACAGCGAGTCAACTGACTGGAGTGAAGACACAAAAAGCAAAATGCAGGAACGATTTTTGGTTACACCTAACCATGGTGAGAAAGGTTCAAACCACATAAATCTGCAAGAAAAAGAACAGCAACCTTTTACATGTGGAGTTTCTAACTTTCCTATAAAGAAAAATGTAGGACATATATCTGCATTATCAACCAAAGATGTTGGGAAGAGTTGTCTCAATCCAGACTTAAAATTAGGAAGTGCATCATTGCAAGCTAAAGATAAAGTTGGATGTGTGAATAGGAAGGAAAGCGATGTGCATCCATCTAAAGGTTGCAATCAGAAGGTGATAGACAGTCCTCATCAGCTGGAAGAACATCTGCGGCAGCCCTGGCCTTATGATGCTCCTACTAAGCATAAGGATAAGCAAATGGAACAAGATATGAGAAAATTTAAGAATGAGGTAGGAGTGCTACAGTTGGAATTCCTGAATTTGACAAGAGAGCGATCGCAACTGCAAAAAGAGGTAGAGGTGTGCATTCTTCGGGCCCTTTTTTCTATGCTTTTCTCTGAACATTAAAAAAAATAATAATGTTCAGCTCTGTTGCCCTGTAAAAAAAAAAAAAAATCAAAGGATCCTGCTCTGTGGATATATACTGGTTGTCATCTTTACTTTACGTCCATCATCATTCCACTGTCCTTTTGCTGTGGTGTGTTCTTCAGTTGCGTTGTCTTAGCCTCATCTTCTTGAAGCTGTAATCTACCGTAATTGTGAATCATAATTATATTCATTTTCCTCTTGTTAACCAGGCTTTATTGTGTTCTGATAATTCACATTAATTCCAAATAAATGCTAAATTCCATTGTCCCAATGTTGTGTGTGTGTGTGTGTGTACTTCACTTTGCATTCATTTTAGTTGGTGCATGTGTATAGTGAACTGCAAATAGTATTCGTCATTTCTTTAATTTGCCTTCTTGCAGGTTGAGCGAGAAAAGACTAATATAAACAGACAGTTGGATCTGGAAAAATCAAAAAGAAGCTGTGACACAGAGTGTGATCTGCAAGCAAAATCACATATTCAGCCAAAAATTACATCAGAATCCGGCTCTTATGAAGGGTAAGTGAATATGTAGGAGGACCTTTTGAGGTTTCCGATTTTTCAGGGTTTTCAGTTATATATTGTGTTTTACGCGTATATTTTTGATTGATCCAAAAACTTGCAGTGTATATGTATGTGTGTGTGTATTTGCCGATTAGGAGAATGTACAGTACCTTGAAAAAGTATTCATACCCCTTGAAATTTTCCACATTTTGTCGTGTTACAGCCAAAAACATAAATGTATTTTATTGGTATTTTATGTGATAGACCAACACAAAGTGGCGCATAATTGTAAAGTGATAAATGGTTTTCAATTTTATTTTTTATTTTTTACAAATAAGTATCTGAAAAGTGTGGCGTGCATTTGTATTCAGCCCCCCTGAGTCAATACATTGTAGAATCACCTTTCGCTGCAATTACAGCTGCAAGTCTTTTTGAGGAGGTCTCCACCAGCTTTGCAAATCTTGAGAGAAATTTTTGCCCAGTCTTCTTTGCAAAATAGCTCAAGCTCTGTCAAATTGGATGGAGAGCATCTGTAAACGGCAGATTTCAAGTCTTGCCATAGATTCTCAATTGGATTTAGGTGTGGACTGGGCCATTCTAACGCATGAATATGCATTGATCTAACGTTAAAAATATTATGTGGCGCTACCTAACTAAAGAGTAAATTATTAATAAAAAATATATAAAAAGTGCGTCAAATATCAAATATAAATATGTGCAAAATAAGCAAATTCAGATGTGCAATGTACAAACCTTACGGTAAAAGTGCAACAAGTATTAAAGTGCAAAAAATCTCATAAGGTGCAATAAACAACTTATTTAAAAGTAAGCTGTGCAATAATCATAACTGTGAAATCCTCAAAGTATAATACTCAAATATACTGAAAAGTCTGTGTGTCCCAGCAAATATCTGAATAAATAATTGTTCAGTCCAGAAATTATAAAAATTCAAGTAGTGAAAGTTCAATCCATCTCCATGCTGTGAAAATCAGGATGTGCGGTACCAGTGGGTCTATATATCTGGAAAGTGGTTTTTGAAGGTAGAGGTTGCACATGTGAATGAAGTCTTAAAGCGGAGTTCCACCCAAAAGTGGAACTTCCGCTCATTGGTCTCCTCTCCCACTCCGGTGCCACAATTGGCACCTTTTGGGGGGGGGGGGGAGGGACAGGATACCACAGGTATCCACATCACCGCGGGGCACCCTCCTCCTCTTCCTTTTGCCAGGCCAGTAGGAGAGAGGAACGAGGCCTCGTACATGCACAGTGGGTTTCCCGGCATGAAGCCATAAGGCTACACTGCCGGGCTCCATTACCCGAAGTGGCGGTGGCAGCACCCGACAGCTGATGGAAACATGAGTTGTGGTGCCGACATCGTGGGACTCCAGGACAGGTAAGTGTCCTATTGTTAAAAGGCAGAAGCTGCAGTGTGTGTAGCTGCTGGCTTTAATTTTTTTGGGCGGAACACTGCTTTAAAGGGGAAAGTACAGCAGTGGTTGTAAAGCTCACAGGACACTAAGGCCGCGTACACACGGGCGGACTGTTCGCCCAACTTTGTCCGCTGAACAGTGTTTCAGCGGACAGTCCGCTCGTGTGTGGGCTTCAGCGGACAGTTTCAGCGGACAGTCTGACGAACAAAGTTTTTCGGAATTCCCGTAAGACAGTCCGCTGAAACTTGGTTTGAGCGGACAGTCCGCTCGTGTGTAGGCTTGTTCATCAAACTAAGTTCCGCGCATGCTCAGAAAGGATTTACACGCCGAAGGTTGCATTGCAGTGTATAGGACGTCGTTTTTCGAGTCCCGTCGTACGTGCCGTTCACGTCATCGCGCACGCTTTCAGCGGACTGTTCGTTCATCGTGTGTGGTCAAGTCCGCTCAAGCAAATTTTGAGCGGACTGTTTGTCGGATTGTTTGACAAACTAAGTTGGGCGAACAGTCCGCCCGTGTGTACGCGGCCTTAGGCTCGGTTCACACAGGGGGAGACACGACTTGCCGCACCGCGACCTGCCGCGACCTCAGCGGCGACTTGCAAATGACTTCTGTATAGAAGTCAATGCAAGTCGCCCAAAAGTAGTACAGGAACCTTTTTTCTAAGTCGGAGCGACTCGAGTCGCTCCTCTTAGAACGGTTCCGTAGTACAGAACGGGGGCGACTTGTCATTTTGCGGCGCGGCAAGTCGTGCCGCGTCGTGTCGTCCCCTGTGTGAACCGAGCCTAAGGCACCTTTTCTTGCATAAGGAAACTAATTTGGGACTTTCTCATTTTTGGGACTTTTTGTATTGGTTTGATGTTTCATATATAATGTGGTTTTATGTATAAACTAAGGGTATATAGTATTGAGCACATAACACTGTATATACAGTATATTTATGTATATCATTTTTTTTCTTCGCTTTGCTTGGATTTTTTTATAGTTTGGCTGAGCACTGTATTTACAGTTGTGCTCATAAGTTTACATACCCTGGCAGAGTTTATGATTTTTTTTAGCCGTTTTTCAGAGAATATGAATGATAACACAAAAACTTTTCTTTCATTCATGGTTAGTGTTTGGCTGAAGCCATTTATTATCAATCAACTGTGTTTACTCTTTTTAAATCATAATCACAACAGAAACAACGCAAATTACCCTGTTTACATACCCTGGAATGTTTGGCCAGATAACATGCACACAAGTTGACACAAGGGGGTTTGAATGGCTATTAAAAGGTAACCATCCTTGAAACTCTAATCAAGAAGTGGAAAATGAGGGTTTCTGTTGAAACCAAACCACGGGCAGGTAGACCAACTAAAAATTTCAGCCATAACTGCCAGGAAAATTGATCGAGATGTAAAGAAAAACCCTCAAATAACTTCAGGTGAAATACTCTCTGAAAACATGTAGTGTAGCTATTTCAAGATGCACAATAAGGAGGCACTTGAAGAAAGATGGGCTACATGGCTCAATGTTTCTCTATCAGCAGCTGCAGCCAATTGGCTGCAGCCGCTGATATGTGTATTCTGACTGTGGCGGGTCCTGCCTTCTATAGTGCTTCGTATATTTCCATAAGATATCCTCCTCTTTACCGCCATTTGTTTATAAGGTCACTTGCACACTGCAGCTTGAAAAAGCTCAGTACAGCTTCTTTTTTTTTATTTTTATTTTTTTGTGAGCTAAAATACAGCTTATTAATTGTAATGTGCCTATGCACACAGGCACGTAAACGAGAGCTGTGCATTCTTCAGTTATACAAAAATGGAAAAATCTGATTTTGGTCAGTAATTTACGCCTTGTGTATAAATACTCACAAATGTTAATTTGCATATTGTGCAGATCAAGAACGCAAGAACACGTTTTTGCACATTCGCTTGAAGGTGCGCAAATGCATATACGCAAAATGTGCATAAATACATGCAAATACATACAAAAAAAAGTCTGAAAAAGTAGATGCTCAAACAGGAGTGTCGTGCAAGAGGCCTAACTGTTTTTAGCACTGCTTCTCACAACTCTTGTACTTGGTTTAGTAATTGTATTTTTAAGCTAGTTAAAATGATGATATCTCTACAAAATATCAGTTTTAATGCTGCACTAGTAATCTGATTCTGTGGTCAACATCAGCATTCTGATCCTTTGCCACAAATTACTTTAATGATATATATTTGGCTGCAACCATCTTTAGATTTCCATAGTGATTTACCAAGCTCCATTTTTGCTTTCACTCCAGGAAAAATGTCAGACCTTCTCTCCAGTCTGGGTCAAAGCAAGATGATCAAAAGATTTCTAAAGTACAAAAGCAAATGGAGAATGGAGATGCACTTAAAGGACTTGATGATCATACACTCAGTGAGAATTCACAGAAATCTGGCAAAAGGTAAAAGGGAATTTTCTATATGTCTCAATTTATAACACTGACCTTTGATAGAGATTTAGCATCAGGCAATCTGTTGCAGCTTTTTTTGAGTATACTCACTTCTCATTGTATGCTGTTTTCAAGAGACTCAGGTGTCATGAAGGAAGACCTGTACTATTGCACTGAGATAGAACTCTATGGAGGTGCTATTTTTAGCGCTGTAGCGTCTGAAAAACGCTCCAGTGTGAAAGGGTTCTTAGTGTTTATCCACTGTTTAGAAGTAGATTCTGTTATTTTACAGTCTAGCTAATCTATAGATGTGCAAGCTAAGATGTATTTCTGCAATCATTTATTTCTTTTTATTATTTTTTTATTTTAGGGCAGCCGCTAAAGCTGTTGATGAAAAGTCTAAGGTATAATTACATTTTAATTTGAAATATTTTTTATTAAAGTTTGTAATTTGGTCCAAGTCACCTCCTATCTTCTTATACCGCTTTGGGTCTCAAGTGGTTTGTTCACCTTGCCAAAGTTCTGTCTCTGACCATCTTTGGGTGTTCCCAATCCAGGTCACAAAATAATTAAGGACAATGATTCTCCCTTGTAGGTATAACATTTAATTGAGTAATGACAGATACATTTTCTAATATAACTACATTTTGTTATCTGTTACAAGAATACTTGGCTATAGATGCCTTTTTGCCAAGGAGTCCCACCCTGTTCTTTTGCTGCTTGGCACAGAGGATCAAAATCAGGCACATGCAAGCAGTCCTGAGACGAGACTCTATTACAAGTTGTAGCTACAGTATATACAGGACCAGTGTGTGAGTAAATGACCAATCTTAATTGTTTGGAGGGTGATCTCACCTTTTAGGGAAGATAGTGAGCTTGGCCATATATTCAGTTCACAATGACATTTCTAAAGCATTAGGTCAGTTAAGGAGAAGCCATACTAATGTCCTTTATATGGTGCCCTAACCAGGTTCTGGAGGCATTTCTATACATTAATGAGCCACAATCCATTAAATATTAATTTCTCCATCACCATGCTACCTTCTTAGTCTTCTCAGGTGATACAATATGAAGCCTGATTGTCCTTTTTGGGTAATGGTAGCAAATTTTACACCATCTTTCATAAATGAGGCCCAGAACAAGGGATGTTTAGTCCCAAAATACAAACACTTTGCATCTAACGGAGACAAAAACGACTTAGGTTAAATAAACTGTGCTGGGGTTTTATTTTTGCTTAAAGCATTTGTTACCCCAACACTTCATATTCCTGATATGTGTCTGCTGTACCATGTACTTATATGAGAAAGTATCCTGTTCTATTTGTATTGCTTCCTTTACGTGAAATCCCTGGTGACCCTGTCAGTTATTAATAGTTAGTATTATTTTATTTTTTTATATCTAGGCACAAATGTTTTCATTTCTATTTTAAAATGAATAGGTTGTTTTACAAGGTGATTGTTTACAATCACTATAAGGGGATTCTCTGATTTTAATTGTGATCATCTGGGACTGAATTGACTATCCATCTGCTATTGACTCACTCAGATTCTTCAGTAACAATCATTTTATTTGTCATGCACATAATAGTGATATGTGCACTGTTTAGAAATTTTGCACAGGATTCTTGGATTTGATTTTTGCACAGGACCATTGGACACTGTTACACATATTTATTTAGTCTCTATATTATATTGTTTACTAGCATCATTTGCACAGTGATTATATGTGTGTGTGTGTGTGTGTGTGTGTGTGTGTGTGTGTATATATACAGTGCCTTGCGAAAGTATTCGGCCCCCTTAAAATTTTCAACCTTTTGCCACATTTCAGGCTTCAAACATAAAAATATATAATTTTAATTTTTTGTGTAGAATCACCATAAGTGGGACACAATTGTGAAGTGGAACGAAATCTATTGGATAATTTAAACTTTTTTTAGCAAATAAAAAACTGAAAAGTGGTGCGTGCAAAATTATTCGGCCCCTTTACTTTCAGTGCAGCAAACTCACTCCAGAAGTTCAGCGAGGATCTCTGAATGATCCAATGTTGTCCTAAATGACTGATGGTGATAAATAGAATCCACCTGTGTGTAATCAAGTCTCTGTATAAATGCACCTGCTCTGTGATAGTCTCAGGGTTCTGTTGAAAGCGCAGAGAGCATCATGAAGACCAAGGAACACACCAGGCAGGTCCGTAATACTGTTGTGGAGAAGTTTAAAGCTGGATTTGGATACAAAAAGATTTCCCAAGCTTTAACCATCCCAAGGAGCACTGTGCAAGCGATCATTTTCAAATGGAAGGAGTATCAGACCACTGCAAATCTACCAAGACCTGGCCGTACCTCTAAACTTTCAGCTCAGACAAGGAGAAGACTGATCAGAGATGCAGCCAAGAGGCCCATGATCACTCTGGATGAACTGCAGAGAACTACAGCTGAGGTGGGAGAGTCTGTCCATAGGACAACAATCAGTCGTACACTGCACAAATCTGGCCTTTATGGAAGAGTGGCAAGAAGAAAGCCATTTCTCAAAGATATCCATAAAAAGTCTCGTCTAAAGTTTGCCACCTGGGAGACACACCAAACATGTGGAAGAAGGTGCTCTGGTCAGATGAAACCAAAATCGAACTTTTTGCCCACAATGCAAAACGATATGTTTGGCGTAAAAGCAACACAGCTCATCACCCTCAACACACCATCCCCACTGTCAAACATGGTGGTGGCAGCATCATGGTTTGGGCCTGCTTTTCTTCAGCAGGGACAGGGAAGATGGTTAAAATTGAGGGGAAGATGGATGCAACCAAATACAGGACCATTCTGGATGAAAACCTGTTGGAGTCTGCAAAAGACCTGAAACTGGGATGGAGATTTATCTTCCAACAAGACAATGATGCCAGACATACAGCAAAATCTACAAAGGAATGGTTCACAAATAAACGTATCCAGGTGTTAGAATGGCCAAGTCAAAGTCCAGACCTGAATCCAATCGAGAATCTGTGGAAAGAGCTGAAAACTGCTGTTCACAAACGCTCTCCATCCAACCTCACTGAGCTCAAGCTGTTTTGCAAGGAAGAATGGGCAAGAATTTCAGTCTCTCGATGTGCAAAACTGATAGAGACATACCCCAAGCGACTTGCAGCTGTAATTGCAGCAAAAGGTGGCTCTACAAAGTATTAACGCAAGGGGGGCGAATAATTTTGCACGCCCCACTTTTCATTTTTTTATTAGTTAAAAAAGTTTCAAAAATCCAATAGATTTCGTTCCACTTCACAATTGTGTCCCACTTGTTGGTGATTCTTCACAAAAAATAAAATTTTTATATCTTTATGTTTGAAGCCTGAAATGTGGCAAAAGGTTGAAAAGTTCAATATATATAAAATATTGTTTACAAGCATTATTTGCACAGGATTTATACCTCATGATTGTAGTTTAATTAGTTGTGCTGATCACTTTCTATATATTTTATCTGTTATGAATGCACTGTATACACTTGAGATCTAGCTGCAATTTTTAGATAGATTATTGTTCATTTAATATATTCACTTTGATAGCGGGAGGGACCACACTTTATATTCACTTTAAGGGGATTGTGGTTTACAGACAAGGGAATATAAATTAAAGTGATATTAAACCCTGTTATATATTTTTTTTATTATTATAAATTCTCTTTTTAATATTGTCTTTTTCTCCTCTGTCCTGTCCCCAAGCCATTTTTTCTCCCCCGAACCCCAACCAGTTTGTAGGGGTCTGCTTAGCTGGCTGTTAAGGAGACAGCTGTGTTTGTGTGCACTCCCAAACAGTGCCATGTACACCCATAGATGCACACAAGGTGCCCAGCAAAGCACGCCCCATTCTCTCTCCTCCCAGGAGTTTGACGGCAGCAGGACCTTATAGCTGTGCTCTCTTCAGTACCCTTCTCTGCAATACAGAAGATCAGGGAAGTGATGCAGGGAGGTAGTGGTGGTGAGCATGGACCACAGGTCCAAAAATAAGTGGCACTGTAGTATTTTTTAGCCTAATGAAAGAATGCATTAGGGTAAAAAAATGTCTAGAATTTAGTACCATTTTAAAGAGAGGAAAATATGATTTTTAAATTCAACATCATACATACACAAAACTTACCTTGTAAACATGTAAAAAAAATGTTAGAAGTTGAAATACACACTCCTAAATGTGTTTTTTTTCCCTTTTTTCAGGACAATGATGATGAGGATATAGATGATTTTTCACAATCATCAGACTCAGTGACTGAAGAATTTGAAGTCCCTACCTCTGCATTTAGAAATGCCATGCTGTTAATTGAGCAACTTAACCTCGAAGGCCAAGGTAATTAAAAAGTGCCCTGTAGACAATGTTGTAATAGTTGTAGAAAGCTGTACCAGTGGTGCTCCTGTGCTCTTTGTCCAACGGCTTTTTACTGGGTTTCCCTAAGCCCCTGTGTCATCCATGCGGCTCCAACCTCCAGGTACTGTCAGTTTTTTAATCCAAGTCTCTCCATGACCATCAATTCACTGCTGTATGCCTTGGTGAACATTTTATTATTCTTTCAACAATAATAAAACGTTTTTACTTTGCCTCTGAGGGTCCTGCCGATCAGCGCTGTTCACCCCTTTGATTATATCTTCTGTCCTCATTTGTCTATGAGTTTTGGACAGCAGTGGCCACAGCTACATTTAATTTTTCTTTTTGAATTTGCACTTGGCCTCTGGTATGTGTGCCTGGATTTTTGTTTTTAGTGCACTGATGTCAGCGTGAGAAGGATGCCGATAACTGGCAAATCCTGTTTACATTGGGATTATCCGTGATTGACACACCGGTCACAGATGACTGCGGATGCCCACCACAGGGGGCATCATATAACATCTTCCCGGCAATGTGCACCCATGCTGTAGCCATCATTTGGCAATAGCGTGGTCGTGAAGAGGTTAAGTATAATACGAACTGGATAATGGTTGGCAGATCAGTTGTCATTTTTTTCAGATAATCCTGAGTGAATGAATAACCACTTTTGTTTTTTTATGTTTTTGTTTTCTATTGTATGGCTCAGATTCTGTGAATGTGTTGAAAATGCAAAATATTATTCATGAATATGAACGAGTAATAGAAAAAGAGAACCAACGGCATGTATTACTAGCCCAAGAAGTTAAAAAATTGCGCGAGGAACGAAAAGAAATGCAGCAAATGACAGAAAAAAACAGAGAGCTCAAGTCTTTGTTGGAATACAACAAAGTGGAATGGGACAGCGATATAAGCAGCTTAAGGTGAGAACATTACTGGGTATTATTTTCTGAACATTTATTGCAGGTGGAGGCGATGCTGTGCCATCAACAGTATAGGTACAGGTTCAGCCATTTTACACCATAGCCATGCCTGGCTCATAAGTACCTGTACATACTGTAGAATGTGGCGTACTGTAGACATTAACTCTTCCCAACCACTGACTACTAGACTATGGTAGATTGAAGGGTTGCTATGATACATCTAAGGTACCTGAATGTATGGATGAGGAAGGGGGCGGGGGTCTCATTCTCAAAGTTTGCTTTTTCTTTTCAGAAAAGTACTGTTCTTTAAAAAAAAAAAAAAATTGTAGCCAAGATTAACGTGTTGCTGCGTAATAGAGAAATAGACTGAAAAAACGATAGCATGTAAATCTGTAAATTGTGATTTATGTCTCCATACTTGGAGAGACCATAAGGCTGGTGTTATAAAGGGTCACAGACTTCAACGTATTGTATATTCTTTAGTTCTTATAAGCCTTATCATCGATTATTGATTTTTATTAACCTTTTTTATATGTCCTTATTTTCAATCAATATAGTGGCTTTCCGCAGTGTTTGCAACTTACCCCATGGAGGATGCATTTTAATAGCTGTATCCCCACTCCTAGATGCACAGACCTTGCTGTATGGTGTGTGTAAAATGTACAGCGCAGGACAAAAATCTAGCTCTTGTTTTCAGATTGAGAGAAAAAAAACAATGGGTCCTATGCGATTCCTATTACAGTAATAATTCTTTCACAGAACATTCCATTAAAGTATCTTATACCTATTGTGGTAGGTCTTCTCTCAAACAAGAAGAAGAAAAGAGAAAGAGTGCAGAAATGCTACATGACATGAGCAAAGAACAGTTCAGAAGGAAGGAGGAACAGTGCCGGCATGAAATAGAAGAAAAGCAACAGCTGGAACTAACATTAAGAAATCTAGAGCTTGAAATGAGAAGTCTGAGGAACAGCATGAAACAGGTACAAATCCATGGGACACTGAATTTATCATAATTGGAGCAGAAATAATCTGAAGTAGATATGCATGGCAACCAATCCACTTCTAGCTTCCAGTTTGAAAGCTTAACTGAACAAGCTGAAAATAGAAGCTGATTGGTTGATATGCAAAGCTGCTCCTTTTTTGATAAATGTCAATCTAAAGTTTATATTTAATTCATTTTTCTACTGGTAACCTAGTGTATAGTGATCATATTATTGTTTTGCTATATAGGCTCTTTAAGTATCCATGGTGCCTAATAGCTTTGTAAATATATTTGTGTCTGGGCAAACAGAGCCAGTAGAATATATCACTCTGTTTAGAGTTTTACAAAGTTGGTAACTTCATCTGTCTTGTGGAATCACATTTGTTAGGGAGTCAAGTTAGGTGTTTTCTAAAAACAAATGACTATTACAAAAAAACTGTACCTGCTTATTTTCTCAGGTTGAAGAAGAACGCAATGAATCTCAGCGACTATACACACAAGAACATAGTGCCAGATTACTTCAAGAAGAAGCTCTTAATAACTTGAGGAGAAGGCATGAAGAGGAAGAGAACAAAAAAAGGCTTGCTAAAAGTGTTGAGGTATGCAGCTTAGACTGGTACTCACTAATTGCAATGACATTTTTTACGATGTTCCCTAATTGTCTACAGTTTGATCCTCCTGTCGGGGGCTAGCAAAATATTTACCAACACCTATGTTTTAATAGTGATGGAGTCAAAGCGGGAAAGGAGTCCTGTGCCATGCTAGCAATTATTTCCTGTAAGCCAGTCTGCTAGAGATATGCATCCGCCCCTCAGTTGATGCTCTAAAGTTAGTAAAGGCTCTGCCATCCTCAGAAAGGCCAAACCAAGATTGAACCTTTTATACACCAAGACAAGTAACTGTTTTTATTATTTATATCTTAATTGTACAGTAGAAGATACAAGAATGAATTAATAGACCATGGGTTATATGCCACTACCTTCAGGTGATTGGGCGCTGGCAAAAGCTTTTCTGGGAACCGCCTCTCAGTGTACCCATATTACTAGTGTCCTTAGGTGATGGACCTCCTCTCCTGTTGGAGAAGAATTTTTTTTTCTTCTTTTTTTGCACTCGTTTTCTTTTTCTTTCTTCTCTGACACTTCTATCGAGACCTGACTGATTATTGACTTATGGCTCATTAGCAGTTTCCATGTTGGTTACCCTTGTCTACATTTTGGGAACTGCAGCCGGTCCAGCCTGTAATTTTTGCTTTGGGCACTGGATCTTGCGTTTGTCAATCACCTTGGTACATGATGCAACAACTGAGTTAGCCACAGGGTCCAGGGCTGTGGTCCATTCCTATGGCACCCAGACTTTGAAGAGCCCCTCCTTCGTCTTCCCACAGTAAACATGCAGGCACCAGGGACCTGAAGACCAGTGGAGAACTGGCCCGAGTAAGGATGGCACTGGATCCTTGGACAGGTGAGTGTCCTTTTATTAAAAGTCAGCAGTTACAATATTTTAATTTTTCTCTTTCGTTCACTGACTGACACAGCTCCAGTAATCTTGACCGTAGGGTTAATACGCCACCTTCAGGAGAGGACTAGGCAGAACATGTAATACATGTAAAAAAAACAGAACTTTACAGTTCCACCCTTGGGGCAGTCACTCTGGTAATAACCCCTCAGCCTACTTCCTGCAGCTCAGTTTTTGTTCTGCCTGGTGAAGGAGAAAGACCTAGGCTCCCTGCGGGACCATTGGTCCTGGGATTTTTTTGCTGAATGTTTGCCTTTTGCGCAAGTTTTTAAGATCCTGTGATCTCCTATCAACAGCTGGCTGGATGACAGGCTGTATACTCTAGATCCTTGTAGTCTCCCCAGCCTGGCCATCGAGTGTGTGTAGACCCTAGCTACGCGTTGGGTCGGCCATGACATGCCCCTCAGGCTCCAGGGGTGGCCGGTGGGCGCAACGCTCCGGGGCACCCATATGACCGGACTACCGATGTCCTTGTCACAGTGTGCCGTTGCGAGCAGCCACCCCATACTGCTCGGAGAGTGGGTCTGTTATGAGATGTTCCCAGCTCATCCGGACGGTAAGTACAGCTCTCCCTGCCTCAGCGGGATTGAGCAACTGGGCATTCCCTGGGCGGTCGATTAGGGGGTCCCTCTCCTCCCTCTCTTCTCTCCCTGTCCCTATTCCCCCTCGTGGTGGATGCTGCATGATGGGCTGCTAGCGGTGTGTGTGCGCCTGTAGCCAGGGGTTCCCTGGGGGCTCTCATGCTGATCGTCATAGCGCTGTTCTGCTGTCTCTTCACTGTGTACAGTTGTTTGTCGGCCATTTTTGGTGTGCCTCAGTGGAAAGCATGGTCAGGGGCCATTTTCTTTGTGATTATGTCCCTTACACAGGGCGGCCATTTTGTTGTAGCCCAGCGTGGTTTTTATTCTCAGCGCGGGTCCCTGCTGCTCAGAACGGCACGTTTTTTTGCTCAGGACACCTGGGAGCTGGTACTGGACACAGACACCTGTAACTGAATGGCGCAGCACTCGGTTGGGGTGGTGAGTCCTGCGGTGGGTGCTCCTCAGTCTGCTGCAGCTATGAGGGTGGGATTTTTCACCTGTCCTAAGTCCCCAAGGGTGGCAGACAGGGTGGGTCAGCATGGCTTCAGAAACTGGTGTTTCTTCCCAAGAACTCCGTGCAATTGCAACCGGCTCATCTATAAACAGTGCAGTGCCTTTGGATGCTTTTTCAGCGGTCCTTGAAATGTTCGTTGCCAGAGTGGAGGTGGTGTGCGGGTGCAAAGATGGTAAAAAGCGGGCCTCTGCCCCGACCCCCATCCTCCGGGGAGAGCTCTGACGCAGACTCGGCCCATTCTACTAGGGCAATTGGAACCTCTTGGGCTTTCCGACATCAAGCATCAGTCGCTCATGTGTGTAAGGTGGCGACTTGGTCGTCCGTTCACACTTTTACCAAATTCTGCAAAGTGGATGTAAGCACATTGTCTGATGCCTGCTTTGGCCGCAAAGTTTTGCAGGTGGCCGTGTAATGTTGCAATTCTGCACTCTTTCCTCTGTTTTTAAAAATACAGTTACTTTTGAGTATTAATTCACTGTGGCATTTGTTGACCGCAAGTTCTGATGCGGTTAGTTAAGATGATGGCTCCCCTGTTAGGGAGCACTGTTGGTTGTGGGTGAAGTTTTATGCTGTTCCCACCCCTCGTTATGACACTGCTTGGGGATGTCCCTACGGTTAAGATTACTGGAGCTGTGTCAGTCAGTGAATGAAAGAGAAAATAGGATTTTTGTACTCACCATAAAATCCTTTTCTCTGAAGTTCACTGAGCTGCAGGAAGCAAGCTAAAGGGTTATTACCAGAGGGACCTCCCCCTGGGCGGAACTGTAAAGTTCTGTTTTCTCACATGTATTACATGTTCTGCCTAGTCCTCTCCTGAAGGTGGCTTATTAACCCTATGGTCAAGATTACTGGAGCTGTGTCAGTCAGTGAACTTCAGAGAAAAGGATTTTACGGTGAGTACAAAAATCCTATTTTTTCATACAGCCTGAAGATAATCTTTAAAGCCTGGTACACACAATGAGATTATCAGGCAAATGATCGTCTGTGTTTTTTTTTTTTTTTTTTGCATGCTAGCCTCATATCAAAAATGAAGAGGTTACTAATGAAAATTGTATGATCTGGTATCGTAAGAGAAAAAAAATTGTGTTTTGTTCACAGATAATTTTGGATGAAAGCTGTGTACTAATGATCAGATTATCGTAACGATCACTACCAAAGTGGTATTTTTTGTATGATTTTCTGATCACGTGTACAATCCTTACATCCTGTACTGTACAATTAAGACTATGAAGTGTGATATATCTGTAAATTCCATATCTTCAGGACACAGGTCCCTCCCCTATGTCTTTGGTAATCTTGCTGCTTGCTAAAATATTAGAGCCTCAAGGAATGGGAGGTGCTTTATGGGTACACTGGGAGGCAGTTCCCAGCAAAGCTTTTGCCAGTGTCCAAACACCTAAAGTTCAAGGCATACAACCTGTGGTCTGAGAATCCACTGATGTGTCCTGTACTGTACTCCAAGTTGAGGTACAGTAAAATTCCGAAGTATGGCTACATTCCTTTTTTCTGCATAGGTCGGGAAGGCGCAAGTTTTCTAATGAAAGTGCATTTATCCTTTTATTCTTTTCAAACTTTGTAAATGTTATTATGGTGTAGCTGTTATACTGTGGTAACACTAAAAGAAATTACAGTGATCACATTACAAGGGTATTCCATGTTGGATGGGAATTACATGTTCAGATCTCCTACATGATCTACCTGCCATCTACATTGCTTTAAGAGCTGTTACTGCTGATAAACTGCAAACAAAAGCAATTGCATCTATTTTCTGGCTTGCTGGACATAAAATCTGGTTGGCTAACTTAAATGTTCATTTATTAGCAGGTACGAGGAGAACCTTCTGAAACCAATGTAAAGGTGAAGGACTTAACCCAGAAAAACATAACACTAGAAGAGGAAATCTATATGCTTAAACAAGAGCTGGAGCAAGTACGATCCCGTTTTCAAGAAGAGGAGAGTAGATATTTGGATGAAAATGAAGGCTTGAAGGAAAAGAATGATGATCTAAGGAAAGATCTTAAAGTAAATGAAGAAACCTTAACCCAAACTGTAATCCAATGCAACGGACAGCTTAATGCACTAAAGACCGAGACAAACCTACTATGTTCAAAGTTAGAACATGAAAAGCAGGCAAAAGAGAGACTGGAAACTGAACTAGAGTCAGTCCGTTCCCGGCTGAACTCTGCCCTACAGGATCTAGAAAGAAGCCAGATTTCGAAAACCGATGCAGAACGCACCTTGCAAAGAGAGCGTGATGACTGGTTGCGATCCAAAGATAAACTCAATCATGATCTTTCAAGTCTGCGTGAAAGCCACAACAACTTGTCCCAGCAGCTTAGCAGAGCTGAGGCTAAATCAAACACTTTTGAAAATGACCTTCATAGAACTGGCTTATCTCTACAAGAGAAAACTCTCCTCTTTGAGAGTTCTCAGAGGGACCTGAAAGAAGCGCAGAACAGAATAAAAGACCTTGAACGATCAGTTCAAGTGGAAAAAGACCAGACCAACAAAAGCAGTATAAAACAAGAGACCATGCAGGAGAGACTTGCCCAGATTACTAGTGAGAACATGCAGCTCCGTCAACAGCTAGAGGAAGCACAGAATAAAGGCATTATCAAGGAAAAAGCTGTCTGCGATGTACAAGACAGATTTACAGATATATTCAGCAAGCTGCGAACGGACACTGAAAGACAAGTTCAGATAGTCGAAGAGAGAAACAAGGACTTGATCAATAAGTCTAATGAGCTTAGAGAACAAATTTATAAGCTGGAGACTGAAAAAGTTGAGCGGGAGGTAGGCATTTATTCAATAATATTATGTATGCTTTGACTCCATTCAAAAGAAGCCATCAGCATGGATAGCTGTGCTGAATATATAGTTTATACTATACTTTATTATGTATTTATCTTAAAGCTGAATGTCAGGCAAAAATTGTTAAATACACAGTTAAAACACACATGGGTGCTGCTTACCTGCAAAATGATTTGTATTTCTATCCATCCAGTCCTAATGTTTGCACAGCCCTGCCAGACAGCAGTGCCAAGCTGGTAACCTGACATTTCACTACTGCCAATACCAAAACACAGCCTGGTCACCTCCCCAAACCAGCCTCTACTGGACAGTTAAGGAGACTAATGAGGTCATCTCTCTGCTCTCTCCTCTTGTCGGAATGTTCCTTATCGGCACATTTAAATGCAAAAGTTAGAAATCCCCATCATTATGCTTGTTCCACGTCAGTGACCAAAAGTAAGTGAAGTGGAGGCATCAGAATGAGAGCCAGGCAACTAACATTTTAAAAGGAGTGTTTAGCAATGGCTGCCTACATGTTTCTCTTAATAAAGATAATAAGTAATCTAAGATTTTTGAATTCCTATAAAGATACAACACCAAAGATGAAACAGCACATAATGTATGTTTCTTTATTGTACTTCCCAGGACACAGGGTATTTTCATCTGTATTATGATAGGTATATGCTGCCACCTTCAGATGATTGGACACTGGCCAAAAAAGACAGGAAGTCTCCATTCAGGGATACACCCCTCCTTGTTGGGCAAGGATTCCGATTTTTTTTTTTCTTTCTAGCCACTTAGGTGATGGTTATTTTGGTGAAGTTCTCTTCACGAAACCATAACTAGCTTCCCAAAGGTTCTCAGGCCCAAAGCCCAAACCCTAAAATAAGTTTAAGGTTTGTAGCATACATAACACATCAAGGAGTCATCACAAGTTGGACAGCCCAGGAGGGAGTGGATCTTCTCTCTTGGGTAGAACTCCTGCGCTATCTACCTTCCATTTCCAGACATGGAGAACTGGCAGGTGAATTTCCTCAGCCATTAACAACTGTCTCCAGGGAAGTGGGCTCTTCACCTGGAGGGGTTTTGAGAAGTTCTGCCGATGGCAGAAACCCCCAAATGTGATTTTCACCCTCGCAAATATGTGGTTGGCTGCATCCTGGTGTTTTCTCCAGTCTGGCTTTGGGACTAGCCTTAAAGCCAAACTACAGGTTTTGGTAAACTTTATGTAGTTCATTTGGACATAACTGGTCTAAACAAAATGTTTCCTTCACTAACATATGCAGCAGCTGTCAGTGTTGTATGAACTACATGTAATCTCAGCTACATACAGTACATAGTGCTGTGTTCCAGCAGCAGGTCGGGCCTTCCCGTTCCACTCCCAGAACAAAATCGAGTTGGCTGAGTACTGGAAACACAGAAAGATTTGTATTTTCTGAATAAATACAAAGCTTTCTCTGATTGGCTTGAAGCAGACATCATGACGTCACCCATCCACCCTTTTCCTTGAGGGGATATCAGATACAGCTTATGGAAATGATGACTAAATAGCTGTTCCTGTTATCCCCTGAGGCTTTGTTGGCTGGTTTTGGGGTGGTCCGGGTGTGCATCCTCTCGGGCACACATCACATATATAGGTTTTTAATTGATTGGTTTACCCTTGATGTTATACTGTAAAGTATACTTATCCCATTAATCTCCTGAAGAAATGCCATAGGTAGTCCATGAAACATCTCTATAAGAAATCCTCTCCCCACCCCTGATATGGCAGATTTGGGGATGTTCATGTTACATGTCTGCAATCTATAGTTCAGTGTAGGAGGAGAAAATAATAGAAGAGATGCAATAAAGCCAGGTAATCTGATTACCATGTCTGTGCTCTAATATTTTAATGCAGAATATTGTTTTAAGGAAAATTTAAAAAAACGTAAAATTTTATTATAATGGTGTGTTGGTTCCTTAAAACTTCCATGTTGGTTTATCATTTGATTTTATTCTAGGAATATTGGTGCCTTCCCTATAAGGGTATGATATCATACTAAAGGTTTTTATCTTTTTAGTATACAGTGCCTTGCGAAAGTATTCGCCCCCCTTGAACTTTTAAAACTTTTGCCACATTTCAGGCTTCAAACATAAAGATATAAAAATTTTATTTTTTGTGCCCATGCCGATGTGCAAAACTGATAGAGACATACCCCAAGCGACTTGCAGCTGTAATCGCAGCAAAAGGTGGCTCTACAAAGTATTAACGCAAGGGGGCCGAATAATTTTGCATGCCCCACTTTTCTTTTTTTTATTAGTTAAAAAAGTTTCAAAAATCCAATAGATTTCGTTCCACTTCACAATTGTGTCCCACTTGTTGGTGATTCTTCACAAAAAATTAAAATTTTATATCTTCATGTTTGAAGCCTGAAATGTGGCAAAAGGTTGAAAAGTTCAAGGGGGACGAATACTTTTGCAAGGCACTGTATGTAGAGAAATGAATTACTACTTTTGCGTCCCAAATTTATTGGTAATGTACTGATCACCAGATTGCATTTCTTATGTCAGTGTTTTTCTTGCATTTAGGAAATTTTGATGGATATAAATCATCCTCTTTGAACATACTGTTCACCAAAATTTGCTTATCTATACCAGTGTTTCTGAAGATTTTTTTTTTCAGTCAAGGCACCCTTTAAAATTAGGCACAATCTAGAGGCTCCATTCTAAAATGTAAAAAACAAAGTTAATAGTATAGCATAATGCAGCAACATCCACGCACATAGGACACCCAACATTAGAGGAGATTGATTCTTCTAAAGCAAACGGACCTTGATGGTAAGGCCGCGTACACACGCGGGGACTGTTCGCCCAACTTTGTCCGCTGAACAGTGTTTCGGCGGACAGTCCGCTCGTGTGTGGGCTTTCAGCGGACAGTTTCAGCGAACAGTCTGCTGAACAAAGTTTTTCGGAAATTCCGAAAAACTGTCCGCTGAAACTTGGTTTCAGCGAACAGTCCCCTCGTGTATAGGCTTGTTCGTCAAACTAAGTTCCGCGCATGCTCAGAAAGGATTTACACGCCGAAAGTTGTAATGCAGTGTATAGGACGTCGTATTTTCCGTCCCGTCGTACGTGCCGTTCACGTCATCGCGCATGGTTTCAGCAAACTGTTCGTTCGTCGTGTGTGGGCAAGTCCGTCCATGCTAATTTTGAGCGGACTGTTTGCTGAAACTGTTTGACGGACAAAGTTGAGCGAACAGTCCCCGCGTGTGTACGCGGCCTAAGGACTAGTATTCCAGTGTGTCTCTCCTTCACTCTACAATGTGACCCCAGTTCTGATTGAGACGGTCAAGGGAGGTATAAACAAGGATGCTGTGCAGGAGCCAGTGGTCCCCCTTATCAACCAGTGAAGTCATCGGTTGTTAGGTCTCCAGCTGCTGGAAGATTGTAGTGCACAATTAAAACCCGTGGATCGTATACAAGCCCTGTCCACTCGATGCCTCGTATACAATTTTTGGGCAGCTTTTAGGCATTTTGTCAAGGCATCCCTGAATGAAACCCTAGGGTGTCTGGACACCCCAGTTGAAAAAGGCTGATCAGTACTACAGTGCCTTAATATTCATACTCCTTGAAATTTTGCACATTCTGTCATGTTACAACCAAAAACGTAAACTTATTTTTTTGGGGATTTTATGTGATAGACCAACACAAAGTGGCACATAATTGTGAAGTGGAAGGAAAATGATAAATGGTTTCCAAAGGTTTTTACAAATAAATATCTGAAAAGTATGGCGTGCATTTGTATTCAGCCCCCCTGAGTCAATACTTTGTAGAAACCACTTTCAATGCTGGCGGCACTTTTGGGCGGCACAGTGGTGTAGTGGTTAGCACTCTCGCCTAGCAGTAAGAAGGGTCGCTGGTTCGAATCCCAACCACAGCACTACCTGCCTGGAGTCTGCATGTTCTCCCTGTGCCTGCGTGGGTTTCCTTAGGGTACTCCGGTTTCCCCTCACAATCCAAAGACATGCATGTAGGTTAATTGGCTTCTGTGCAAAATTGGCCCTAGTATATGAATGGGGACCTTGGATTGTGGGCTCCTTGAGGGTAGGGGCCGATGCGAGTGTGCAATGTACAGGGATATGGGCAATTGTAGACACTCACTCAGGTTGAACTGGATGGACTGGGGTCTTTATTCAACCTTACTAACTATGAAAAAAACTATGATGCATTTACAGCTGCAAGTCTTTTTGGGGATATCTTTACCAGCTTTGCACATATAGAGAGTGACATTTTTGCCCTTTTCTTCCTTGCAAAATGGCTCAAGCTCTGTCAGGTTGGATAGAGAGCATCTGTGAACAGCAATTTTCAAGTCTCGCCACATATTCTCAATTGGATGTAGGTCTGGACTTTGACTGGGCCATTCTAACACATGAATATACTTTTGATCTAAACCCTTCCATTGTATCTCTGGCTGTATGTTTATGGTCGTCCTGCTGGAAGGTGAACCTCTGCCCCAGTCTTAAGTCTTTTGCAGACTCTAACAGGTTTTCTTCTAAGATTGCCCTGTATTTGGCTCCATCCATCTTCCCATCAACTCTCACCAGCTTCCCTGCTGAAGAAAAGCATCCCTGCAACATGATCTGCCACCACCATGTTTCACGGTGGGGATGGTATGTTCAGGGTGATGTGCAGTGTTCATTTTTCGCCACACATAGCGTTTTGCTTTTAGGCCATAAAGTTAAATTTTGCTCTCATCTGACCAGAGCACCTTCTTCCACATGTTTGCTGTGTCCCCCACATGGCCTTTCGCAAACTGCAAACAATACTTCTTATGGCTTTCTTTCAACAATGGCTTTCTTCTTGCCACTCTCACATAAAGGCCAGATTTGTGGAGTGCACGACTAATAGTTGTCCTGTGGACAGATTCTCCCACCTCAGCTGTGGATCTCTGCAGCTCCTCAAGAGTTACCTCTTGGCAACTTCTCTGATGCTCTCATTGCTTGGCCTGTCAGTTTAGGTGGACGGCCATGTCTTGGTAGGTTTGCAGTTGTGCCATACTCTTTCCATTTTCAGATGATGGATTGAACAGTGCTCCTGAGATGTTTAAAGCTTGGGATATTTTTTTTTTTATAACCTAACCCTGCTTTAAACTTCTCCACAACTTTATCCCTGACATCTGGTGTGTTTCTTGGCCTTTGTGATGCTGTTTGTTCACTAAGGTTCTCTAACAAACCTCTTGGGGCTCTCTTACTCTAATTTAAATAAACTTACTAATTAGGTGACTTATGAAGTTAATTGGTTCCATTAGATTTTAGTTAGTGGGCTGAATACAAATGCACTCCACACTTTTCAGATATTTATTTGTAAAAAAATTTAAAAACATTTATAATTTTTCTTCCACTTCACAATTATGTGCCACTTTGTGTTGGTCTATCACATAAAAATCCAAATTAAATACATTTACATTTTTGGTTGTAACATGACACAATGTGGAAAATTTCAAGGGGTACAAATACTATTTCAAGGCACTGTATGTAGTAAGAAAGAAAGAGAAAAGGAAAATTAAACAAGTAAGAAATGCAATCGATAGTTTAAAGTGGGCCATTTACAGTATATTGAGTACACGCATGTCTTTGAAGCATCTTTGACTAGCAGCACCAAGCTTCTTCCTCTGTGACATTAGTTTATTATATTGGACTTTACTGTTTTCCCAGGTATGTGACAACATACAGACGTGACACACCTGTCCTGGAAATTTGATGTAATTGGTTTATGTGAAATCTTTTATTCTTGTTGAGAACGTGCTAAAAAAATAGATCTGTTATTGAACACGTTTGTTAGTGTAAGCTGGAGATTTTTTTTCTCACTTTCAGAGTTCTATAAGACAGCTACAACAGGAGCTTGCTGATGCTTTGAAGAAGCTATCAATGTCTGAGGCGTCACTTGAAGTTATTACACGTTATCGGAATGACTTAGAAGAAGAGAAACAGCACCTTCACAAAGAACTTGAAAAGTTCAGGACAAAGGTATGTAAAAGCTCTATTATGTTCTGATCGGACAATGATAATATGGATGTATGGATTTCATGATCCTTTTAGTCCTTAGGCATGGTTCAGTTTTGTGTATTTTATTTCTGTAGATACAGGATCTAGAAGAACAGTTTCTTCAGTCAGAGAGACGTAACCATCAATTGAAAAACTTATTAGATGATAAGGAGAGGGAAGTGATTGCAGCATTCCACAAAGTGCAGGAGCTTTCATCTGCAACAGCTGGCAGTGAGAAGTCAGTCAAACAACTGGAGGAACACATACAGAAGTAAGCTTTGCGAATTCACTTCCATTACTTATTTTATGATGTTCTAGTCAGTTGAAATGTATTAAAATATGTAAGCAAAGACTGAAGCTGACCATACGCTCAGTTGTTTTTTTGTTTTGTTCCCCCCCCCCCAACTTTCAGATTCCTCCATCCACAAACAAGGGACAAGGTGGATGGAGGAATGTCCACCACCTTGCCAGGATGTTGTATTCTGACAGCAGCAGAATACACTGATCAGTGGCAGCCGCATTGAGGAAATGTTTCCAACATGTGCCATCAACAGAAATCAATCAAACTATAGAAACATGTCGAGCAAGGATGTCCACACAGTGAAATTAGCCTGGTCCCTGCTGAACCTGCTAAATTGTGATCAGTGTATAACCAGCTTTAGCACCTCTGCCTGACTGCCTGTGTCACAGTTGGGGGCGATTTGCTCTTTACTTACCGACATATGACCGGAAGTTAGGGAAATTTCACAAAAATTTGAAGAAATCCACATGTGACAATTTTGTCACTGGAACAGGTGTTCCCCCATGAAGGATATGTCAGCCAATATTGCCAATTTTTTTTTTTAGTACCTTTTTTAGTTTTTTTTCCAAAATTGTCTTTGATGGTAGTCCTGCTTTTTAGGATAACCATAAATTACTTGATTTCATATTAATGTGCAATGATCGGGCAAGGATCAGGCCTTGTTGGGCTTTCCTAGGGGACCACCTTCTGTTATAGAAAGTATGATTTCCATGACACTGCCCACGTATCCATTAACGGAGACTGCGCTCCCTTGTTTTGTTGGGTTTTGTGCTGGAAGTGAGGATGTGTAAATATCTTCTGCTATACGAAGACAGTGCTGTATCTCTAGAGAACAATAACAAATGCTTCTGACATTCTGGAGTGATTGTTATCATACCCGGCGAATGGCCCATCCACCCCGCTTCACGCAGTATCATCTTCTTTTTTTATTTTATTTTATCAGGCTTGAAATTGAAAATGCCAAGATTGAAGCAACTGCAAAACAGCAGTCTGTACAGATTGAGACACTTCAGAAAGAACTGCAGGAATCCATTTCTGTAAGTAACTCACAGCTCAGATGTTAGATTATAAGCATTAGAAGCAATCCACAGCTGCAACAACAGCTAGCTGATTTCCAGGAACTGCTTTTGTAGGGAAGGAGATGGTGTATTTCCCACTTCCTCATGTACTGAATTTTTACAATGCAAAGTTATACCATTCATATTTCCTAGATGATAGTCATACTACAAACCCTTCAAGGGGTAATATTAGTATTATTTTTTTATTATAGTATTTCCTTTGCTTACGAAAACTGTATTTTGGCATATGTTACTATATATTTGTATTTGTGTATGTGTATGTATGTATGTATGTATGTATGTATATATAGAATACACACACACACATTTAGTAAATACATATTTGTACACTCCTGATATCCTCACACATGTTTTACAGATTCGGAATCGGCTAGAAGATTTAGTAACTGGTTTGCAAACATCAAAATTTGGGTTGGAAGAGAAGTTAAACCAGCACGTGAGTAGAGTTCTGTTCAGAACTTCAATATATACTGCTATAGATAATGTTTAGTAGCACAAATGTGCTCTTGCATTGCAATACTGGACTGTTCTTGGCTCACAAGAAAGCAACAAGATAGGATTTCAGTATGTGCTCTTGTGCAACTACAGTATTTGTTTTCTTAACTACTTTTACACCAAGGACAATTATTAAATTTTTCACATACATGTTCAAATCTGCATTTGTTGCTATGACCTAAAACACCCAAAAAATTATGTTTTCTAAAATAAAGGCCCTGTAGCATACATTGGTGGCAGTTGCAATTTTGTATGTTGCATGATATTTGCAGATATTTTTAGCAAATATATATTTTGAGGAGCAAATACACTAAAATAAATTTTAGTACACACAAACACAATAGAACAGCCAATTTTTGATAAAATATACAATTTGGGCTTGTGTCACGTAAATACACCAAACATGTCAAGCTTTAAATTTGCATTGTCCATAAAATTGTGAAAAACCCAAAACTGTCTATAAGTACAATCACAATATTCCCAATGCACACGTTCCTGGAAGTGGCTGTTGGGCAACAAGGGGTGCTGCAGGGATCAGCGGCTGGAAACCATTTGATAAAAGAAGCAGCCGGCAACTCCATAACATCAAGCGTATTTTAAAGCCTTCACAGTGAGTACAGTCAGCAGCAGACTAGTTTCGGCGATAAGCCTTGTTGGAAACCATTTGAAGCAGAAAAAATGTCACGAGCAAACCAGAGATTCTCCAAACTGTTCCAGAGCTTTATTCAGCGATCACATCAAACTTACAAGGGCAACGTTTCAGAGCTGTGCAGGACCCCTTCATCAGGCAAGTGACTGCTGATGCCTGATCAAGGGGCCCTGCGTGTCTCCAAAACATTGCCTTTTTACAACTGATGTGGCTGCTGAATAAATCCCTGGTGTGCTGAGGGACATATCCTTACAAGTTATTAGTATAGAGTTAACCGTGAATGGTAGAACTAGAATTATTGCTCTTATGCTGGCATTTGCAGGACTTGTGGCACAATCGCTTTATACAGGGGGGGGGGGGGGGGGATGGAGTTGCTTTTATATATATATATATATATATATATATATATATATATATATATATATATATATAGTATACTGTATACCTGTAATATAATTCTAGATTTTTTATATATTTTTTTGTATTTCATTTTTAAACACTTTTTTTTATTTTTTTTTTTACTTTTTGCTATCACAAGGGGGATAACCAGACATGTAAATCATAAAATACTTAAAGATATTTTTACTTTTTTTTATTTTATTTTTATTTTTTTATTGAAAGTGTCATGATCTTCTCTTTTAATCTAAACTACATGCTCCACTTCCTCCCAGATTAGTGTTCTTTTCTAACAAATTCAAAACACACTTGCCATTTTTATTACCTTTCCATCACAGAAAGTTAAAGTTCAGTCAATAATCCCTTTGGTTCTCCAAACTTCCTCCTTTACTATATAACCACCACTTCTCCTCTTCTCACCAGGTGGATACGGTCTCGTTTAGCATATCCTGATAAATGATGCTACATAAAGTTTATATAGCATAAATCTGTTTAATAAAATTATATAAAAATAAAAAATAAATCTGTTCACTCATGTAGAAAGGGGACACAGCACTAGAATAGCAGCTGGAACAAACCGGCCCACTAGTTATAGCTCAGCCTCACATGTTTCATCAGATTGGTTTATAAACCAATGGTTTTGAATGTACAATTGGGCAAAAAGCACAAATGAATTTGATGCGTGGCTGCTTCCACTATCCTGAAATGAGGAATAAAGCACTTATTTTGAGGATTTGTGATGGAAGTGAGGCTTACTGTATACTGCAGATGCCTTCTTTTTTAAGACTACTTTGCTTCATGTGACACTGTTGAAATGCAATTTCCACTGAGTTAAGTACATTCCCATATTTTGTATTTTTCCTGCTTTTTTATTAACCTCAATATACTCTTCACACCAGCCAGGTAGCAGCCTAGTTACAGTTAACACAGTTACAGAAATGTGTATTTATGAGAACTTTAGGTAAAAATCCTACAACAATCATGTTTTAAAAGAAGCCTTTATTGCAAGATAAATGGAGGGCTGTTGTTACTAGCCTCACCTTCTAAAAATGTTGATTGGGTGTCATGTAGAGCTAGTGGCTTTATTTTTTCCAGAGTCCCTAGCATGGAAAGCATGCAGATTGACCTCACTTACTGCATGCTTGTAGCTCATCATGGATTCAGAAAACATTGATGTCAGAGGAAGCCATTTTCAGAAAGTGGTCAGTTTAAGAAGCCCCTACATATTTGTTTCTCATTAACATTGGGTTAACACTTATGAAAATTGAATGTAGGTTTCCCCGCATCCAATTTGCATGACCGGAGAGTGTGACTGTCTCTCTAAGGAGCCGGTTCACACACCTCCGGGGCGCCCGCGTTCCACATTTGGAAAGGGTCCTGTGCGTCTTTGCCCCCGAATCAGTTGCAAATTCAGGCAGAAATTGGGAGCTGATTCGCACCCAATTCGGTATACAGGGATGCACCCGACCCCTGCTGTGGGCCGCATGTGTGAACCAAGCCTAAAGACGAGGTCTGTCTTCTACTAGTTGGCGTTGGTGTACTATATCAGAGGCAGATAACGTTTTAATGCAGAGTTGAATTTAGCAATATAAAAATTATTTAGGAATGATGGCTACAGTTTTGTATTATGTGTACGTTTTTCTGTCCCATCTTTGTTTTCAGGTTGTGCGACTAACACTTCTTTAGTACACTATGCACACTAAAAATATGTAATATATTTAAATGTATTCTGTGAAAATAACATAATTGTTCTAAATAAGACTTTTGATGTATGTAATCAATGATCTAGGTGCATAAGCAAACTGTGCTGTCGCAAAACGCACAAGACTCTCATAATTTGTGGGAAGAAGAGCTGAAATCACGATCACGATTAGGCGTTCGCTTGGCAGAACTCGATCGATCAAAGGCAGATTTAGTTGAACAGGTAGGTTACATCCTATTTTAGCTAAATAAAATTTTTGTTTTCCTTTTTACACAATTGATTACAGTATGTGATTTTTTTATTTCCACTAACCTTTACATTTTCAGGACAAACATTTAGGGGTGTATCCCATTCTTTTTAAGGTTTTTAATTTAACATTTTTCAAAGATCCTTCAACTAATTGTGGGACATTCCAAAAATTATTTGGTTGTGTTACCTTTTCCAGAGTAATAGATCTGGTAATAAATAACGGGATATAAACGTTTTCATTTGTATTTCTCATTATGTACTAAAGAGATAATAAGGGGTATTTACATCTTGGGTTTATTATTTATGTTGCTTTTGTTTTATTGTTTAAGGTTGAAAGTGAGAAAAAGAAAGTAAGGAAATTGTTGGATCAGAAGAAGTCTATGGAGGAGCGCTTTGATCAAGAAATAAAGAGGAACAATGACTTACAGCGTGAAGTATCTGGGTATACTGAAATATTTTTACCAATGTGTTTTAAGGATAACACAATAATCAAATATAGACTTGTAAATCCACTTAATAATTTGATGATCATTACATTCATTAAATTGAAAGGCTCACTACACAAGCATTGCTGTACTAAAATAGTGGGTGCTCCCTTTCTTAAATTCACCAGATAAATTCTAGGAATTATGTACACTCCCTTGCAGCATGTAGTATACTTACAAAGACACCTCTCCTCATTTTACCTTGCCACCATGCACCCCCCTTCCAAAAGAATTCTGAAAAGAGTTGTGTCAAACAGCAGAGCCAGATCCTGCACATCCACTGTAAATATAGAATATGTAAAGCCAAAACATATTTTGGTTTTGGATACAATAGGGAAGGGTTGGAACCTATGTCAGATTTTTACTGCTGGGTGTGCAATTATGAAAGCTCTAAAGGAAAGTATAAGGCCCGTTTCACACTGGAGCATTTTTTGAAAGGGGCCAGATTTTTTCAGGCGCTACACAGGCACCATCTTTAGTGCTTTAGCGCCTGAAAAAATCTGACCCCTTTCACTACAGTGTGAAAGCCAGCGGGCTTTCACACTGGAGCGGTGCGCTAGCAGGACGGTGAAAAAAGTCCTGCTAGCAGCATCTTTGGAGCGGTGAAGGAGCGATGTATTTACCGCTCCTAAACCACTCCTACCCATTGAAATCAATGGGGCAGCGTGGCTATACCGCCGGCAAAGCGCCGGTGTAGCGGCTCTTTGCGGGCGGTTTTAACCCTTTTTTCGGCTGCTAGTGGGGGTTAAAACCGCCCCGCTATCTTTAGAACGACCTTATGAGTTACTTACCTGTTTCCCCTGACCCTTCCCCGACTATGTCACGCTAGACCTCCTATTACTAATTATAGTGATAAAAAGTTATTTTCTACTGTGAAAATGTTATATTTTTGAAAGTGATAGGGCGGCTGCGTCCGCAAATGTTTGGCTTACTTATATGTACATTTGCAATGTCACTTGAATGCTCAACCATAAGAACATAGACCTTTAGCTCTTGCTAGTCACAGTCAGATCCCTTTAGGGGTGACTGGGTATTGAAACACCTATTATATATATCACTAACACACACAAAAATAATAAAGGGGCCGAACCAGAGCTTTATAAAGTGTCAGGATTATTGTTTAATCTCTAGAGTAAAATATATGTCCAGGAAGAAATAATGTTGTCACAGAGGGTCTGACTATATGCTTTGCAGAAGCACAGGGTCACATTGTGGGCCCACTCAGAAGACTGCTTGCTGTTAAGGGTACTTCATACTGTTTTTTTATTAGATTGTTTTTTTTTTTTTAAATTAGTATTTTTTTCCTATTTTTATGCACCTTGAAACTCTTTGCCCCATTAGACTGAAAAAACTTTTAAAGACTACAAAGAAAAAATTGAAGGAGTTTGAAAGTGGTGAAAAACAGCCAATTAGTATGAAGGAAGGGTCCTACAGAGGAAGCCATGAAACAGACAGTGATGTCCTCAAACTAAAGGAAAAGGTAATGCATTTAGTCACCTGTGATCTACACTCTTTTTTGCCCTGTACACACGCTCGGAAATTCTGATGGAAAAAGTCTGATCGGATTATGTTGTCTGAAAATCCGATCGTGTGTGGGCTCTATCGACTTTTTCTGTCGGATTTTCCGACACACAGAGTTTGAGAGCGGGATCTAAAACTTTCCAACAAAATGCGATCACATAAATTCCGATCGTGTGTAGACAATTCCGACAGACAAAGTGCCACGCATGCTCAGAATAAACTAAGAGACAAAAGCTATTGACTACTGGCCTGTTTATAGTCCCGTTGTACGTGTTCTACGTCATCTCGTTCAGAATGAGCAGATTTTCCGACAAATTTGTGCGACCGTGTGTATGCAACACAAGTTTCGGTCAAAATCCGTCGGAAAAAATCCAGGCAGATTTTGTGGTCGAAATGTCCAACCGTGTGTACAGGGCATTTCATCCCAAACACCAGATTTTAATGGATTCTCTTTTGCTGGACACTAAGGCTCGATTCACATCTATGAATGTTGCTTTTGAGCGTTTTTGCGGTGCTTGTCGCGTTTTTACCTTGATTTTGCTGCGTTTTGCTTTTTTTTCTTTCTTTTTTTTTATACACTGTGGTTGCTTAGCAACCAGATATATACAGTGAAAAAAAATGCAAATTGCAAATCGCGGCAAAAAAAACGCGGTACTTGCGTTTTTGATGCAGGTCCATTGACTTCTATTACATGCAAAATGCTGCATTTTGCATGAAAAAAAGTCCCTGACCCTTTCCAAAAACGCAGAGGCACAAAAATGCATTGATGTGAACATGTTCCATAGGAACCCATGTTAAAAAATTTCCTTGCATTTCTGCAAAATGCATCAAAAAATGCGCTTGTGTGAATCGAGCCTAAGCCGTTGTTTACACTGATGCAGTGCAGGAAAATGCAGTGATTCCTGCGCGTGTCCCGCCCCACATAGCAACTGCACTGTGTTCATGCGATCTGCTGCAGGTGTCAATTAAAAGTTAACAGCACCCTAAAAGCAGTTCGCAAAACACAGTGCATTTGCCTGAACTGGATAGCATGGTGCACCTTTTTCAGGCGGCTGTAGTGCGATTTGAGCCATTCAAAACAAATGGCCTTAAATTGCACCGCACAGAACTTTGTGTGATTTGCATAGGAATGTGGTGTGATTTGTATGCGAATCACATGCGCTGTGCAATGGGAATTGTGCTAATGCAAATACTGCAGCAGGTGCTCGCTTCTTCCCCAGCCAGTAAAATCAGTGGATATCCAACCGAGAGAGAACCGTACCAACTTCTCTCATTTCATAGGGCATATTGGGAAAGAAGGAAGTGGTTTACATTTTACTTTCCACTAAATGTCTTTAATGCTCTCTCTCTAATGTCAGCAGTTCACCGCCTTGTATTTATATTGTTTTGTTGTATTCTTTTACATTGCTCAGATTGAAGAGCTTTCCTCACATTTGGAAAGAGAATCCCACAAATACATTCAATTTGAGGCTTCAAACCGTGACTTACGTGAACAGTTATCTTCAATGAAGGCTTTGCACAAGAATCATGATCGATTAGAGAGAAGCAAGAGGCAGCTGGAAGAAGAAGTGGCTGAGCTCAGAAGACACATAGGTTCAAGCAAGATGGATCAAAGTTACATGGAACAATATAAAAGAGAGCTTGATGAGAGGAGCAGGCAAGAATTACGACAAAAGCTGGAGGAGGTCAATATGTTTCTACAGGTATAAATGAGAAAACCACTTTCACAGATTATAGTCACTCATATTTGCATAATTAAATCAGTATTAAACCCAAAAGCAAACATTTATTATATTGCGGCTTACTAATTCTTAGATGTGACGGGTGCTTTCGTTTTCTTTTTTAAGCTTTCTTGCTTCTATTTTCATTTGGTGATCCAGCCAGTAAGTGTGTTGGTTTTCAATAGAAAAGCTCTCTTGCAGTTACAGGGATGGGACAGACAATTTAACATTTGCATGGGTGCTTACAATGATCAGCTTTTATTTATTTATGTGAAACCTTTATTTCAAAAGGAAAAAACTGCTTGCTGATTATAAAGTATTAGCTGGAGCTCAGCTTCAATTTGTTAGACTGACAATGTTTCTGCTGAAATCTGCCCGCTGTGCTAATTTATCCAGCGTGGTGTCTGTATAATACTGACCAGATCACCAAGGGAAAACAGAGAGAAAAGGCCTAAAAACCCCTAATACAGCGAAAACATCTGATTAGTAAGCTGCAATATATTACATTTTTGGTTTTAAGTTTTATACTTTGCTTAATATTAGGCTGTTGGTTTGTTTACTACAGAGATACACAAATGGGGTTAATTTACTAAAACTAGAGAGTGCAAAATTTTGTGCAGCTGTGCATAGAAACCAATCAGCTTCCAGGTTTTTTTGTCAGCTTATGTAGAAGTCCACTCTAAGGCTGGGTTCACACCGCTGCGGGTGGGAGACCCGGATCTGATTCGCACTGCAGTGCAAATCACATCCGATCTCTGTGTGATGCGAGTTCAGCCATACAGATAGTATGGCTGAATTCGCATCACACCCGCCGCAAACTCGCACAGGACCCTTTTTTTGGTCCGCAGCAGAATCGGATCGCATGGGTGTTCACACCATGCGATCCGATTCCTGTCCGGGTTTGCAGAATTGCACTGCGATATGCGGACTGATCTGGGGGTGTCATTAAGATTTCATTGACACTCCCAGCAGTCCGCATAGGGCAGTGTGAACTGCCGGCGGGAGGTATGCGATGCGGGAAAACGCAGCGGATTTGCGGCCTTCCCGCATCGCTCCGGTGTGAACCTAGCCTAAAGGCCCATACACACGATCTGACTTTTTGACAACAAACATGCAAATTAGCTGTTTTAAGGCAACATCCGACCGTGTGTACGCTCAATTGGACAAACTTTTTTTGGTTTTCATCGGACTTTTGTTGGCTGTGCGAACGGACAAACTTTCTGGGAACAAAGGTCCGATGGAGCAAAGTCTGATTGTGTGTACAGAAAACCATAGAACTTTTGTACAAAGTACAAACACACATGCTCAGAACCAATGCAAAAGATCAGACAACAATACAGAAGTTGACCAAAGGTGGCGGTAACGAGCAGAAAAACCACGTGATTTGGTGAAAGTTGGCTGAAAAAGTCCTGCCGAGTGTTTGCAATACAAGTTCAGAGCCGACGCCCTTTGTACAAAAATCCACGGGAAAGTTTGTACAAAATCTGATCGTGTGTATGAGGCTTAACACAAAATTGCTACATCTATAGACATCCACAATCTAAAGCCTCACACACACGATCGGACTTTGTACAAACTTTCACGTGGACTTTTGTACAAAGGGTGTAGTCCACAAGTTTGTATTGCATACACACGATCTGACTTTTTAGGCAACAAACATGAGCGTAGTGACGTTTCAACGTACTGACGACACTTCAAAAGAGGACATTCAATTACTCCAGCGCCACCTTTGGTCAACTTCTGTATTGTTGTCTGATCTTTTGCATTGGTTCTGAGCATGCGTGTTTGTACCTTGTGCAAAAGTCCGATGGTTTTGCATACACACGATCGGACTTTGCTCCATCGGACTTTTGTTGTCAAAAAGTTTGTCCGTTCGCACAGCCAACAAAAGTCAGATGAAAATGGAAAAAGTTTGTCCGATGGAGCATACACACAGTCGGATGTTGCTCCAAAACAGCTAATTTGCATGTTTGTTGTCAAAAAGTCTGATCGTGTGTACGGGCCTTTACACTAACCTATATAGCCCTGCAAAGAAGAAATCCATATGCATACCTTTTCTGAAGTTGCTCCGGTACGGTCCCATGCTGACCTGTCAGCGGTGGCTTCTCTATGGCAGCCGACAACGTAAGCCCCATAGTAAATCTATGAGTGAAATCGCTCTCCATTCATTTTACACCGTTATCAGCTGTGTTCTCTGCTTCCGCTGCTGGATACCGGACCCGAGCAGCATCAAAAAAGGTATGTATACAGATTTCTCCTTTACAGGGCTAGATAGGTTAGCGTTGGATCATGGATGCCTGTACAGTGGTGTGAAAAAGTGTTTGCCCCCTTCCTCATTTCCTGTTCCTTTGCATGTTTGTCACACTTAAGTGTTTCGGAACATCAAACCAATTTAAACAATAGTCAAGGACAACACAAGTAAACACAAAATGCAATTTGTAAATGAAGGTGTTTATTATTAAAGGTGAAAAAAAATCCAAACCATCATGGCCCTGTGTGAAAAAGTGATTGCCCCCTTGTTAAAACATACTATAACTGTGGTTGTCCACACCCGAGTTCAATTTCTCTAGCCACACCCAGGCCTGATTATTGCCACACCTGTTCACAATCAAGGCATCACTTAAATAGGAGCTGCTTGACACAGTAAGGTCCACCAGAAGATCCTTAAAAGCTACACATCATGCCGAGACCCAAACAAATTCAGGAACAATTGAGAAAGAAAGTAATTGAGATCTATCAGTCTGGAAAGGGTTATAAAGCCGTTTCCAAAGCTTTGGGAATCCAGCGAACCACAGTGAGAGCCATTATCCACAAATGGCGAAGACATGGAACATTGGTGAACCTTCCTAGGAGTGGCCGGCCGCCCAAAATTACCCCAAGAGCGCAGCGACGACTCATCCAAGAGGTCACAAAAGACCCCACAACAACGTCCAAGGAACTGCAGGCCTCACTTGCCTCAGTTAAGGTCAGCGTTCATGCCTCCACCATCAGGAAAAGACTGGGCAAAAATGGCCTGCATGGCAGAGTTCCAAGGAGAAAACCACTGCTGAGCAAAAAGAACATCAAAGCTCGTCTCAATTTCTCCACAACACATCTTGATGATCCCCAAGACTTTTGGGACAACATTCTGTGGACCGATGAGACAAAAGTGGAACTCTTTGGAAGGTGTATGTCCAAGTATATCTGGCGTAGAAGGAACACTGCATTTCATAAAAAGAACATTATACCAACAGTAAAATATGGTGGTGGTAGTGTGATGGTCTGGGGCTGTTTTGCTGCTTCAGGACCTGGAAGACTTGCCGTGATAAAAGGAACTATGAATTCTGCTGTCTACCAAGAGATCCTGAAGGAGAATGTCCGACCATCTGTTCGTGTACTCAAGCTGAAACGAACTTGGGTTCTGCAGCAGGACAATGATCCTAAACACACCAGCAAGTCCACCACCGAATGGCTGAAGAAAAACAAAATGAAGACTTTGGAGTGGCCTAGCCAAAGACCTGACCTGAATCCTATTGAGATGTTGTGGTATGACCTTAAAAAGGCCGTTCATGCTCGAAAACCCTCTAATGTAACTGAATTAGGACAATTCTGCAAAGATGAGTGGGCCAAAATTCCTCCAGGACGCTGTAAAAGCCTCATTGCACGTTATCGCAAACGCTTGGTTGCAGTTGTTGCTGCTAAGGGTGGCCCAACCAGTTATTAGGTTTAGGGGGCAATCACTTTTTCACACAGGGCCATGATGGTTTGGATTTTTTTTCACCTTTAATAATAAACACCTTCATTTACAAATTGCATTTTGTGTTTACTTGTGTTGTCCTTGACTATTGTTTAAATTGGTTTGATGTTCCGAAACACTTAAGTGTGACAAACATGCAAAGGAACAGGAAATGAGGAAGGGGGCAAACACTTTTTCACACCACTGTAGATGTAGTGATTTTAGTGTTTGTTTAGTGTTGGATTTCCACTTTAATTGACAAGCTAAAGTTAGAAGCTGATTGGATACCATGCACAAATGATTTTGCACTCTCCAATTTTAGTAAATCAATCCCTAAGTGTTTAGAAGATTTGTGACAGTCCCTACAATGTGCAGTCTTGTATAGACTCTGGGCATTGAACCGCCGCATCTGTTGCTATAGGTACAGCAGAACACTGGTCAAGTTTTAGCTGCTCACATTGTTCAGGGGACTGAAAATTTGTCACAATGCAGATGTCTAAAATTGCTTCCATCTCTGCAAAAACAAGACAAATGATAGAGAAAGGGGGAAATAAATGGAAAATAACTTTTTTTTTTTATTATTAAGAAACACAAGCCAAATTGGTCTTGCATAGTTACATAGTAGGTGAGGTTGAAAAACGAGTCCAACCTATGTGTGTGATTATATGTCCGTATTACATTGTATATCCCTGTATGTTGCGGTCGTTCAGGTGCTTATCTAATAGTTTCTTGAAACTATCGATGCCCCTCACTGAGACCACCGCCTGTGGAAGAGAATTCCACATCCTTGCCAGTCTTACAGTAAAGAACACTCTACACAGTTTAAGGTTAAACCTCTTTCATTCTAATTTTAATGAGTGGCCTCGAGTCTTGATAAAAAAGTTTTATTCCTATTGTGGGGTCACCAGTACGGTATTTATAAATTGAAATCATATCCCCTCTAAAGCTTCTCTTCTCCAGAGAGAATAAGTTCAGTGCTCGCAACCTTTCCTCATAACTAGTATTCTCCAGACCCTTTATTAGCTTTGTTGCTCTATTTCCAGTACATCCTACCTGAGGACTGGTGCCCAGAACTGAACAGCATACTCTAGGTGCGGCCGAACCAGAGTCTTGTAGAGTGGGAGAATTATCGTTTTATCGCTGGAGTCGATCCTCTTTTTTTAATGCATGCCAATATTCTTTGTTAGCAGCTTGGCATATCATCTACTAGGACCCCCAGGTCCTTTTCCATCCTTGATTCCCCCAGAGGTTCTCCCCTGAGTGTATAGATTGCATTCATATTTTTGCCATCCAAATGCATTATTTTAAATTTTTCTACATTAACCACTTCAGTACCATGCACTTTCGCCCCTTCCTGCCCAGGGTAATTTTCAGCTTTCAGTGCTGTCGCAGTTTGAATGACAATTACGCGGTCATACAACGCTGTACCCAAACTAGATTTTTATAATTTTCTTCCCACAAATAGAACTTTATTTTTGTGGTATTTGATCACCTCTGCGGTTTTTATTTTTTGCTAAACCAACTAAAAAAGACCAACATTTTTGAGGAAAAAAAAGGTTTTCTTAGTTTTGGTTAAAAAAATAGTTTTCTTCTTCACTGTTGGGCACTGATGAGTTTGCACTGATATGTAGAATTGATGGGCACTGATAGGCGGCACTGATATGCAGCACTGATGGACACCAATAGGCGGCACTTATATGCAGTACTGATGGGCACTGACAGGTGGCACAGATGGGCACTGATAAGCGGCTGTTATGGGCACTGATAGGCGGCACTGGCACTGATAGGCAGCACTGATCGGCACTGGCAGGTGGCACTGATGATGAGGTTTTGACATGTGTTACTGTAGGGCACTGATTGGCAATGTGGTGGGCACTATATGGCACTGATTGCCACTTTATTGGGCACTGATAGGCGATCCTGAGGGGGCACTGACTGGGTACCTTTTTGGCACATGTGCTGATTATCACGCCCAGTCAGGATAACAGAACCACTTCCCGTTATTGACTGGGCGGGAAGTGGTTAAACCTCATTTGCCATGTAGTTGCCCACCCCATTAATTTGTTCAGATCTTCCTGCAAGGTTTCCACATCCTGCAGAGAAGTTATTGCCCTGCTTAGCTTAGTGTTGTCTGCAAATACAGAGATTGAACTGTACCCCATCCTTCGGGTCGTTTATGAACAAATTAAATAGGATTGGTCCCAGGACAGAACTCTGTCTTACTTTAATTTAAAGTAGTCCTAAAGGCACAACTTTTTTTCTTTTAATTTTGGTAAATGTTTTTTGCCCTTAGGGATATTTCCCTTCACTTCCTGTCCCATAGCCAAAACCGGAATTGGGAGAAAATCCCTCTAAAGTGAGAAAATTACTTGTTGTCACCAGAACTAGCTTCCCCATTGGAAATTTCCCCTTCTATTCCTGTTGTGGTGACAGCCCAAAATATGAGACTTTCTTTCTTTCAGTGAGAGCAGTAAACAGGCCAAATATAGAGGGTGAATCTATCTAACGAGGGCACAGACAGCAATAAAAACCTGAAAAATTTACAAATCCATAAGATATTAGAAAAAAGGAGGGTGCACTGACCTAGTGCATTACCAAAAATATTTTTAATCCAAGTAAAAATAGCAATAGTTCTGCTCAAATACAGACATAGTATATAGACATATCATGACAAATGCAAATCCGAACAGTCTTTGTCAGGTCTGTTGTATGAACCTGTGATGCCAGAAGACCAGGCGATATTTTCAATGGCTAACGTTTTTTGAGGGTGGACCCTTTTCCTCAGAGCCAAAGCAAAGAATGACTGACCTCTTCTTGCTACTTATATTTACTTATACACACACACGCACACACACACGCCCACATGATGATATGTCACACGGTTCCCATGGAGACTAGGGGAAGGAGAGTGTGCACCACTGTCAGACCAACATTACACAAGAGTGTCTTCTAAAACCCATCAGGGTGGGATTGCTGTACCCCATGCCCCTGTGTGATAGCCAGACAATGGCTTACATCTATTGGATTCATGTAGTCTAAAGCAAGTATGCTCCTTCTAGTACTCCTTTTTGTATTAGGAGTAATGAGAATCTTCCTAGGCGTGCTTTCCTTGCTATTCCTAACTAAATAAAACTACTAATGGGTCTACCTAGGCTCCTGGATATATATACCCCACTACATAGATGTAGAGGTACTCCAGGCCTAACATGTAAATGTGACCAATGCAAGGGATAAAACATAGAATAATGCTTGACAGAAGAGGCTGGGAAGGAGGGAAATAAAACTAAGCAAGAGCTAATTGCTTGAAGGGACCTGCCAAACAGAATATGTTTAGTGAAGAAGAAAGAAAAAGACACTTGGGGCTAAACCACATGAAGTAATTCAATCTCTTCGTTGAGACCTTTGGGGGTGAGGGATCCCAGAGTGAAGATCCAGAAAGCCTCTTATGTATCATTTCTGATGTTTTTTACCGCTATCCAGATCATTCTGACCAAATGTTCTAATCTCACTCCATTCTATCCAAAACTAATTAAAAATGGTTCCCGTTAAGTGTTACTAAACCCAGGACACTGCATTCACTATATCTGGCCTCCTACATTAAACAGAACATGGAAATGCAATAGTTTTAGTAAATATAAACTGCTAAATAGCTTTTCTCATTATCAGTTAGAACAGTCTTGTGACTTCTGTCAGTGTCTGTTTAGAGTTTGTAGGATAATTTTTCATTCTACTCTGGCTGTCCTATAAGGCTGCAGGACTGTCTGGACAGTGCTGATTGGTTCTCTGCTGATCACATGCATTTTCCCAAGAAAAACTCTCTAACAATACACACCAAACTGAGCATGTGCAGTGTGTCTTCTAGACTCACTATCAGCAGATGGGCTGGGGACAGTGGAAGAGGTGGTGAGGAACAGAGAGGACAGGATCAAACAGCCTTTTTATACAATGCAGAGGATTAACCCCCTAGGTTCCACCGTGATTATAACAAGCACTCTTTACTGCATATACAGACTGATTTTACTGTTGTGGTTTTAGTAACACTTTAACTGTGTAGTGTGAATAGTCTTACAATGTACATGTCATACTTTCCCAGAAGCAGTATCTCCCCACTAAGCATTTATTGTAAAAATTTGTAAATGGACCCAGATAGTAACTGTGAATTTTTTTTTCAGGCGCAAGCTGCATCAAAAGACAAGTTAGAACAGTTGAGAGCTGAAAATGACACTACAGTCAAGAATCAGTTGGATCATAGAATTCAAGACCTTGAATCTGAGCTAAACAAAATTAAGAATAAACAGGAAGAAAATATGAGCCAAAAAGACTCCACTCTCGCAGAGCTTAATAGGATCAAAGACATGTATGCTGAAGAGCAGAAGACTAGAAAATCATTGGCTTCAAAGCTAGAAAGGTGAGCAACTCTGAAGATATCAGTGAAGGAAATACATTCTTTATTGCTATTAGGAACAAAGAATGCGGAGGAGAGATGGGTTTGCTTTAAGAGCATATTAAATAAGGGCATTAGCCAATGCTTCCCATTGGGTAATAAATTGAAAAGAGTGAAAAAAAGTCCTGAATGGCTTAACTCCAATGTAAAAATGCATATAAAAGCAAAGGAGAAGGCCTTCAAATAATACAAGGTTGAGGGATCATCATCAGCATTCAGACTTTATAAAGAATGCAACAAGATATGTAAGGGTGCAATAAGGACGACTAAGATAGAACATGAAAGACACATAGCAGAGGAGAGCAAAAAAAATCCAAGAAATTCTTTAAGTATGTAAACAGTAAAAAAGGGAGGACAGACCATATTGGCCCCATAAAGAATGAGGAAGGACATCTGGTTACAAAGGATGGGGAGTTGGTGAAGGTATTGAATTTATTCTTCTGCTCGGTCTTCACAAGGGAATCGGGGGGGGCTTCAGTAATCTAAACTGCAGTGTTTATCCTCATGACACATCACAGGAAGCACCTCCATGGTTAACAGAGGACAGAATTAAAATTAGACTTGGGAAACTTAACATTAACAAGTCATCGGGACCAGATGGCTTGCACCCGAGGGTACTTAGGGAACTCAGTCAAGTAATTGCCAGACCATTGTTCCTAATTTTTACTGACCGTCTACTGACTGGAATGGTAACAGCTGATTGGAGAAAAGCCAATGTAGCACCAATATTTAAAAAGGGCCCAAAATACATCCCTGGGAATTACAGACCAGTTAGTATAACATCAATAGTATGTAAACTCTTGGAGGGGATGATAAGGGTCTATATACAAGATTTTAGTAATGAGAACGGTATCATTAGCAAAAAGATCTGAACAAATTAATGGGGTGGGCAACTACATGGCAAATGAGATTCAATGTAGAAAAATGTAAAATAATGCATTTGGGTGGAAAAAATATGAATGCAATCTATACACTGAGGAGAGAACCTCTGGGGGAATCTAGGATGGAAAAGGACCTCAGTAGGCTCAGTAATGACATGCAATGCAAGCTGCTGCTAACAAAGCAAACAGAATATTGTCATGCATTAAAAAGGGGATCAACTCCAGAGATAAACCAATATTTCTCCCACTCTACAAGACTCTGGTCCGGCCACACCTGGAGTATGCTGTTCAGTTCTGGGCACCAGTCCTCAGGAAGGATGTACTGGAAATGGAGCGAGTACAAAGAAGGGCAACAAAGCTAATAAAGGGTCTGGAGGATATTATTTATGAGGAAAGGTTACGAGCACTGAACTTATTCTCTCTGGAGAAGAGACGCTTGAGAGGGGATATGATTTCATTATACAAATACCGTACTGGTGACCCCACAATAGAGATAAAACTTTTTCGCAAAAGGGAGTTTAACAAGACTTGTGATCACTCATTAAAATTAGAAGAAAAAAGGTTTAACCTTAAACTGCGTAGAGGGTTCTGTACTGTAAGAGCAGCAAGGATGTGCAATCCCCTTCCACAGGCAGTGGTCTCAGCGGGGGGCATTGATAGTTTCAAGAAACTATTAGATAAGCACCTGAACGACCACAACATACAGGGATATACAATGTAATACTGACATATAACCACACACATAGGTTGGACTTGTGTCTTTTTTCAACCTCACCTACTATGTAACTATAGAACTGAAAATGTACAATATAATAAGATCAAAGCTGAGAATCAATTTATACTCCATCCTTTTATAATATCTCGATACTTCTTGCATCTACAGACTGAATAATCTGCCTTGAACACTTTCAATGAGAAATGTATATTGTATCTGTTTAGCAAATATATGTAAGCTCACTGTGTAATTGTTATTCTTGCTTGAAGGTGAGTAACATTTATTAGTTTCCAAAACTAGAATTATATGAGCTGTGTTTGACCACTTCTGCATAAAGCAAAAAAAAAAAAGTATAATTTAATATTTTTACAGAGCTAATGAAAGGCTTGCAGAAGTAAATGCCAAGCTACTTAATGAACGGCAAAGAAGCAAATCCTTGTTTGCAAGCAGTTTTCTGAACGGAAGTCTAAATGGAAACCCTCTTTTGGATACAAGTTCTCTTGGAGGTCTTGGTAGTAATCCAGCTCTGAGCCGAAGTCTGGGACTTGGAGGGGGTTTTCTCAACCCAGTCGGGAGTGGTTTTAGTGCTAATGAAATGGGAGCTTACTTTGTAAAGGTTAGTTGCATTTATGATTTTACATTGCGCCTGTCAAATTTTCTATTTTCCTTTGAACCTAATTTAAAGTGATAACTGATGGCCATGCAGACATGACTGCACCAAACCTAAAGAAACAATCATAGGTGTGCACAGCCTATTGCATTAGGGTGTGCACCCCAAAGCTCAAACGCAGAGCAACAGAGGCAGTGAATAGGGGGTGTACACATGCCTTGCAGCCACGGAGGAAATTATAGAGCGCAACGCACATGTAAACAAGTCCTTCATTATATATATATTTTTTATTTCATATGTTTTTAGACTTTACTTTTTTTACTTATTTATTTTTAACTGCCCTGTTGGGGGGCTTCGGTGAAATATCAGGGGTCTAAACAGATCCCTGATGTCTTACATTTAGGACAGAAAAAGAACTGAGGACATAGATTCATCAGCCCCTTTCTCTGCAGCCTTAGCTGCACAGATGAATAAATAGGAAGTGCTCTCAGGCTTCCTATTCGTTCACAATCTGAATCATACAAAACAGTTTACTATGTTTCAGCAATGAATGGGCAAAGGAGAAATCATTACCAATCACTCACTGTGTTCATTCAGAAAAGGAATATGTCATTTTTTTCAGCCCCTTCCCCCGCTCTCCATCGTGAAACATCCCTGTGTGCCCAGCGCTGCAGGGGAAAAGGGCACATGGTGAAGGGCCCAGACAGCAGGAAAATGGGGCCACAGATGCTTGAACTTATCTCCCTACAGCTCAGCCAGAGGGAGAGGAGGAGAAGCTTACAGCACTGCAGGAACAAAAGGACCGCTGCCTGCAATAAAACAATACAGTTCTGATAGGGCCTGGTCCAGGAGGGCCAGCTGTACTGTAGGAATTCTCATTACAGCCAGATTAGGTGATTATTTCCTGCCATCACTCAGGAGGGTGAAGCAGAAAACTGTTAGCAGCCATTTCTCTAGGGTATGTTGTACCAAAAAGGTTGTCCTGAGATGAGATGTTCCAGCACCATCTGCCTGCCCTGCACTCCAATTCCCACATCCCTCCTAACTCCATAGCCATAAACAGGAATGCTTGCCTCACAGAGGTGCCATATAGTGATCAGATTGTGCTTGAATGCCTGTCCTTCCCGTGTCCAAAGACAACCTAATGTGGTTGAAAAGGCAGAAGGTTTTTTTTTTTTTATCCGAATGCATTCTATGTATTAAGATAAAAAAAAACCTTCTGTGTGCAGCAGCCTCCCTAATACTTCCCTGAGCCCCATCTAAATCCAGCGAGAGACTCAGCTGTCCGGGACTCCCCTCCTCATTGGCTGAGACAGCAACGTGGCGCTATGGGCTCTGGCTAATCAAAGTCACTGAGCCAATGAGGGGGGGGGGCTGGGCAGGCCCACAGCTCAATGTCTGAATGGACACAGAGAGCTGCAGCTCAAGGCGGGTGCCCCAGTAGCAAGCTGCTTGCTGTGGGAGCACTCAACAGGAGAAAGGAACCCAAGAAGAGGAGGATCTGGGCTGCTCTGTGCAAAACCACTGCACAGCGCAGGTAAGTATAACATGTTTGTTATTTTTGACAAAAAAAACAAACTAGACTTTAGTATCACTTAGATAGCCCTATGACTTTTCAGATAGTGACGGTCAACATTTGCTTCCTACTTGATTGCATTATTGGCATATCATCTTTCAAAAAGTCACAGTGCTTATCTAAATATATATGAGCAGGGTTTAGCTTTGACAGAAAAAAAACAGAGCAATGGTAAATACTTACCCCTGAAAGTCAGCAACATGGAAAGATTCTTTGCATAGTCTGAACTGCATTCTTAGCCTTCCAAGTAGGTTACTGTATTAAAAAGGGGGTTCAGTCAGTGCAAAAACCAACACTAAAATACCAAAGCAGCTAAGCACTCAAGGTCAATATATCAAACCAAAACAAATGGCCCTTGTCCAATATATCAATCCCTAGGAATAAATTCATAAATAGTAAATGAAGCGCTAAAAATATTATATAATAAAATAAATAAAAATTCATATATGGCAAAGGAAAACTATACACACGAGTCCAAGTTCATATATAAGATCCGTAGCCAATCCAAGAAAGTGAAAAAAATACAGAAGCGGAAAACACGACAGAAGTTTGTTTCGCCAGTTGTGACTGGGGTGCTCAGAAATAAATCCTCTATGTGTATCCGTATCAGTGGCTCCTCCCTAGACAATGCGGGCCGCTCATCTCAGACTGTGGACCTCTGACTTAACAGACAGGTCAAACAAGACTTCCCAGATGGATATAATGGATGATCGTTGCCTCTGTGGGGATCCAGTTATTGATATCCTGCTGCTCCACATCACCAGCTGTATAGCACACTCAAATACCAGATGGAATTGTTGCGCTATGCAAAATCAATAGGAGATACATAGTGCTCTCTGACTTAGAACGTAATTTATTGAATATAAATACACTTACAAGCAATGTACTGATGACCAAGTGCCTGGATTCAAAGATTCAAAGCGTTCAGTAAGCATCTCGGCGAGACCATGAAATGAAAGGTGCTGCAAAAGATTTCATGGCGTCCTCCCGCACGGGTATCGTCCCAGTGGGTGGGACTTCCTCAGCGATTATGAAGGCTCGCACCATCATCCCACTTAAATACACACCACCTAATCACTTAACACATGTGATCCACCTCCTCACTGCATTCATTGCCATAGTGGCAGAGATGCTAAATGTCACTTCCTCGGTTATCAAAAAAACAGTGCGCTAATCTGGCTCTGAAAAAAGGCACCAAAGTCAGATAGTTTATAGTGGGAAAACAACACATCTTCAGCTCACCGGACATGACACTTGAGAAGGCCAGGATTCTCTATTTAAACTATTAGAATAAAAATCCTAATCCAATCATTATGGAGCTATAATGTATAAATACAACAATGCCATCATAATTATTCTAACGTCAAAGAAGCCGCCCTTCATTATACACATGATTAATACATAAAATTTCCTAAAAATGACATTACAATTACATTAAACATTACCTAATAACATCAGCGATCTAATAAGGCACATAATGAATTCCTAAAAGATTCCTCATAATAAACAACTATTAAATACTACCTAGTTATTAATAGTTGGTTATTATGAGGAATCCTTTATGAATTCATTATGTGCCTTATTAGATCGCTGATGCTATTAGGTCATTTTTAAGTAGTCCTTTTTACAAATTTTTATGTATTAATCAATACACAATTAATGTGTATAACGAAGAGTGGCTGTTTTGACGTTGGAGTACTTATGATGATATTGTTGTATTTATATATCTCCATAATGATTGGATTATAATGTCTTGTTTGCCTGCTATAACCTATCTGGCTTTGGTACACTTTTTGCAAAGCCAAATTAGTGCGCTGGATTTTTGATAACCGGGGAAGTTAAGTTTAGCATCTCTATCACTATGGAAATGGATGCAGTGAGGAGGCTGATCACATGTGTTAAAGTGGTTGTAATCCCTTACAACACACTTTGACCTACAGGTAAGCCTAGATTAAGGCTTACCTGTAGGTCCAAGAAATATCTCCTAAACCTACACGGTTTAGAAGATATTTGCCGAAAGACAGGCACGCTGTCTACGGCGCATGCCGCGAGTGGTAGCTCCTGTGCGCATGCGCGGGAGTGACGTCATCTCGGCTTCGCCGAATGACAGCAACGGAGCAGCGAGACCCACCGAGAAGATGGATGCGACGGACTACAGGGGACAGCGGTGACTTCACTGGCTTCTGTGTCAGGTAAGTGACACATAATGGTCTACTATGCGATGCATAGTAGTCCATTATGCTTTACCTTTGCATGGAATGAAACAGGAAGTAAACTCATCAGGGTTTACTTCCTCTTTAAGTGATTAGGTGGTGTGTATTTAAGATGATGTGTGAGCCTCCGTAATCTTTGAGGAAGTCACGCCCGCTAGGACGATACCCATGCAGGAGGACTCCATGACGTCATCTGTAGCCACCTTTCATTTCATTGTCTTGCCCAAAACGCTTACTGAACGCTTTGAATCCAGGCACTAGGTCATCAGTGCCTCGCTTGTAATTGTATTTTTAATCAATAAATTACAGTTGTGTTCATAAGTTTACATACCCTGGCAGAATTTATGATTTCTTGCCCATTTTTCAGAGAATATGAATAATGACACGAAAACTTTTGTGTCATTATGATTTAAAAAGAGTTGATTGATAATGGCAACAGAAACTACCCAAATGACCCAGATCAAATGTTTACATACCTTGGCGATTTTGGCCTCATAACATGCACACAAGCTGACACAAAATGGTTTGAATGGCTATTAAAGGTAACCATCTGCACCTGTGATCTGTTTGCTTGTAATTAGTGTGTGTGTGTGTATTAAAGGCCAATGAATTTCTGGGCTCCTGACAGACCCTTGCATATTTCATCCAGTGCTGCACTGACGTTTCTGGATTCTGAGTCATGGGGAAAGCAAAAGAATTGTCAAAGGATCTGTGGGAAAAGGTAGTGTTGAACTCTATAAAATAGGAAAGGGATATAAAAAGGTATGCAAGGAATTGATAATGCCGATCGGCAGTGTTCAAACTCTAATCAAGAAGTGTAAAATGAGGGGTTCTTTTGAAACCAAACTACAGTCAGGTAGACCAACTAATATTTCAGCCACAACTGCCAGGAAAATTGGAATGAAAAGAAAAACCCACAAATAACTTCAGGTGAAATACAGGACTCTCTGAAAACATGTGGTGCGGCTGTTTCAAGATGCACAATAAGGAGGCAGAAAGATGGGCTGCATGGTCGATACGCCAGAAGAAAGCCATTGCTAAGCAAATGCCACAAAGTATCCCGCTTACAATACGCCAAACAGCACAGAGACAAGCCTCAAACCTTCTGGCACAAAGTCATTTGGAGTGATGACACCAAAATTGAGCTTTTTGGCCACAACCATAAACACTACATTTGGATCACTGATGTTTTGGGGATGTGTGAGCTACAAAGGCACAGGAAATTTGGTCAAAATTGATTGCATGATGAATGCAGTATGTTATCAAAAAATACTGGAGGAACATTTGCATTCATCAGCCAGGAAGCTGCACATGGGATGTACTTGGACATTCCAACATGGCAATGATCCAAAACACAAGGCCAAGTCAACCCATCATTGGCTACAGCAGAATAAAGTGAAGGTTCTGGAGTGACCATCTCAGTCTCCTGACTTCAATATCATTGAGCCACTCTGGAGAGATCTCAAACATGCAGTTCATGCAAGACAGCCCAATAATTTACAGCAACTGGCGGCTTTTTGCCAAGAGGAATGGGCAACTTTACCATCTGAGAAGATAAAGAGCCTCATCCACAAATACCACAAAATACTTCAAGCTGTCATTGATATTAAAGGGGGCAATACACAGTATTAATAACAGGGGTATGTAAACTTTTGATCAGGGTCATTTGGGTAGTTTCTTTTGCCATTATGGTTTAAAAAGAGTAAACACAGTTGATTGATAATAAATGGCTTCAGCCAAACACCAACCATGAGTGAAGGAAAAGTTTGTGTTATCATTCATATTCTCTGAGAAATCATAAATTCTCTTAGGGTATGTGAACTTATGAGCACAACTGTATGTTCTAAGTCAGAGAGCACTAAGTATTTCCTATTGATTTTGCATGGTGCAACAATTCCATCTGGCATTTGAGTGTGCTATCCAGCTGGTGATGTGGAGCGGCAGGATTTTATTAACTGGATCCCCACAGAGGCAAAGATAATCCATTATATCCATCTGAGAAGGCTTGTTTGATCTGTCTGTTAAGTCAGAGGTCCACAGTCTGAGGTGAGCGGCCCGCATTGTCTAGGGTGGAGCCACTGATACAGATGCACATAGAGGATTTATTTCTGAGCAACCTAGTCACAACTGTGGAGAAACAAACTTCTTTCTGTCTGGTGTTCCGCTTCTGTGTTTTTTTATTTTTTCCGCTTTCTTGGATTGGCTACGGTTCTTATATGTGAACTTGGACTCGTGTGTATGGTTTTCTCTTGCCATATATGATTTTTTTTATTATATACTTTTTTTTAATTATATAAAATCAGTCAGTCTGCACTGACTATTTATGAATTATGTTGCTGTATTGCCTTACTGTTGTCGGTTTCATTGATGAGATGAAAATGGAAAATTAAAAATTTGGCAGTAGGTGGATTTGAAGCTCTGCAGTTCATAGGGTTATTTGACAAATGTTAACCCCCTTTAACAAAAGGGTGTATTTGAACTGAACTTTGTGTGGTAAATGTAAGCTTAGTTACATACAGTGTGCGTTACATTTTTAATACTCACCAGCAGTGCAAATATGTATTCCAGATGCAGCAGGAGCTGGAAAAGAATATCACTAAAGAATTGGACCAAGGTATGACCACCCATTTTTTGAAAAAGGATTGCTACTGTATTTCAAAAATGTTTTTAGATCCTTCATAAACATTTGAAGGCAGAGCATCACACACTGCTAGGACATGCTAATGAGATTGGTAGCTTGTATTATAGCTTAAAGTATGAGTTCACTTTTTAAAAATATAAATATATAAATGCACTTTTTTTTGTAGGTAAAAATGTGCATTTATTTTTTGTTGCAGGAGCCTGTAAAGCTTTGCACCAGCAAGCAGGAGATCGCTGGTGCCATGCAGGTCTCCTGCAGATCTGTCAGTGTATCAGCTTGCTCAAACCTCGTACGAGGAAACTGATACATTCAGGAAGACTCGATGAACTACCGCAGCACTGTGGTAATTCATGGAAAACTACATGCCGACAGCCACAAGGTTGCCGGACCTTGTCGTTTTTCCATTCACAGAGGACTGTGAATGAGTGACGCGACTGCAGGGAAGAGGATCTTCTGCCTGGTGCACTTCACTTGTGGGAGATGATCCCCTGCTTGGTGCGCTTCCATTGTGGGAGATGATCCTCCACCTGGTGCTCTTTCATTGTGGGAGATGATCTTCCACCTGGTGCGCTTCCATTGTGGGAGATGATCCTCTGCCTGGTGTGTTTCCATTGTGGGAGATGATCCCCTGCCTGGTGCGTTTCCATTGTGGGAGATGATCCCTTGCCTTTTGCGCTGCCATTGTGGGAGATAATCTCCTGCCTGGTGCGCTGCCATTGTGGGAGATGATCCTCCACCTGGTGCACTTCCATTGTGGGAGATGATCCTCCACCTGGTGCTCTTTCATCGTGGGAGATGATCCTCTGCCTGGTGCACTTCCATTGTGGGAGATGATCCCCTGCCTGGTGCATTTCCATTGTAGGAGATGATCCCCTGCCTGGTGCGCTTCCATTGTGGGAGATGATCCCCTGCCTGGTGCGCTTCCATTGTGGGAGATGATCCCTTGCCTATTGCTCTTCCATTGTGGGAGATGATCCCCTGCTTATTGCGCTTCCATTTTGTGAGATGATCCCCTGCCTGGTGCGCTTCCATTGTGGGAGATGATCCTCCACCTGGTGGGCTTCCATTGTGGGAGATAATCCTCCACCTAGTGGGCTTCCATTGTGGAAGATGATCCCCTGCCTATTGTGCTTTCATTGTGGGAGATGATCCCCCACTTGTTGCATTTTCATTGCGGGAGATGATCCTCCATCTGGTGTGCTTCCATTGTGGGAGATGATCCCCTATCTATTGCACTTTTATTGTGGGAGATAATCTCCTGCCTGGTGCGCTTCCATTGTGGGAGACGATCCCTTGCCTATTGCGCTTTTATTGTGGGAGATAATCTGCCTGGTGCGCTTCCATTGTGGGAGATGATCCCTTGCCTGGTGCACTTTTATTGTGGGAGATAATCTCCTGCCTGGTGCTCTGCCATTGTGGGAGATGATCCCCTGCCTGGTGTGCTTCCATTGTGGGAGATGATCCCCTGCCTGGTGCGCTTCCATTGTGGGAGATAATCTCCTGCCTGGTGCTCTGCCATTGTGGGAGATGATCCCCTGCCTGGTGCTCTGCCATTGTGGGAGATGATCCCCTGCCTGGTGCTCTGCCATTGTGGGAGATGATCCCCTGCCTGGTGATCTGCCATTGTGGGAGATGATCCCCCTGCCTGGTGTGCTTCCATTGTGGGAGATGATCCCCTGCCTGGTGTGCTTCCATTGTGGGAGATGATCCCCCTGCCTGGTGTGCTTCCATTGTGGGAGATGATCCCCTGCCTGGTGTGCTTCCATTGTGGGAGATGATCCCCTGCCTGGTGTGCTTCCATTCTGGGAGATCCTACAGGGAGGATGTGGTCAGTATAGTGAATACTTTTAAAGCGGCTGCTCTGATGACTAGAACATTGAATCAAAGTAGCAGTAAAACACTTAGAAAAAGGTAAATCTGAATTTAGAATATTAGGATTTATACACTTGCCAAAATGAAGTATTATTTTTCCCAAATGATGAAGATGTACCTTATTATTCTCTTTGTGTTTGAAGCAAATGCAGAGCTGGATACAGGATGTGCCAGAGTCTCTCCTGTGGGATCAACAGGCGGTTCCATGAGGAACCTAAGCAATGACCAGGACCTTGTTTCTCAAGCAAGACAGCAGTATCTGGAGGTCTTAAAGAAAAATTACAAAATTTAAACACTACTAGAACGTTTTAAACTTGAAATTGTTTACAGTAAAGATAAATCTTAATGTGAAAATGTTTTTTATGCTGTCTTAGCCAGTCATCTGGTTTGCAAAGATGCACAATGCACTTGCACTCAAATCACATCACTTAACAGAGTTGTGATGAATTGTTTTATATTGTTTTTTATTTATGTATTTATTGTGTTTTACTATACTCCTTCCATTGAACCACTACTACCGACTAAGTGTCTACTCTGAATAGTGTTTCATAACATGGTTGATGTTTTTCTAGGGTACGGCTACATTTGGGAAGCATCACCATATAGCTGATGAAAAATACATAATCCATCCCAGTGGGTTTTTTTAGGGAACCTATTCACTTTAGAGTGAATAAACCTGACAACAAGCAGCATTCTTTGCACACTTACTGCAGGCTAAAAGAGCTATATTGTTTTTCAATAATTTTTAGGTGCACCTGTAAAAGAGATTCACTCGATGTAAATAATATTGCCAGTATGTGTTTATCTTTGTAAAAAAAAAAAAACTTGATTCTCTGCATAGGTTTTAATTGTATGTAGGGAAGCAACCATATTTGCTATTGATCTAAGAAGACTTTTCTTCCTGCCTCACAATGATACATGTTTGTGCTTTAAAGTAATCCTTTCCGAAGAGAAATATGGGGGCTGCCATTGAATTCCTTCTGAAAATATTAGTTGCCTGGCCATTATGCTGACCCACGCTGGTTTCAACATTTTCAGGCTCACTCCATACATGATCCAGGTTAGTGACTAAAGCCATTGAAGTAAAATAGTCAGCCTGGGAGCCAAGCATTGGCAGAATGGTAAGTCGGCTAAGGCATTCTCCCTGCTTCTCTCACTAAAGTTTTGCTTTAAAGCCCAAATACAGTCAAAAGTTTGTTTTGATTGCCATTTGTGTCGTTCTTATGAAGCTTTTCTCTCACTTCTTGCCCTGTCATACAGAACAGGAAGCAAGGGGAAATAATAATGGGGGCACATAATGCATTGAAAACCTGATGGGGATTCTAACTCTTTCTAGTCTATCCAAAATTTAAAAACACATTTTATTTCTAATTGGACTTTAATGCTGCTTCTCACAATGCAAGTCTAAGTGGAACAACTCACTGAAAAAGATGCACTCAAAGTGTGGCTAATATCTTATGTTCAGCAACCCTGGGGTTGGTTTACTAAAACTGGAAAGTTCAGCATCTTGTGCAGCTCTGCATAGAAACCAATCAGCTTCCAAATTTTTTGTCAAAGCTTAACCACTAGCCCACGTCATTTGACAGCAGAATGGCTCCCCTGCGCAAATTGCTTTAGCTGTACAGCGTCAGCTTTAAGGGGTATGGGGGATGTGCGTGCCCACCACGTCACTGAGGAGAGCCGATGCTTGTGCCTGGGGGCAGCAATGTCCACCGGCACCCGCAATTGTTCGTGACAGGGCAGGAACGTGTATCTGTTTATGTAAACGCACAAATCCACGTCCTGTCAGGGCAGAAGAGACAGATCGTGTGTTCCTAGTATATAGGAACACTGATCAGTCTCCTCCCCCAGTCAGTCCCACCCCCCCCCACAGTTAGAACACACAATGAGGGAACACATTTAACCCCTTGATTGCCCCCCTAGTGTTAACCCCTTCCCTGCCAGTGACACTTATACAGTAATCTGTGGCTATTTATAGCACTGATCACTGTATAAAAGTCAATGGTTTCAAAAAAAATATCCGATCTTTACACCGTGATGTCGCAGTCCCAATAAAAAAAATCGCAGATCGCTGCCATTACTAGTAAAAAAAAAATTAAAAAATACCATAAATCAATCGCCTATTTTGTAGGCACTATAACTTTTGCTCAAACCAATCAATATACGCTTATTGCGATTTTTTTTTTTTTTTTACCTTAATATGTAGAAGAATATATTTTTTTTAATTGGGGATATTAATTATAGCAAAAAGTAAAAAAAATTAGTTTTTTGTTTTTCAAATTGTTAATAGCGCGAAAAATAAAAACCGCAGAGGTGATCAAATACCACCAAAAGAAAGCTCTATTTGTGGGGAAAAAATTACATCAATTTTGTTTGGGTACAGCATTGTACGCCCACGTCAGTTAAAGCGACACAGTGCCATATCACAAAAAAAATTGCCTGGTCAGGAAGGGGGTAAATTCTTCTGGGACTGAAGTGGTTAATAGAACAAGCTGAAGTTAGAAGCTGATTGGCTACCATGCACTGGTGTACCAGATTTTACACTCTCCAGTTTTAGTAAATCGACCCCTCTGTCGCAAAAATCAATCACAAAAATCAAAGCTGCCCCTGCAAAGAAGAAACAAAATATTTACTTCACCCATTGCCCACACCACCATACACCACTTTTGATGCGTCCTCTGAAGTCTCCTTGGAAACCAATACTACCTGGAGTGTCAATTTTCTCTTGTCCCCGCTGTGGTCTGTGGTTTCTGTTGCTGACCCCAAAGAACAGGTGTTAGGCATTTCGTCTTTGCATGGTCAACTCCTATTATGATTTTTTCGCAAGTCATTTTAAGCAGTTAGGCTGTCATAGCAGCGAGTCCACCCTGCACCTAGTGCCTAATGTACAATTCATAACATTTATTACCATTTGCAAAATATATAAAAATCACATCAGAAATTACTTTATACCTGAGAAATAACACCTAGAAAATGCATTGTACTTTCCTTTAAAATGGAACTGCAGAGAAAAACACCTTAAATGATGTCGCATTCCGAGGCAATACCTAAGCTCCTAATGGTGCAGTGTCATGCACCAAATTAACAGATTGAAATGGAAGCTAGCACAGGGTTTGCATCTGTATGGAATACAACAGTTTTCTATATAGTAAAACTGCCACTCATTCCTGTCAGGTACAACCTTGTCTAAAACAGACAGCTCACATCCCTCTCTCTGCTCATGCAGTGATTACACTACCCAAGCAGAGACTGCACAGGGTTAACCTCCTTCATTCCTCTGCTCTGGACCAAGGAGGAGGGCTGGGGATGGCAGAGAGATCGGAGGTCACTTTTTCTCTTGCAGTCACATCCATTGAGGTTGGCAATACTCCCATGGACCTTAAACTGTCTAAAAAGTATTGTCAGCCATAGTCATAGGCACATCTTATAACCTTTTACCTTGTGTGACCTGCTTTTCTATTTTGCTTCAGATCTCCTTCGACACATTTGCTTGCTCTGGTCCATGTTCAGTGTGGTGTGCACAATACTGAACAGCAAAATTACTACTTTCCATTTCAATAGGCTGACTGACTGATTACAAGATTAAAGACGTGAGATATTAATTAAAGAAAACAGTATATGCCTTGTACATCCGATAAGAATATCGGACGATTGATCATCAGTTTTCGGACGATTGATCATCAGTTTTTCTGTTTTTATTTTTGCATGCTAGTCTCATATCGAAAACCAATATGTTACTGTTAGGGTTGCACCAATATAATTTATTTATTTTTTTTACCGGCGAGTATGAGTCTCGATACTTTACTTTCGGTCAAGTACTTGTCGATACTGAGTACCGATACCTTTGTGGTGCGATTTTGAGCCCACACAAAATGAATGGGCTCAAATCACATTGCAAAGAATCTAATGCGATTTGAACAGGAATGTGGTGTGATTCCTGTACAAATCGCATGTGGTTCCCCCACCGCTCCTGTGTTAACCCAGGCTGAAATCACTATGACAAGCCTAGGCTGACACGAGCGGTGTGAGAAACTGCATCCGTTTTGGACAGGAATCGCACTGTATTCCTGTTCAAATCGCATACGATTCTTTGTAGTGCGATTTGAGACAATTCATTTTGTATAGGCTCAAATCGTACTGCAAAGGTCTCAGTTTTGGGTATCGGAGCATTTTCATGAGTAAGAGCACTTGTGAAAATTTCGGTATCGGCACCAATACCGTTATTGGTGCAACCTTTGTTCCTATAGTTACGGAAATTCTCATAGGACAGAATACAACTTCGGAAGTGATGTATTGAATTGTAATGTATTCTTCCGTTTCCAAGCATCTTCTTTCTCACACAATTTCTTTTTCGAACAAATACCATACTAATTACATGAAAATTGTTCATACTGTTATCGTAAAGCCGCGTACACACGGGTGGACTGTCTGGCCAACTTAGTCCATCGAAACACATTTCAGCGGACAGTCCGCTCGTGTGTGGGCTTCAGCGGACTTTTTCAGCGTGCAGTCTGGCGGACTAAGTATTTCGGAATTTCCGTAATATTGTCCGTCGTACTTTGGTTTCAGCGGACAATCCGCTCGTGAGTAGGCTAGTTCGACGGACTAAGTATGGCGCATGCTCAGAAAGGATTTACACGGCGAAAGGTTGCATTGCTGTGTATTGGACTTCCTATTTCTAGTCCCGTCGTACGTGCTGTACACGTCATCACGCAAACTTTCGACGGACTGTTTGTACATCCGTGTGTGGTCAAGTCCGTTCATTCGAAAGTAGGACGGACTGTCCGTCGGATTGTCTGACGGACTAAGTTGGCCATACAGTCCGCCCGTGTGTACGGGCTTTAGAGAAAAAGTTTTGTGCTTGTCCCTTTGGATAATTTTGCGTGAACTGTCGTGATTGGCTGTGTACCAGTGATCCAGTTATCTGCCAATCGTTCATAAAGCGGTATTTTTCGTCCTATTTTCTCATCATGTGTACTAGACATTAGTTTGAAATATCACTATGATCCATTTATTTATATTCTTTTCTTTAAAAAAAATGTGGTCTAAGCCATTTTAAAAGCAATAATTTTCTCTTTTCACGCTTTGCTTTAGGTTGACATACCAAAGGCTTGCATGTATACATGAGGCGATTGCTTTGATTTCATCACTCTTCAGGGGGAATGAAACTTTTTTTTTCAATGAGTTGTAAGGGTACCAACACATTTGTCTATGGCTGTAACTGATGTACCTTTTGCATTCCAAAGCATTGTGAAAAGTATCCTGAATACCAGTCTATATACACCTTTCTATCAGCCACCTTGGCTCCATCAAAGTTAGACTTTTGTATTGTAACAAAATAAGTGTAAAATTATTTTTTGTGGAAGGTGTGTGTATGTATGTGTGTGTGTATGTGTATGTGTGTGTGTATATATGTATATATATATATATATATATATATATACATACATACATACATACATACACACATATATATATATATATATATATATATATATACATACACACACACACACACACACACATATATATATTTTATTAAATATGTATTACCTGCATAAGTAACCTGCAGACATCTATGGAATTCATTGACTGGTACTGACTGTAGGTATACATCTATTTTATTACTCTTTTAAAATATACTATATCTAAATGACTGTATTTTCTTAAACATTGATCTTATAAAGTTACATAAAGAAGACCTTGAACCCAAAGCATTTATTTCTGAGTTGACGGAGACAAAAAAAAAAATAACATTTATACTTTGCTTTTGTAAAACTGTTGATGTCCGACACCAGGAGATCCCTGGTAAATCTCTTATCCGTACAAAAAGATATGTGGGTTATTGATTCCACCCCTCCTGTTTGGAAGCGTATCTGTACCTAAAATTTTCTTTCAGTTTTGGATAGAGTGGGGAAGGATTAGAAATCCTGGCAGGTTTTACTGCAATTGGAATTTCTGTTGGAGAGATTCCTTCATTTCCTATCTGGCAAAAGGTTTTTTCCCAGGACTCAAAGTCGGTGGAAAATTACCAGTAATACAGAAATAAAATTTTTTTTTTAATATATAACTAAAGGCAAAATGTAGAGTGGAGAGGGATTAGAATCCCTGTCAGGTTAGGGCAAGGTTTCTCAACCAGGGTTCCTCCTGAGGTTGCATTGGGTTCCTTGAGCAATGAGCAGTTTTTGCCTCTCATTAGTAACCACTGGCATCAGTGATCTTTTTAGATATCTGTTATTCCCAATGATCACAAATGTAAGGCGCATCCCTCCCACCAACCATCACATTTTTGTACTGTGAGCTGTAAATATAATACTTATTAGCAGGGGTTCCCTGGAGCCAAAAGATTATATTAAGGGTTCCTCCATGTAAAGGAGGTTGAGAAAGGATGGGTTAGGGAGATCCACTCTCTTATTTGTCCTGTTTACCATTATTATCGAAAGTGGGTAAAAGAAAATCACTAATTTTGGGTTGACACCAGAACAGGAATAGAGGGGAAATCTTCCAATAGGGACTAGTTCTGGTTGACATCCCAGGATTCCCTCACTTTGGAGGGATTTCCTCTACCTTCCTGTTTGGCTATGGGACAGGAAGTGAAGGGAAATCTTCCCAATGGGTCACAGATGGAAACTATCCAAAATGAAAAGAAAAGTTTTGCCTTTCTACTCTGTTAAGTAAGGGAATGCTAAAACCTCAGCCAGCTTTATATTGTTGTCTGTTTCCCAGTTTTGTGTTTTCCCTCACTTCCTGTCAGGCAAAACATTGTCCCTGGAGCAGTAAGCGGAGAGAAAACTGTCTTAAAGAGCCCCAGATAGCAGTAAAACCTGACAGGGGTTCCAGCCTTTCCCCGTTCTATAGAAAACGTAAAGGTCTGGGGTACAGATGCACATGAAAAACACGTGTAATTCTGCAAACATGACGCTGGCCCTTTATGTAAACAAAACTAAATGTATATGGTCTTTAATGTGCTTTATGTTCAGTGTGGTCCAGTTTGTTTTCTGTCAACATATTAATGTATATACTGTATTTCTTATATATTCTAATGTTTATCCATTCCGTACCTAGCTCATCCTTTGTCAGTATTTACCCAAAGTGTTAGTGCCAAGAAAGATTTGCTATGTATTTTTCTAGAGATAACTTTTATTCATAATATACTGCTGTGGAGACGGTACAGTTTTTTGCTTTTGTTGCTGAATTTGGTACGGATAGAAAATGTACTGTGTACCTTTGGTACAGTCTGCCTCAGATTGTCTTAGTCTAGACTGCCTCAAATGTTTATGGTTTTAAGCAGTCCTATCACCTACATTTAATAGAGAAAATGATACACAGTTGCTAAAACATTCCACATTATTTTTTAATGTCCACTTTTCTATTCATCAATGTCAATAAAATGGGTACAAGACTTCAGTTTACACAAAACTCTTCTGTAATTACTGTGCAAAAATACTATCATAATGTCACAAAAAATATACTTTGTGTTCATACCAAATAAACATTTTTTTTTTACAGATTTACTGCCTTTTTTGTCTTATTACAATGCAAGACTCTGAATTTTGTAAGCACATATTTTAATATGATTTAATTCTTGAATAAATTGACAGGCAGGTGCTTACCAAAATCTGTAAACCATAACTGAAATATGACTAAATTGTTTCCTATTAGTAGGGGAAAGGTATCCTGTGCAAAGTATTTAGGAGTTTACTGCAGTTCCTTAAAAAAAGAAATACCCTGGAGCTGAAGCTACTTTTTGGTATGGGAGTTGGAGAAGTGCTTACTTTTATTGAGTATTTTTCTTTTTCAGTCCATGACAGCTTAATTGTTTGCTCCTTTTCAAGAACCTCAGTGGTTTCTGGTCTTTTTCAGGTCAGGTTAAGCATCCTTTTATTGCTCTATGTTGCATCTGCTGGTTCCTCCTGGAGCTGGCTCTGGTTGCATTTTTCTATCAAATCCAGTGCAGCTGTCAGCGCAACCCAAAGATCCTGATTCGGAGCATGGGTGGGACGTGATTTAAGTACATCATGGATGTATGACATCACAAGCTGTGCAAAAGCACCTGGCTTACATTCCAGATACTTTCAGATCACACTTGTGTCTTTTGGAGGACCCTGAATTGGACTGGCATAGTGGAGCAGGTGTCTGGGTGGGGTACCATGCTGCAAGTGGCTCACCCTTTTTTAAGCAGCATGGAGCTCGATGGCAGCTTCATAGGTCCAGATGGCAGAGATGTAGTGGCTGCAGAGGATGCCTTTGGCCCAGTAAGTGGGAATCCTGCCTCCTGTTTGTCTTTTTTTTCTTTGCTGATTAGCTTCGAAAAGTGTTTACCTTTCTTCTAGTTATTTTCCATAAACCAAATGACCAGAGAGGAAAGAAAACCTGACCTGCATTAAAATCTAGCAGGAAGTCTAGAAGATGTGCAGCTAAAAGTCGAATTAAAATGTAATTAAAGTCCAATGTGGAGTCCAAGGGAAACATTTTGTGGCTCAGTTTATACTAGCTGACTCCAAAGTCAGATCAAAGTAGTGCAGGAACATTTTCTGAAGTTGCAACGACTTCAGTAGTGTCAATTGGAACAGCTCTCATAGAGATGCATGGCATTTCACATGTCCTGCAACTTTGGGTCTCAAAGTCGGATCCTAAGTCGCAGGAGTGTAAACCGAGCCTTAAGGCCTGCTTTAAACCTGTGGCTGCTATCCAAGAGCTATAAGTGAACTCTAAAAAAAAGGATTCAAGCAGAAAGAGGGGAAGCACCAACAATTTTTATTCAGCTCAAAAATTGTCAACTCGCATGTTAAAAACAGCAACTCGCTAATCAAAAATAGGTAAACACCATTGTCGTTCTAGTCCCAGGTTCCCACTGTGTACCAGGCAGCCACCGCTGTGTCTGTGTAGATATTGTAGCAGCCAGAGCCGACAAACCAGAGCCAGGAAGTGGAAGAGTAATGCAATGCAGCTTGGAGCGCACCACCATTGCAGGGGCAAAAGTGATGTCAGTCCTGCGCACAGAGTGGTGTATGAGCATGGCTACACGTTACAGAGCATGTGCTCCTTCCTCAGACCATTGGCATAGACACACTCATGCACCACTCTGTGCCCCAGGATTGACATTCCTGCATTGGCAGTGTGCTCCAAGCTGGATTGAATTACTCTTCTGCCTCCTGGTTCTGGTTGCTACAGTATCCACACAGACAACGGTGGCTGCCTGGTACACAATGGGAACCTGGGACTGGGACGACAGCAGTGTTTACCTGTTTTTGATGAGCAAGTTGACATTTTTAGCATGTGAGTTGCCAATTTATGAGCATATTAAAAAAATGTTGGTCTGCTACACTTAAATGGCGCTTCCCTCTTTCTGCTTGCATCTGATGGTGATGTCGCTGCGGAAGTTCCAATGATGAAACTGACAGATGAAGCACGGCAATCACCACAGGCCTCTTACTCTGCAGCTTTTCCATTCATCCATTCCATTCTTGGAAGACTTTCCTCCCAAATGCTTGATCTTGATCACCTAGAACGTCCAATCGATAGTGTCGAATGAACGTAGACATGCTTGACCACATGGCGGCCTTACATATCTGCTCTGGGGTAGCACTGTCTCTTTCTGCCCATGACGTGGCTAATGCCCTTGTGGAGATTGCATTCAAGTCTTGTGGAGGGTCAAAGTGTAAAGTTTTGTACCCTTCTGAAATGGCCATCTTTATCCACCTAGCTATTGTCCCTTTAGAAGCTGATTTACCTTTCTGATTTCCTGAGAAGAGGATAAACAAGGTCTCTGATGTTCTAAAGCTTTTGGTGGCTTCCAAATAGCCTATGAGACATCTGACATACAACCAATATAGTTGCTCTTCTTTGCTATTCAATAGTTTACTACAGAAGGAGGTTAACATTATATCCTGACTTCTGTGAAAGGTAGAAGCAACCTTGGGGATAAATACTTGGTCAGTCCCGAGAATGACCCTATCCTCCAATATCTGCATAAAGGGCTCTCTAACTGACAGAGCCTGTAGTTTGCTGACCCTAGCGATAAGAAAAATGTTTTACGGGTAATCGGTCTTAAAGATGTCTGTTCTGTCCAGAATTTGGCGAGGACTCTTGGGATCAGATGCATTCTGGAGGACGTCGACTGCCAATGGCTGATCTCTTGGGTTCAGCGAGGGAAAAAAAATTGTATTTTGGGGTTTGCTTTTTTTGCAAATAAGTCGATCTCTGGGAGGCCCCACTTGGAAACTATTTCCACAACCACTGTTGGATCTAGTGACCATTCTTCTTGTGAGATTAACTGTCTTCTCAAAAGGCCGGCTAGGTTGTTCTGCACTCCTTTTGAGATGGATTGCTGAAAGAGATTCTAGATTTTCGTCTGCCCAGGAGAATATTTCCTGTGCTATATTCATCAAGATGGGACTCCTGGTCCCTCCTTGTTTGTTTAGGTACGCTACAGAGGTTGTATTGTCCGATCTGACCTGTATATGTTGGCCTCTGAGCTGACTTTGAAATGCTGAGATTCCTCTGGCTACATCTTTGAGTTCCTTGTAGTTGAATGAGTGTTGTTTCCCTAGTTGAGTCCAGGTACCCTGCGCCCATTGTCCCTCTAAATGGGCCCCCCACCCCTGACTGCTGGCACCTGTAGTCAATCTGCATGAAATCAGGAAGCTACACAGTAGTCCCTCTTGTAGATTTGTTTGGTTTCTCCACCACCAAAGGGTTTGCCTTTTTTTTTTTTTCTGGGAGATACACCTTGTCCTCTTAAGTCTTTTCCCCACAAATTTTGAAGGAGGAAGGACTCTGGTAAAACCTGGCCCATTTGACTGCCGGGATGGAGGGCATCATAAGTCCTAAAACTTATTGTAACTGGGAGATTTGTCTGTATTTGTGATATCCGTTGTCCCATGCGATCGACCTTTTCTTGTGAGAGTACTATTGTTTGTTCCTTTGAATGGATAGTGTAACCTAGAAACAAGATTTCTTGAGAGAGATTCGAGTTCTCCATGTTGATGATCCATCCTAGCTGAGATAATCACTGTTGTGCCACTATTAGGTCTCTTAGTAGTTTCTCTTTTGTTGGTGCTATGAACAGCAAGTCGTCTAACTATGGAATAGTTGTTATGGCTTGCAGTCTTAGTGGTGCCAGGTATTTTGCCAGGATCTTGGTAAAGATTCTCGGGGACAAGGAGAGACCAAAGGATAAGGCTCGGGTTTGAAAGTGATAGATCCTTTCCCCTATCCATATTGCTATGCGGGAAAAAAAATTGAGCTTTCCCTGATGGGGATATGCAGATAGGCGTCATTTAGGTCTATTTTTGCCATGAAACAATCTTTTTGGAGCAGATTCCTGACAGAGTACATTGACGCCATTCAAATTTTTTTGTACTGTATGACTGTGTTCAATGGCTTTAGGTTGAAGCTCAGGTGGTATTTACCTGAAGGTTTCTGCACCAAAAAACATGTGCGAGTAAAAACCCTTTCCTTCTTCCTGTTTGGGGATTGGTATTAGGACTTTTTGGTCTACTAATTTCCCTATGAGTTGTAATGCCTGAGCTTTTGCTGGGTCTCTGAATATTTGAGTAATCAATACTCTTGCAGGAGGTCTTTGGTTGAACTCTAAGGCCGCGTACACACGCGCGGACTGTTCGCCCAACTTTGTCCGCTGAACAGTGTTTCAGCGGACAGTCCGCTCGTGTGTGGGCTTCAGCGGACAGTTTCAGCGGACAGTCTGACGAACAAAGTTTTTCGGAATTCCCGTTAGACAGTCCGCTGAAACTTGGTTTGAGCGGACAGTCCGCTCGTGTGTAGGCTTGTTCGTCAAACTAAGTTCCGCGCATACTCAGAAAGGATTTACACGCCGAAGGTTGCATTGCAGTGTATAGGACGTCGTTTTCTAGTCCCGTCGTACGTGCCGTTCACGTCATCGCGCACGGTTTCAGCGGACTGTTCGTTCATCGTGTGTGGTCAAGTCCGTTCATGCTAATTTTGAGCGGACTGTTTGTCAAACTGTTTGACGAACAAGGTTGGGCGAACAGTCCGCGCGTGTGTACGCGGCCTAAGGCATATCCTTTCTCGATCACTCCCCTGACAAACTGTTGGAGGTTAGTTTTTTTCCACTGTGGAAGGAAATCCTCCAATCTTCCTCCCACTTGGCAGCTGGCATAACTGTGGTTTGGGATTTTTGTCAGGAGGGTTAAAAAGCATGATTGTCTTTTGCCTCCCTTTCTGGGCATACTAGTTATTTTTTGGCTTTCTTTTATTCTATTATTCTATATTCTTTATAGGGATGACATTTTTTTCTGGGAAATTATTTTTTCTTAACAGGAAAGGTCTTTTTCCTATCGGCTCTATGCTCCAAGGCTTCATCTACAGTGGTGTGAAAAAGTGTTTGCCCCCTTCCTCATTTCCTGTTCCTTTGCATGTTTGTCACACTTAAGTGTTTCGGAACATCAAACCAATTTAAACAATAGTCAAGGACAACACAAGTAAACACAAAATGCAATTTGTAAATGAAGGTGTTTATTATTAAAGGTGAAAAAAAATCCAAACCATCATGGCCCTGTGTGAAAAAGTGATTGCCCCCTAAACCTAATAACTGGTTGGGCCACCCTTAGCAGCAACAACTGCAACCAAGCGTTTGCGATAACGTGCAATGAGGCTTTTACAGCGTCCTGGCGGAATTTTGGCCCACTCATCTTTGCAGAATTGTCCTAATTCAGTTACATAAGAGGGTTTTCGAGCATGAACGGCCTTTTTAAGGTCATACCACAACATCTCAATAGGATTCAGGTCAGGACTTTGGCTAGGCCACTCCAAAGTCTTTATTTTGTTTTTCTTCAGCCATTCGGTGGTGGACTTGCTGGGGTGTTTAGGATCATTGTCCTGCTGCAGAACCCAAGTTCGTTTCAGCTTGAGTACACAAACAGATGGTCGGACATTCTCCTTCAGGATCTCTTGGTAGACAGCAGAATTCATAGTTCCTTTTATCACGGCAAGTCTTCCAGGTCCTGAAGCAGCAAAACAGCCCCAGACCATCACACTACCACCACCATATTTTACTGTTGGTATAATGTTCTTTTTATGAAATGCAGTGTTCCTTCTACGCCAGATATACTTGGACACACACCTTCCAAAGAGTTCCACTTTTGTCTCATTGGTCCACAGAATGTTGTCCCAAAAGTCTTGGGGATCATCAAGATGTGTTGTGGAGAAATTGAGACGAGCTTTGATGTTCTTTTTGCTCAGCAGTGGTTTTCTCCTTGGAACTCTGCCATGCAGGCCATTTTTGCCCAGTCTTTTCCTGATGGTGGAGGCATGAACGCTGACCTTAACTGAGGCAAGTGAGGCCTGCAGTTCCTTGGACGTTGTTGTGGGGTCTTTTGTGACCTCTTGGATGAGTCGTCGCTGCGCTCTTGGGGTAATTTTGGGCGGCCGGCCACTCCTGGGAAGGTTCACCACTGTTCCATGTCTTCGCCATTTGTGGATAATGGCTCTCACTGTGGTTCACTGGATTCCCAAAGCTTTGGAAATGGCTTTATATCCCTTTTCAGACTGATAGATCTCAATTACTTTCTTTCTCAATTGTTCCTGAATTTCTTTGGGTCTCGGCATGATGTGTAGCTTTTAAGGATCTTCTGGTGGACCTTACTGTGTCAAGCAGCTCCTATTTAAGTGATGCCTTGATTGTGAACAGGTGTTGCAATAATCAGGCCTGGGTGTGGCTAGAGAAATTGAACTCAGGTGTGGACAACCACAGTTATAGTATGTTTTAACAAAGGGGGCAATCACTTTTTCACACAGGGCCATGATGGTTTGGATTTTTTTTCACCTTTAATAATAAACACCTTCATTTACAAATTGCATTTTGTGTTTACTTGTGTTGTCCTTGACTATTGTTTAAATTGGTTTGATGTTCTGAAACACTTAAGTGTGACAAACATGCAAAGGAACAGGAAATGAGGAAGGGGGCAAACACTTTTTCACACCACTGTAGGTGAGTGGCAAAAAAAAACTTGCCTGAAAAAGAAACACTACATAAGCGTAACTTGGGGGTTGTGTCCCCCGGCCAGGTTTTGAGCCAAAGGGTTCATCTGGCTGCTACAGATAATGAGGTTGCTCTGGCTGAGAGTTTTACAGACTCTGCAGAGGCTTCCGCAATGAAGCCTACTGCTTTAAAGAGCATGGGGAAAGATTTTACTTTCAATATTTTTATTGTTTTGCAAGTATAATACAGTAACAAGTTTTCTATAGAAGGTTCAACAAAATAAGTTGACAACAGCGGACAACAGAATACAGGCTGAGCGTATATATGGGAGAGAGATTGGGAGAGTGGGAAGGGAGTCAAGCTGAGCAGGTAGGGAGGGTTATTAGCCTAGAAACAAAGTTATGCCTTACTATAGGAGGAATAAAGATATATTTTAGGACTTGCATTTAGAATTTTTCCCCCGAAAATCAATGATCAATCACCTGAACCTTAGTGTCCCTGTGAAGATCACTAGAGAGGACTCTGGAGTGTAGGCTTTCCAGGCCCTCCGCGCTGAGCTCCCAAGATGTAATCCCAGTAGAGGGTGGTTTGGGCAGCTTGCCACAACATACAACCTCCCACTCCTAGGTATGCAAACATACATATAATGCTCGCCAACATAACCTGTAGGAACTTGAGAATATTTAAACATCAAGAAAAGCTGTGTTGTCGACCACACTATGGCATGAAACAGGACAAAGGAACCAATTAAGGGCTATCAAAAGGGGAAGAGAGGAAAGCACAAGAGGCAAGGAGAGTATAGGAAAGAGAAGAAGACAGAGGTCAGCATAGACAACGAGGGCGAGGAAGAGGCCTCTATTTAACCACCACTGGAATGCTCTGATGTCCAAACCTGGTGGGAAGTGAGGATTATTAAAGAGGTGTCTTAAAGGGCAGAGTTCAGAGGTTACATAGTAAGGTTGAATAAAGACACCAGTTAAACCTGAGTGTCTACAATTGTCCCTATCCCTGTACATTGCACACTCACATTGGTCCCTACCCTCAGGGAGCCCACAATCCAAGGTCCTCATTCATATACTAGGGCCAATTTTGGACAGAAGCCAATTACCCTACCTGCATGTCTTTGGAGTGCGTGCTGGGTTGGCTAGGAGTGTATGACACAGGGTCATAGAATGGAAAAGGGTGTGTGCTAAGATCGGAGGTCTACTTTTCCTGAGGCCACCAAATAAGGTAATCTATGGTGTATTTGGGAATGGATTGGCACTCCAAATATACCAAATCCGGTTTAATCCCTCTCGTGTAGATTATGGAGAACTGTGCCAGTTGAGCTGCCTGATAATATTTCCACAGGGCTGGAAGACCCAGGCCCCCTTGAGTTTGTAGTCTAAAGAGAACACTCCTAGGGCATCGATAGCCTTTGAAGCCCCAAATAAATTTGATAACTTTGGATTGAAATTTATTAAATTGAGATTTTTGGATTGGGATAGGGAGGGATCTAAATGGGTACAATAAGCACGGGAGAAGGGTCATTTTGACCGAAGCCACTCTGCCCAGCCAGGATAGATCACATTTTGCCCACGTGTCCAGATCGGTGCTCAGTTTTCTATATATTGCAGGGAAGTTATAATTATCCCACGTTAGCTGTCAGGTTGACCCCCAAATACGGAAGGGAGGAGGAGCTCCAGTTAAAAGGAAATATACTTAAGTCTCTCAGTAAGAGACGTTGGAACTGTGATGTTAAGTGCTGTAGATTTTTAGAGGTTAATATGTAAACCTGTCTTAAAAACATTTAAAAAAACCACCGCCCAGTTCTCTTTATAAACACAAGCGCTCACACACAAAAAAGTGTGCATACACTGGGGTCTGTGTAATTTCAGCACAATCTCAATCTATTCCAGCAGCCGCTTTAAATCTATTCAAGCATGAATAAAAAAACAATTATCATCCAAAAGGATCTATAAAACAAATAGTTGTATACAGATCTAGCAGCACTGATCAATTAAAATAAACTCCAATGTTTGTTGTATATAATAATTTTCATATCAAATGTGTATAAAAATTGACAGTTTAAAAAGTCCACATGAAATCAATGTAAATATTTGTCCATCAATTATATACTGAACAACGAGTCTTTTCGTGTTACAAGATGTGTTGCGCCACAGCCCATTAATCCGATTCACCTCCACACGTGCAGAAAAAACACACACAAGGGGAGAAAAAACATGTAAACCTGATACCTTCTCAAAGTTGTGTAAAAGAGCTAGGACATTTGGTGTAGAAGTTAAGGGTGATGTGATAAAAAGTAGTAAGTTATCCCTGAATAAAGTGCACTTGTGAGTCTCTGGGCTGCACTGAACCCCTCGAATGTCTGGGTGATTCCTGATGCCTATTGACAATGTCTCGATAGCTATTGCAAATATCAAAGGCGACAGGGGGCATCCTTGTCTAGTGCCCTTTGATAAAGGAAACCACTCCGAGTACTGGCCCTGAAGTCTCACACTTGCATTGGGATTTGAGTATAGGGCCTTGAGGATCTCCAGAAAATGGGGGCCAAATCGCCACCTGGCTAATACCTTGAATAGGAATGGCCTCTATTGTATGAAATGTCTTCTGCAGGTCGATCGACAAGAGATATCCCTCCTGAGGGGGGCCCTCATCCCACCCTGAGTGTAGTAGAGAGATAATGTCAATGGCTCTCCGTATTTGATCAGGTCCTTGTCTCCCCCCCGAATAAAACCCACTTGATCTTTGCGTACATATCATTCTATAAATGCGGACAGTCTATTTGCTAAGATTTTTGTTAGAATTTTAAGATCATTATTGATCAGCGAAATTGGTCTGTAATTGTTAACTTCAGAGGTGTCCTTGCCCAGTTTCAGGATGACCGATATGTATGCAGAATTAGCATCACCATTAATATGGGCGCCCTTCTGGAGAGCGTTGAAAAGTCTCGCTAGATACGGAGAGAGTGTTGGAGCAAAAGTCATATAACAGCAGACGGAGAACCCGTCAGGTCCCGGGACAGAGATTTTTAATTACTTCCAACTCTTTGATAGATTCCTCAAGGTCAGAGAGGTAAGCCGAAACCAGTTTGGGAAGGGGGATCCCATCAAGAAAGTTCTTCAACTCTCTGGAGGGGGTAAGAGCGTCAGCCTGATATAACTGAATAGAATTTATGGAATGTGGCCATTGTCTGGGTTTTGGGGGAATGAAAAGGATTGTGTTTAAGGAGTCAGTCTGTTCATGGGGAAAGATTGTAACAGCTTTACCCTAGGAGTACCCACCGTTAGATGCCCTTGCAGCTGTTTTAACCAAAATTCTAAATTTCGGGCTGCGCAAATTGTTGACAGTGCTGGTCTGAGTTTTGCCATTGTGGTATCCCATGATATTTTTAGGTTCACATTGCCTCTTTTGTCTATGGGGTGCCCCATGTCCTCAAAGACCAGATCCGAGTTTTTTGACACTTTTGCTAGGGGGCATGTATATTAGGGGATTGATTCCAGACTGGGTTTGAGTCCTCATCAAAGGGAAATCTTCTTTCCAGGCTACTTGAAAATTAGGGCCTTTTGACTGGTTCCGCCAACTCCCTAAGCACTAAATCTGACATGATGTGCACTGAGAATACCTTGGGTTTCTTTTTATTCAACCCTTGGTATATTTTGTCATGCTTTGAGAGTGAGGTTTTTTTCCTTCTTCATCTCTAAGGTCTCATAGCTTGCCCCCACTAGTTCATCCACTTCCTCCTGGGAAAGTTTGAACCTTGTGGGTACTTCTTAATCCTCCTGTCCTGAATCTGATTGGGAGGAATCCAGGACAGTGTTTTTAAGGGAATTCTCCCTACTTTCGAAATGCTCTCCTGAACCTGAAGCTACCGAAGTAGGGGAAGTGGGCACCTGATCAGGCTGGCTAACGGTCATGCCTGGTACTTGTGTATGAGATAAATTTTCTGAATGACTGAAAAGTAGATTGCATTTCATCCTTGAAGGAGCAGAGGAGTTTTAAAAAAGTAGAATCCTCATCGCTCTTTAACATGGCTGTGATGCAAGTGGGACACAAGGTTTTCGTGTAGCTAGATGTGAGCCTTGAACTACAAGGACATTTCTTCTTGTCTGTCTTGGTAGTGGCTTTCTCTGATCTGGATGATTCTGAGAGGGGACAAGAAGGAGAGAGTGGGGTTGTTTAACAAAAGAAACACATCCAGTCCTGGCCTCCTGCCAGTGTGCCAAGGTGCTCAACAGAGCTATAAGGTAGTTCCCCAGAGGGTCTTCTAGCGCCATTTGTAATGAGTGATACACAGGAAAAAATGCTCTGGCCAGGCCAGCCTACCTGTGATGAGCCAGCGTGGGATGCCTCCATGGTGCTCCATTGCTGTTGGCATCTAAAGCCCATGCTGTTGCGCCTTTTATATACGCCGACTCAGCCTTCCTCTTTGCTCTGTGCCCCGGAGGCCAGAACCACAACCTCTGGCACACAGTGATGACATCATATCTGCTGGAAGTGAAGCCCAGCGTTTTCCGGGTCAAGGCGTCCTACAGCGTGGAGAGTGAGCTCTCTCACTGCCAATGCTCTGTCATCACTGCCCACTCCCTCACCGGCACTGGAGAGAGGGGGGACAGGGAACTCCATACCAATGCAGAGGGAACCCATGGCCTGCGGAGAAGAAAGGTGAGGGGTATATTCGGCTGGTTTGGACAGCCGAATTTGGATGGATGCTCTCCAACTCCATCTCCCCATTGAATGATGGTTCCTCCAGGCAACATGACTCCTCCGACTGATCGAACATAAAAAAACTGTCCGCGTGCCCTCAACATGGGGGGTGCCTTGGGGAAGGGGGGCCGCGCGCCCCCCCCCCCACCCCAAAGCACCTTGTCCCCATGTTGATGAGGGGAAGGGCCTCTTCCCGCCAACCCTGGCCGTTGGTTGTTCGGTCTGCGGGCGGGGAGCTTATCGGAATCCGTGAGCCCCCTTAATAAGGGGGCCCCCGGATCCCGGCCCCCCACCCTATGTGAATGAGTATGGGGTACAATGTACCCCATACCCATTCATCTGTGTAAAAAAACACAACACACAAGGGTTAAAATAGTTTATTGCACAGCTCCGGGGGTCTTCTCACCGGACTCCTCCGCTATCTTCTGCTAGCTCTTTTACTAGCGGAGGAGCCCGGCTTTCTTCTTCGCCGCCGCCCTCTTCTTCTGACTTTGGGGGTCTTGTCCCCCTCTTTGGTTCTTCTTGCTGGGCCACCGCGCCTTCTTCTAGCTCTTTTACAAGCGGAGGCCCGGTCTTCTGTATCAAATCATGCAGTATGTGAATCCACACTGTGCCATGAAGTAAACTAACTCCGTGAGCAAAAAGAATAATTCCACCGGTGATCTTGTGAATCCTCAGAATCAGGTGTTCACACACTGAGTGCAATGGCTACCTTACCTCACTGCTGTAAGGTAAACCGCAATTAATTCTCAATTCCAGCAGTTACAATGTTATCGGCTGGTATAGGCACTACAGGCAGTCCCCTCTAGGTTCTAGATGGGAATTCCCTGATGAAGTCACATGATCAGTGACGATACGCGTAGGATTAGATTAGGAGGATACCGAAAGTGACGTCCAGGGTACGAACGTGGAGCCCGTTCGTTTTATGCTGTAACTTTGCTGATGAATATGTGATTAAATGTGAGTACCCAGGACTATGTCCTTTTTATAATAAAGTATATTTGGCAGTACATACTTCACTATTGGAGCTCCTTTTTTCTTTTATGGATATGATCCATGGTTTATGGCTGAGAACCTAGAGGGGGCTGCCTGTAGTGCCTATACCAGCTGATAACAACATTGTAACTGCTGGAATTAAGAATTAATTGCTGTTTACCTTACAGCAGTGAGGTAAGGTAGTCATTGCACTCAGTGTGTGAAAACCTGATTCTGAGGATTCACAAGATCACTGGTGCAATTATTCTTTTTGCTCATGGAGTTAGTTTACTTTATGGCACAGTGTGGATTCACATACTGCATGATTTGATACGGATTGCTTTGATGTTATAGATAAGAGACACTTTAATTTTTATTGGACTTTTTTTACCAACATTTTGTTCACTGTATGCACTTTGTGGATTGAGACACAATTTTGAATTTTATTGCAATTTTAGTATTAATTTATTTTTTCACTGTATGCACTTTATGGATTGAGACACAATATTGAACTCTATTGTATTTTCAGTAATTATTTATTTTCACTGCATGCACTTTTATTCACATTGCATTGGATTGAACATTGCTTGGTTGGCACCAATGCACTCTAGAAGGTGCACATTTAAAGTAATTGACTTTGAATAGTCATGTGTAATGTAAGGCTTACATCGGCATCAGGAAGGGTATTTACACAAACTCCCAGCTTCTGCAGCAGCCAAGACGGTGTGTACATTTGTAAATCCCACTCTGTTTTCTGATATTTTTTTTGTTTATATAATAAAAAGAACAACAAAATGAAAAAAATATACCATATTTATCAGCATATAACATGCACCCCAAGTTTAGGAGGGAATTTTAAGGAAAAAAACTTTTAGGAGGGAATTTTAAGGAAAACAAACTTATATTTAAATGCCCATCAATGCAGCCTTATCAGTGTCCATCATTACAGCCTTCCAGTTTAACCAGTTGCCGACCAGCGCACGCCGATGTACGTCGGCAGAATGGCACGGGCAGGCAAATGGGCGTACCTGTACGTCCCTTTAAATTTGCCGCCCTGCCATCGCGCTGGCCGGGACCCCCGTGAGTCCGGTCGCGGGACCCGCGGACTCGATCGCCGGAGGCATACCCGCGATCGTCTCATGGAGCGGCCGAATGAAGAAATGCCTTTGTAAACAGCATTTCTCCATTCTGCCTAGCAACTAGTGACGCTGATCTCTGCTCTATGTGATTGGAGCAGAGATCAGTGTTCACTAAATTAAAGCCCAGCCCCCAACAGTTAATAACACACCCCTAGGAACACTTAACCCCTACACTGCCACCCACTGGTTAACCCCTTCACTGCCATTTACACAGGAATCACTGCATTTATATAGCAGTGATTGCGGTATAAATGACAATGGTCCCACAAATGTGTCAAAAATGTCCACCATAATGTCGCAGTCACAATAAAAATCTCTGATCGCCGCCATTACTAGTAAAAAAAAATATATATTAATAAAAATGCCATAAAACTATCCCCTAAACGCTATAACTTTTGCGCAAACCAATCAATAATCGCTTATTGCGATTTTTTTTTACCAAAAATATGTAGAAGAATACATATCGGCCTAAACTGAGGGGAAAAAAAGTTTTTTTTATATATTTTTGGAGGGATATTTATTATAACAAAGTAAAAAATAATGCGTTTTTTTCAAAATTTTCGCTCTATTTTTGTTTATAGCGCAAAAAATAAAAAAATAATTTGAGGTGATCAAATACCACCAAAAGAAAGCTCTATTTGTGGGAAAAAAAGGACGTCCATTTGGTTTGGGAGCCACGTTGCACGACCGCGCAATTGTCAGTTAAAGCGACGCAGTGCCAAATCTCAAAAAGTGGTCTGGTCTTTGACCAGCAAAATGGTCCGGTCTGTAAGTGGTTAAATATGGCGTCGCCAAGATACAGAGCCGGATGTCCTGTGTATCTCGGCGGCGCAAGGCTCCTCTCGCAGTCCCACCCCATGATGGGCATAACACAGGTCAACTGGTGGGACTGCAACCGTGACTGAGCAGAGCCCCGCCGATATACACATAGCCGAGTGTACTCGGCAAGGCTCTACTCCTCTCGTAGTCACGCCCAGTCCCTGTGTTATGTCCATCATAGGGCGGGCTGGGCTTGACTGTGAGTGGAGCCGAGCACACTCAGCTATATGTATTTTGGCAGCGTACGCTACGCTCACAATCAGCATATAACACGCACCCACGATTTTCCCCTGATTTTTAAAGTGTGTGTTATACACCAATAAATACGGTATATATTTTACTTTGTTATAAAACATATCCAATAAAATTTCTTCATAAAACTTAGGGCAAAATGCATTCCGCTACATGTCTTTGTTTAAAAAAAAAAAAAAAAAAAATGCATTTTGGGGGACACAAAAAAAAGCTCTGATCATGAGCAAGATACTGTTGTATGAACACTATACTAGTAATGGTGGTGATCAGTGACTTATAGTGTGGCAGTCAATCTGGAGCCAACTGACATCACTAGTGACAGTAATAATACTGAACACTGTCACTATACTAATGACACTGGCAAAGCAACAAGGCATTCAAAGGGTTAAACATGCCTAACAAATATGTGCTTATAGTCACACAGAATCTGGCTGGCTTCTTTCCCTAAACGAAAAGAGCTCAGGGAGGAAGAAACTGGCCAGATCCTGTATGTTCTGTTTTCAAACACACAGAGGTCTGTGCTCTGATTGGCCACAGTGTATAAGCAGTTATATGGACATTATCATTGACTGTAACCTGCTGACACTTGTGATGTGGCCAGTCACAGCACAGGTCAGCAGGGGGCGAGTGCACGTGCACCCAGAATCAAGTCATGACGTACGGGTATGTTTCCTAGCCTGCAGCTGCTGCTTATCTGCAGTACTGCAAGTGTGTGGCAAGTGGTTAAAAGAGGAGGGGATGATACAATGTGGTAAACATGGCCCTATCCAAACATTAAGATGTGTTGCCGCTATCAATATCAAACTTACCTTTCTTGTTTTTTTTAATAAAATGGTAAATTTTCTCAGTTTAAACATTTGATATGATTTCTATTGTGAATAAAATATGAGTTTGAGATTTGCAAATCATTGCATGTTTTTATGTAGAGGTTACACAAGTTTATTGCAATTGGGGTTGTATACTGGCAGCCTTATTTATTTGCAAGCAATTGATCTTAAAAAGGGGTTGTAAACCCTCAAGTTTTTCCACCTTAATGCATCCTATACATTAAGGTGAAAACTTCTGACACTGACTGCCGGGGGATGGCAGAAGTTGCCACTCTGTGCAAAACAAACTGCACAGTGAAAATAAGTTTAATTTTATTTATTTTTTAAAAGAGGGTTTACAACCCCTTTAAGAGAAATTTGCCTTAAGAACATTCAACCAGAAGAGTTAGGCTCGGTTCACATATTAGTCGTGTGCAGTTCACACCAGGAGTCCGGTGTGTGCTGTTCCCCCGTTTCAGGTCTGATTTCAGCCCAAATTTTGGGCTGAATTAAGACCTGAAATGGACCAAAAGACACAGTTTTTGTGCAAAACGCACCAAACCCACTGCAGAGATATGTGAACCGACTCCAAAGAGAGGCGTTAAAAATCACCTGCTATTGCAAGTTGGATGCTGAGATCCCGCATCCAATTTGAAACGGTGTGAACCCAGCCTGAAAGACAGAAGAGGAAATACTAAGAGGGTGACCCCTGCTAAGTGTACGGTGCTCACCACTGACAGTGTAATGAATCAACTCTACTGCAGAGGGAACTGCTATACAGAATGGATACAATATTGCAACCTGTGATGATGCCTGAATTACAGCTTTAAAAGTGAAAAAAAAAAAAATATATCTAAATCCACTAACAGCAGCAATCCAGTGGGTGCAAGAATATCAGCCTGGATTCCTTGCTCTTTTACTTCTTTATAATACAAAGCAAATAGCCTAAATACAGACCATAGTAGCATGAAGAAAAAGTCTAAAAATGTACAAACATTTTATTATACATAATAAAGTAAACACAACAACAATAATAATACATATGATGTTTATCCAAACGCTTGTAAGAAAACATATATAATGAATAAAATCATGTACAGCTCATTATTTACACAGGGATCAATTTACAACAGAGTTCAAAGGTTCTGCTCTGATGTTCCCCAGATCCAATGCAGAGTCCGTCTCCTCGTCTATTTCTCCAATGACCGCTCTGTAGTGAGTGATGGAAAGAGTTAAAAGCAGAAAATTCTTAACAATATTCAATTAGTATCTTCCTGTGAAATATGGTACTGTTATAAACAAACAAGACAAGGGGCATTGTTCTGACCAGGGTGCTACCACATTCTGTACATCATGTACAAAGGTTAACAAATTTTCAAAGTGAAATCTCTTGCGACACCCTACTGACCATGACCACTAGATCCACACAAAAAAAAAAAAAAAATATCACCTCATTTGTAGCCACATACATAAACCCCACCCCACTTTTAACACACCCTGCAACAATTTGGCATGGGATTTTGGAATTAAAAAAAAAAAAAAAAAAAAAAAAAAAAAGACATGGAAGGCCTAAACATCAAAAAGTAAAGGCATTATGAGTAGAGAGATGATGTGGCATATGCTATGCATGCCTTGGAGAATTGTGGGTAAGGTCAAATTGTGGTAACAGTGAGAGGGTCCTAAAAGGGGCATGGTTAAATAAAACCTGAGCCTACTCTGCTATGGGTCAGGAGTATGTAAGGCACAGAGTGCAAGGGTCAGAAATATGTAATGTACAGGCCAGTGTACACAGTATAGCCAAAAATGACCCCCTTCACCAAGTGTAAATCCCCACAGTAAAGATTCCAAGGCCCTCTTCCCCTCCCAAATCCTCCTCAGTACAGCCCGCTCTCACCAAATGTTCTGTACAGACCTCTCTGCAACCTTCCTTCCTCCCCCCCCCCCCCCCCCCAGTACACTTAATTTCTTCCCTCCCCCCCCCCCCCCCCCCCTCTTCCTCAGTCCTGGTCTGAAAATTACAGCAATTGCAGTGCATATGGCACTACAGTACCAAAAGTTAAAATAAATAAATAAATAAGTCTGGTGGTCACTGTGTCAATAAGCACGGCACCCTGCAAGAGATAATGTGCACAGCACTAGCAACAAAATTTGCACTGCACCATGTGATGGCCAGGGACAACTCCAGGCTGATATTACCGAGTATACCTGGCAGTTCATACAAGCCAGTGTCTACATGGAAAATTATGGTGGGGAGCACTGCAAGTAATCAACACCACAAATTTTGTGTGCTACATAAAGCATTTTTAGCCTAAAGCCTCGTATACACGATCAGATTGTTGGGCAACAAAGCGTCAGACTTTTGTCCGAAGAGCATGTGCCAGGAACTTGTCTTGCATACTAACAGCACACAATTTTCAGCCAAACATGAACGTAGTGACGTACCACATGGAATTTCAGCTCTTGAGTGTCACCCTTTGGGCACCTTCTGCTAATGTCGTGTTTGGTGAGCACTGATTCCGAGCATGCGTGTTTGCACTTTGGACTTGTGTGACAGACTCGTGTACATACAATACGAAAATTTTACAACAGACTGTTGTCCGCCCAAAACTTACCAGCCTGCCATCAAACATTTGTTGGACAGAAGTTGTACAACAATTGTCTGAAGAGGCGTACCAACGGTCGGATTTTTGGCAGTCTGTCATCGCACAATTCCCTGCAGAAAATCCAATCGTGTGTACAAAGCTTTAGGCTGGGTATACAAGGGCTAAAAATCAGCCAGTTTGGCCGGAACCAGTCCACTTTCAGCCTGTGTGTACAGCGGTCTGTTGGACAGAAGCTTGTCTTATGACCAGCTTCTGTTGAACAGTCATGTTGGAAAACCAGCATCCAATCGGCCAATGGCTGCTAGCACTGATCAATGTGTTCTGGTGGAGGGGCAGCTCCCCTGTCAGAACACAATAGCACCGTGGGAGAGATCGCTGCACTAACATCACTAAGTTAATACATCGATCTGTCAATTTTTTTCCTGTTCAGCCCACTGGGTTAAAAACATAAAAAAAAAAACCCCACACACAAATTGTCTTGTGTGTACCCCCACATTACAAACACCAGTTTCAAAGGTTGTATAGGTAAACACATACAATACATAATACAATATAAAAAAAAAAAAAAATCACAATACATACACATTGTCTCCTCGTACAATGTATAGTCCCAGTACTACTTGCTCCACTCCTTGCGAAGAGCTGAATACTCGCTCATGGCTCTCGTCCAAAATTAGGTTTATTGTCTGATCAAAACCCTTGAGTGTTCCCTTAAAAGAAATAAAACAAACAGTGAAGTACATGCATATATACACACACACACACACACACACACACACACACACACATTTCAGGAATACACAGGCTGCCATTGCTAACAATGGCCATTGGTTTGAGTCCCTTAAAAGGGGCATGCAGCAAGTGAAATCAGAATTAACTGCATGCTGGTTCTGTCAGTAAATAAAAGCACTTATGAAATTGTTTAGAACAGCCTGGCAATACTTTTAATGTGATTTAACAACGGCATCCTACATACTTCTCTCAGTACAGATTGCCTTTAAAATGTACACTGATGTAATAAAATAAAAAAAGTGACCATTGCTTACATTGAACCTTTGAGTTTGGAAATGTGGGGGCTTATAAATTATGAACCCAAGCTGGACAAAGTGCAAGTTTACTGTTAGTGAATTTGTACTACGTTACTCACCAGGTCCTAGGTGCAGCCTGCTATGTTAAATACTTACCTTTCTCCCTGTTGGATTGGAATGAATGATCTGTGGCAAGTGTGCACACTACAAAGTCAGCAGGAATGTTTCTGGGCAGGAAGGTACAGTAAAGATTGCTATAGCTGTGATAAAGGCGAGTATTTAACATAGCAGGCTACACTCAGAACTAGTGCCCAATTAAATATAGTACAAGTTCAATAAACTGGTCAATTTATAAATGCAAGAAATGTGTACCCCTTGTGGGGATGAGAACATATAAACAAACAGCTGCCCCATGATATACATCGGCAGAATGGCACAGGCAGGCAGAGTAATGTACCTGTACATGTACGTTACTCCCCTCTCGCGGGCGGGGGGTGCGATCGCTGCCCGAGGTGGTTGGCATTGTTCCAGTAGCAATCTGTCCTGAGGGGGAGGCCACCGATTCGTGGCCTCTCCCTCACGATTGCTCCTGACTAATGAGAAGCTTCCTCTGCTTCTGAAACTGTAAACAGAAGCAGAGGAAGTGATGTCATCTTGCCTTGTATAGCCTTTTCGTTCAAGCCCGAAAAGAGAAGACATCACAGTGACTTGCACCAACAGCACACCAACACCAGTACACGTATGCACACAAATCACCCCCCCATCACAGTGACATCAATAGCAGTTTCCATTTTTACTGATCACTGCATTGGTGTCATTTTGTGACTGTTAGAAGTGTTAGGGCTGTAAGTGGTAGGCCCCTAACTCCCCCTAATAAAGGTTTAACCCCTCGATCGCCCCGTCACCAGTGTCACTAAGTGATCTTTTTTCTGATTGCCATATTAGTGTCGCGGGTGATGCTAGTTAGCCAGTTAGGTTCACCATCAGGTACCCCCATACATTACCTAAGGTTTTAACCCCCTGATTGCTCCCTAGTTAACCCTTTCACCTCGTCACCAGTGATCGCCGTATAAGTGTTACTGGTGATGCTGGTTAGTGTTTTTTTTTTTTTGTTTTTTTTTTTTTTTATAGTAACAGGGCACCCAATGAAGGTTTAACTCTCTGATCTGCAGATGATATCAGTTAGGGTCAGTTAGAGTCTGCGTCGCCCCAGGGAGCGTCAGATTAGTGGCAGTAGCACTAACACCCATGCATGCAGCATGCACCTACCTTAGTGGTATAGTGTCTGAACGGATTAATATCTAATCAGAACTATATTAGCGTCCCCAGCAGTTTAGGGCTCCCAAAAATGCAGTGTAAGCCCCTGTACACACGGTCGGAGATTTTGCCATCCAAATCCGTTGGATTTAGTCCGACGGATTGTGTCCGAAACTGTTGCATACACACGGTCTGGCCAAGTTGGCGAAAAATCCGATCTTTCAGAACGTGATGACGTAATTTCGTTACGATGGGACTACATTCAGGCTAGTAGCCAATAGCTTTGATGTAGGAATTTGATCTGAGCATGCGTGGCACTTGGTCCGATCAAAATGCTCTACACATGATCGGATTAGGTCCGTCCGGCCCAGTTGGTCGGGAAATATTTCCAACATGTTGGAAATTTGGATCGGACGGAGATTCGGATGGAATCAGTCCGATGCATACCACACACAGTCGGATTATCTGACGACACGGTCCGATAAGACTCATTCCGACAGATTCTCCGACCGTGTGTACAAGGGCTTAGAGGGATCAGCCCAGATACCTGCTAGCACCCGCGTTTTGCGCCTCCGCCCAGCCCACCCAAGTGCAGTATCAATCGATCACTGTTACTTACTAAAACACATAACTGCACCGTTCGCAGAGTCAGGCCTATTCCCTGCGATGGCTAACAGTTTTTTTTGGTAGCGTTTGATACAGTTGCTGACAGCCTAGGAAATTTTTTTCCTGTGAAGCTTACTAGTGTACCATAAATTTAGAGCCCAAAATGGCAAATCGAAGGTACACTAGTGAAGAGGCCTACACATTTCTGAGCATGACAGATAGTGAAGAGGAAGTCACTCATCTGTCAGATTCAGGCTCAGAATACGATCCTGTAGACGATAGCGGCTCCACGAGAGATGGCAGGGACCACAACTCTGTCGTCAGCGCTAAGGTCAGGCGTACCCTGACCCCGTTCTTTTTCTGCTGTTGAGGTGCAAGAACCACAGGGCTCGTATGGAGCAGAGAAGTACTAGTGCCGCTCATCTTTCTGGTGAACTGGCAAGCACCAGCAGCGGCCCAGTACACCCTGGTCGTACATCCAGCACTGCAGTAACACATGGGGACATGGCGAGTCCCATAAGTGAAGTTCAAGCTGGCGAGGTAGCATGCACAAGTAGTGTCCCATGCCCAACAAGAAGACAAAAAGACAGGCCCATTGTGCCCACCACTTCTGCAGCACCCATACGTCCTGCATTCACTGGCCAACCCAGAATTAAGGTGTAAACAGTTAATTTTATGTCACTTGATTTCTATTCGCGTTTCTCTATAGATCTGTTGTGGACCAAAGTTATTTGTTTGCTGGTCAATTCATCGCTGTTAATCCCCAGTTGTCCTCCCTAGCCAGAGATTGGAAACCAATTACAGTTTCCTAACTTAAGACCTTTCTGGGCCTATCCCTTGACATGAGCATAGTTAAAATTAGTACGTTGCGGTCATATTAGTCCATTGACCCAATTTATGATATGCCCCTGTTCTCTGATTTGTCTTGACAGCAACAGTGTTTGCTCCCACGATATGTAAATCAGCGACTTCCGTGCTGCAGGAGGCAATTTCACCACCACAGTTAACAAAATGGTGCATGTAAGCCCATCATTAGAAGTGGGTGGATGAAGGGAGGTATTCTAATGGTGGGCATACCCACCAATCAATCTCTTTTTTTCATTCAGCCCACAGGCTGCATGAAGAAAAGAAAAAAAAGATTACAATATATGCCCAACAAGAATATGTTGCTGGACTTTGAGTGGTTATACCAGAATGATGCCGGCTTTCATGTAAAAGAAATCCTAGCAGCCAATTAGCCTTGCTTTTTTTTTTTTTTTTTTTTTTTTTTTAAACACACATTACGCGTGTGAATGAGTGTATTTACTGTACAGCTCACCCTTGATTTTATTTTTTTTTACAGGAATTTTCTGCTAGGAATCTGATGTTGATGTAGAGCCGGGCGATTTTCCCAAAAAACAAAAAAAAAAAAACTCGATTCACGATTCCCGAGGAGCTGCGGGCAGGAGTTTCTAGGCGAGGCCAAGGCGTTCGGCCTCGCAGACTAGGCTGAAGCTGTGGCCTAGCCTAAAAACTCCTGGCCGCAGCGCACCTCATGTGTCAGCGCCGGTCCTGGTGGAAAAAAGTACCAGTTACTTACCGGTAACTGTCTTTCTGGGAAATCTTCCAGGACGGCACACCTGAGAGATGAGAGGCTCCTCCCTACAGGAAACACAATCAATCGACAGCTGTTTTAAGTCCCCACCCTTCCCCTTGATCCTCAGTTTGTAGAGAAGTAACTCCTGAACCAGGTTCACAAGGGAAATCATTCCTCATAGGTACTCACCTTCTAGTGTTCTAGAATTTTCCCTCCTCCAACGGGCGGGAAGTAGGCCTGCCGTCCTGGAAGATTTCCCAGAAAGACAGTTACCGGTAAGTAACTGGTACTTTTCTCAAGTCATCTTCCAGGACGGCACACCTGAGAGGATAAACAAGTACCTCAGGCCTACCTTAGGGTGGGGCCACTGCAAAACCCTCTTGGCGAACCTTGGCTCTGCAGTGAGCTTTACCTCCACTCCATACGCTCATATGCTTGATGAAGGCATGTTAGCTGGATCATGCGGCTGATCTGCAGGTCTGCTCCACAGATGTTCCTGCCTTTTCCGCTTCAGATGCAGTATCTAGGTGAAATGGGCTCTTAAAAATGGAATCAGAAAACATGTTAAACTTGTAGGTTAGCAATGTTGCCTATCTCACACATCTAACAACCATGGCCTATTATGCCTGTAGGTGCTACTTAGAACCACTAAAAAGATAAATAAGAGACCTGTGTAAGACAAGGACACTACATTAATCAATAAGAGGGCCTGTCTTAACACTATCCTGTTGAGGGAAATAAAACTGCTTCCCTTTTATCTTTATGTCAGCAAAAGACTAAAGGGAAGCCTACTTAAGGGAAATAGATTAACAGAAGCTTGAACCCTGGGTTTAAGGCATGCCCAATCTATGTCCTTACTTACGCCTGAGAGCCTTCTTCAGGAGATTAAAGTCCCTAGCAGGAGTAGACTACCCATATTGCTATGTCTAGTTTTGCTAAAAGGGCAAAATGAAGGCCATGCACCGAGCCGAAACCTATTCGATCGGGTATACATCTTTATACTTCATCCTCAGGCCCTAATACTCCTCTGAACAGAACTCTCCAAGTTCTTACTAAACAGGGCGATTCATTATCCCCTTCCTCCAGTGTCCCATAACCCTACAGGGCTTCAACCCTAGGAAATGGTTCTGGCATCCCTGAATGCAAGTGGTCAAGGTTTTCTGACATGTGGCAGCTGCAGCCCGAACTCCTGGCCCCTCCATGGAAAAGAAGGCTGAAATACAAAAGGTGATACATGCATTATTAATATCACAAATAAAATGATCATAGATTGTGGGCACGGCACAATAGATTTAGACAGAAAGGACACAAGCATAGACAACAATGTTGTGTGCCTGAGTGTGACTAGCTAAACCAATATATCAAATATGGGAAGAGACCCAAATCTGAACCTCAATGTAGACAAACAGTCCTCATAGTCTGGTTTTCTGATGTGCTGCCAAGACGTAAAAACATTAAGACACAAGCAAACCCTAAATGCTGCGTATTTCTTTAGTGCAGCTAGCTAGGTCATAACTGATATATAAATACGGAAAGGACAGGAACCCCCTTTACTCTTGTGCTTTACCTATGTACAGCAAAACAAGGCTATAAAGACAGAAAGACCCAAACTTCTATGTTGTGTATTTCTGACAAACCACCAAATACAGTTATAAGATTAATATGAACACCAACTCCCGTGTTGTGCATTTCTGCTATGCCACAGGGAAAAATATGGAACACAAGACAATCCTTTCTGTCATGCACTTCTGTAGTGTAGTTCAGATAGAACCAACACTGTGAAAGGATACAAGCAACCTGCAGCATTGTGTTTTTCTGAAACAGAAAGCACCAACAAGCTTCAATCTTGAGTATTTCTGCTGTGCAACAACATAAAAGCAGACACTGAGGAAAAAGACAGACAGCCTTTACAGCTGCAATCTTTCTGGTCCACTGCAAAATAAAACAATAACGCCATGATGAGTATTCCTGCTGTGTAGCAAAACCTCAATCAGAAGGGACAGATAAGTTTAGGGTTCCCACACCCGTGCGACCCAACCTGCGACTTGGGACTGCAAGACGCATGAGAAGTCATATACTATGGCTTCCAATGGGTACCATTTGTGTCTGTGCGACACCAGCAGTCCCTGATTCCTGGATCCACAGACCTCAAGATTACACAGGTCGCAGGGAAAAAAAAAAAAAAAAAACAAATAGCAATTTTCAGGTCGAACAAGTAAGGGGTCCCCAATGCTGTGACTCCCTGGAGGATTGCAGCCAACAAACCCCTGCTGTGTATCCCTAAGATGCAGAAAGGTAGATCCATGAGAAACACTGCTTAGCCTGATATACAAACGATAAGGCAGTAAATATAGGACATACAGGACACAAACATTCAATCTTTGTGTATGTCTGATGTGTAGTAATATGCCAATACTGAGCAGAGAGGCCACCATCCTCAATGTGTCTCTCAGCTGAGCAGCAAAAACAAAATCAGAAAAAGACAAGCAACCTTCACTGCTGTGTCCTTTCTGATATGCAGCCAATAAGGCAGTATATGCAAGACATAAAAGGACAGACAACCTTCAATCTTGTATATGTCTGATGTGCAACAATATAACAATTCTGAATAGAGATAGCACATCCATATTGAAGCGATTTGGCCTTGCGACTCAACATGTCAAATCGCATGGCTAAAATCAGCACAACACCACTTTGTGGTGCTACACGGATTACCAAAGGCAGTATATGTACTACACCTGGCAGGGGTTCAATTTGTATTTCTACTATGTAGCCCAACAAATTCGAACCATCAATTTTCACTGCTGCCTTTCTGATAAGGCAGTAATACAGGACACAAAAACCTCACAGACCTTAATGCTGTATAAATCTGATGTGCAACAATAAAACACTATGAATAGAGATAGCACATCCATATTGAAATGATTTGTCATGCGACTCAACATGTCAAATCGCATGTTTAAACTCGGCAGCCATTGCTGTTAATAGCACTGTCTGAATCAGCACAGCACCACGCAAATCAGGACCATCAGACTTCACTGCTGCCTTTCTGATAAGTAACCAACAAGGCAGTAAAACAGGACACAAAGCCCCACAGACAGACCTCAATCTTGTGTATGTCTGATGTGCAGCAATATAACCATTATGAGCAGAGATGTCACCAGACACAATGATGTGCATTTCTGCTGTGCAACACAAAACCAGAAAGTACAGATCACCTTCACTGTTGTATTTTTCTGATCTGTAGCCAAACAAAGCAGTACCTTTAGTATATAAAGGACAGCAAACAAGCTTCAGTGCAGTGCATTTCTGATGTACAGCAATATAGCCCTTATTAAGCAGAGATGTCACAAATCTCAATGTGTATTTCTGCTGTGCCACAAAAACATCCCAGCAAGCACAAACCTTCACTACTGAGGTCTACTGGTGTGCAGCCAATGAGGAGTCATGGTCTATCCCTTTATGAAATAACCAACAGGCAATTTATTTCATAGGCATAGCCTGGGCTGTAGATACTAAACCCTCACCACCAGAGAAGGAACAGATCCTAAAATGGTTGGACACCCTACTATTAGTAGTAGTTGTTGTCCTACCTTACCTCCATAGACTGAGCAAACGCTAGCCAGCACATATCCAGGTGGTGCTGATTAGCAACTAAAGTCTCAATGAGCCCAGCCCTAGAGACCAATTTAAGACCTCTCTAGAAGAGGTGGTTACCAGTTTAGCCTGGGAGGTAAATAGCTATCTGCAGGCTTCAAACAATCAATTATGTAGCTCTTGCATAGGTTTGCACAGAAAATCCTCAATTAAAAGGATGTAGGGAGCGATCTATGGTGAATCGCCTTTAGATCTGCCACTGAGTGGATTGTAGCCCAAACCAATAAAAAAAAAAGTTTCTTCTTACCTCCTACACTATAATATAAACACAGTGTAAAGGTGGAGTGGGAGGTTGGAGCTTATGAAAGTTAACTATAGCAAGCAACCCCCAAAAGGAGGATCTGTGACAAGGGAACCCCTACTGTGCCACACAGTAGCTTGGTCTCTGCCCCTCCTTGAATGTTAGGTCAGCTTTTAAACATTGTGAAGCAACTTCAGATTCCTAGCAGCTGGGCTAATAGGGCCGGTAACCTAGTGCACCTGCTGACCAGGGGAGCTTCTGAATCCACCAACCACTGCCCAATTAATAACCTGTTCAGTGGTATACCTGGCCTGTAAGTAACTTTGTATCTACCAGGTCCCCTCTGTACGCTATATTCATCCCTACTAAATGTACCACAACTGGGCATGTAGGGAGAGGCTGGCAACCTACTGCTGCGATAACCACAGTGTCTCTGCTGTAAGAGGGAGCTGTGGCTGGTGGTTTTAGCAGTGGCGTCTGCGCTATTTGTATCCCGACCCCAAGTTCTGCACTGCACCAGTCAGTATATACACGGGGAAGGGGGAGCAATGGCCTACCTACCTCTTTCTCATCTGAAGTGGCTTAGGCACACTCGTTCCTCTGCACCACCTGTCCACCATACAGCTTCTCTGATGTAAGAGGGGCTGCAGCTGGTGTTTTTAGCAGAAGCTTAAGGGCTATTTGAATCCAGACCCTAGGTGAGATCTCAAATGCCCAGGAACCCTCTGGCTGGAATTGGGGATTTTGCAGCTAAATTCCCACGGCAAAAGGAAAGTAAAGTACTCACCGTTGTAGTCTTCCTCTTTTTGCCACAGCCAGCGGGCTTGCTTTTCCATCCTTATGGTCCACACGCAAGGAGGATAGCCGCCAAAGTGCTTCCCCCCCCCCAACTGCTGTCCCCATAGGGAGGTGCCAGGTTAGGCTGTGTCCTGCACTGTACCAGTCAGTCTATATACATGGGGGGGGGGGGGGGGGGCAATGCCTTCCATTCCTCATTCCCATCTTCATATCTGAGGTGGTTAAGGCAGACATCCACCGTAGTAAACTGGTGCCTCCTCGCTCTAGAGAAAGGAGGATGTGGGCGCCTGCTCCTACTGACTCACAGCCTTCCCTCCTGGGTAAGAACGCCGCTGCCATTTTCCCGAAGTTTGAAAATGACGCGGTACTTGTTGCCACGCCCTCTCCGGCAGCCCACGCGAGCTACCGGGGACCCAGGAGTCGGGGACAAGATCCCCCTGGAAAGAACCGATGGCCAGCACCCCCGTCTGAACAGCCACCTGTACAGGTAAGGAGGGGGAGACAGGATAATGGCCCCTGAAGTTCTGGGTACACCACTGTACCCAGGGTCCTTCAGCTCTCAGGGGGGCTCTTCCAATTTCTGCTGCCCGACCTGAGGAAAAGATAGGGGAACCCCCCAGGAAGGACAAGAATATCCTACCAGACCCAGAGGCTTCCCAGGCTTGTGGTCCGGCTCCCAGGGGGAGACCACCAGCCCCAGGCTTCGGGTCATTTGGAAAAAAACAAACAGTTTCGCTGTGTAGGGAGAAACACAATCAAAAACTGAGGATCAAGGGGAAGGGTGGGGACTTAAAACAGCTGTCGATTGATTGTGTTTCCTGTAGGGAGGAGCCTCTCATCTCTCAGGTGTGCCGTCCTGGAAGATGACTTGAGAAAAATAAATAAATAGATTTGCTGAAATTTGGAATCGATTTGACCTCTCAACTCAAGATTTAAATCGATTTTTTTCCCCAGCCCTATGTTGATGCATCAATACCATGTCCAAGAACCCTAAAAAAAAAAAGTAAGAAACTTCCATAACAGCAGCACAACACTAACACATTTACAGCTATTATTCCAATAGCTTGTAGACAACTCTGTTCAAACAGAAAATCTTACCACAATCATCCTCCCGTCTGCTGTAATAACGGCAACTGTTCCTGAAAAATGTCTGTTAAGGACGTAAACTGGTTTTAGGCAATGCAGTTAAATGAAAATGTATTAATGTACATCCACCAACAGGGATCCATGCTTCTTACACAGCTGCCACATTTTGTTTTTCTTCCCCACATGGAAAGTATAGCTGGTCTGGTAATGTCAAAGGTAAGGATGTGCTTAACCCTCTGCAAACACAGACTTTCAGAAAGTCACTGGGGTTGATTTACTAAAACTGTTGAGGGCAAAATCTGGTGCAGTTATGCACGGTAGCCAATCAGTTCAATTAATCTTTGACAAAAAGCTGATTGGTTTCTATGCAGAGCTGCACCAGATTGTGCATGATACAGTTTTAGTAAATCAACCCCATTGCCTCATTGTACCCCTGCATCCTGTGTGCCACTTCCTATCAAGAAGCGCAGACACCGAATGTCATTACTCACCATACTGGATTCATCAGGGACCTCATCTCCCATTGTGTATATATCCGAATTGATAAGATTTTGTAGATGTGACGACGCTGCCTGCACAGACACCCCGGTGGACAACACAAGGAAGACACACCTCTGCTCTTCCTTTGGGGTTTTGTTGTCCGCTATGCTGTCTGTGTGTGTCGGTGCAAGCAGCATGCGCTCCTCGCCAACGGGGGGCTGCGGGTGGAAGCGTGCGCTCCTTGCCAACAGGGGGCTGCGGGCGGAAGCGTGCGCTCCTCGCCAACAGGTGCAAACTTATTCCTTTAACACCAAATACATTAATTACACAGGTTCTGTGGGCTGTTAAGTTGCTAAATAAACCCACTCTGTGCCTTAGGTAAGGCTCAGAACCTGTATAATTTATGTGTCTGGTTTTAAAGGAAAGAGGTGACAACCATAACCTCGCTGCGGAGAAGGGAGGCAGTAAAGTTGTTGCTCTGTCCTGTATGACCAAAACTCAGGTTTGCTGTAAGCAGGCAGAGTAGGAACTATTCCCAGGATACACAGGAAAAAAAAAAGAGCAACTGTGAGCAGCTCACACATACAGCACACTAAACCAGTCACAACTACTGTAAACTACAAGCCAGAAAGCCAACACTCAGTGCAGGATACGGTTGATATAGTTCTCCAGAGCTGTCGCCATACTACCGGTTCTCTGCAATCCACCTCACTCACTCAGCGTACAGAAACAACCGCTCCGGCGCTTCTCTTACGTCATCACCCCGCGTTCTCTAGTAGGAGTACTAGAGAACGCCGTCCGGTGACCCATAGCCGCCATGTTTCCGAAGCCCGCGCAGAAAGAAGCGCTGCTATGCAGAACAAATGCGGTATAATTGGCATCACTGGGAGACTACGCCCAGAGCAGTGCAGCTCTGCCTCGGGAACACAGACAAGGCCTGAGTCACACCTATACATTTATAGTATTTTTTGCATTTTGCAGGTTTGCACGTGCATAGGAAATCTTGTTAAATGGACTGTGGTGCAAAAAGAACTAACAATGCATAGGTAATGAATCAAGCCTCAGGGTCAGAGCATGCACAGCAACGTTGGACTATTTTATAGTATAAAAGAGAGGCATGCTGCCCACTGCAACCATTATCATTAACCACTTGGCCTCTGGAAAGTTTTACCCCCTCTTTAATTACCAGGGGCAAACTTCTGGCTCAGTTTGCGGAGCCAGAAGTGGGAGCGGGTACCTGGTTTTGACAAAAGGTATAGCCACTTGGCCTACGGAAGGTTTTACCCCCCCTTCATTACCAGGGCGTTTTTTGCTATTCAGCACAGTGTTACTTTAAAGCGGAGCTCCACCCAAAAAGGGAAGCTCCCCTTGTCTGCCCCCCTCCACTGTCACATTTGGCACCTTTTGGGAGGAGGCAGACAAGGGGAGCTTCCCTTTTTGGGTGGAGCTCCGCTTTAAAGTAACACTGTGCTGAATAGCAAAAAACGCCCTGGTAATGAAGGGGGGGGAGAGGGTAAAACCTTCCGTAGGCCAAGTGGTTATACCTTTTGTCAAAACGAGGTACCCGCTCCCACTTCTGGCTTCGTGAACTGAGCCAGAAGTGCCCCTCCCCCATTCCCTCCTCAGCCTTCTGGGGCACTTCACAGGTCCCAGAAGACTACGGTCCATTCCTAAATTGCAGCTCGCTTCGGGCATGCGGAGTAGGAATCCGCCTGTGAATCTTCACTTCTAGTTTCCCTTAGGATGGCGGCGCCAGCATCTGATATCCGACTGAAGAATCGGCTCAGATGAGGACATCGTGGGATGGCCGGACAGGTAAGTGCCCTCATTTTAAAACTCAGCAGCTACAATGTTTGTAGCTGCTGACTTAAAGGGGTTGTAAACGCCCTGTCCCCAGTACCCGCTGTCAATCAAATACAATGACTCACGCACCAGGGGGCAGGGCCAAGTCCAGGATTCTGTGTCTATGGATGTAAATTATGGATTCAGGAGTGCACCCACAAGGTAACCCCCCCCTCCCCCCCCCCGTGAGAGCGCTTCTCCCAGGGGGTTTACCGATGCGAGGAGGAGCCACGAGAGCCGCCGGGGGATTCCAGAAAACAAGGTTCGGGGCCACACAGTGCAAAATGAAATGCACAGTGGAGGTAAGTGTGACATGATTGTTATTTTATTTTATTTTTTTAAACAAAACTTTACAGTCACTTTAATTTTTTGGAGGGGAGCCTGGAGCTTTTCTTTAACTGGCAATTACACAGTCTTGCGACACTATATGCAAATTTAATTGATATACTTTTTTTCATACAAACAGAGCTGTCTTTTAGTGGTGGTCTTTTGATCACCACTGGGTTTTTTTGTTGTTGTTTTTTTGCAATATAAACAACAAAAAAAAGACCAAAAATGAAAAAAAATATATATTTTCTACTTTCTGTTATAGAACATATCCAATAAAAAAAATCTAATTTCTTTATAAATTTAGGCCAAAATGCATTCTGCTACATGTCTTTGGTAAAAAAATAAAATCCCATTAAGTGTATATTAATTGGTTTGCATGAAAGTTATAGCATCTACAAACTATGGTATATACTGTCATTTACACAGTTAGAGCCCTTTCTCACTGCCAGCACCTGGGCATCGACGGTAAAGAGCCGCTAGTTTGAACCGCACTTTACCTTAGTTTTGTGGTGCTTTTCGTGTGCTTTTAACCCCCTCTAATGGCTGAATAAAGGGTTAAAAGTGCCCGCTATGGCAGCGCTGCCCATTGCTTTTAATGGGCAGGGGCGCTTTAGGAGCGGTGTATTCACTGCTCCTAAAGCACTGCAAAGAAGCTGCTTGCAGGACTTTTTTTTACGTCCTGCCAGCACAGCACCCCAGCGTGAAAGCACTCAGGTTTTCACACTGGAATTGCAGGTGCTATTTTTAGTGCTAAAGCACCTGAAAAAGGCCTCCAATGTGAAAGGGGTCTTATAGATGCTATATTGTAATGGTGGTGATCAGTGGCTTTAAGTGGGACTGTGATAGGGAGGCAGGCAATGATGCTAACAAACACTGGCTGGGAGGGTCACTAACTAACACTGACGTCCCTAGTGACACTGATACATCGATCAGTGATAGTACTGTACACTGACACTTCTAATGGCACTGGCTGGGAATGGCGTTAACATCTAAGGGCAATCAAGGCAATTGTGTGCCTAACAATGTGTAATGTATGTTTCTTTTACTGAAAGTAAAACGTTACCCTAACAACTTGATAAAAAGCAATGTTCTTTAGCAAGGAACATGCATTCCACAGTACTAATTATGCTACCAAAATAAGGGTGTGCTGTAAATTGCCTCCAGCATTGCTCCTTTCTTCTTGCTGGAGGCTGCCATTTTGCTGAAGCCCAGAGCCCCTGAGCAGAAGTAAATCATAAAGCGGAACTAAACCTATTGATTAAAAAATCTGATAGGCTTGGTTCACATATTCCATGCAGGAAATGCCATGCAGCGAATCCTGTGTGTTTCCCACACCGCATTGAAATCGCACAGTGTTAATGTGAAGCACAGCGGTTGTCAATGTTAAGTTAACGACACTCCAAAATGGTTTGCAAAGCACATTGTGATTGACAGAATTCAATTGCAGGGGTGTGAACACCCATGTGATCCAATTCCAGTGCAGAAAAAAAAGGGTCCTGCACCTTTCTTTGTGCAAAAGCGATGCAATTTGAGCCATACAAATGAATGACTCAAATCGCACCACACAGACATTGCATGTGATTTGAATAGGAATGCAGTGTGCATTGCATATATGTGAACCCAGGCTTATGTTCCTGAAATGTTGGGATTGCTAAGGCTTGGTTCACATATATGTGAATTGGATGCATTTTGAACCGCATCTGATTTGCATGACATCGAACCAGCGAATCGGCTTCCTATGGAGCTGATTCACATATGTGTGGGCTGGCTATGGCACATTTTTAAATAGAGCCCTGTATGATTTTCAGTATGGTTCAGGTGTGATTTCAAGTGTCATACACTTTAAAGATTTATACCTAAACCGGTGAATGAAACCCCACCTGATTCCTTTTAAAAATACCAATGATACCATGCCCAGACATATGCGAGCCGGCTCTAACTGTCACATTTGCTTGTGTCTTCAACCAAACTGTCTAACCATAAAATGGCTGGTGTTCACTGATCACATGTGGGGCACCAAGGCAGTTACAGATCAAACACAGTTTTTTAATTAAGCTTAAAGTGGAACATTAGTCTTTTATATAGGTATAGCTATATGAAACATTAAAAATTAGTACCTATACTGTTCAAAATCCAGTAATACACTGTATCACCCTGCTCTGCACGTGCTCAGTTGCTCTCCATTTTAGGCGTTTGTAGAGACCGATCTGCTGACAGCCTTAAGGCCGGGTTCACACCGCTGCGATGCGGGAACGCCGCGAATCCGCGGCGTTTTCCCGCATCGCATGACTCCCGCCGGCAGTTCACACTGCCCTGTGCGAACGGCTGGGAGTGTCAATGATATGTTAATGACACCCCCAGATCCGATCGCATATCGCAGTGCGATCTGCCGACTCGCACAGGAATCGGATCGCATGGTGTGAACGCCCATGCGATCCGATTCTGTTGCGGACGAAAAAAAGGGTCCCGTGCGAGTTTGCTGCGGGACCGCTGCGAATTCAGCCATACTATCTGTATGGCTGAACTCGCAGCGCTACGGAGATCGGATGTGATTTGCGGTGCGAATCACATCCGGATCTCCCCCCGCAGCAGTGTGAACCCAGCCTTAAGCAGAATTAAACCCTCCTCTCCTTTAGAGCTCATTAGGGAACATTTTTACAGCTGCTGTTAGGGGCGTTTGATGTTTTTTTTTAACTGCCTCTAAAAGCCCCTCCATGTTAGCCTATGTGTCCATGCACACATAAACTGTCAGAGGCGTTGGAGGCATAAGCGTTTAGGGGCAGTAGAAAAAAATGACAGCCTTTGCTTCTAGGAGCAGTAAAAAACCAGAAACACCAAAAAAAAACGCGTTTGACGTTTTTACATTTTAGGTAGTTTTTTTAATGAAAAAACGCTAATGTGTAAAAACGTGGGGAAAACGTGCAATAGTGCTAATGTCTAAACGCAAAAAAAACAGGCATTTTAGCGCTGGCATTTTTAAAACATCCTGTTTGCACGAGGCCTTACAGTCAAGGCTGCTGCTTCTCTTTAACCACTTACAGACCGGAAGATTTGGCCCCTCCCCCCATGAACAGGCCATTGTTTTGTGATACGGCACTGCGACACTTTAACTGACAATTGCGCGGTCGTGCAACGCTGTCCCCAAACAAAATTGATGTCCTTTTTCTCCCACAAATAGAGCTTTCTTTTGGTGGTATTTGATCACCTCTGCGGTTTTTATTTATTGCATTGTAAACAAATAAAGAGCGAGTAATAAATAAAGAGTATTTTAATAATCAGACAAACTGCCACGACTCCAAAGCACTTTAATTTATCAGACCTATGGGGTAAGAGGCTGTGTTTTGCCTTGTTTTTCTATTTTACATTATTATATACAATTTTTTTGGATATTTCTCTTTTATAACCTTTTTCATGCACAATATCTGTATGTTTAGAATGTCATCCCTTTTTTTTTTTTTTTCTTTTTTTTTTTCAATGGTTCACAGTTCAATTCTGTTATCATTCTCTTTAGAGGAGAATGATATTCGCTCATACATTATAATTATGAATATGTGGGACGCCACCCAAATAAAGGGTTAATGTGTCCCCCGGCTTGAATAACTAATATGGTATTTTATACTGACTTGTAAATTTATGTCCTTATGTTCTACGTATAGGGTGGTGGTTGTGCTCCTTTCCGGCCATCAAAGATGTCTGGAAAGGAGCTCCACCACTAGAGTTATTTGATCAGAATGTGTTGACCCATATTGTTTAATGCCTTCTGTACCCTTTGTGATTTTGCTATGTACAAAACTTATTTATGCATATTTATTATATTTCTTCTTTAAATCAATCAATTTGTTTATACAATTTTGTTCTTTTGTAGAATATTATACGCTGCAATTGTCCTGAGGAAGCTCTATCTGAGCGAAACATGTAGAAAGAAACAATGCAGTTTGAATTATACACTAATGTGGTAACTTATGTAGTCTTCAAGGCTCATATACCTATTTCTGTATATCCGCATTTTGTACTGTATATGTAAAACAGACGAAAGTCACTTGTTTCAAATAATGTTTTTTGTACATTGAATAAAAATTACAATTGATTTTAAATATTGATTGATTATACTTAGTGCCGTTGATAAAGTCCCGGGGGTTGGTTACCCTCCAGTCCCCTTTGTTCACAATTTTTCCCCTCTCTTCTGTAATGATTCTCAACAGGGATGTGGCACTTTTTTCACCATTTAGATTAATATGAACCCGAGCCTTGTCATATATATATCCTCTTGTCTATGTTAACCAGGGTGGTATCCACCTAGTCACCAATTATAGACAAGGCTAACTTTGAAAGGTCTCAATTCTTTACTACAATAAACGTATTCTAATTTAAGAATACCTATTGATGACACTTCAATTGACAGGATTGAAACTTTAGATTTTAGTTAAACTTTTTTTTTTTTTTCTTTTCTCCTTCTTTCTTTAAAAATGGCTAAATTTTGTGGCAGTGAATTTGATGGACTCATGAATACTTTTCATCACTCCCAAGGGCAGGCAACGGGGGGACTAAGCATGGACGGTTTCTTTTTAAGACTCCAGCAAATGCTTGAGAAAAAATCACGAATATTTTGGAATAAACAGTATTTCCTAAAATATATTGAAGATGAGATGTCCCCTTGGGGCCTAAGAATACAGATTTTTCCCACCATCTATAAAATAGAACCCTCCTTCAAACACCAATGGGAGGCTAATCTTCAGCAATGTTCCACCACTATGATGCAGATACTTTGTTCTCATTATACTAATGAGTTGAACATTGCTGACAATGAAATCCAGAAATTATATGACGAGAATACATCAGTAATCTCGCATGAATCCTTTTTGGACCGGGAACACAATTTAAAATCCAATCTAGAACAATATGTGGCTACATTGATTTCCAACAAGGAAAAAAAGTACATGCGAGTCAAACTGGCCTATGATAATAATCAGGCCTATAACTGGACTTCTAGTCGAAACTATAAAACAAAATTTTTGCCCAAACAAGGCAAAACACGAAGTCATAACGTAGAACAAACAGATTCAGATATGTCTTCTAATTCTTCTGTTTCCTCCTCCTCTCTTTCCTCCTCACAGGTCACAGCAAATATCACATCGAGTAAGAAAACACGTCACGTCAAACGTACTAATGAGAAGGAAGGTATTTCTCAAACTAAACCGATTCCTCACATATCAAATACCTCTATTCACACAAGAGCCTCAGCAGCCAAAGTGGCTTCTGCGACCAAAACAAACACTTCACCCCTTTCACACCCGAGCTTGATGCCCGACCCACAGGCACCCATGGCCTCGCCCCAAATGGATGGGGGGCGGACCATGGGCGCCTCTGATTCGGGTTTTCGCACAGCCCCAATTTTCAACCAACCTGTTCCCAAAGCACTAGACCAAATTCACCTGAGACACAACAAAATCCCTTTGAAATAATCAATCTTTCCTCGAGCTCACTCACAGAAGCCCAAATTTCTCTGTTGAAATTGGGTCTTTCTTTCTGTCCTACACAACCTATTGACACTTTTGAATTGGTCAAGGACACATATCTTTTTGCACGGAAACTTTTTTACAAGGTAATTTTTGACAAATCATCAAATCCAAAACAGGATTCACCATTTTCTAGCACATCACTTGATGCCCTTAGTCTCTCAGAAATTAAGGCCATAGAGGATCTTATGGAATTATGGGAGGAGGGAGGCATTGATTCCACTGATTTGGAGGAAGCATCTGTATTGCTCGCTGATCAGGATACAGATACGGAGCGTCCGGTTGCAACCTCAAAATCGCACTTCTCGCATGCATTAAAAGAATACAAACCACGATCCAATAGGTTCCCTACCTTACAAAACAATCCCAACATATGGGCATTTGTACAACAAGTGACCCAAGAAATAATAAAGACCAAGTGGGAAAGCACACAACAACCTAACCTTACAGAGCAACAAGAAGAGGCCCTCTTAATGTTGAAATCAAACACAGACATTGTAATAAAACCGGCCGACAAAGGGGGAAACCTTGTAATAATGGATTCGATTCAATACGAGAATATGGTATTGGACCTTTTGCGAAACAAACAATGGTATCGCAAAGTTCCAGCAAGCCACGTTGGTTACATCAATACCCAATTTGGTAAATTAATTGCCAAAGCTTACAGAGAAGGTACTATTACGAAGAAAACGTGGGAATATTTAAATGTCCCCAATCCCAAAACTTCGACAATGTATGCCCTTCCTAAGGTGCATAAGGATCCTTTGAAACCTCCAGGCCGCCCTATTGTATCAGGAAGAGGCTGTTTGACTGAGCATGCGAGTGCCATGGTCGATGATTTTCTACGTCCCTTTGTGGAGGACCTAACATCATACTTACGAGACACCTCGGACTTGCTGCGAGCTCTGGATGGGATCTCGCTATCAGAGGGGACCTGGCTAGTGACCCTAGATGTAGAGGCCTTGTATAATTCAATCCCCCATGAACTGGGGGTACGGACAGTGGAAAGTTTTATAGTGGAGGATATACGTATTCCTCCCAACTTTAGAAACTTCATCCTTGATCTTCTACACTTCATCCTCACCAATAACATATTTATGTTCGGGCGCTCCCACTACCTCCAGGTGCAGGGGGTTGCTATGGGGACTAAATGTGCTCCCTCATATGCCAACCTGTACCTGGGGGGCTGGGAGTGCCAGATCTTTCGCCAGGAGAATTTACAGCGATTCTTTGACTTTATACCGATGTGGCGAAGGTTTATTGATGACATCTTTTTTGTGTGGACAGGGAGTGAGGATGAATTGAGGATGTTTGTGGATTTGTTGGGAACAAATTCCTTTAACCTCAATTTCACTATGGAAATGAGTCTTTCCAGGATAACCTTCCTGGACGTGCAAATCTTCACGGATGTAGATGGGGCTGTTCAGTCCACTCTCCACCGAAAAATAACTGCGGCAAATTCACTCTTACATGCATCTAGCTCACACCCGTCCCCTCTGGTGGCGAGTATCCCATACGGACAATATCTTCGTCTAAGACGAAATTGCAGCAGTCATGAGGATTTTGTCCTAGAGGCAAGGCAGCTGAGGTTGCGCCTCCGTCAAAGAGGCTACAGTAACAAATGCCTCAAAAGGGCCTATGCACAAGCCAAGAAACAGAATAGGGCCTCTTTAATACATAACCATAGACCACCAAAGACTAATCAAGAGGTCAGATTCATCACTACATATAATGAACAACATATGCAAGTCAAAGGAGTTCTTCAGAGATATTGGTACCTTTTGAAGGGTGACCCCCTTTTAGCCAAACATCTCCCGGATCATCCGGGTGTCACATATAGAAGGTCGCGATCTCTGAGGGACTCTTTAGTACAAAGTCATTTTTCTTCCTCTGTAAGGTTGGGTTCTAGACAATCAGGCTGTACCCCTTGCCATAAATGTGGCTTTTGCAGATACTTATATGCATCTAAATCCATACGTTTACCCAACGGCCATTTATTCAAGCCCAAATTTGCTGTGACCTGCCAGTCAGTAGGGGTTGTGTACATTATGGTTTGCCAGTGCAATGCTTTCTATGTTGGAAAGACGAAACGCCCCTTCTTCCACCGCATCAGGGACCATGTGTCCCTGGTGCGTGGGAAGAAAATGGAGACCCCAATCAGCCGACATTTTGGCTTATATCATCAATTCAATGATAATTTCATGCATTTCTTTCCTTTAGAACATATCCCCCCAGGAGAAAGAGGGGGTGATTACAATCAAATTCTCCTACAACGAGAAACTAGATGGATATTTAATTTGAAAGCTACTCGATCTCCGGGACTTAATGATGCTTATAGTTTCAAACCTTTTCTGTAATAAAGGTTAGCAAGGGTTTTTTTTTTTTTTTTGTGCGGATTACGGTGATGGATGTCATATCTGAAAGGGACTTCTCCCAAGGGACTTCCCTTGTGGGGTCTGTACGGGCACCCCGGGGCGGGCTTTGACTCTTCACCCTTCCTAACTGGTTAGGGGTACAGTCAGCCCGCCCCATTTCTAATTGGGAGTTCTTTCCCCCTCCTCTTTTTCAGCCATTGGGCTGCGAGTATCCTTCACTTTTCCATCTTGTTGAAATCAGGATTGTATGGTGATTGACCTATAATGTCGATTCACTTTTACCCCTGGTTACTCGCTATTTTGATGTATCTAATTACAAGATCTTGGCATTTGGCCTTCAGCCATCATGGCTGCATGTCTCTGACTTTATATTAGGTCATCGTCAGAGTACATGGGTTGATATATCATTTCCTGGCAAAATCGTTTTCTTGCCAGAATCCAAAATGGCCGCCAGCGCGATATGGACGCGACCTACGTCCTTCGCGCATGCGCAATTGACATCGTTATGCGCGGGACGGCGATCCTCTCAACAGGTGTGCCCGCAGCCCGGCGGTGACGTCAGACGCCGCCGGGCTGGAAGCACGAGGTATTAATGCGGGTCCCTGTCACTACCATCTCAACTAGTGATGGAAGCTGACGTGGGGAGCTGCTGAACGAGTGGAGGAGCATCTCAACCTTTAGGACTACACACTACTTAATTGAATAGGTAAGAAAGGAAAGGCTTTGAGGAGATCACATTGATGATCGCTTGGGGATATTCTTGCAACAGTAATGGGAACATGTGTGTTCTCTCTCTTTCTACTGTTTCTTTAGAGATCAGCACTGTGAAAACTTCTGTGCCTGAATTACACTCTATCTAATCCATGTCTGACAATACAGGGTGATTGCTGATATTGGGCTTGTTGAACTGGTTCTACTCTATTTATAAATACCATCAGGTTTCCACCAGGTATGTTTGGAGCATTGATTGGGCCAATTTGATGTTTTATTCGAACTGGCCCATTACATATTTATTTCTTGTGCTTCTGCAGATCCCTAGAGGGGTTGATTGGGAGATCCCTAATGATGCCCTCACCGTGATCCGCTCATTTGATGACAGAATAAAATAAGACAACTGGTCTGTATTTTAATAATCAGACAAACTGCCACGACTCCAAAGCACTTTAATTTATCAGACCTATGGGGTAAGAGGCTGTGTTTTGCCTTGTTTTTCTATTTTACATTATTATATACAATTTTTTTGGATATTTCTCTTTTATAACCTTTTTCATGCACAATATCTGTATGTTTAGAATGTCATCCCTTTTTTTTTTTTTTTTTTTTTTTTCAATGGTTCACAGTTCAATTCTGTTATCATTCTCTTTAGAGGAGAATGATATTCGCTCATACATTATAATTATGAATATGTGGGACGCCACCCAAATAAAGGGTTAATGTGTCCCCCGGCTTGAATAACTAATATGGTATTTTATACTGACTTGTAAATTTATGTCCTTATGTTCTACGTATAGGGTGGTGGTTGTGCTCCTTTCCGGCCATCAAAGATGTCTGGAAAGGAGCTCCACCACTAGAGTTATTTGATCAGAATGTGTTGACCCATATTGTTTAATGCCTTCTGTACCCTTTGTGATTTTGCTATGTACAAAACTTATTTATGCATATTTATTATATTTCTTCTTTAAATCAATCAATTTGTTTATACAATTTTGTTCTTTTGTAGAATATTATACGCTGCAATTGTCCTGAGGAAGCTCTATCTGAGCGAAACATGTAGAAAGAAACAATGCAGTTTGAATTATACACTAATGTGGTAACTTATGTAGTCTTCAAGGCTCATATACCTATTTCTGTATATCCGCATTTTGTACTGTATATGTAAAACAGACGAAAGTCACTTGTTTCAAATAATGTTTTTTGTACATTGAATAAAAATTACAATTGATTTTAAATATTGATTGATTATACTTAGTGCCGTTGATAAAGTCCCGGGGGTTGGTTACCCTCCAGTCCCCTTTGTTCACAATTTTTCCCCTCTCTTCTGAAATAAAGAGCGACAATTTTGAAAAAAAAATATATTTTTAACTTTTTTCTATAAAAAAAATTCCCCAACAAAAATTAAAAAAAAAATTTCTACATCAGTTTAGGCCAATATATATTCTTCAACATATTTTTGGTAAAAAAAAAAAAAACGCAAAAAGCGTATGTTGATTGGTTTGCGTAAAAGTTATAGTGTCTACAAAATATGGGATAGATTTATGGCATTTTTATTATTATTATTATTTTTTTTTTTACTAGTATTTGCGGTGATCAGCGATTTTTAGCATGTCCCATAGACACACACACACAGAGGCAGCTCAAGAGTGAGCATGCATGAGTGCCTCCAGAGCAAGCAGCTTGCTAATTGGGGCACTCAGCAAAGTAGAGGGGACAGAAGCGCCGGGGGGGGGGACCCATGATGGGGTGCAATGCAAAACCATTACACAGAGTATGGAGAGGAAGATTGGGGCTGCTCTGTGCAAAACCATTACACAGAGCATGTAAGTATGAAATGTTTGTTATAAAAAAAAATGAGCCCTTACAATCTCTTTAAATTGGCTTGTGAATTCTCACTGTTGCCAGTGGACATCACTGGTATCATTGGACATAGTATGAGATTTCACAAACAAAACTAAGTTATGAATACTTAAATTTTCTTTTAGCCAATCCAGTAGGAGGTTTATACCACTGGTGCATGCTAGGGGGGGGGGGGGCATATAAATATTTGGGACAAGCCATGTGTTCACTCGCTTTCCCTGGGCTGAGGCCCAAAGAGGTGCTGCTGGATGGAGCTCTGCTGGTAGGCCCAATAACCTGGTTTGGAGCCTAACGTGCTGAAGTGACATTGAAGCTGTCCTGTGTGGTCTGGAGAAGGCTGTGCCAAGGAGGAGACCTAAGGAAGGCTCCTTGCTGGGGAGAGCCAGGAAGAAGGCTGGTCTCTCAGAAGGGCCTGATGACTCACTTGGAGGAAGCACTGAAATTTGGGAATGTGCTTTGTGCTGCCAGGTTGGCTTAAAGGTTCTGACACTATGAAGCTGAATATTGAATTGCATAAACTGTTGGCACTATATAAATCAAATCTAATAATAATTTGGAGAGTCTGTAAGTGATCTGCTATAGTAGCTGGGACCCCTAACCCTCACCTCTCGAAATGTTCTGCAATAAAACTTTAAAAAGACCAATGTGACTGGTGCCAAATAATCTTTCTCTGTCCCCCCATTTTAGCCATGGACTCAGCCCTGGGGTGGAATGTTAGCCCACCCTTGCCTCTGGAGATGCTATCCTGCCTTTTGGGTGTCAGAGGGGTGTTATAGACATGCAATGCATGCATGCTTGGTTGCTATTTTAAGGGTTAAAATAGGAGGTGGGGAGGCAACATATCGCTGCTTGCTTTTCAGAGAGGCAGCGGTAATAGACGCACGTGCGAATGAGCCCTTAAAGTGTACTGGCACCTGTTGCGGTAGAGTGCATGTTGCTGCAATGCTATAGTGTGAACAGACCTGGTTGGAGGATGCTTGGGTGTTAATGTCAACGTGAGAAAGAATGCCCTAGGGTTAGTGGGGAAAAAAGTCTCCAGTGGTCAGAAAAATGCCCCAGCATCAGTAGGAGAGAAAAGTGCCCCAGACGGATCAGAAGGTGAAGGGGCTAACGTACAGGTCACATACAGTGGGGGAATGGAGATTATGCAGTTAATGTACCGATGTGCAAGATAAGGGAGATGGCGGGGTCAGATCAGAGACAGCGTGGGGCTGAGATGTACTGTAGTGGGGTAAATCACAATGAAGAGTGGATTTTTAATAATGTTGGCACTATTACTGGATTGCACTGGTGCTGGCTGGTGGTCAGGAGGCCTTCTTTGCTCTCACACACTAATCAATGTGTAAAGAGTACTTCCTGATCACCAAAGAGACATGACCGCTTACAGCAGCCTTTGCTTGCATTTTGTGATACTGTGATTGGTTGCAGTAATTACATGGTACAGAGCCGTTCTCAGAAGGCACAGGGGAGTGCCTTGCCATTCTTGGCTATGGGGCTGTGTTGATGCACACAGTGTAGAATGATACAACTCTAGTCCCTACATACAAGGGTGACTTCATAGGATGCTGCAAGAAAATGGAGCCACCATGAAATGGGAAACCAGTGGCATCAGTCATGACACCAGCTTAAACTGGAACTTAAGTAAGGAGTAAAAGACAAAAAATAGCTGCAATAAGTGATTAAATCCGCAGCTGAAAGTGCTTAACCACTTCCCACCCGGCCAGTGCACATATGCGGCCGGGTGGGAGCCGTCTACTTCTGATAGGACGTTCAGGAACGTCCTTCAGAAGGAGCGGGATCGCGCGCGCGTGCCCGCGCAGCGGCGCGATCCCGATGTGCTCGTGTCACCCGGACACGGCGCATCTCAGATTGGCAGGAGGGCTCTGTGATTGGCCCTCCTGATCACATGACGGCCGTGTCCAATCACGGCCGTCATGTGATGTAAACAAACAGCCGGTTGCTAGGCAATCGGCTCTCCTCTCCTTACACAGAAGTCATCGCTGAGGAGAGGAGAGCCGATCGCTGCAGCCGGCTGATGATCAGTGAGTATGAGCTGTTTTTTACAGCGTTTTACTCACTGATCACCAGTCTAGTGTAATACACAACACACCACACAGTATAAACACAGTCCCCACATATGTCCCCAAAACACACATGTCCCCAAAACATACATGTCCCCAAATGATAAAAACACATGTCCCTAATAATAAAAACATGTCCCCCACATATGTCTCACTAAAATCACATGTCCCAATGATTATCTGCACACATATGTACGTGATCACCTGCACACATATGTACATGATCATTTGCATACATATGTCCGTGATCACACAAACCAATTATTATACAGTTAACGGAATTTGTTTTACCAAAAACATGTAGCAGAATACATTTTGGCTTAAATTTATGACAAAATTTGATTTTATTGGATTTCTTTTAAAATAGAAAAAAGAAAATATTGTCTTTTTTCCAAATTTCCGCTTTTTTGCGCTTATATCGCAAAAAATAAAAAACGGAGTCGTGAATAAATAACACCAAAATAAAGCTCTATTTGTGCGAACAAAATGATAAAAATTTCATTTGGGTACAGTGTAGCATGACCGCGCAATTGTCACTGAAAGCGCTAGAGCGATGAAAGCTGAAGATTGGGCTGGGAAGGAAGGGGGCGAAAGTGCCCTGTATTGTAGTGGTTAAGATACTGAAGATTTATTATCGCTTTAATATAAATACAGTTTCTACTTCCTTAGTAAATCAAGCTGAGTATGTTTACAACCCCAAAATAAAGTTTGTGATTGTTGGATTTTTCAACTACAAAAAAAAGCTCAACAAAATCATGTTTTAGCCTTTATCAAAGAGTGTTTTTTTTTTTGAGTAGAAAAGATGAAAAAAACAACTTTTTTAATTCCCTCTAATTTCTTTTGATTGTTTTCTAGTCTTTATGGTTATTAACCACTAGGTGGCATTATCAGCACTATTGTTCAAACTACAGGCAGATGCTTTCACAAAATCATTACTGCAGCAATTTTGAGCTGAAAGCATTTTTTTTTTTTTTGTTTTTTATATTTGTCATTTTCAAGAATGTAAGCAGGTAAAAATGCCAAGCCATGCAAAAGTTTGCAGTTTATATGCAGTACATTGGAATCTTGACAATAGAGATTACATTATTATTATTCAGGAATTAGGATTTATATAGCGCCAAACAGTTTGTGCAGCACTTTACAACATGAGGGCAGACAGTACAGTTATAATACAATACAATACAGGAGGAATCAGAGGGCCAAGGGATGGATAATGTTGGATGATGTTATCAACAGCAATACCATGACTTATACAGATGTCACTGTTCTCTAAAATGTGCAATTCACGGTCTTGTTATGAATTCTCGAAGAAAAGGCATAGTATGAGGAAAGGTCTAGGGCAGCATCTGTCAGCAGGTGGTGTAAAAGTGACAAGGGAACGAGAAACAGAGGGGTGAAAAAAAGAGGTGGAAAATGAAGAAGGAAGAGAAAAAGGGCCATTGGGAGGAAGGAAATAACATTGGGGGAGTGGTAGCAGCTGCCAGGACATTCGGTCAGTAACCCTCAGGTAGGAAGGCAAAAATGGTAAGCGATCTTCATATTGTCAAAGGGTCTTTGTGAAAGGTAGGGGGAAAAAACACTCAATCCATGGTTCCAGCATTTCCAAAATGTGGCCATAGTATCATTTTGCTTCACAGTAAGTTTTTTCAAGGGATAAAACTTGGGAAATCCGGTCCAACAATTTGAGTTAATTTTTGGTGTCAGTTTTTTTTTTTTTTGGAAGGACCTTTTTAGAAGGAGATCAGAGGAGCTTTTGCAAAACAATATGCCTATGACTGTATAGATTCACTGATAATCGCCGGGCAGTCCTAAATATGCCTGAATGAGCCCTCAGCCTGACAACCACCAGAAAACACAATGATGAGTACGGTATGTAGGAACTGTATGAGATACCCTCTGGGGACTGGGAACCAGTGGAGGAGAAGTTTATAATTAGCCTCCAGGGCTAATACTTGTACTGAGCTTTTGGCCTTAGCAGTCCAGATATGGTACCAATCATCCTCCATTATGTGTTTGTGAAGGTCTTGTTCCCATTTTTGTGTATTAAAAGGGAAGGTGTTTATAGCTGTTGCAAGTACACTTTCTGGATTTACACAGACACACAGAGACACACCTCCAGCTCTGCAGCCCAGCAGCCCTGCAGCTCTCGATGGCCCTCTCATGACGCATCTCCCCCTCCCTTCGTGGCAAACTCTCATGAGTGAGAGAGAGAGCTGTGCATTATGTCATAAGCCTAGGCCAATGACCAGACAAGAAATAGGAAGTGGGCTGTGTAAGGTATTTACTGGCAGAATTAATTTTTTTATTATCCAAAGTTAAAACAATAAGGGCAGACGATTTAATAGATGAAAAGTTAAACAAAATGACTGAAGGTCTGCTTTAAGAACCATCCATGAGTACTGATATCCCTATATTGTCACCTAACTATAGATTTAACCCCTTAGAAACAACCGTACGCAAATATGCGCCCTTGGCTTTAAGGGGTCGTAACAGGATGATGCCTTTAGAGCGGGCGGTTGGCTCTTTAGGAATAACGACCGATGTGGCTAAAAGCCACTTGGCTGTTATCCTAAAGGAGCAAGAAACAGGCTAAACTCCTCCCACTGGTTCCTTCGGCTGCGCAACTCGCGGGCTTTTTCCAGGCTCCTCTCACGCTTACGCGCCAACAGTGGATGTCCATCATTTCACAAGATGGTGTAGTCAACTGTATTCACCATGTACACAGTTCTTTCTTTCGAGGGGTAACAGTAAATCCCGGACTGCGAGCCCCCACATGTAGCACTAACCCCCGAAGGAGCTGCTGGTTTGATTGGGCTTACCGTTACCTTCTTCACTTCGATTAGTGTCTAGGGGTTCCCGTGGTAGATGGCCCAGTAACTTTAGAGACTGATGACAGACTCGCTTAAAGGGATTTTTATTTGCAAAAACCGTAGTTAACGAACAGTCTCTTAACCCTTTCATGACTAAGCCTATTTTTGGAATTTGGTGTTTACAAGTTAAAATCCATATTTTTTGCTAGAAAATTACTTGGAACCCCCAAACATTATATATATTTTTTTAGCAGAGACTCTAGAGCAGTGATGGCGAACCTTGGCACCCCAGATGTTTTGGAACTACATTTCCCATGATGCTCCTGCACTCTGCAGGGTAGTTGAGCATCATGGGAAATGTAGTTCCAAAACATCTGGGGTGCCAAGGTTCGCCATCACTGCTCTAGAGAATAAAACAGCGATTGTTGCAATATTTTATGTCACACGGTATTTGCGCAGTGGTGTTTTAAACGCAACTTTTTGGGAAAAGGGACACTTTCATGAATAAAAAAAAAAAAAAAAACAGTAAAATTAGCCCAATTTTTTTGCGTAATGTGAAAGATAATGTTACGCCGAGTAAATAGATACCAAACATGTCACACTTTATAATTGCGCGCACTTGTAGATTGATGACAAAGTACGGTACCTAAAAATCTCAATAGGCGACGCTTAAAATTTTTTTTACGGTTACCAGGTTAGCGTTACAGAGGATGTCTAGTGCTAGAATTATTGCTCTCGCTCTGACGATCGCGGCGATACCTCACATGTGTAATTTGAACACCGTTTACATACGCGGGCGCGACTTCCGTATGCGTTTTCTTTGCTTCGCGAGCTCGCGGGGACGGCGGGCGCTTTAAAAAATTTTTTATTTTTATTTTATTTATTTAAAAATTACTAAATTGTTTAAAAAAAAAAAAAATTGATCACTTTTATTGCTGTCACAAGAAATGTAAACATCCCTTGTGACAGTAATAGGTGGTGACAGGTCCTCTTTATGGAGGGATCGGGGGTCTAAAAGACCCCCCACTCCTCCTTTACACTTCAATGTATTCAGATCGCCGAAAACGGCGATTCTGAATAACGGATATTTTTTTAAAACCGGCGCCATTGGCAGCCGAGTAAACGGGAAGTGAGGTCATGACGTCGCTTCCGTGTTTACGATGAGGAGACTGGAACGAAGCCGATTACGGCTTCGTTCCAGTTCCTCCGCAGCAGCCGGAGGCGTCGGATCTCTGATCGGTGCTCCCGATCGAGCGGGAGCACCGGTAACAGCGGCGAGAGGCGGCGGGAGGGGGGGACGTCCCCTCCCGCTCCTCCGGCATAACAGCCGAGCGGCTTTTAGCCGCATCGGTTGTTATGCCTGGATAGCCAATCGCCTGCTGCAAAAAACGGTACCGGGATGATGCCTGCAGGTGCGGGCATCATCCCGGTATAACCCCCGGAAGCCGAGTACGCATATCTGCGTACGCTCGGCGGGAAAGGGTTAAAATAGGATTAGAGGGTTAGGTGGAAAGTTCAGGTACTCTTATGCCACGTACGCACGACTGGACTTTTTGACAGCAAAGGTCAGACGTAACGACCATGGAGTCAGAACATCCTTCTGCACCGGAACCTCGAACCACGTGACATCCGCATCTTAAGTACCCTCTCCCAGAAAGCACAGCAAGAGTGACACTCCCACTGGGCGGGCTCCGAGAGAAAGTAACCTTAAAGCACCCAACCAGACTGTGGTTCCATGCCTGCCAGAAGAGACAATGCCCCCGGTGGCCAGGCTGAACATCCTATAGTCCAGTCAGACTGATGCTGAGGTCCAAATTTGGAACAATTGTGCCCAAACCAAACTGCAGTTCAGGTTTAACCTTAAATTTCAAAAACATAGCGCATGCTCGTCAGGAGCTGGCACTACATATACACACACATATATATATATATATATATATATATATATATATATATATATATATATATATATATATATATATAGCTTTATAATTAAAATTAATATATATATATTAATATATATCAATTTTAATTTTAAAGCTTTTCAGTGCTCCATGGCAGTTGAGAAATCTACCTGCTGTGGAGCTGACTACTTTAATTCAGCTATGAGCTATGGAGAGTGCAGGAACTAAAAGCACACCTAACATTGGGAACATCAGCAACGGAGGAAAGGGGGACTTTGACATTATTGTTATTATTATACAGGGTTTATACAGTGCCAACAGTTTATGCAGCACTTTACAACATAAGGGCAGACAGTACAATTATAATACAATTTCGTACAGTAGGAATCAGAGGGCCCGCTCGTTAGAGCTTACAATCTAAGAAAGAAGCATTAGAAGTACATTGTGGTGACATTCCCCTGAAATTGCTAAGCTATAACAATCTTTATATGCCAAAATGTTCTTTTTTTCAACATAGATCTAAAAACAGGAGTCACATGGCTGAAAAAACTGATTAATGGGGAATAATACATGTGCTATAGGGAATTGAGCTTACTGTCCTGTTTTATATAGCACTACCGGGGCCGAACTTACCATTGGGCTTGACTGGGCTCAAGCCAATGGGCCCCGCCAAGATACATAGCCGAGTGTACTCGGCTTGGCTCCACTCACAATCACGCCCAGTCCTGCCCTATGATGGGCATAACACAAGCACTGGACGTGACTGTAAACCAAGCGGCGTACACTTGGCTACTCTGGGCTCTGCTCGGGACTGCGAGAGGACCCGAGAGCCACCGAGAGGGCATGAGAGCTGCCAAGATACACAGGACCCTGTATCTCGACTGGGCCATTTTTAAACTTCAAGACTGCAATGACAAGGCTACACTGACAAGGCTGCAAATGACACTGACAAGGCTGCAATGACACTGGACAAGGCTGCAGATGGACACTGATAAGGCTGCATTGATGGACATTTAAATGTAAGTTTTTTCCTTAAACTTCCCTCCTAAAAGTTTTTTTCCTTAAAATTCCCTTCTAAACTTGGGGTGCATGTTATACTCCGGTGCGTGTTATACCCCGATAAATGCGGTAATGTATAGAAGGTAGGGCCCCGAAAGTGACTCAAGCCCAGGTGCCCCCACCACCCTAAGTCCTGCCCTGAGCAATACCTATATTTAAAAATGTAAATATATAATGAAAATTGCTAGACAGCTTACAGGTGATAATGTTAAAAAAGGGGAAGTAGCGCTAAACCCTTATATCAAAACAAAATTGTAAACAGTTAGACATACATGTGTAAAACTACATAGACTTTACAAAAAAATTTTTTTAGTGGATAAGTAAACACCAAATCATTGTGCTCGTGTATAAAAAGCAAATAATAAGAAAGTGAAAATATAAAGTCTCTTTGTATCCAGAAGAATATTCGAGTCCACGTGTAAATGACACTTCAAATATACTGTCCAGTCCCCAAAAGGGTAAACATGTGAACACCCATGTGATGATACCGCCACCTTAACAGATGTAGGCTTACCAGATGGTTATGACCCAAAAGAATATATATTCTGAGGATCTTGCAAGCTTTTTATTGATCGTGGACACTCAAATTTGGCGGTATTGGAATCCCAATGATGTAAATTGGCAAGGGCTAAACTGACAAACAGTCATCCAAAAATTCTTCACAACCGCAGTAGATTCTCTCCTGATCAGCCTCCTCTGTGTGTGTCTGACAGAAAGCACGAATACACAAGCATGAACGTAGTGACGTTCTACGAGGAATTTCAGCTCTTGAAATGTTTATTAGAGCAACAACTACTCTTTTTAAAAGACTGCAGAAAAACAAACCTCTTAATCCATTCAGATGCACTGAAAAATCAGATCTGATATTTCTTTACAGTATGTTGTAATACAACACCCGTTATTGCCATAAGGCCTCATTCACACAGGCAGACTTAAGCATACAAGGACACAGACGCTGCTCCCAATTTGACATCTGTGTGGGTGCAAGTCCCCAAACTCACATTGAAGACACAGCTGCTGTGTCCCAATTGATATGGATGGGTGTGCCTGCACAGGGATGCACAGGTGTATGCTTAAGTAAGCCTGAATGAACAAGGCCTGACTAAAATGCTGCTATTATTAATAAATGATACTTTATAATAAAATATCTAATATCGATTTATAAGCTGCAATAACTGTTTATGTTACAGTTATTTTATATCTCTTTTATTTATATCTATTCCAGGGACTAATGATTGATCTTTGGCAAAGCCTTTATAAAAAAACAAAAAAACAAACAAACAGCACATCCATAGATATGGTGGAGATTCCAAATTAAATATGTGCTAGTGATGTATAAGAGTAGCAAAGACAGGCATGTCATTTATGCAAGAAACTAGGTGGGGGGAGTGATTTGTACAGGAATATAAGGGGAAGAAAATGATTTGTTCATGAAATTTGATTCGGATTGGGGAGGAACTAATTTGTGCAGGGAATGGGAGTTTGTAGGGGAAAAGAGCAGACTCATGTATAATACATATTGTCACGGAATCCACTGTGACTTGGGCTCCTTGAGGGAATTAGGGGCAAGCCTTCTTCCCACTGACTAAGGAGACCCCCCACTTGGGGTTATAAGGGACCTTTTCCCCAAGAGGGTTATATCACTTCCCTGGGTACCTGGCTGCCAGTGAATATTAGCTACCCTTCCAATGCAATTAGGGATGGAGGGACTGTTTCTGGGACGCATTGTCATGCTGTGCATAGTGGAACTATTTCTAATCTGATGCTTGGGGTTAATTTGCTATCTACAGTCGTCCTAACTTAATTTTCTGGTCCTGTCCAATAATTATGCTATATTCTGGTTCTAGGGTGGAGAAAGCTGTAGTTTAGCGGAGATACCTAGTCGTGGTGTCAGGCAGTCCATCACACATATCTAGTACACTTGTTAAATAAATATAAACTCCCGTTCAGTGCTATATTGGGCCAATTATTATCCTAATAGCAGTTATGGCACTATTCATAGTGCTGGTTGTTCTCTGAGACTTGTATTTAGCTCCCAACCTCTGATAAGAGAACAGTTGCTATGGCAAATAATTGTCATGGCTTAGTGAACAGTGGCTACTGTGTGCTCTAGATTTGGTTGCTTATGTAGTTTCAGTACTCAAGAATTGCATTGTGGTTTAATTTGTTATGTAGCATACTGCCAATTACCTGCTATAACCTGAGCCATTTGCATTTTGTTCACTAAGGGTCAACTTCCATGTAGCAAATAAAGAGGCTGTTGTACTTAAAGCGGGAGTCCACCGGGACTCCGCGTTTTTTTTATTTTTTTATTTTTTAAAAGCCAGCAGCTACAAATACTGCAGCTGCTGACTTTTAAATAGTGACACTTACCTGTCCAGCGCGCCCGCGATGTCGGCACCCGAAGCCGATCGCTCGCTCGGCTGCCGGGTCCCGCCGCCATCTTGGGTATGGGAATCAGGAAATGGAGCCTTTCGGCTTCATTTCCCGGTTCCCTACTGCGCATGCGCGAGCCGCGCGGCGCAATCCGGACGGTCCCCGCTGCCTCTGGGAGCTGTGTGTTTCCCAGCAGGCAGCGGGGCACTTGCTGAAGGGGGCGGGCGCTTGCGGAACGGGGCGTAACGTACGCCCCGTTCCGCAGAGAGCTAGCCCGGAAGTGGGTGCAGTTACCTGGATTATCCAGGTAACTGCACCCCCCTCCCCCCTGAAAGGTGCCGATTGTGGCGCCGGAGGGGGGGGGGGATTCCGATGAGCGGAGGTCCATTTTAGGGTGGACCTCCGCTTTAAACTGAAGAGTGCAAGCTTAATCGAACAAGCTGAAGTCAGAAGCTGATTGGCTACCATGTCCAGTTGCACCAGATTTTGCACTCTCTGATTTTAGTAAATCAACCCCAAAGTGTCTTTGGTCAATTCATTGTATACAGTGAGGGAAAAGAATATTTGATCCCTGCTGATTTTGTCCCACCCTCTTTGCAGATCCTCTCCAATTCATTAAGAATATGAAGCGACGTTTACTCAAACCTTCAGCTCCTTACACATATTTTCTATGGGATTAAGGTCTGGAGACTGGTTAGGCCACTCCAGGACCTTAAAGAGGAGGACCGTTTAAAAAAAAAAAAATTTAAAGTCAGCAGCTGAAAACACTGCAGCTGCTGACTTAATAAGCACACTTACCTGTCCAGGGCACCCGCGATGTCGGCTGCCCAAGGCCGACCCGTCCCTCGGCTCTCGGGTCCCGGCGCCGCCATTCCTTCTAAGGGAAACAGGCAGTGGAGCCTTACGACTTCACTGCCCGCTTCCTACTGCGCATGCGCGTGTCGCGCAGCGCTTTGTGAATGGGACGCGCTGTGTTCTGGAACACACAGTTCCCAGAACACAGCGCGACCCATTACCCAGAAGACAATGCGACAAGGAGAGAAGAAAGAAGATCTCCGCGGAGGAGGAAGAGGAAGATTAGGATTATGTGCCTAGCAACAAGCATTTCTGGTAAGTAAAAAAAAATTAAAATTTTCATTTTCTTTTTTTTTTGATTTTTTTGTAATTTTTCATAATTTTTTTTTCAGGGTGGCCCTCCACTTTAATGTGTTCATTCTTGAGCCACTCCTTTTTTGTCTTGGCTGTGTGTTTTGGGTCCTTGTCATGCTGAAATACCCATCCACGACCCATTTTCAATGCCCTGGCTGAGGGAAGGAGGTTCTCACCTAAGATTTGATGATGTATGGCCTTGTCCATTGTGCCTTTGATGCGGTGAAATTGTCATGTCCCCTTAGCAGAAAAACACCCCCAAAGGATAATGTTTCCACCTCCATGTTTGATGGTGGGGATGGTATTCTTGGGGTCATAGGCAGCATTCCTCCTCCTCCAAACACGACAAGTTGAGTTGATGCCAGTTGAGCTTGATTACCCAGTTCTCCTCTGAATCATTCAGATGTTCATTAGCAAACTTCAGACAGGCCTGTACATGTGCTTTCTTGAGCAGGGGGACTTGTGGGAGCTGCAGTCCTTCATGGCGTAGTGTGTTACCAATTGTTTTCTTGGTGACTATGGTCCCAGCTGCCTTGAGATCATTGACAAGATTCTCCCATGTAGTTCTGGGCTGATTCCTTACCGTTCTCATTATCACTGAAACTCCACGAGGTGAGATCTTGCATGGAGCCCCAGACCCAGAAAAAAAATCTCTATTGTCACAAGTGGGTGGGTTCAGGGTGCAATGCTCTGTGCCCCGAGCCCAGCCTTTATCACGACAATTAGAGCATAAGGTTCTAATCATGTGGCTTGCAAAAAAAACTCATACAAACGTACGAGTCCGGCACCCTGCAGGGGTGCAGCGCCCCAGCTCTCCTAATGGACGGGCCGCTCCTGGTAAGATAAACATTTGCGCAAATATCGCGCTGCCTTAAAAATCAGTCACACTGTCTTTTTATTTTACTGGCCCTATGCTTTCAGAAAATATATGGTTTGGGGGGTCTTTCACAAATTCTAAATACTGTAAGGGAAAAATTAAAACCTTCAGATTTTTGGAGAAATGTATATATTTACATTTTTGTGTATGTTCAATTTTAACTATTTTGCAAAAAGGCGCAATGTAAAAATTACAAATATTTATTATGTATTAACTCGATGCAGGTTAAGCTTTTATATTTAGTTGGAATTTAGCAGGAATTTGGTAAAATTAGCTGTGTTTTTATCTGCTAATAATGGTTTTAGTGTATTTTTATCAAAAATATTGTTTTGATAAACATTTGCGCAAATACCGCAGGGCCTAAAAAATCAGTAGCACCTTCTTTTTATTCCAGAGGTCATATGCTTTCAGAAAATATATATGGGGGGTCTTTTACAAACTCTAAGAGAAATAAAAAATAGTGTAGCGCTTCTAAAGTGAACATATGTTGAAAGAATGATCATATAACAAAGATCATATAGATGTGTAGATTAGCAAAATAAAGTCCAAGTAATGGGTGTAAGCTTCCGTGGAAGGGCCGGCACAATGGTGATCAGACCGTATCAAAATGCGAGGCAAATCCCATTAAACGGATATGTCCATATACAACAGCTTGTCTGGAAACATTAGGAAAGAATAGATGGATACTTCTTACCAGATCTGTTGGACTCACACAGTCATATGACGGTTCAGTCAATAAGGCTTGAGGTCACAATCTGGGACCGAGGGGTGGATCGAAGGAGGTTCGTCAGCCTGGTGGGGAAACTCCAAGAGACCGTATGTCCAATGATGAATCTCACCGATGGAACTTCAGAATGGTTAGGAAATCCAACTCGGATATAGCCCACTGCACTCCGATACTCCGAATACCCCAAAATGAGGGGGAAGATGTTTAAAGGGTTTGGACCAAAAAAGGAAAAAGAAAGAAAAAGCTCCACATGGTGCGGGTCAGGCGATAAAAAATGATAATTTATTAAAAGTCAAAAGGGTAACAGATGACTTGGTGATCACAAAGCAATAAGGTAAAAGTAAAAGTAAAAGCAATGTGGGGTGCCAACAGCTAGCCCGACGCGTTTCGACACATATGTCTTCGACAGGGGCATGCCATCCCTTTTGACTTTTAATAAATTATCATTTTTTATCGCCTGACCCGCACCATGTGGAGCTTTTTCTTTCTTTTTCCTTTTTTGGTCCAAACCCTTTAAACATCTTCCCCCTCATTTTGGGGTATTCGGAGTATCGGAGTGCAGTGGGCTATATCCGAGTTGGATTTCCTAACCATTCTGAAGTTCCATCGGTGAGATTCATCATTGGACATACGGTCTCTTGGAGTTTCCCCACCAGGCTGACGAACCTCCTTCGATCCACCCCTCGGTCCCAGATTGTGACCTCAAGCCTTATTGACTCAACCGTCATATGACTGTGTGAGTCCAACAGATCTGGTAAGAAGTATCCATCTATTCTTTCCTAATGTTTCCAGACAAGCTGTTGTATATGGACATATCCGTTTAATGGGATTTGCCTCGCATTTTGATACGGTCTGATCACCATTGTGCCGGCCCTTCCACGGAAGCTTACACCCATTACTTGGACTTTATTTTGCTAATCTACACATCTATATGATCTTTGTTATATGATCATTCTTTCAACATATGTTCACTTTAGAAGCGCTACACTATTTTTTATTTCTGTTTGTTGAACTTTGTTTGTTTGAGTGTTGGCTGCTGTGCTCCTTTATGTATATTTGATTTTAGCGCAGTGCTTTCCCCTATCTCTACTTTTACAAACTCTGAAAGGTGTAAGTGAAAAATGAAAACCTGCAGATCTTTTGAGAGATTTTTGGATACGTTCTATTTTCACCATTTTGCAAAAAGGCTCAATGTAAAAAATGTTTTTTTTTGTTATTTATTAACTCCATACAGGTTAAGAGTTTACATTTAGTAGGGATTTAGCAGGAATTTTGTAAAATGATCTGTGTTTCTATCTGCTCATAACAGTTTTAGTGTTTTTATTTGGAAAATATATTGGTTTGATGAACATTTGCACAAATACTGCAGGGTCTAAAAAAATCAGTAGCACCTTCTTTTTATTCTAGCGGTCATATGCTTTCAGAAAATATATGGTTTTGGGGGTCTTCCACAAATTCTGAAAGCTGTAAGGGAAAAATTAAAACGTTCTGTTTTTTTACGTCTGTTCAGTCTTCACAATTTCACAAAAAGGTGCAATTTAAAACTTACAAATATTTGTTATTTATTAACTCAAGCTTTTATATTTAGGTACAGGCCACAGCATGGGGACTACTGACCTAAACCATCTTAATGACAGATGAGAGACATTTCCATAATTCTCCACCACAGTTCCAACTTGTGGAAACAGTCTCAACTGTGAATGGCAGAATTTTCAGATCTTTCATGTCCATTGAAAAAAAAAATAACAGGTAGTAGAAAGCTTTCAAAATTGCCTAAAGCCGGCTATGCGGATTAGAGGGTGATTGTACAAATTTCCTGTAATGTGAGATCCTATCTCAACATTCTATTATGCAACTTTGTGGAATATTTACATATGGCACTTGATATTACATATTGATTTTAATAAAGATATAGAAAATTCACTTAATATGTTATATCTGAGAACAGTGACACAAATGCATTTACAGAAATAAAATAAGATTAATCAGATAAATGTAAGAGTTAGTGTTCCATGGAGATAGGACAGTTCTCAAACTCTCTTGTGATTGCTAGAAATAATGATGTAGTTATTGCTTTCCATTGAGGAATGGAGCTTGTAAGGTAGGAATGATGCTGGACTGTTACAATTTTATAGGGCTGACTGCACAGCTCTGACCCCGTGTCACATGGGAGTGACCTTGGGTGGAAGGCCCATATGTTATTTAGCCTTGACACTGGCCCAGGTGATTAATACTTATCACCTACTTTCACAAACTAAGAACTAAATGGTTATTTGCTGACAGATGTAGTCTGCTGTAAATATTGGAAATAAGAAGAAAATTGGATAATGTGAAAGCTGCTGATAGAGAGTCAAACCTCCCTTGAAGCACACGCTGCATGACAGATGCTGATGAGAGAATAATAATGTTTTGAGCCAGTTAACCAAAGCTGTACTAAATTCATCTCTGTCAATTAAAACCATATAAAGCAACATGTCAAGGCAATCTCCTTCCAGTAACTGCACTGTATGGTATCATTTATTCATGGAAGATATGTGAATGGAACATTTTAAATGGCTTATGCAGCTCTTCTCTGGCATGTACGTTGAGGTGCTGTTTCTACATTGCTAAATGGAATACACTAGTGTTTGAGGTTTATAATCCATCAAGTCTATTCAAAAGCTTATTCAAATTTTAGAGAATAGCTCCAGTGGTGGGTTTGGAAGCAATGCTAGTTTTTGAGAAGTGACAAAGTGACAGAAGGGACTTTTGTAGACACCCTTTACAATTCCGTCAGGAAGCAGCACCGAAAGTGTTGGTGCTTGCACCCAATTCAGGTACCTGTATATGAACTTCCATGTCTGTACTGGGGAAGGAATACTCTTTCTCAGTGCACTCCTGCCCTTCCTCACCAGCCACTACACCTGTCACAGTTGTGAACTAGAGGTGGGTGGAGGGGAACTAAGAGATTAGTTCCCCCATTAGGTCTGCTTTACTACTGACTGACAGCTCATGGCAGTGGACGAATCCATAGCTGCTATTCAGATCAATAGTGGCTTTGGAATCCACCCACTGTCAATCACAGGCAGGGTGTACTTGAGAACTAGTCCCAGAGTTCCCCATCAGGCTCTGCCCACCCAACAGATGCAGCTGCCATGTTTCTGAATTTTCAGACAGGCTGAGCCTGAAGGGGTGCTCTGAGACTAGTTCCCCATCAGGTCTGCCTTGCTTGTGATTGACAGCAGATGACAGAGGTGGATTCCAATACCACTAGTAGCAGCTATGGATTCATCCACTGCCATGAGCTGTCAATCACTTCCTGCCTGATAAAATCTTTTCTACAGAACAGGGATTTAGAGTAAATCTATTTAACAGAACCCTGGGTAGCAGTAAAATGATAACGGGATTTTAACCCCCACTCTATCTATAATTAAAGAGGAACTTTATTCCCCTTACTGCTGGCTCTGCCCTCTTTTACTGGCTGCGTCAACTTTGATGGTCCATCACATGCACAGAAGCGCTGAAGCTCTCTTTCTGTCCTTCAAGATCTGGCAAAGCCTTACAACAGATCTGCACATGTGCAGGCATGCAAACGAGGTGCACTTAGGAAGGCACAGAAAATTATTTTCAGTCTGCGCACATGCCGATTATTCGGTGTCTGTGAAGACCGACTTTAAAGTTCTGTACTTTTCTTATAGTGTTGCACTCACACACACCCACTCATGTGAAGATGTGTTGAAGGAGCCCTTCAGCACATCTGCACACGGGTAGATCGGTGTAATGTAATTCTCAACTAGGCCAGGAAGATGGAAGTGCTGCTCTGCAGCACAGAAAAAAAAAGGTAAAATGATATTTAAAAGAATAAAATATCCAATTGTGGAAGAGTGAGTGGTCTGGAGCCAGGTACAAACAATTCGTTTTTGGGGGTAAAAGTCTGCTTTAAACACTTAACCCTTGGAAGAATTGGCTGCTCAATGACCAGGCCATTTTTTGTGAAACGGCACTGCGCCGCTTTAACTGATAATTGCGCGGTCGTGCGACGGTGTATCCAAAAATTGACGTCCTTTTTTTTTTTTACACACATAGAGCTTTCTTGTGGTGGTATTCAATTGCTCTTTAGTCTTTTTTGGGAAAGCATGTATACTGCATGGACCCTGTTCTCTGTCTGTGTTTTTAAATATTTTTTATCATTGCTTTTCTTGAGTGTGTTTTTAAAAATAATTTTTTTTAAATAAAATAATTTTTTGAATACTGCACTATAGAAGCCGATTTTCTCTTTTCCATGAGGAACATGATCAACTATATTTGCTACTGTCTTGATATCTGAAGGCTGTCTGAGGGACTGTGGATGCTGACAACTAACATTGGTCTATGCTGTGGATCTACATGTGGATTACTCCTGCAGGGGTTAAAGGAGCTGGTGAGTGGAGACCTATGAGGTGGAGCATGCAAGTCTCCTGCCAAGATTGTGTGAGCACTACAAGCCAACTGCAATAATCTATTAAAGCATGAACACTTAATCACATTGGAATGGATGCATTCATACGCTTTTTATAAGTGGAGTGATTATTGTGGTGCTTTTGTTTTTTGGTGCAATTTTTGCATTTCTTTTGTTTTTTTTCCTTTTTTGCACTTTTTTGTGGATTTTGCAGTTTTTTTGGACATTATCAAACAATTTTTTGGACACTTTCTATGTATAATATATAACCTTTGGTGTTTGGAATTTATGCATTATGGAGGTTCACCTCTAATTCTTTTGGATGTATGTTATCAATTGGTTATTCACTATTTAGTATATTTCACATAACTCTGGCCACATTGTAGGCACCAGTTTAATTTTAATTTTATTTAATACTATCCTTTGGGTAGGACATGGATCCCCAGTGTGGGCTCAGTTTGTGGGTTGGGAGCTTTGTTTATACAAAGGTGGACCAACACACTCTTTCATATCCTTGAATTAGAGCTAGATGTTTTACCCTACCACTGTAAATTTACCATATCTTCGTGTTGCTTTAGCGACTAAAGAGCGATTTTATAGATCGCTCTTTAGTATACAGGTAGCGCCATTTACCCCCTTTTTTTGTTTTATATTTTGTTATTCACTTAGAAGTCTCCTTCGGGGAGTTTTTTGGGAGGCAGCAACCTTTATAACTGTCCTAAGCATGGCATTTTTCTATCTTTTTTTCTACCTATTGTGGTGATATTTGATTTATTTTTTGCGCTATAAACAAGTAAAGCGCGACAATTTTGAAAAAAAAAACACACAATATTTTGTACTTTTTTGCTGTAATAAATAGCCCCAATTTTTTTTAAAAAAAGCAAATTTTTTCCTCAGTTAAGGCCGATATGTATTCTTCTACATATTTTTGGAATAAAAATAAAAAAAAGCATATATTGATTGGTTTGCGCAAAAGTTATAGGCTCCTCAAAATAGGGCATAGATCTATGGCATTTTTATTATTATTATTTAATTTTTTACTGGTAATGGCGGCAATCTGCAATTTTTAGCAAGACTGCGAGACTATGGCAGACACATCGGATACTTTTGACACATTTTTGGGTCGATTGACAATTATTTAGTGATCAGTGCTATAAAAATGTATGGATTACTGTATAAATGTCACTGGCGGGGAAGGGGTTAACACTAGGGGGCGATCAGAGGGATAAGTGTGTTTCCTATGTGTGTGTTCTAACTGTGTGGGATGGAACTGACTATAGGAGATGAGAGATCGTGATTACCAGCTCATAGGAACTCACAATCTCTCTCTCCTCTCCTCACAGAACAGGGATTTGTGTATTTACACACACACACATGTCCCTGTTCTGCCTCTCGTGCCCGCGATCGCCCCTGGCCGGCAGTCATTGCGACCGCCGGTAAGGAGCATCTGCACCCCCGCTGTGCCGCGAGCGTGTGTGCACCTGCTATCCCGCCTAAAGGGACCGACGTATAGCTACGATGGTTCGCGGGATCGTGCCGACCTGCTGCAGTATAATGACGGCAGCTGGTCGGCAAGTGGTTAAGGAAAAAAGGTCTGTCAGGACATACACTTTAATCATGATTATGCTGGAGATCTAGAAGTGCAAACTCCTGCAATTAAACTTAGACTCTAGAGTCTGAGGGAGGGAAATTAAAGGGATAATTTAGCTCACGACATCATGTGTGATATCACTGCCCTAATTAAGAAGTAATATTCTTCATTACTGAGATGGCATGCTTCCTTATTGCATGATGCACTTCACAGGGGAATAGGAACTTAACACAGATTGCGTCCCCTTAAATACCAGTGGCAAAGATGGTGGCATCCCATTGGGCCCTACAAGTGACCACAGGTCACTCGGGGGTGGGGAGCAGGTAAGCACTTTGCAGAGGCTAGGTTAAACATGTAAGCAGTGTTTTGAACCACTGTACCAGTATAGACGAGCATACAAGACAGATTCTGATACATGAGAACTGCCATCTGATGTGTGTGAAAGCCATCTTTTTGACTGTATTGTGTTTAGATGATAATTTTTCTATATGTGTTTGTGTTTCCTCTTTTACTTGCACTATGCACAGTTTCCAAGATAATTGCACATCTTGCAGCATCTCCATTTTACACCTTTTATTTGTATAATAAATGGGTCCTTCTTTGATGGATGGCTACAGATTAAGATAGCATAAAGTATTAATTTGTAGGTAATTGTCATCTGAAATACCAGCTTTGGCGAACAGCCTTATAATTAGCTCTAATCTGTGGATTCTATTCTACTAATATGTCAGATCTATTTATGAATATAGGCCTTGTTTCCCTCGAGGAGATTCTCCAGCTGTTTTTCTATTTCCATATCTTTGATATTTGTTCATGCAGAACTAGCAGCCGCAGAGCCCTTAACCAGTTCTCTTTCATGTCTGACTAGAAAGATTCCATGGCATTGAGTAGCTCAGAGGAACTTTGGATTTGTTATTACTTGCCTGCAATATGGCTAAAAAACAGAGAGCATAGTGAAGAATTGGAAGCATTGGATGACACGTAATTAGATCATTGATTTGATGCCTGACGTGGTTGAACTTGCCAGTATGCACTTATTAGATGTGCTCACTGCCCATGCTATTTATTTTTAACAAGTTTATCAAGCAGAGTTTCACTATTGGGTATTTTTGTGAGTTATTTGCCCTCATCTGAAATATCTACATCTGAAAATCGATGTCTTGGAGGGATTATTGATAATGTAGCTTTTTTGGGATTTGTCAATATGGTGAGTTCCTGCCCAATTTAGGGTGGAAGTATTCTTCACAAGGTGGAGTGTTTTCCTTTTGTCTGGCATTAGAGAATGACACATTGCAGAGGAGTGCCGAGAATACAGCAGGTAGTATGTTCAGGGAAGAAGTGAACTGCAAGCAGTATGTGTAATAGAAGAAGGCATAGGGAGCCGATCTCTTCACACGGAGGTCTTTACGAGGGAGGAGTAAAGGTTAAGACCTAAGGCAACAGGCCTGCTAAACATGAAGCAGGTTATTCTGGGACAGTGGAGGTGGCAGAGATCATGTGAGCAGCACTGCAGTCTCTGGGGGTTTTGGGAGGACACTAAAAATGAAAAAGGAAGCCTATGGAACTAGGGACAATGGTGGTTGGGGAAGGAGACAAAAATATCTAAACAGGTTATAAACTGGTACTGTGTCATGGAGTCCAGTGTACAGTCCATTTTACAGAGTACAGTGCAGAGAGTGCTGAGGACATGGAAGATGGGACAGGGCTTTGTTGCTGGATGGAGCTGAGAATCCCATTGGACCAGAGTCATTAGATATGAGACTTGGTGTGGTGCATTGAATAATGTGAGGAATTATCGGACATGCACTGGAGACTGAGGAGTTAACTCACATATGCTGAGCATTTATTGATTTTTTTTGTTGTTGCTGGGGAGTCCATTGTTGCTGGCTGCAGATGATCTATTTGACTGTCTGTCTTGCTATCATTAACAAAATTCCATACAGATTACTTAGATCCATAAAATGATTCCTGGTTTTGTATTCTTTAAAAGGGATAGTGCTCTGAGGTGGTTAGAGGTGGAGGCAAGCAACAGTGCTCAGAGGTGGGTAGGGGGCCATGACAAGGGATGTCTTGGGCAAGGGGGAGTACCAAACACCTAGTTTCTGAGATAAAAAGCCCTATAGAAGGCACATTACATTACGCATGTACTGGTAACTGGCTGCTAAGAGCTGAATGCATATGTTCTGGATACTGGCTATATTATCACTACTGGCTGCACTATTACCCTTTGTTCTTTGCTCGCTGCTGGCTGTCACTACCTTTGACCCTCCCCCCAACACCTAGTTTAAAAGCCCCTCCAACTGTGGCCATCTTCCTTCCCAATAGAGCTGCACCACCCCCATTAACCACTTTCAGACCGGACCATTTTGCTGGCTTAAGACCAGACCACTTTTTGCGATTCGGCACTACGTCGCTTTAACTGACAATTGCGCGGTCGTGCGACGTGGCTCCCAAACAAAATTGATGTCCCACAAATAGAGCTTTCTTTTGGTGGTATTCGATCTCCCCTGCGATTTTTATTTTTTGCGCTATAAACAAAAAACGACAATTTTGAAAAAAAACCTCATTATTTTTGTACTTTTTGCTATAATAAATATCCCCCAGAAATATATAAAAAAAATGTTTTTTATTATTATTATTATTCAGGATTTATATAGCGCCAGCAATTTACGCAGTGCTTTACAATATAAAAAGGAGACAATACAATTACAATACAATAAAATACAAGAAGATTAAGAGGGCCCTGCTCAGAAGAGTTTACAATCTAATAGGGTGGTGCAGGTGGTACAAAAGGTTATAACTGTCGGGAATGAGCTGATGGAAGTGGTAGGAGATTAGTTTGAGGCGTGATAGGCTTCCCTGAATAGAAGATTTTTTTTAGGGATTGCCTGAAGGTAGCAAGAGTAGGGGATAGCCGGACCAGTGGAGGTAGCGAGTTCCAGAGGATTGGAGAGGCTCTGGAGAAATCCTGGAGACGAGTATGGGAGGAGGAGACGAGAGAGCTTCAGAGTAGGAGGTCTTGAGAAGAACGGAGGGGACGATTTGGGTGATATTTGGAGACAAGATTGGTGATGTAGCTCGGGGCAGAGTTGTGAATGGCTTTGTATGTTGTGGTTAGTATTTTGAATTTAATTCGCTGGGTGATTGGGAGCCAGTGTCGGGATTGGAGGAGAGGGTTGGCAGACACTGAGTGGTTGGTAAGGTGGATAAGTCTGGCAGCAGCATTCATGATAGACTGAAGAGGAGATAGCCTATGGAGAGGCAGGCCAATGAGAAGGGAGTTGCAATAGTCAAGGCGAGATATAACAAGGGAGTGAATGAGAAGCTTGGTAGTTTCATTTGTTAAAAAGGGGTGAATTTTAGAGATGTTACGGAGGTGAAAACTACAAACTTTTTGTACAACGATTGGACTTTGGGCTGAAATGACAAGTCAGAGTCTAGGGATACACCTAGTACCCTAGCGTGAGGGGGGGGGGGGGCTGATGGTTGCATTGTTGATTTTGATGGAAAAGTCATGGAGGGGGGCATGTGCAGGGGGGAATATTAATAGCTCAGTTTTAGAGAGGTTTAGTTTAAGGAAGTGGTGTGACATCCATGCTGATATGTCAGTTAGCAGGTTAGTAATGCTAGAGGAGACTGAAGGAGTGAGGTGAGGAGTAGACAGATAGATTTGTGTGTCATCGGCGTATAAGTGGTTTTGGAAGCCGTGGGCGGTTATCAAGTGACCAGGGGAGGAGGTGTAAATAGAGAAGAGAAGGGGTCCAAGAACAGAGCCTTGGGGGACTCCCACAGAAAGAGGCAATGGAGAGGAGGATTCAGAGTTGTAGGTGACACTGAAGGAGCGCTGTGATAGATAGGCAGAGAATCAGGAAAAAGCAGAATCTCGGAGGCCAAGGGAATGTAGTTTATTGAGGAGGAGCGGGTGGTCAACAGTATCAAAGGCAGCAGAGAGGTCAAGTAGTAGGAGTATGGAGTACTGGCTGTTGGTTTTAGCAGTTAGTAGATCGTTAGTGAGTTTTAGTAAGGCAGTTTCCGTGGAGTGCTGCGAACGAAAGCCAGACTGTAATGGGTCAAGAAGGTTATTTTCACTGAGGTAGGAGCTAAGGCGGTTGTTGACTAAGCGTTCTAGAACTTTAGAGGTGAATTTTTTTCCTCAGTTTAGGCCGATACATATTCTTCTACATATTTTTGGTAAAAAAAATCACAATAAGCGATTATTGATTGGTTTGCACAAAATTTATAGCATTTACAAAATAGGGGATAGTTTTATGGCATTTTTATTAATAATTTTATTTTTTACTAGTCATGGCGGGGATCAGCGATTTTTTTTTTTTTTTTTTTTTTATTGTGACTGCCACATTATGGCGGACACATCGGACATTTTTGACACATGTTTGGGACCATTGTCATTTATACAGCAATCAGTGCTATACAAATGCACTAATGTCCTCACCCTAAGCTTGCAGGAGAGTTGGAAGCCAGTGCCACATCATACTTTGACTCCGCTTTCTGCAGCATTACCAAAAATGCAGCAGGCGTGTTTAGTAATGTCATTACCTAGATACATCATTTTGCAACATGTGAAAAGGAAAAATTACACTGCAAAACAAAATTTAGGATCTTTTACTTTGTAGGTGGGGTGCAATGTGGTGCGGCAGCAATAATTCACACAGTCAGGTGCAACAGAAAACTTATATTGAAGTAATGCAGCAATAGTTCATAAACCCGGTGGGAAGACCACCCAATTGAGTGCATTCATCGTTTTCAGCAACATAAAGGGATCAGTTATCAGAGACAGCATCTGTTTAGAGAGGCAGAATGGAACCTGACCATCCTGTGCCCAATTGGGAAGATGTCCCAAAGAGTTGCGTCCCTACACTTACCCTCCTCATCAGGTACTGTCCCTAACAAGGGTAAAGCCGCGTACACACGGGCGGACTGTATGGCCAACTTAGTCCGTCAGACAATCCGACGGACAGTCCGTCCTACTTTTGAATGAACGGACTTGACCACACACGGATGCACAAACAGTCCGTCGAAAGCTTGCGCGATGACGTGTACAGCACGTACGACGGGACTAGAAATAGGAAGTCCAATACACAGCAATGCAACCTTTCGCCGTGTAAATCCTTTCTGAGCATGCGCCATACTTAGTCCGTCGAACTAGCCTACTGACGAGCGGATTGTCCGCTGAAACCAAAGTATGACGGACAGTATTACGGAAATTCCGAAATACTTAGTCCGCCAGACTGCACGCTGAAAAAGTCAGCTGAAGCCCACACACGAGCGGACTGTCCGCTGAAATGTGTTTCGACGGACTAAGTTGGCCAGACAGTCCGCCCGTGTGTACGCGGCTTAAGAGGTGCATTTATTTGTTTTATATCTTTCTCTACACTACCTACTCGCATCAGGCACACTAAACCCAGGAGCAAGGGTCTTAAAGTGTTACTAAACCCACAACAGTAAAATCAGTCTGTATATGCGGTAAAGCATGCTTGTTATACTCACTTTGGAACGTAAGGGATTAATCTTCTGCATTGTGTAAAAAAGGCTGTTTGATGCTGTCTTTTCTGATTCTCCCCTTCCTCCACAGTTCCCAATCCATTTCCTGATAACACAGAGCCTTTGGAGTCACTCTGCTCAGTTTGGTGTGTATTGCTAAAGAGTTTTTCTTTTCTTGGGAGAGTGCATGTGATCAGCACAGAGTCAATCAGCACTGTCCAGAGGGTCAGGGGTCCTGCAGCCTCATATGAGAGTCAGAGTAGAATGAAAACTCCTCCTACAAGCTTTAACCAGACACTGATATAAGTCACAAGATTGCTATATACTGATGATGAGAAACTGCAGTTTATATTTGCTAAAATAATTGTATTTCCATGTTCTGTGTACTGTGGGAGACCAGATTTAGAATGTAGGGTCCATGGGTTTAGTAACAATTTAAATAGACTCTGCTCCACCTAGGATGGCCGCCAGAGTCACTGGGGCAGCCATCATCCAATCTGATGGCTGCCCCAGTGACTCAGGAAACTATTGAGGAACCCTGTTCCTCACAAATTCCTCTCCCTCTGCATTGCTGCTGCAGTTGAGCGCCACCTGCAGTGTAAACCGCGTACTGCACCTGTATACAAGTTGTTTAGTGACTTACATCTACTGGAAGTAGATCTGAGCCATAACTAAATGGCATTTTGTTTGCTAATGCACTGTGCATCATAAGTGATTGTTGTGTTTATTTTTCTTTAGAAAGTATTATTTTTACTTTTTTTATTTTTTTTATTTTGACTCTCAGTGCTGCTGACTTCCATAAGCATCTTTAAAGGCACTTCCTATCTGCTAGCATGTTCCCAGTGGCAGCTGTCATTTTTCTGGATGGGCTTCCTGATGGTGAAAAATGACAAAACAATGACTGTTCAGTAGGACCATGTCAGGTCACCTAGAGCCTAGGTGACAGATGCACACCGTAGGGTTTAGGGGTGCACCGCAAGGTTGTGGACCCTATGGCTGACTGCTGCAGACGGGGGACAAATCCCACTGGGGTTAGAGCGTAAGATTCCCTGGGGCGCGGAGTCTAAGAGCCAGCAGGTGTTCACCAGAGCCTCGAGTGGTGAGGATGGACTTGGCTGCAACTGGCTCCAGGTCGCGACCCCAAGGGGTCCCCCAGCTCACACCCACAGTAGGCAACAGGAGGATAGGGATGGTGAGGGACAAAGCCAAGGTCGGGGCCACAAGCAGACAAGAATAGTCGGGTACACTCCAAAAGGTCAGAATCACAGGGATAGTCAAGACACGCCAAAGTCGGTAATGGAAAACAGTAGCAGAGCACACGGCAGGAAACAGGAAGCTAACACACAAAGGTTGATCAGCAGGATAGGCTAGCAGTGCACAGGTTAATATAGAGTTGTCTGATAGAGCTAGGGTGGAGCCATGCCAGAGGATGGATTATAAAAGCAGTCAGGTAAGGCTCGGCTGGTCTCTAGAAATGAACACATGCAGACAGGTAAGCAGACGAACTCTATTGCATAACCATGACAATACCCCCCCTCTTACGAGGCCTCCCCCTTCCCCGCCTGGGACCAGGTTTAGAGGGGAACTTCAAATGAAACTTCCTCAACAGACGAGGTGCAAAGACCTTGGAAGCCGAAAATCCACGACCTCTCCTCAGGACCAAAACCTTTCCAGTGCACGAGGTACTGGAGAATGCCTCTACAGAGTCGGGAATCCAAAATTTGGCTAACCTCGTACTCCTGATCATCCTCAGAGACTGGTGCTACGGTAGAGAGAGGACGAGAAAACTTATTGAGGACTAAAGGCTTCAGAAGGGCAACATGGAAGGAGTTAGAGATTTTGAGGCTTTTGGAAATCTGGAGCTTGAAACAAACCGGATTCAGTTTAGAAATTATGGTGTATGGACCAATGAATCTTGGGGCAAATTTGAGGGAAGGAACCCAGAGTTTGATGTTCCTGGTGGAGAGCCAGACTTTGTCTCCTGGCTGAAGAGAAGGTGGCTTACGCCTGCGACGGTCAGCAAAACTTTTGAATTTGTTGGCAGCTTTCTGGAGGGAATCATGAACGTCAGCCCACATGGAATTGAATGATTCCTGAACAGTAGCCAAAGCTGGAATGTCAGAAGAACAAGTCATAGGAAGAGGAAGCTGAGGATGTCTTCCATAAACAGTGACAAAGGGTGTTTTCTGAGAACTGACGTTAACATGATTATTGTGGGAGAACTCAGCCCACGGTAATAGTGATGCCCAATCATCATGATGGGCAGAGACCAAGGTACGGAGAAAGACCTCCAACTCCTGATTAACTCTCTCAGTCTGGCCATTGGATTGGGGATGATAAGAAGAGGTAAAATCCAAGGTAATGTCGAGGGATTTGCAAAGGGCTCTCCAAAAACGAGAAGTAAATTGCACACCCCTGTCCGAAACGACATGAGAAGGAACACCATGAAGGCGGAAAATCTCTCGTACAAAAATGGGAACCAAGGCAGGGGCAGAAGGGAGACCAGGAAGAGGAACAAAATGAGCCATCTTGGAGAACCGATCGATTACTACCAAAATGGCCGTATTATTCTCCGATAGTGGAAGATCAGTGATAAAATCCATGGCGATATGAGACCAGGGCTCCTTAGGAATGGGCAAGGGCATGAGAAGACCAGCAGGGGCTTGAGTGGAAGATTTAGACTGAGCACAGACGGGACAAGCCTTAACATAGTCTTTAACATCCGAGCGGAGATTAGGCCACCAGTAGTGACGACTGATGAGCAGGAAGGATCGGAGGAACCCAGCATGACCTGCCACCTTGGAATCATGTCCCCAACGAAGGATCTTAGTTCTTAGCTCCGTGGGAACAAAGGTCTTACCAGGAGGAATTTTTGATTCCAGGGTGGTAGAATGGGCAACAATGCAAGAGGTAGGAATGATCGGCTCAGGATCAGGGTTGGACTCCTCGTCCAAAGTGTCAAATGACCTAGAGAGCGCATCAACTCGACCGTTGCAGGAACCAGGTTTGTACGTAATCGTGAATTTAAAACGAGAAAAGAAGAGACTCCACCTGGCCTGTCTGGGTTCAGACGTTTAGCATTCTGTAGGTACTGTAGATTCTTATGATCAGTAAAGATCGTTATGGAGTGAGGGGAACCTTCCAAGAGATGACGCCACTCCTCCAACGCCAATTTAATTGCAAGAAGTTCCCGATCACCAATGGCATAATTTCTCTCTGCCTGAGAATTTTTTTTGGAGAAGAACGCACATGGTTGACGTTTCTTCTCAAAGTCCTGAAGAAGCACAGCTCCCATCCCCATCGAAGAAGCGTCTACTTCAATAAAAAATGGGTCCTCAGGATTTGGTCTCCTCAAGAGGGGTCCAGAGACAAAGGCCTGTTTCAGATCATGAAACGCAGAGACAGCCTCGGAAGGCCAGTCTTTGGCATTCGCACCCTTCTTGGTCAAAGCGATAATAGGCGCAGCAATGGAAGAGTAATTCTTTATGAACTACCTATAATAATTTGTGAAGCCAAGAAAGCGCTGTGTGGCCTTGAGGCTAGCGGGAAGGGGCCAGTTGGTAATGGCTGAGACCTTTCCGGGATCCATGCGAAGACCCACACTAGAAACAAAACATCCCAGAAACAGGACCTCGGAACATTCAAAGGAACATTTCTCCATCTTGGCATAGAGATTGTTCTATCTAAGGCGCTGAAGTACGGTGCATACATGGTTTTGTGAGCAGGCAGATTTTCGGAAAAGATGAGAATATCATCCAGATAGATGACAACAAACTGGTACAGTAGATCCCTGAATATTTCATTGACAAAGTTCTGGAACACAGCTGGAGCATTACACAAACCAAAAGGCATAACCAAGTATTCGTAATGCCCGTCCCTAGTGTTAAACGCGGTCTTCCACTCGTCACCTTCCCATATTCGAATGAGATTGTATGCACCTCTGAGATCCAACTTAGTGAAAATGGAAGCCCCCTTCAACCTGTTAAATAGCTCAGATATTAGAGGTAAGGGTTAACGGTTTTTAATAGTCACAGCGTTTAAACCTCTATAGTCGATGCAGGGTCTGAGGGTACCATCCTTTTTGGCAACGAAAAAGAACCCTGCTCCTGCAGGCGATGAGGATTTCCGGATGAAACCTCTCTCCAGATTCTTGGCGACATACTCAGACATGGCCTGGGTCTCTGGAATGGACAAAGGGTAGGTACGACCCCTGGGCAGGGTTGCTCCAGGGACAAGGTCAATAGCACAGTCAAAAGATCTGTGAGGAGGAAGCACCTCAGCAGACTTCTTGCAGAACACATCCCGGAAATCGCTGTATGCCGCGGGAAGATCGGACGATACAGATGTGGTAGCAATGGGAAGTTTCCTCTTGGGGTCACCTTGGGAAGACAAGACAAGAAACACGAAGGACCCCAGGCCAGGATCTGCCCAGAGACCCAGTCCACATGTGGCGAGTGGAGCTGTAGCCAAGGAAGGCCCAATACAATGGGGGTAGAGGCCTTGGGTAGGATGAGGAAGGAGATCCACTCCTGGTGGAGTATCCCTACCGACATCCTAATAGGTAGCGTCTGGAAAAGGATAGGGCCCCCTGGGAGCACAGTGCCATCAATTGCCGAGACTACTAGTGGAGTAGCGAGGGGAGAAAGGGTAAGCTTCATAGAAGAAGCAGTTCTCCAGTCCATAAAATTGCCGGCAGCCCCGGAGTCCAGATATGCTAAGACCGATTGGGAAGAAGTGCCTACATGGAGGAACACCGGAAGAAGGAGACGAGAAGGTGATGTTTCTGGGTCCAATACTCCACCTTCCAAACGTATTAGACCCGAGCGTTTCCCGGACGGAGCGAGCAGGAGTCACGAAAATGACCCTTGCCCCCACAATAAAGACACAAGCCCAGAGTTCTGCGTCTAGCACGTTTTTCGGGGGTTAGTCTGGTCCGGCCCAGCTGCATGGGTTCCTCAGCAGACAGAGGATGCTCCACAGGGCGAAGGGAAAAAAGCTCAGGCTGACTAGAACCTAGGGGGTGCTGGCGTCTTTTTTCTAAGGACCTCTCCTGGAAACGAATGTCAATCTGATTACATAAGGAAATGACATCGTCCAGACCGGCGGGGATAGCTCTTCCTGCTAATTCATCCTTCACTCGGTCAGAGAGGCCATGTAAAAAGGTTGCGACCAGGGCCTCATTGTTCCAGCTCAATTCCGCCGTAAGGATACGGAACTGAAGTGCATATTGGCCCACTGAACAAGATTCTTGGCGAAGGCGTAAAAGGGCACTAGCCACAGAAGAAACCCGAGCTGGCTCCTCGAAGATGTTACGAAAGAGCTTCAAGAAGTTGGACAGGCTGGAAACCACTGGATCATTTTTCTCCCACAGGGGAGCAGCCCAGGCTAAAGCTTCACCGGAGAGGAGGGAAATTATATAGGCTACCTTTGCCCGATCGGACAGAAAGTTTTGAGGCTGGAACTCAAAATGATTGGTGCATTGGTTGAGGAAGCCCCTGCAGGCCTTGGAGTCCCCAGAGAAACGGGACTGAGCTGGCAGTAATAATGAATGCGTGGATGCGACTGGTGCGATAGGTGCAGTCGCAGACTGTACTTGAGGCTGCAGGTTCAGGGTTCCCAAGGAAGCCTGTAGCTGCTCAAAGCGGAAGCCAGATCCTGAAGGAATCGCATCACCTGAGTCTGATTAGATTCCTGGGTCTCGAGTCTCCGCACTATGCCCTGCAATGGATCGACTGCAGGGAGCGGCACGTCAGCCGCGTCCATGGCTGATCAAACTGTCAGGTCACCTAGAGCCCAGGTGACAGATGCACACCGTAGGGTTTAGGGGTGCACCGCAAGGTTGTGGACCCTACGGCTGACTGCTGCAGACGGGGGACAGATCCCACTGGGGTTAGAGCGTAAGATTCCCTGGGGCGCGGAGTCTAAGAGCCAGCAGGTGTTCACCAGGGCCTCAAGTGGTGAGGATGGACTTGGCTGCAACTGGCTCCAGGTCGCGACCCCCAGGGTCCCCCAGCTCACACCCACAGTAGGCAACAGGAGGATAGGGATGGTGAGGGACAAAGTCAAGGTCGGGGCCACAAGCAGACAAGAATAGTCGGGTACACGCCAAAAGGTCAGGATCACAGGCAAACAGGGATAGTCAAGACACGCCAAAGTCGGTAACGGAAAACAGTAGCAGAGCACACAGCAGGAAACAGGAAGCTAAAACACAAAGGTTGATCAGCAGGATAGGCTAGCAGTGCACAGGTTAATATAGAGTTGTCTGATAGGAGCTAGGGTGGAGCCATGCCAGAGGATGGATTATAAAAGCAGTCAGGTAAGGCTCGGCTGGTCTCTAGAGATGAACACATGCAGACAGGTAAGCAGACAAACTCTATTGCATAACCATGACAGACCACTTATAGGCTGAACTGGAAACACATGTAATTATGTAACAATGCAGGATAGCAATTAGGTTTTCTTTCAGATTCAGATTTTAGCCATCTTGTTTGGCCAGCCTGGGATTTTGTAACTCCACATGCAGTTAATTCATCCTGGCACCAAGGCATGCGTAGAACGTTCAGTGATCTTTGCTTTGGTGGCCTGGTGTACAGGTAGGGGAAACATTTCTGGGTAGCAAGACTCTTCTGCAATAAGGGGGTTTTGCCAGAAATGTTTCAATCTGATGGGGATGGCTTGGATGTGAAGATGTGCCTCACATCGGCTCCGGTATCCTGACACCATTCATCCTGTTGTGAGCGTGTATACCTGCAGAAATTGAAGGGAAACTTTGCTCCCGGTTTGGAGCTACTCCTACAGCGACCTCCGGTCAAAATCCATCCAAGTCAGGGATGACTAAAAAACAGGAGGAGAGCTTTCTTGCCAAGCGGCAGATCCAACATGGCGGATCCTCGCTCCAGCAGTGCACAGTGGAGGACTGACCTAACTCAGCGGCATCCATGCTGGAAAAGTATGCCCACGATCCGGGAGGCCAGAAATCTGTGCAGCAGCCACACACATCATACGCAGCAAAAACGGCAAAGAACAGCCCCTCTAAGGAACTGCAGCACATGGAGCAGCATGTAGCAGTGAAAATGTCGCCGGCAGCTCATGGGATCACAGGGAGTACCCTCTCTTCCCCCCTCCCCCATCTGGAATAGCAGACCCTCTGACTCTGAGCATAGAGAACTCTCTCTGCAAGGCATCCTTATTGCAGTACATACCTATGGGTCCACACTCGCTGAATTGTCAGCAGAAGTTAAAAGCATGAAGGAAGGTATACTGCATATTAGACATGACATGCAAAAGATCAGAGAAAGGGCTACTGCTTTGGAGGGTAGGGGGAGCTCTGTAGAGGAGGAACTGCCTCCACTTTTGCAAGATGTTCAAATGACAACAGCTAAAATGACAGAAACAGCGGCTAGAGTGGAAGATATGGAAAACAGGCTGCACCGTAGTAATATACGCATTGTTGGCATGCCTGAAAAATCTGAAGGGAAGAACCCTGTCAACTTCATTGAAACTTGACTAGCTGACACATTTGACAAAAATAAACTTACCCCCATTTTCTTCTGTGGAAAGAGCCCACAGGGTGCCTTCTCGGCCACCGCCACCAGAAGACAATGATAGACCATTCTTACTGAAGCTCTTACATTGTACAGAGATATTATCCTTCACCTGGCTAGACCAAAAGCTAATATGGAAGTACAAGGCACCAAAATATCCATATATCCAGATTTTTCAGCTGCAGTCCAAAGGCAGGGGGCAAGATTCACGGAGGTGAAAAAACATCTGCGAGCAATATCAGTGATTTATTCAATGCTTTACCCAGCCAAACTACATGTAGTAGCAAATGTTTCTGTACACTTCTTTGAAAACCTGGCTATGGCTACCAACTGGCTTGATCGTCATGAGCGTGGTGATGACCCGAGCTAGAAAAGTGCGTTAACTTGCCTACCTACTTGTCAGGTCACCTTGAGGCAAGGTGACAGATGCACACTGTAGGGATCAGGAGTGCACCGCAAGGTTGTGGACCCTAAGGCTGACTGTTGCGGACGGAGACAGATCCCACCGAGGTTAGAGCGTAAGATTCCCTGGGGCGCGGAGTCTAAGAGCCAGCAGGTGTTCACCAGAGCCCCTAGTGGTGAGGATGGACTTGGCTGCAACTGGCTCCAGGTCGCGACCCCCAGGGTCCCCCAGCTCACACCCACAGTAGGCAACAGGAGGATAGGGATGGTGAGGGACAAGCCAAGATCGGGGCCCCAAGCAGACAGGAATAGTCAGGGACACGCCAAAAGGTCTGGATCACAGGCAAACAGGGATAGTCAAGGACACGCCAAAGTCGGTAACGTAACAACAGCAGAGCACATGGTAGGTAACAGGAAGCTAACACACAAAGGAATACACAATGGTTGATCAGCAGGGTTGGCCTGCAGTGCACAGGTTAATATAGAGTTCTCTGATAGGAGCTAGGGTGGAGTCATGCCAGAGGATGGATTACAAAAGCAGTTAGGTGAGGGTCGGCTGGTCTCTAGAGATGAACACATGGAACAGGTAAGCAGACAAACTCTATTGCATAACCATGACAGTACCCTCCCTCTTACGAGGCCTCCCCCTCCCCCGCCTGGGTCCAGGCTTAAAGGGAAACTCCAGATGGAACCTCCTCAACAGACTAGGAGCAAAGACCTCAGATGCAGTGATCCAAGACGTCTCCTCAGGGCCAAACCCTTTCCAATGTAAGAGGTACTGAAGAATGCCTTTACGGAGCCGGGAATCCAAAACTTGACTAGCCTCGTATTTTAGATTATCCTCAGAGACTGGAACCAAGGTAGGGAGAGGACGAAAGGACTTGAGGACTAAAGGCTTTTTAGGAATGGGTAAGGGCATGAGAAGATCAGGAGCCTGAGCAGGGTCCCCCAGACCCTTAAAGATGAGCTGGGCATCTAGAACAGGACCACCAGACTGGGCAGAGGTCAGTGGATCCCTGAGGTCAGGTTGGTTAGAAGGTGACATGTCACAAGAGTCAAGCTGGATAGCTGAAACACAAACAGAATGCAGAGAACCCTAAGAAAAAGATTGAAAACCCCACCTGGCCGAATGAGGCAGTCTATCCAAAGGATGGATTGAGCCTCTTAAACGGGTTTGAACGGACATAGTAGCAGTAGGGTGGGGCCGGGTCACCGAAGGTCCTGAACAAGAAGCAGGAAGCTCATTGGGCATGGGCTGGACTGGCATAACTGGTGCAGAGGCCGACTGAATAGTATTGTCAGGTGTAGCGACCATCTCAATCGCATCACAGGGCATAGCAACTGTGGAATTTGCAGACAAGTTAGCCTGGCTGTGCGTCCAAGGGAGATTAGGGACAGGCAAAGGTAAATGGTTATGCAAACTGGAGTGAATGATCGACTCAGGTTCATAGGTGGGCCCCTCATCCAGAGTACCACATGACCTAGAGAGTGCATCAGTCCGACTATTGCAGGACGCATCCCAGAGATCACTATATACAGCGGAAAGAGCAGAAGATACTGGGATGGTGGTAACAGGAAGTTTCTCTTTTGGGGTACCCTTGAGTAGGCAGGAAGAGGAACAGGAGGAACCCCAAGCCAGGATCTGTCCAGCGGACCAGTCAACGTGTGGAGAATGGAGCGGTAACCAAGGAAGACCTAATATGATAGGAGATGAAGCCTTAGGTAAGACAAGGAAGGATATCCACTCCTGGTGGAGTGTCCCTCCTGACATCTTAACAGAAAGAGTCTGGAAGCGGATAGGGCCCCCTGGGAGAACAGTGCCATCAATCGCCAAGACCACCAATGGCGTTGTAAGGGGCAAAAGGGTAAGTCTCATGGAGGATGCAGTTTCCCAGTCCATGAAATTGGCAGCGGCTTCGGAATCCAGATGTGCTGAGACCGAACGAGAGGAAGCACCGACATGAAGCAACACAGAAAGGAGAAGACGAGAAGGTGAAGGTGATATTTCAGGGTCTAATACTCCACCTTCCAGATGTATTAGCCCTGAGCGTTTTTCCGGATGAAGAGAACAAGTGTCACGGAAATGATCTTTGGCCCCACAATAGAGGCATAGGCCCAGAGTTCTGCGCCTAGTACGTTCTTCGGGAGATAACTTAGTCCAGCCCAACTGCATAGGTTCCTCAGTAGGCAGGGGGTGCTCCTCGGATTGAAGAGAAGGGACTGGGGGCTCAGGCTGCTTAAAGCACGGGGAGTGCTGGCGTCTTTTTTCCAGGGCCCTCTCCTGAAAGCGAATATCGATCTGGTTACACAAGGTGATGACACTGACCAGATCAGCAGGAAGGGATCTTCCTGCTAATTCATCCTTCACTCTATCAGAGAGGCCATGTAAAAAGGTTGCAACTAGGGCCTCATTATTCCAGCTCAATTCAGCTGTAAGGATACGGAACTGAAGAGCATTCTGTCCCACAGAAGCGGACTCTTGGCGGAGACGTAAAAGAGTGCTAGCCGCTGAGGAAACACGACCCGGTTCCTCGAAGATATTCCGAAAAAGTTTCAAGAAATCAGACAGGCTAGAAACCACTGGATCATTCAGTTCCCACAGAGGGGCAGCCCAAGCTAGCGCCTCGCCGGACAATATATAATATATGCTACTTTTGCCCGATCGGACAGGAAGTTTTGGGGCTGAAGTTCAAAATGAATTGTGCACTGGCTAAGGAACCCCCTGCAAACCTTGGAGTCCCCAGGGAAAGGGGCCGGAGCTGGTAGTTGTAATGAATGTGTGGCTGTGACTGATGCAATAGGTGCAGCGGCAGATAGCGGTTGAAGTTGTCGAACCGAGGGTCCTAATGAGGCCTGAACCTGTTCAACACAGGATGCCAAATCCTGAAGGAATCGCATCACCTGGGTCTGATGCGATTCTTGGGTCTCAAGTCTGCGAACTAAGCCCTGCAATGGGTCATCTGCGGATAGCGGCACATCAGCTGGGTCCATGGCTGATCAAACTGTCAGGTCACCTTGAGGCAAGGTGACAGATGTACACCGTAGGGATCAGGAGTGCACCGCAAGGTTGTGGACCCTAAGGCTGACTGCTGCGGACGGAGACAGATCCCACCGAGGTTAGAGCGTAAGATTCCCTGGGGCGCTGAGTCTAAGAGCCAGCAGGTGTTCACCAGAGCCTCGAGTGGTGAGGATAGACTTGGCTGCAACTGGCTCCAGGTCACAACCCCCAGGGTCCCCCAGCTCACACCCACAGTAGGCAACAGGAGGATAGGGATGGTGAGGGACAAGCCAAGGTCAGGGCCACAAGCAGACAGGAATAGTCAGGGACACGCCAAAAGGTCAGGATCACAGGCAAACAGGGATAGTCAAGGACACGCCAAAGTCGGTAACGTAACAACAGCAGAGCACACGGTAGGTAACAGGAAGCTAACACACAAAGGAATACACAATGGTTGATCAGCAGGGTTGGCCTGCAGTGCACAGGTTAATATAGAGTTCTCTGATAGGAGCTAGGGTGGAGTCATGCCAGAGGATGGATTACAAAAGCAGTCAGGTGAGGGTCGGCTGGTCTCTAGAGATGAACACGTGGAACAGGTAAGCAGATAAACTCTATTGCATAACCATGACACTACATTTCTGTTTTCTCACCTTGCTAACAATGGAGCCCAAAGAGGAACACATTTGGATTTGCTGTTTTAATATTTTTCTTACCAGCAACTCTTGTGCTTGACTTTGAGAACACAAAGTCCTAGCCCTCGCTTGTCCCCCCTTACATAGCCCTGCGGGGCTCATTTGGAAGGCTTTCCAATGGGAACTTCCGCTTTCTTGGTTGGAAGACTGTTTATTTTTATTTTTGTTGTTTTCAAGCCCTGTTGAGAGGGCACTACCTCTGCAGGTCACATTACTGTTCTATTCTACCACAAGATACTGTTCTCCAGAGTAAGATTACTAATGCCAGCTGGTGTGCCTCCTGCATGCTGGAGTCTGTGGTATGCTACTTGACAGGATTTCCGGGTCCCCCGGCCACAGACTTGCCTCCCATTGGCCCTGGATGTCTTCAAATATGTTTTTAAATGAGTAACCATACAGAATCGGTCCTCTCCTGGAATGTGAGAGGCTTGCACAATCCTAAAATGAGGACTGCTTTGTTTACTTTTCTTTCACACCAGGTTCCCACTGTTATTTGGTTGCAGGAGACTCATCTCACTGGTGGTGACATTACCAATCTATTACGTCTATCGAAAGATCCTGTACCATATCATTCCGTGCATATTCAATACTCTAGAGGGGTTAGTGTATTATTTTCCAGTACTTCCTCATTCACTAAACTTGATGCCCAAAAAAACTCTGAGGGCAGATTATTTTTTCTGATGGGAATCTCATGTTTGTGTAATTGCTAGTGTTTATGTGCCCCCACCTTTTACTTTGGTAATACTACAATATTTGTCTAGGTTTCTGACTAGGCATCCCCAGCTCCCAGTGTATGTTTTGGGTGACTTTAACAGAGCACTGGATACCTCACTTGATGTACACAAGAAATACTGCCCGCAGGGCCCCAGAATAGTACCGCTTTAGACAAATATATAGCAGCACTTGGATTACTAGATCTATGAAGATGTAAGTTTCCTCTCAAGGCCCAGTTCTCCTGCCATTCACTGACCCACTCTACTCTCTCCGGTATAGATTTTATGCTGGGAAATATCATGACCCATTGTTATGACCCTGTGGTAAGATATCTGGCCAGGGGCCTGTCTGACCACTCTTCAGGGCAATTCAGTTTAAAATTCCATAAGGTTAGATTACCCATCCATTGGAAGCTGAATCTATTTTGGCTTCATCTGTGTACTGACACTGAATATATGCAGGTTCAGATCCGAAACTTCCTAGTAGATAATAGGCATTCAGCCACTTCTGGTGTAGTGTGGGATACAATGAAGGCTTTCATTAGTGGTATGAGCATTAGAGCGATTGCTACGATTAAGACCAAAAATAGACAATGGGCCAAAGATGCCAGTACATTTGTGGATAGGGCTGAAGAAAAATTCTGTGAGATCCTACACCTGATCATGAGAGGCAGTGGATAGATGCACAAAAACTTTACCCTACTATACATCAATAGCAAGCAGATAACAAGCGTTTCTTTACCTCTCAAACATATTTTGAAGAGGGTGAGAAAACTGGCCATATGCTGTCCATGATAGCTAGGTCCCAACAACCTTCACAGGTCATACACAGATTGGTCGTGTCACCCACTTAAGTGGGTACAAATACTTCCTCAAATTTGAAGGGGTGCCCTGCCTTCTTTCACAATGTTTATTCCTCAAAGGTCTCTTACCCTGCAGTTGAGTTTTCTAACTTCCTGGACGGCATTCAACTCCCGACACTTCAGGGGGAAGATAAAAAAACAACTAAATGCACCTCTTACCCTTGAGGAGTTACAACTTGCACTGGCCACGTTCCCCAACTCTAAGGCCTCAGGAAACAATGGCTTACCAATTGAATTGTACAAGAATTTTGGCATGCTCTTACCAAAGTTACTCCATACGATTACTGATGCACATTCCCTGGATTCTTTGCCGAGCTCTATGTATGAAGTGGTGGTAGTGGTCCTTTTGAAGCGAGGGAAGGATCCTGGTCAACCTGAATCCTATCTCCCTTCTGAATACAGATTTAAAATTGCTCACTAAAGTCATTGCCATGAGACTATCAAAGGTGGTGAGTAAACATATTCACTCAGACCAATCCGGATTCATACCTAATAAATCTACGGAAAACAAGCTTCATCTATATTTAAATATGCAGATCCCCACAGACAACCAGGGTTGGAGAGCCATCCCCTCACTCTACGCCGCTAAGGCATTCGATAGTGTTGAGTGGCATTACTTATGGCAGGTGTTAGAAAAATTCAACCTGGGGAGATGTTAATTTCATGGATCAAACTACTGTATAAGGCACCGAACGCCTGTATTAGAATTAATAACACTTTATCCCCTCCCTTTGATCAGCACAGGGGTACAAGACAGAGATGCCCCTTAACTATTTGCTCTGGCCATAGAGCCCCTGGCCGCAGCCATTGCAGGGAACACGGCTATATGTGGGTTTAAACTGGGTGATCTGGAAGACAGACGATGCGCTCCTCTTACTGGGTGACATGTCTGCCTCACTGACAAGCCATATGGAATTAATACATAGGTTTGGGAACTTTTCTGGGTTCAAAATAATAATATTTTGAACCCAGAATAATACTACCATTGGATCCTCTTGTGGCACCCCTACCCCGGATAGCAGAACAGATTAAGGTGGTAGATACCTTTTAGGTACCTGGGCATAGTTATCCACCCTTAGATCTTTATATCAAACTCAATATAAACCCATTGATTCAAACATTTCGGGTAAAAACAGCAAGCTGGATTAAATGACCACTCTCAGTAGTAGGCCGCTGTAACTTGATAAAAATTATTTGTAGTCCACAACTCTTGTATGCACTTCACTATGCTACCATCTGGATCCCTATCTGCGTGTTTATGAAATGCAATACCATTTTCCGCACATTGATATGGAGGAAACAGGTTTCACGTATAAAACTGGAAACTCCACAGGAAACAAAGGACTCGGGTGCCCTGGCAGTTCCAAGTCCATTTTATTATTTTATAGCAGCTCAATTGCAGCACTTAATGAGCTGGCTGTACCCCGAGTCCTCTGATCCTATAAGGAATATTAGGGGCGCTACCATCTTACCCCACCTTGGTACTCATAGACAGAATATGGAGTAAAGCCAAGCAGCACCTCCAATATGCGAAATACACTAACTGGTCCTGTATCTGGAACAATAGGAACTCCCCAGAACTAGCTAAATATCAGGGTTTCTCCACCTGGTTTAGGAGTGGTGTTGTGCATATTCCACAGTTGTACCATGGAGGCCTCTTGCGAGACTTTCAATTACTGCACGTGGAATGCAATCTGCCAAATACCTTATTTTTCCAATACTTACAACTTAGACACAGTATATTGGTACAATCTACAACATCTACCTGGGAACTAACTAGGTTCACAAAACTTACACAATTAGTTACATCATTGTCCCGGAAAGGGCAGATATCCTCCCTATATGGCTCTCTCCTATGTCAAGTATCTAAAGCTGTCACTGAACTTCAGTAATGGCTGGGAGGAAGATATAGGGCACCTTTTGGATGAGGAATGGGCCACTATACTAGATAATGTACTTAGAGTGTCACTCTCCTCATCTCTAAAATGTATTCAATTGTTTATTATCCACCGCACTTACCATACCCCTGATAAATTACACAATTGGCATAGAAGGGACAATAAGCTTTGTCCTCTTTGTTTGGTGGACAACGGTACACTTATACACATGCTGTGAAAATGTGCAAAATTGCAAAGATATTGGTCCACAGTGATAAGTTATATTAATAGAATTTGGAACCTTAAGCTTAACGTAGACCCTAAACTCTGCCTACTCGGCTGGTTAGATGAGGAACTGTATACACCCCACACCTATATAGCCATTCTAAGGGTTCTATTTATAGCTAGAAAACATATTGCTAGAAAACGGCTCTTAGTATCATCTCCTACACATATGGAATGGGTTGCAGCCATAAAGGACTCTCTTATAAGGGAAAAATTGACATACAAACATCGAGGTAGCCCAAGGAAGTTTTAAAATATCTGGGATGCTTGGCTAGAGGTTCCTGGTTTAGCCCCCTTACGCCTGGTTCAAAATAAAATTCTTGGTGGCAGGACCTCAACGTTTGCTTAACTGTAGAAATTATTAGCCTAGCGGGTGGTGTGTGTGGCCGGAGAGAGTAGCGCAGTAGGGCTCCATGTACAACTTAAACTGTAGTGATATACTTTATATGATGGTATCTTGCTCTGCAGTGGTTGACTGTATTGTTTTGTTATACCCAACAGTTAATGTATAAATATTGTGAACCACACCCCATTGTTTAGGGGTATGTGGCACTCCTGCCCCGCTCGATGGCCCTGTTAGGGGCTGGGAGCGGAGTTGGGAGACAGGATATAATGAGGACATACACAATATAAGGTAACTCAATGACAACAGACTCAGGTATACTTTTTTTTTAGAATATGTCTCTTTATTTTACATGAAATGTTGCCTTATATACAGTATGAACGCATACACTATGTAGCCAGCTGGCTACAAGAATTTATAAATTTGTGACCTCTCAGTTATGTGATATGTTTGTTGTAAAATTTAAATCTTTATTTTCAATAAAAATGATATGATTCAAACAAAGAAATGTTTCACTCTGAAACTATCCAAATCTACTTCCACTTGAAGCAGGCTCAAGTTAACAGGTCTTACCAAGTCAAGAAAAGTTTAGTGTCTTGGCCCAGGGGAAGACACCTGTGATAGAAACATAAACTAAAATGGAACTCGAGAAGCAAGTGGACGAATTTAAGATAGAATGTAGAAACTGGAATGCAATTGCTTACTGAAATCAATTAAGAAGATTGTCAACAAGTGGTTCAAACACTCAGTAGAAAGAGACTGTAATCACCTTCTACTCCTAACTGACACTGAAGATTTCCTGAAGGCAGTCACACTACCGCTACTTGTCAGGCGACTTAGCCGCCTGACAAGTCGCGCTCCGTTCTGTACTATGGAACCGTTCTAACAGGAGCGACTCAAGTCGCTCCGACTTAGAAAAAGGTTCCTGTACTATTTTTGGGGCGACTTCAGGCGACTTGCATTGACTTCTATACAGAAGTCGTTTTGCAAGTCGGCGCTGAAGTCGTGTGCAGGTCACGTCTGTGAGTCGCGCTGCAAGTCGCGTCGCCCCTGTGTGAACGGGCACTAAAAATGTGACTGTCCTCAAGTGTATGTGGGCAACATTCAACTTTCAATTCTATGATCTATGCTTGGAATGCAGTTGACTTTACTAGCTATACGTTTTCAAAATGTTTTTTTGCTTAGTGACTGCCATTTTTTGGAACATTTATTAAAACAAACATATGAATAATGCATTTTTTATCAAGAATGTAGATTCACTGTGGTGTTTAGAATTTTTTATTTTTTAAATAAGCTTGGGCTGTCAAAGCTGTCAAATGAATTAAGCAGAAAATCTGGATGAACACAATATGGGATACAATGCTGTATTGTGCTTTTTCATGCCGGAACAAGCAACACACATAAAACATTCATTTTAGCCAGACTGTCAAGTTATTGACTCTGCTGCTCTTATACAAAACGCAAAACAATATTACTTTTTGTTCTGACATTTGTCAAAGTCAAACCTGTCAGGATGGATTTTTCACCATTTTATACACATGATCTCAATAATATGAAGACAGAGGAGACACACCTGTCATGTATGAATAAGCACAGTCCTACCTTAACAGAGGGATATTAAAAAATAATGTAACCCAAGCAAATTCATTTTTCAAATATATTTTTTATGGAGTTATAATAATACAGAAAAAGTATTATTATACAGCTTAACATGAGGATATTAAATAAAATAAAAATACATTACATAGTAATGCACATATAAAGAGTACAAGAAACAACATAGATTATGTATATATATACATATTATTTTCTGTATATATTCTCATGTGATATATTAAAAAAAAATGTAGGCCAGGCGGGGAAGGTGTTATAATGTCATACGTACCAAATTATCCAGTGGATATATATAAAAAATGAATGACAGATAACATAGCACAATGCTATCATTTTAAACGATATTATCAACAAAAGGGGGGGGGGGGGGGGGGGGTTGGGAAACAAAGAGTGGAGGAAAAAAAAGGATAAAGAAAAAAGAAGAAAAAGAACAAATGCAGAGGAGGGGGTCCCATACTGTATCACAAGGGCAAGATTACCTACAAAATAATCTAATAATAACAGAGATCTGTCAAAGAGATTATGATTATTATTAAGATAGTATGTCACCCAGGAAGACCAGGTATTTTCAAACTTTTATATATCATTATTCAGAATTCATTTTTTCTTGGATCAATTACCAATTCGTTATACTTTTTACTTGAGCCACCGTTGAGGTAGAAGACTAACCACATTTTCACCAATGTTTGCTTGGTAGCCCTAAATACAGTGCCTTGAAAAGTATTCATACCCGTTGAAATTTTCCACATTTTGTCATGTTACAACCAAAAACGTAAATTTATTTTATTGGGATTTTATGTGATAGACCAACACAAAGTGGCACATAATTGTCAAGTGGAAAGAAAATCATAAATGGTTTTCAAAATATTTTTTTCAAATAAATATATGAAAAGAGATTGTAAGCTCTTCTGAGCAGGGCCCTCTTAATCCTCTTGTATCTTATTGTATTGTAACTGTATTGTCTCCTTTTTATATTGTAAAGCGCTGCGTAAATTGCTGGCGCTATATATAAATCCTGAATAATAATAAAAGTGTGGCGTGCATTTGTATTCAGCCCCATGAGTCAATACTTTGTAGAATCATATTTTGCTGTAATTACAGCTGCATTTATTTTTGGGAATGTCTTTACCAGCTTTGCACATCTAGAGAGTGAACTTTTTGCCCATTCTTCTTTGCAAAATAGCTCAAGCTCTGTCAGATTGGATGGAGAGTGTCTGTGAACAGCAATTTTCAAGTCTTGCCACAGATTCTCAATTGGATTTAGGTCTGGACCTTGACTGGGCCATTCTTAGCCCTTGTACACACGGTCGGACATTCCGACAACAAAATCCGTCGGATTTTTTCCGATGGAGCCCACACATGGTCGGATTATCCGACAACATGGTCCGATCGGACATTTTCCGTTGGAATATCTGGCCGTGTGTACAAGAGCTAACACATGAATATTCTTTGATCTAAACCAGGGATGGCCAACCTTTTAAAGAGAGAGGGCCACTTAAGCAACTTGGTAACCGGTCGTGGGCCACAATGAGCAGAGCAGGCGGATGACAGGTCCATGCAGAGCGGACACAGCCCACTCTACTCTATGGGTCCTCCGATCCAATCGGCCCTGATGGAAGGGGATTGATCCCCTTTCTGTTTATTTCTTTTTTCTTTTTTAGTGAATCAGATTGGAGGTAGACGGGTGTAAAAGGACACAAATCTGTTTACATCTGCCGTTGCATAGAGGTGAATGGAGGGTTCGATTGAATTGGACCGGTTGTGTGAAAGGGGCCTTTCACACGAATACAGCACAGTGCACCTGTGTCTTTCCTGCGGGTTAGCTACACTTTGCCATAGACTTCTATTATATCCTGCAGGTGTGGTGCACTTTCTGAAAGCTCACCAAACCCACAAGTAATAACAGAAGTCTATGGCTTAGTGCAGGTAACCTGAAGGTGCACTGCACCTGCGGATCAGTTTGAAAGCAGCCCAGTAACCACTGTGCAGATATGCCCATATATACAGTGCAATTTTAGTAATAAACTGACCTTTAATAACAGTCTTCCATTCAGGTATCACCTGCTGTTGCTGTCCCCAGCAGAGTGCATTTGGTATCACTCCGCCTGTGGGAAGAGACAGCGCTATACAGGAAGCATCAGCTTATACAACTCTGCTCCACAGCTGCTTGCTTTGCTGACTTCATTAACAACACAGATGCTCTGGGATGGTGGGTCTGCAACCTATGATCTGGGCTTGCAAATCTGCCATCCCACAGAAGGAGGTCGCTGGCCACACCAGAGGGCTCTGCGGGCCATATGTGGCCCCTCGGTCCACTGGTTGGGCACCCCTGATTTAAACCATTTCATTGTAGCTTTAGCTGTATGTTTAGGGTCGTTGTACTGCTGGAAAGTGAACCTCTGCCCCAGTCTCAAGTCTTTAGCAGACTCTAATGCCCCGTACACACGAGCGGACTTTTCGACATCCAAACTCCGACGGACTGAGTCCGGCGGACTATCCGATCGTGTGTGGGCTGCAACGGACTTTAGCGAAGCTAAAGTCTGACGGACTTTAGAAATGAAGCATGCTTTAAATTTTCCCGACGGAACTCCGCCGGACCCGGTCCCCTTTGAAAAATCCGCTCGTGTGTGTGCTACTCCGACGGACTAAAACCGACGCTAGGGCAGCTATTGGCTACTGTCTAGGAACTTCCTACGTCGAATCCAGTCGTACGTCATCACGTTCGACTCCGTCGGAGTTTGGTGTGATGGTGTGTGGTCAAGTCCGTTCGGTCGAAAAGTCCGCCAGAACTCCGTCGGAACTCCGGCGGAACTCCTTTGGAGGTCTGTCAGACTTAATCCCTCTCGTGTGTACGGGGCATTATAGTTTTTTTTCTAAGATTTCCCTGTATTTTGCTCTATCCATCTTCCCATTAACTCTGACCAGCTTCTCTGTCCTTGCTGAAGAAAAGCATCCCCACAACATGATGCTGCCACCACCCTGTTTCATGGTGGGGATGTGTGTTCAGGGTGATGTGCAGTGTTAGTTTTCTGCCACACATAGCGTTTTGTTTTGAGGCCAATTTTTTTTTAATTTTGGTGTCATCCGACCAAAGCATCTTTTTCCACGTGTTTGCTGTGCCCCCCACATGGCTTCAAGCAAACTGCAAATGGGACTTCATATCACTTTCTTTCAACAATCGCTTTCTTTTTGCCATTCTTCCATAAAGGCCATATTTGTGGAGTGCACAACTAATAGTTGTCCTGTGGACAGATTCTACCACCTGAGCTGTGGAGCTCTGCAGCTCCTCCAGAGTTCCCATGGGCTCCTTGGCTGCTTCTCTGATTAATGTTCTCCTTGCCCAGCCTGTCAGTTTAGATGGATGGCCATGTCTTGGTAGGTTGGCAGTTGTGGCATCCTCTTTCCATGTTCGGATGATGAAATGAACAGTGTTCCGTGAGATGTTTAAAGCTTGGGATATTTTTTTATAACCTAACCCTGCTTTAAATGTCTCCACAAATTTATCCCTGACGTGTCTGGTGTGTTCTTTGGACTTCATGATGCTGTTTGTTCACTAAAGTTCTCTAACAAACCTCTGAGGGATTCATAGAACAGCTGTATTTATACTGAGATTAAATTACACACAGGTGGACTCTATTTACTAATTAGGTGACTTCTGAAGGCAATTGGTTCCACTAGATTTTAGTTAGGGTTTTCAGAGTAAAGAGGGCTGAATACAAATGCACACCACACTTATTAGATTTTTATTTGTAAAATATTTTGAAAACCATTTATCATTTCCCTTCCACTTCACAATTATGTGCCACTTTGTGTTGGTCTATCACATAAAATCCAAATAAAATACCTTTTACGTTTTTGATTGTAACATGACAAAATTGGGACAATTTCAAGGGATATGAATACTTTTTTAAGGCACTGTAAAAATATCAATAAGCGGAACTGATCAGCTGTACAGCCAGTGAAGTTTAAAAGGGCTGCTTTAGGTAACCTACTTAAGTGTTTAACCAACAGATTGTATAATATACAATAGATTCCTATACAAAAATGTTTCATTTTGGGGCATTCCCATGAAATATGATAAAGAGTGCCCACAGTCTGACAAGCCTGGGAACATTTTTAGAAATTGCAGGATTATATTTTGCCAATCTTTAGGAAGTCATATACAAATGCATAAATCATTTTATTGAATGGACAATCATTTAAATGTATTTAATTTTATTAAATTTTTATTTCATTGAAATTATAATATGATTTAGGAGGATCACTAAAAAAGAGGATTGTCTCCAAATCTGGAAAACAACAGCTCACTGTTCTACTAATACTGCAGTCACAGTATCCAATTCTAAATTACTTATGTGTTGGTAACCTAACCAAATTTCAATGGTGTTTAAGGCTAGATTCACACTGCTGTGATACAATTTTGATCTGACTTTCAGTGCGATTATGTGGTGCAGCCTGAATGTGTCACATTTACCCCTAAAGCAGGTCATCAAACACAATAGCTAGCTTCTGTGTTCTTCACCTATAGTAGCCCCCTTTCCCATAAGGCAAGGAGGCCTACCCGTACTCGGTTGCCCCCAGGTCTTATACACAATGCTATAGTGCTTGGCCACCACGCCAGGGCAGACACAATCTGAGCAAAGCAAACAGGTACTTGCAATTGGTAGACAGGCATAGTGTTTCAATGTTAGTTCAGGTACAAGACAGGCAAGGTTCAGAGTAGTCAGGGTCCAATCCATAGTCAAAAGGCAGACAGAGTTCAGAGAATAGTCGATATCCAATCCAAGGACATAAATAGGGGAATCCAAACAGCAGAGCAGGACAGACAGACAGAGAGCTTGAGCATGTATCACGCACACTATCACAAGCATGAGACTGCAAGCTTGATTGGCTTAAATCAGGTTTGGTCTCCACCCTGAGACTGGCTACATAAATCACCTTGCAGGTGGACAGACCAGGAGAAGGCATCATAGCCAAAACTAGAATGCTGGAACCAACAGCTATGATGGAGCAAGAGCGCTACACACTCCTGACTTGGACAATACTTTGAAGTGCTTTGCATATGCTATGGGGCCAAAATTATGCTGGAATTGCACCAAAGCAGCAGAAGACCTGTTTCTGAAATCACACTAATGTCACTGGAGCCTTAGACTGACCAAAAGTTGAACAATACAATGGAATACAGTATGTTAAGTGATCATTTTTTATTTGTTTGCCCTAAACCTTTATTTTTCAGAACAAGCTTATGAAAGGTCAACCCCCTTCTTTTGGTCCAAGCAGTAGTGTTGATGAGCCAAACAACCCCCCCCCCCCACACCCCACGGTTCGGTTTGCACCAGAACTTGCGAACAGACAAAATTTGTGCGAACATGTTAAAGTCTATGGGACACAAACGTATATGCAAGTTATTGCCATAAAAAGTGTGGGAATCCGGATACTGCCCCAGGGGACATGTATCAATGCAAAAAAAGTTTTTAAAACTGTCGTTTTTTCAGGAGCAGTGATTTTAAGAATGCTTAAAATGAAACAATAAAATGAAATATTCCTTTAAATATCTTGCCTGGGGGTCCCCTTAGTCTGCCTGTAAAGTAGCAAATTTTCCCCATGTTTAGAAAAGTACCACAGCAAAATGACAATTCTAAAGGAAAAAATGTCATTTAAATTTGCTTGAGGCTTTAATATATTGTTGGATCCCAGCAATATACATAAACAATCATTGAAAAAAACAGCGTGGGTCGTCCCCCCCCCGTCCCCCCCCAGTGACAGACAGCGCCACCAAACCTATGCAGATCCATTTTAACCTAATCTTTCCTAAAAGTGAATAACTAACTTACATGTGCTGGATATGTCTCACACTGGCAGAGATCTAACACCAACAAGCTCCTTGCTCCATGACTAAATTACTTGAATGCAGCATTAACTGCGTAAACTCCAACTCTAACCTTTATGCATTAACTTAGCTTGTGGTCTAATTGAACACTTTTTGGTACCACAAATCCTTAATGAAGATATTGGTCATATTCTTCCTTATTTACACAAACTTAATAAAACAATGCAAAGAGCAGTTATAAAATGCACCAACCATTGCAAATAGATTTCCATTGATCATCAAAGGATGCTTTTCATTTGGTTGTCTCAGGTTACACTTTGCACATTGCTCTTTGCCATTTTTAAGGTTATCTGTGAATTTAGAAATGTATAAAGTGCTATTGCTGACTTGTTAAAGATATGAACTCTACGACTTTCCTCTTCCTATTTTCTTTTCTGTTTATTTAGTCAGAACAAGCATGTAAGGGGATGTTGGTGTCAAAGAGAACAAGTCCCTGCCCTGCTTCTTCTTGCCATAACACCCCACCTGCTTGAAGGCCTAGACCTCCGCCATCTTGTGCCCAACTTCTTGCCATAGACCTTCCCACAACATCCCAGACCGTTAGCCTTTATATTCTGAAGAAAGGAATGTCCATACAAAAGAAGTATAGTTGCTACACTTTACTAGTGTTACATCAGAAGATGGAAATTACACATCACCTAGGCATGCTACCTGGGGCTGAGCTACCAGTGGTGACAGTACTTTGTCAATCACCTATAGTGGATAATGCGCAGCAGTCACATGTGAAAACAGCATACACCACTTCACTCTTCAGCCATCTTCCCTTTCACATCCTCCCCCCCCCCCCCCCAGGTTCTTCAGTACTCCAAGGTTCTTCAGTACTCACTCAGAGTGCTCTGGCTTGCCATATGCAGGATACACACTATGGGGGTTATTTACTAAAGGAAAATCCACTTTCCACTGCAAGTGCACTGCACGTGCACTTGGAAGTAAAGTCACTGCAGATCCAAGGGAAACATGCAAGGAAAATAAATAACAGCATTTTAGCTGGCACATGATTGGATGATAAAATCAGCAGAGCTTCTCCTCATTTCAGCTTAGATTTAGAGTGACTGCACTTCCAAGTGCGCTTTCAGTGCAGTGCAAAGTGGATTTGCCTTTCATAAATAACCCCCTATTTGTTTTGTTTTTTTGTTTAGCCCATTAGGTGGAACGAAAAAAACTGACGGATTGCTGTACTAACATAAGTGATGTTAATACAGTGCCTTGCAAAAGTATTCAATCCCCTTGGCTTTTTACCAATTTTGTTACATTACAGCCTTTAGTTTATTGTTTTTTTAATCTGAATTATATGTGATGGATCAGAACACAATAGTCTTGGCATGTGGGTATGTATTCACCCCCTTTGTTATGAAGCTCATAAAAAGCTCTGGTTCAACCAATTACCTTCAGAAGTCACATAATTAGTGAAATGATGTCCACCTGTGTGCAATCTAAGTGTCACATGATCTGTCATTACATATACACACCTTTTTGAAAGGCCCCAGAGTCTGCAACACCTAAGCAAGAGGCACCACTAACCAAACAATTCCAGTAAGGAACTCTCCAAACAAGTAAGGGATAATGTTGCTGAGACTTACAAGTCAGGGTTAGGTTATCAAAAAATATCCAAATCTCTGATGATCCCTAGGAGCACCATCAAATCTATTGTAACCAAATGGAAAGAACATGGCACAATAGCAAACCTGCCAAGAGACGGCCGCACACCAAAACTCATGGACCGGGCAAGGAGGGCATTAATCAGAGAGGCAGCACAGAGACCTAAGGTAACCCTGGAGGCGCTGCAGAGTTCCACAGCAGAGACTGGAGTATCTTTACATAGGACAACAATAAGCTGTACGCTCCATAGAGTTCGGCTTTATGGCAGAGTGGCCAGAAGAAAGCCATTACTTTCAGCAAAAAACAAAATGGCACGTTTTGAGTTTGCGAAAAGACATGTAGGAGACTCCCAAAATGTATGGAGGAAGGTGCTCTGGTCTGATGAGACTAACATTGAACCTTTTTGGCCAAAGAAAATGCTATGTCTGGAGCAAACCCAACACCTCACATCTCCCAAAGAACACCATCCCCGCAGTGAAACATGGTGGTGGCAGCATCATGCTGTGGGGATGTTTTTCAGCAGTAGGGACCGGGAAACTGGTCATAGTTGAGGGCAGTGGCGGAATTATCAGGGTCGCAACAGTCGCAAGTGCGACTGGGCCCTGTAATTCTCGGCCACTTCAGGGGGCCCATCGGCAGCCCACCCGCCGCCCGAGGGGCCCACCTGACTGTCCGGCCGGGGGTGTGCGTGTGCAGTGTTATTAATGTCAGGTTCATGCCGTCCTTCACCAGCGTGAGAGAAGTGCTCGGTTGGCTCCGCCCCCGCCTCCCTTACAGTCGCTCTGGATAGGCGGGGGCGGAGCCAACCGAGCACTTCTCTCACGCTGGTGAAGGACGGCATGAACCTGACATTAATAACACCGCACACGCACACCCCCGGCCGGACAGTCAGGTGGGCCCCTCGGGCAGCGGGCGGGCTGCCGGTGGGCCCCCTGAAGTGGGCGAAAATTACAGGGCCCAGTCGCACTTGCGACTCTGCGACACAAAAAAACCTTCAGCCAATGCAGTGAAGGCACTCTCTGAAGCAAGGAGCAGCGGAGGCACGCTTCGTGGAGGAACTTTACGTCACTCTGCAGGATTCCCTCTGCAGGATTCTGAGGAGGGGGAATCGAGGGGGAATCGATCATCATCATCGACTGATTGGCAGTAAGTCACCACCCCCCCTCCAGATTGTGCCAGCCCGCCACCCCCCTCCAGTCCCACCACCTGCCCTCCATTGCCACCAGCCCACCATCGCCCCTCCAGTACCACCCCTCCAGACTGTGCCACCCCCTGCCCTCCAGTGCCACCAGCCCACTACCCCCCCTCCAGTGTCACCAGCCCCCCCCCTCCAGACTGTTCTACCACACCCCCCAGACTGTTCCACCCCATCCCCCCCCCCAGACTGTTCCACCCCCTCCCCCCCTCCAGACTGTTCCACCCCATCCCCTCCTCCAGACTGTTCCACCCCATCCCCCCCTCCAGACTGTGCCACCCCCTGCCCTCCAGTGCCACCAGCCCACTACCCCCCCCTCCAGTGTCACCAGCCCCCCCCCTCCAGACTGTTCTACCCCACCCCCCAGACTGTTCCACCCCATCCCCCCCCCCCGACTGTCCCACCCCATCCCCTCCTCCAGACTGTTCCACTCCATCCCCTCCTCCAGACTGTTCCACCCCCCCCCCCCCCGACTGTCCCACCCCATCCCCCCCTCCAGACTGTTCCACCCCATCCCCTCCTCCAGACTGTTCCACCCCATCCCCCTCCAGACTGTTCGCCACCACCGCCCCTCCAGACTGTGCCACCCCCTCCCTCCAGTGCCACCACCCCCCCTCCAGTGCCACCAGCCCACCACCCCCTCTCCAGTGCCACCACCCCCTCCAGTGCCACCAGCCCACAACCCCCTCCAGTGCCACCACCACCCCTCCAGACTGTGCCACCCGCCCTCCAGTGCCATCACCACCCCTCCAGACTGTTTCACCACCCCCCTCCAGACTGCCACCACCGCCCCTCCAGACTGTGCCACCACCTCCCTGCAGTGCCACCCCTCCCTCCAATGCCACCACCACCCCTCCAGTGCCACCATAGTGCCACCAGCCCACCACCCCCCCTCCTCTGCCACCACCCCCCTCCAGTGCCACCACCACCCCCCTCCAGTGCCGCTACCCCCACCTCCCTCCAGTGCCACCACCCCCTCCAGACTGTGCCACCACCACCCCTCGAGTGCCACTAGCCCACCACCCCCTTCCAGTGCCACCACCACCCCCTTCCAGTGCCACCACCCCTCCAGTGCCACCAGCCCTCCACCCCCCCTCCAGACTGCGCCACCACCACCCCCCCTCCAGACTGTTCTACCACACCCCCCCGACTGTTCCACCCCATCCCCCCCCCCAGACTGTTCCACCCCCCCCCCCCCCCCCGACTGTCCCACCCCATCCCCCCCTCCAGACTGTTCCACCCCATCCCCTCCTCCAGACTGTTCCACCCCATCCCCCCCCGACTGTCCCACCCCATCCCCTCCTCCAGACTGTTCCACCCCATCCCCTCCTCCAGACTGTTCCACCCCATCCCCTCCTCCAGACTGTTCCACCCCATCCCCCTCCAGACTGTTCGCCACCACCGCCCCTCCAGACTGTGCCACCACCTCTCTCCAGTGCCACCACCCCCCCTCCAGTGCCACCAGCCCACCACCCCCTCTCCAGTGCCACCACCCCCCTCCAGTGCCACCAGCCCACAACCCCCTCCAGTGCCACCACCACCCCTCCAGACTGTGCCACCACCTCCCTCCAGTGCCACCACCCCCCCCTCCAGTGCCACCAGCCCACCACCCCCTCTCCAGTGCCACCACCCCCCTCCAGTGCCACCAGCCCACAACCTCCTTCAGTGCCACCACCACCCCTCCAGACTGTGCCACCCGCCCTCCAGTGCCATCACCACCCCTCCAGACTGTTTCACCACCCCCCTCCAGACTGCCACCACCGCCCCTCCAGACTGTGCCACCACCTCCCTGCAGTGCCACCCCTCCCTCCAATGCCACCACCACCCCTCCAGTGCCACCATAGTGCCACCAGCCCACCACCCCCCCTCCTGTGCCACCACCCCCCTCCAGTGCCACCACCACCCCCCTCCAGTGCCGCTACCCCCACCTCCCTCCAGTGCCACCACCCCCCCTCCAGACTGTGCCACCACCACCCCTCGAGTGCCACTAGCCCACCACCCCCTTCCAGTGCCACCACCACCCCCTTCCAGTGCCACCACCCCTCCAGACTGTGCCACCACCCCTCCAGTGCCACCACCCGCCCTCCAGTGCCACCAGCCCTCCACCCCCCCTCCAGACTGTGCCACCACCACCCCCCTCCAGACTGTGCCACCACCACCCCCCCTCCAGACTGTTCCACCACCCCCCCTCCAGACTGTTCCACCACCCCCCCTCCAGACTGCCACCACCGCCCCTCCAGACTGTGCCACCACCTCCCTGCAGTGCCACCCCTCCCTCCAATGCCACCACCACCCCTCCAGTGCCACCATAGTGCCACCAGCCCACCACCCCCCCTCCTGTGCCACCACCACCCCTCCAGACTGTGCCACCCCCCTCCTGTGCCACCACCACCCCCCTCCAGTGCCGCTACCCCCACCTCCCTCCAGTGCCACCACCCCCCCTCCAGACTGTGCCACCACCACCCCTCGAGTGCCACTAGCCCACCACCCCCTTCCAGTGCCACCACCACCCCCTTCCAGTGCCACCACCCCTCCAGACTGTGCCACCACCCCTCCAGTGCCACCACCCGCCCTCCAGTGCCACCAGCCCTCCACCCCCCCTCCAGACTGTGCCACCACCACCCCCCCTCCAGACTGTGCCACCACCACCCCCCTCCAGTGCCACCAGCCCACCACCCCCTCTCCAGTGCCACCACCCCCCTCCAGTGCCAACAGCCCACAACCTCCTCCAGTGCCACCACCACCCCTCCAGACTGTGCCCCCCACCCTCCAGTGCCATCACCACCCCTCCAGACTGTTTCACCACCCCCCTCCAGACTGCCACCACCGCCCCTCCAGACTGTGCCACCCCTCCCTCCAATGCCACCACCACCCCTCCAGTGCTACCATAGTGCCACCAGCCCACCACCCCCCCCTCCTGTGCCACCACCACCCCTCCAGACTGTGCCACCCCCCTCCAGTGCCACCACCACCCCCCTCCAGTGCCGCTACCCCCACCTCCCTCCAGTGCCACCACCCCCCCTCCAGACTGTGCCACCACCACCCCTCGAGTGCCACTAGCCCACCACCCCCTTCCAGTGCCACCACCCCTCCAGACTGTGCCACCACCCCTCCAGTGCCACCACCCGCCCTCCAGTGCCACCAGCCCTCCACCCCCCCTCCAGACTGTGCCACCACCACCCCCCCTCCAGACTGTGACACCACCACCCCCCCTCCAGACTGTGACACCACCACCCCCCCTCCAGACTGTGACACCACCACCCCCCCTCCAGACTGTGACACCACCACCACCCCTCCAGACTGTTCCACCACCCCCCCTCCAGACTGCCACCACCGCCCTCCAGTGCCACCCCTCCCTCCAATGCCACCATCCCCCCTCCAGTGCCACCACCCCCCCTCCAGTACCACCAGCCCACCACCCCCCCTGCAGACTGCCAACACCACCCCTCCAGACTGTGCCACCACCACCCCCCCTCTAGTGCCTCCACCACCCCTCCAGACTGCCACTAGCCCCCTCTAGTGCCACCACCACCCCTCTAGTGCCACCACCACCCCTCCAGACCCCTCCAGACTGTGCCACCACCCTTCCAGACTGTGCCACCACCACCACCCTTCCAGACTGTGCCACCACCACCATCCCTCCAGACTGTGCCACCACCACCACCCCTCCAGACTGCCGCCACCCCTCCCTCCAATGCCACCATCCCCCCCTCCAGACTGTGCCACCACCACCACTCCTCCAGACTGTGCCACCACCACCACCACTCCTCCAGACTGTGCCACCACCACCACTCCTCCAGACTGTGCCACCACCACCACTCCTCCAGACTGTGCCACCACCACCACCCCCCTCCAGACTGTTCCACCACCCCCCTCCAGACTGTTCCACCACCGCCCTCCAGTGCCACCCCTCCCTCCAATGCCACCATCCCCTCTCCAGTGCCACCACCCCCCCTCCAGTACCACCAGCCCACCACCCTCCCTCCAGACTGCCACCACCCCTCCAGACTGTGCCACCACCACCCACTCCAGTACCACCGCCACCCCCTCTCCAGTACCACCACCATGCCACCCACCTCCAGTACCACCGCCACCCACCTCCAGGACAACCATGCCTCTCCAGTACCATCGCCACCCTCCTCCAGTACCACCACCCACCCTCCGGTACCACCGCCACCCCTCTCCAGGACCGCCACCCCCCTTCAGTACCACCACCACCACCCACCTCCAGTACCACCACCACCCCCTCTCCAGTACCACCACCATGCCACCCACCTCCAGTACCACCGCCACCCCTCTCCAGGACCATCATGCCTCTCCAGTACCATCACCACCCTCCTCAAGTACCACCACCCAGCCTCCAGTACCACCGCCACCCACCTCCGGTACCACCGCCACCCCTCTCCAGGACCGCTACCACCTTCAGTACCACCACCGCCACCCACCTCCAGTACCACCATCAGCCCCCCTCCAGTACCACCACCACCACCCACCTCCAGTACCACTGCCACCACCTCCAGTACCACTGCCATCCCTCTCCAGGACCACCACCGCCACCCACCTCCAGGACCACCATCCCCCTCCAGTACCACTGCCACCCTCCTCCAGTACCACCACTGCACTGGTGACACAGGTTTCACTCGGGACACAGGCTGCACAGAAATGTTTTACTTTGTTCTACAGTGGAAAAAAATATAGTATCAAAATCATGCTTTTCGGGGGGGGGGGGGGGGGGCCCTTCCTGATTTCTTGCATCGGGGCCCTGAGGTTTCTAGTTACGCCTCTGGTTGAGGGAAAGATGGATGGTGCTAAATACAGGGATATTCTTGAGGAAAACCTGTATCACTCTGTAGAGATTTGAGGCAAGGATGGAGGTTCACCTTCCAGCAAAACAATGACCCCAAACACACTGCTAAAGCAACACTTAAAGAGGAAGTAAACCCTGATGGGTTTACTTCCTCTTTTTTTCCCTGCAAAGGTAAAGCATAATGGACTACTATGCATCGCATAGTAGCTCATTATGTGTCACTTACCTGACACAGGAGCCAGCGAAGTCGCCGCTGTCCCCTGTAGTCCGCCGCATCCATGTTGCTGGTGGCGTCTCGCAGCTCTGACGAATCACAGCGGCGCAGCCGCGATGACGTCACTCCCGCGCATGCGCACGGGAGTCGCGTCTCGCAGCTCCGCCGCTGCCATATGGCGAAGCCGCGATGACGTCACTCCCGCGCATGCGCACGGGAGTCGACAAATTAGGCAAATCCATTCTTGGATTTGCCGCATTTAGTGCGCCTGCGCGCCGCTGTCTACGGCGCATGCGCCGTAGACAGCGGTGCCCATTTTCGGGCAAATATCTCCTAAACCATATAGGTTTAGGAGATATTGCTTGGACCTACAGGTAAGCCTTAATCTAGGCTTACCTATAGGTCCAAGTTGTTTGGAAGGGTTTACTTCCTCTTTAAGTGCATTAAGGGGAAACATGTAAACATGTTGGAATGGCCTAGTCAAAGCCCTGACCTCAATCCATTAGAAAATCTGTGGTCAGACTTAAAGATTGCTGTTCACAAACGCAAACCATCCAACTTGAAGGAGCTGGAGCAGTTTTGCAAGGAGGAATGGTCAAAAATCCCAGTGGTAAGATGTGGCAAGCTCTTAGAGACTTATCCAAAGCAACTTGGAGCTGTGATAGCCACAAAAGGTGGCTCTACAAAGTATTGACTTTAGAGGGGTGAATAGTTATGCACTTTGACTTTTTCTGTTATTTTGTTGTGTAAATTAAATTATGCAAATTCTCAAACAATCCATGTTAATTCTAGGTTGTGAGGAAACAAAACATGAAAAATGCCAAGGGGGTGAATACTTTTGCAAGACACTGTAGTTCTGCAGACATGCTTGGCCAATCCATCACCTTTACCCTCAGCTTTTTTAGCAAGGCAATGGTCATCTTGGAGGTGTGTTTGGGGTCGTAATCATGTTGCAATACTGCCTGGCGGCCCAGTCTCCAAAGGGAGGGAACCATGCTCTGCTTCAGTATGTCACAGTCACAGTACATATTGTCATTCATGGTTCCCTCAATGAACTGTAGTTCCCCAGCACTCATGCAGCCCCAGACCATGACACTTCCACCACCATACTTGACTGTAGGCAAGACACACTTGTATTTGTACTCAGTGCCGAGACGAAGTCATCCGGTACCCAGGGCAAAGATGGAAAAATACACCCCCACGGTTGTGAAAGCTACTGCGCCTACAAATGATGGAAATACTGAAAAAAATAATTTATACTGGTATTGATGGTAACCAGCGACGTATGCATGGTTCACACTGGGGCGACTAAGTTGCCTGGCAGGTCACTCTCTCGAAAGCAAAATTAGTGTGAATGAGCCCTAAGGCTTTAAGGTGAAGCAGAGAGACATTACACACCGATCCTGCATTCTTTTCTCCCAGGTAGAGATCTAATGTAGGAAACAGGATTTCTGCTGGTTTAAAGGAATGCGAATCCGTGTTCTGTCCTTCTGATGATGAAGATCTTTCACAGCCCGGTGTCAGGAGGAACATGAATAGATTGTAAGAGTATGTCTTCCTCGGATCCTGTTCCCCTCTCTCTCTGCTGCCTGCACTAAACAACCAACCTACCATGCTTCTGCCCCTCACCCTATCACTGACTCTCCATGCTGCTGTTTTCTATTCCTGAAGCAAAGGAAAAAAACTCACTGTGACTCAGAGGATCAGGGAGGTCATTTTAGCCATTTCCATCTCCTCTGGAACTGCTGCTTAAAGTTGTCCAAATCTGGCGGCAATGGAAAGGGGAGGGGCTGGAGTAGCACAATTGGCTAAGAATTAGCATGTGACTTCACAGATCCCTCCCTATGCTGACCAAGCACTGGTATGACATCATCCTGCATCTCCTTGCTGTGCTGTGCTGTGCTGAGTTTTGCCAGCATAGCTTTCTAAGCATACACAAGCAGGGGCACGCTGGGAGTGGGAGCGCTGCTCGCTTCAGGAGCCGTGTCTGCTGCAGTCATTATGACAAGCAGGAGACCTGGTCTGTGCTTCAGTTGGCAGCAGATGGGCGGCCTGGCTGTGCAAGCGCCCCTCGCACTAACATTGGAGTCAGCGAGGAGGGGGAGGGGGGAAGAAATCCACTGCAGGAGCTTGCTTGTGAGATTACTCCGCCTGAAAGAGAAGTGTGAGGCAGGGCAGGACTGGTCTCAGGCTTGTGCCGGGTGCAGGAGCGCACTCGACACATGCTGTTGTTATCTATGTAGTGCGGCTGGTACACCAGCACTTCTACTGTGCCCCCTTCCTCCAGTAAATGGTCCCGCCCAGGGCATCCACCCCTTCCACCCCCCTTGTACCAGCCCTGTTTGTACTCCTCACCTGGTTGCCGCCACACACGCTTGACACCATCTGAACTAAATAAGTTTATCTTGCTCTCATCAGACCACAGGACATGGTTTCAGTAATCCATGTCCTTAGTCTGCTTGTCTTCAGCAAATTGTTTGCAGGTTTTCTTGTGCATCACTTTTAGAAGAGGCTTCCCTCTGGGACGACAGCCATGCAGACCAATTTGATGCAGTGTGCGGCATATGGTCGGAGCAATGACAGGCTGACCCCCCACCCCTTCAACCTCTGCAGCAATGCTGGCAGCCCCCATACATCTATTTCCCAAAGACAACCTCTGGATATGATTCTGAGCACCTGCACTTCACTTCTTTAGTTGACTATGGAGAGGCCTGTTCTGAGTGGAACCTGTCCTGTTAGACTGCTATATGGTCTTGGCCACCATGCTGCAGCTCAGTTTCAGGGTCTTGTCAATCTTCTTATAGCCTAGGCAATATTTATGTAGAGCAACAATTATTTTTTTCAGATCCTCAGAGAGTTCTCTGCCATGAGGTGCTATGTTGAACTTCCATTAACCAGTATGAGAGAGTGAGAGCGATAACACCACATTTAACACACCTGCTCCCCATTCACACCTGAGACCTTGTAACACTAATGAGTCACATGACATTGGGGAGGAAAAATGGCTAATTGGGCCCACTTTGGACATTTTCACTTAGGGGTGTACTCACTTTTGTTGCTAGCGGTTTAGACATTAATGGCTGTGCGTTGCGTTATTTTGAGGGGACAGCAAATTGACACTATTATACAAGCTGTACACTCACTACTTTGCATTATAACAAAGTGTAATTTCTTCAGTGTTGTCACATGAAAAGATATGATACAATATTTACAAAAATGTGAGGGATGTACTCACTTTTGTGAGATACTGTATATGGACCTAACTGTATACCAGCTGGGATCCCTAATATACGGATTGAAGATGAAGTGGGATAGGTTATCATATACATCGGACAAATTAAAGTATATATCAAGTTGTCCTTAAAGCAGGAATTCCGCCGTTTGTTTTTTTAAGTCAGCTACAAATACTGCAGCTGCTGACTTAAAATATGGACACTCACCTATCCAGCACACCGGCGGTGTCCGCACCCGAAGCCGATCTGTCGCTTGGCTCTTGGGTGCTGCCGCCGCCATCTTCGCAATGGGAATAAGGAAGAGAAGCCTTGCGGCTTCACTTCCCGGTTCCATACTGCGCATGCGTGAGTCGCGCTGCGCAATACGGATGGTCCCTGCTGTCTCTGGGACCCGTGTGTTTCCCAACAGACAGTGGGGAAGGGACAGAAAGTGGCGTAAATACATGCAGATTCTGCGGCTATCTCTGCCTGGAGGTGGGTGCAAATACCTGTATTATACAGGTATCTGCACCCCCCCTCCCCCCTGAAAGGGGCCAATTGTGTCACCGGAGAGGGGGGAGGGTTCCGATGAGTGGAAAATCCACTTTAGGTTGGAGCTCTGCTTTAATTTTAGAGAGCCAATTCTATACAATAACCTACATAATCTTCTTAGGAGGTACTGCAAGTCACTGAGATGAACAGGACAGGAAATGGTATAGGCAATTAATTGTATGGCGATGTGAACACAGCCTCCAATCCACATTTAGCTATATCAAAAAACAAGTAATGTAGTAAGTAAGGGACTGCTTATAAATCATGCTTATTAGCGATATTAAAAGGACTACAAGTCATTAATTGTAAAATACTACAATACTTGGTTCTTTGTTCATAGGGACAAAGTCAGACTAACATTTTCCAGCAGATCTTTATTTTAACTGAAAACAACAGATTTATCTTGCAGTTCCCGGGGATGACATGTCTATACTCAACATTGCTTTGATTACCTGTTTCTAAATATACTTTTTCATACATTGCACATCCCACTCTTAAGCCAGCTATTGTAATAATTTTATTTTTGGAACTAGCCTCATGGGGTTTCTCAGCAGTTGAACTGTTTTCCTATGCAACATGGAGGTTGTCATCTGATCTGCTTTCAGTAATCCTTTAAATTCATGCACGATGTTTTGTCCCAGCTCTTTAAAAACCCAATTGTCAAATATCTAAAATCGCGTCTTACTGGATTTCTCTTTTAAAGTGCTTCCCTAGTTACAGTTGCTGTGGAAACTAGCTCCTTAGCATCTATGCACTATACTTCAATTAAGAGGTGTGGCGGTTTATAAAATCTTAGAATGTGATATTTTTCTCTTCATGATTTTTTATGCGTTATCTGTTCACTAGGTTACAGCTTCCTTTACCAAAGATTGCCTACTTAGGTTAATGTTTACAGAAAGTTCAGGAATAAAGCCAGCCATCAATTATGTAGCAGTTAAAAAAGTGTTATGAATATTTTTTTCTCCATTGTCTCTATTCCTTGTTTTTATACCTATCATTATTGGATGAAAATTTAGCACGGAAACTATTTAAGTCTATGGGAGGTGAATGCATGGGAGGAGACTTTTTTGCCCATTTTTAAGAATAATAGGCAAGCCATTGCTGAGTAAAGGGCATGGAGATCTGGGCACTGCCACGGCTGTCATGAACCAATTAAAATAGTCTTGTAGAGTAGAGAGACGTTCTGCGGCAACATTGTAAATGCACACATTTTTTAAACAGTATGCTTTGATGGTGTCTTAAATCTGCACAATTTTCATGGACAGTAGTAATTTAATAAAGAAGTGGGGGAAGAACAGTATAGTCTTCATCTTAAAATTCCAGCCAGACCCCTATCAAGGCGTACAGCCTGGAATGCCAGGAAAAGGAGGGCAACAAGTGTGCACCCATTTTCCAGTACCAAGCCACATGCTTTTCAATATTGGTGTGTTAACGTGCAAGGGAAATCCCCCTTACAAAGCACCCTTGTATCAATGTTGAGGGAAAAGGGCCTCTTCCCCACCTCCATGTGCCCCAAAAAGGAGGCAGAGGTAATAGTAAAATAAGGGGGACTTATGCTGAAATCTGGAAGCCCTCTTCCAAGGTAATGCATAGGGAGGTGCATTAGTACTCTTTACTTATTCCCACAAACAAACTAAAAAGCTCCTAATAGAATAAAGAGCACCTTTAGGCTTTTAAGGGGCATACATTAGGCATTTAATTCCCTAAATATCTATCATATTTATTGAGTCCCTGATGTGCTGGGATAGGAGAAACACCCACAAAATGTCTTTATTTTGGAAAGCAAACACCCTGAGGTATTTTCTGAAAATTTTATTTTTTGCTAAAAGTTTTTAGAAAATGTTTTTTGCACAAAGTTTAAAATTAATAAGATATTTCTAATACATGACATAGGCATACTTAGGATTACAGCCCAAAACACATTCTTCTAATTTTTCACAGCCTAGCCACATAGGGAGGCCTACAATCTAAGGAGCACCTTCAAGCTTTCTAGAGGCATAACTTTTGCATCTAATTTCCTGACTACTGTTTACATTTTTGGAGATCATGAAGCACCAGGAAATTAGAAACACATACAAAGTGACAACATTTTGGAGAGTAAACACCCCAATGTATTTTAAGAGGCATTGTGATTTTTTTTTAAGACTTTTTCTTTTTATGTGAATGGAAATAAAGATGATTATTTTTTTTTATTTTTTACGCATACTTGTCAATTTTACCCAGTAAAGTGACTGGCCTCAGGTGATACATAGAGATTTCCCCTACATCCATCTTTCCCCTACAGCCATTTAGAGTGCAGAATTTACATAGGGTCTCCCATTGCTAAAAAGTAGGGGGTGGGGAGTTGAAGTGAGGAGAGCTGATTGGAGGAAAGAGACACACACCCTTTCACATAACACACAGGGATAGTGCTGAGACTGTCAATCACAGACTATGCCCTCCCCTGTCAACATTTTTCTCTTAGCATCAGAAAAGGTGATTTGTGCTGATAGCAGAGAAACGAGGCAGTGGACAGAAATGGCACTTAGTGATCTGTGTTAGGACAAGTACACACTATAGAGGGTTATGCTTTGTTCAAATTTATTGTGTGAGGTATATTACAACATAAGATTTTTCACACACGGTATGGACATAGCTAGAATTTCACCCCAAAACACATTCTGCTACTCCTGGGTATGGTGATACCACATAGGTGAGACGATTTCAATGTTTGGACTGATTATGTACTAGATATTGCATCAAGTATCACACAAGTCAACCAATTGTATCATAAACAGTTTACTGTAATGCTCGTTTCTATATGAATGGTCAGGGAATATTGCTTAGTGTTGCATTACCTATAGCAATCCCCGTTCCTATAAGTCCAACCTTCTAGATTACTGGTACTTAGCTGCCCTCAGGAATGCCATAATCACTGGCCAGGAAATAAAGGAGACTGAAGAAAAGAAGAGAAAAGAGTTCCTGCGGTTCCAGTAGTGCAGTTGTCCATTTGGAATGGGGGAGATTGATGTTTTGCCAAAATGTAGTCAGTGGAATGTGCAGATGGGTCAGTTCAGCTGGCAGGCAGATACATGGGCAGCAAACAGGCAATGATTAATTCAGCCAGCAGGCAGAAAGATGGTCAATAAACAGGCCTGGGTCTGTACAGGCAGCAGGCAGAGGCAACACTGCACTGGTGTGGTGGTAATAAGCATCACTGTTGCTGCCTGCACTGGTTCTGGTGATACTGTATTAATGTGGTGGTAATCTGGTTTACTGTTGATGGCTCTGGTAACACTTGCACCGGTGTGGCTAGCGATCAGGAACATTGTTGATGTCTTCCACTGGTCTGGTGACACTGGGGACTAATGTGTGGCAGCAATCAGGAATACTGTTTTTGGCTTACACTGGTCTGGGGACATTGGAAATTGTCTGGCGGCGATCAGGAACACTGTGCTCACATACACTGGTCTGGTGACACTGACTGGTGTGACAGTGATAGGGAACACTGTTGCTGACCTACAATGGTTTGGTGAGACTAGGACTGGTGTTGCAGTGATCAGTAAAACTGTTGCTAGCTGCACTCATATGGTGTGGCAGTGATTGGGACTGTTCCTAGCGGCACTGGTCTGGTGTGGTGGTGATCAGAGACACTGTGACAGGCTGCGCTATTAGGGCTAGTTCACACATGAGGTTTGTGGGAGGTATAACCTCTCAGTTGAGCTGCAATTTTACCACCCCCAACTGCGAACTCTTTAGCTGCAGAAGAAGTGGGCAGGGGTGTACACATGCCGCGCCTGTGATGCTTTGCTTTGCCATCATGGCAGGAATTATACTCCAGAGGAACACCCAATCTGATTGCAAGATCCACACACATGTGCCTGGGCTCAGTGTGTCCGTACACACCAGAACAAGACAAATAGATGGATTGAGCCGACAACACTGTAGTTCATATAAAAATTTATTGGTGACTGGTTACAGAGGGCGTTATTGTCACCCCTTTGTAACCAGTCACCAATAAAATGTCATACAGACTACAGTGTTTCTGGCCAAATCATTCCACTTGTCTAGGAATTATACTTCCTGTGAGCTTTAGTGGGCATAGTGCCTGGTGATCACGACCCATTAAATTCATTTGGACCACTTGTGCAAGGATCAAGGGGTTAAATCAGGCAGTGAGGAGACGATGCAAGGCCTCCTCACCACCTGTCAAATGGTCTATGAAGAGCAATTTGTGCTCAACTGAGTGAGCACCGCACATGTAAAAGAGGCCTTATGGTGACACTGGGGCTGATGTGGTAGTGATCAGAGACATTGTGACTAGTTGCACTGGTCTGGAGATATTGTACTGCTGTGGTGGTAATTTGAGATAATTTACTGGTATGTTCTCCCAAATCCAGGAAGCCATGGTCCAGTCATTTATATGCATTGGCCAAGCGAGACACACTAGGGTCCCGTTCAAGGGTTACCTTGAATTAGTACAAGACTACTTCTCACATGTATGGTCCCTCTACAACTTCCCACTGCTAAAATGGGACCGCAAAGTCTCTTCTCCTCCCACCAAGGTCTCACCTCCTCCAAATGGTAAGTGACACACACGGGGAAATTAAACTACAGTAGAATTTAAAGTGATTGTAAAAGTTAGATTTGTTTTCTTTTTTGAAATAACAAACTTGTTATACTTACCTCCTCTGTGAAGTTGGTTTTGCACAGAGCAGCCTGAATCCTCCTCTTCTCGGGTCACTCTTCACTGCTCCTAGCCCCTCCCTCCTTTGAGTGCTCTGGCCAGCAACTTGCTACAGGGGACACCCAAGCTGAGTCAGAGCTCATTGTATCAATTCAGACACGGGGGCCCTGACCTGCCCCCCCCCCCCTGATTAGCTGACTGACTTTGACAGCCACGGGAACTAGTGGAGCTCTTGCTCTGTCCCAGCCAAACAGGAGGAGTGTCCTGGATGGCTGAGGGGATTGTGGACATCGCTGTTGAGAGAAGGGGCTCAGGTAGATAATTAAGGGGGTGCTGGGGGGCTGCTACACACAGAAGATTTTTTATCTTAATGCATTTTTTATGCATTAAGATAAAAAAACCTTCTGCTTTTACAACTCCTTTAACTGCTGAATAACGACACTTTAACACTCTAATATAATACAGCAATAACAATAAGGTACCTGCCCACAAGCTTGTCATATTTGCCTAAATAATAGCTCTCAGAAAAGTATTGAAAATATAATTTTCAGATAATTATGTCTGTTTAAAAAGTGATCCACGCCACTTCTTAATTATTTGACAAATCACTGTTAATTCTGCTGCAACCTAGTTCATAACTCTTGTTACAAATGTGCATAAACAGTCAAACATTCGCAGTTTGATTGCAGACATTTGCAAAACAAGAAGCTGTGCAGCACTCATATAGGGTACAATGGGAACTGCAAATATTTTGCACGCATTAACATGATGCAACATTTGACCTGTGAAAATGTGTTTGTAAATGTCCCTAAGTTTCTTTTAGATATATAATAACAACACTGCACATACTTGTCGTGAAACATTTTTAGAGTTGTGCTAATTTTAAAAATATTCCTGTTGCTACAACCATTTATGATTGCCTACATACTTTCTAAAGTACATACAGCATTCACATTTGGTTCACAGAAAGAAAGAATTTAATGGCAATGTATAAATGTGTGCTGCCCCTTAGTTCCACTGCATAATATGAGCAGCATGAGCTTTTTTATCATGCTTCAAAAACACATATTTATGAAAAGCTAATGTAGGCGTTAGGTTTGACAGCCTCCTTCCCAGAATGCAATGCATACACTCACATCCTATTTTAATATATTCCTATCTCATTTTCTGTATGAGTAAACTTCAAGTTTATTATAAGCTACAGTTTAATTAATTTAATATTTAGGTTCAACGTAGTTCAAAATGCCACAAATTTGACAGTTCATTTAAATGTCATCTGTCTTCTGATCTGAATCATTGTGCTATCAGCAAATAAACCCTCTAATTTTGTATCTAAATATTTTCAGCCTAAGAAATAGTTCCCCCCGATTATAAGCACTTGTTGCAAACTATAAAACAAAGGGTACAGTAGCATAAATGTAGTTATTGTGCACTGCGTGATGGCGTACTTATCTCCAACTGAGCTAGGTTCTTTGTAGAGAGAAATGCTATATTGATATTTGTCTGTGCTACCGCAGCTAGAACAGTGGTTTGACTTTTCTGTCTGACTTTGAGTCGTGCTTGGAGTGAAAACTACTTTGCATATCTACACTGAAATACCATTTTACTTCATAAGATGTTCCCTGTGTGAAGTTATATAAAGAGAGGCCCGTAGCATGCCCCAAAAGCAATAAACAAAGGGCGGCATGACAGGGGTTTAATGGGGCTTGAGACTGGGAGTAATGGTAAGAGGGCAGGGGAGTACGTGGTTAGGTTTTTGTTAAGGAGTTGTTAAATGGTTTAGGAGATATGGGTGGAGCTCTTAGAGGAAGTGAGCTGGAAAGGAAAGGGGGGTGGTTATTCAGTTGCAGGGGAAGAGCTGGGGAATCAGCTTCTCACCCTCCCTCCCTACAATTTTGGGGGAATTTGTCGTGTGGTGGCGGGGTGCAAGGTCCTTTTAGGTCATATGGGCACTTAAAAGGTATGGTGTAGGTACCCGTCTGAGGTACGGCTCCCAGTTGGTAGGGACCCATATGAAGTACGGCTCCCAGTTGCTGGGGACCCGTTTGAGATACGGCTCCCAGTTGGTAGGGACCCGTCTAAGGTACGGCTCCAAGTTGGTAGGGACCCGCCTGAGATACGGCTCCCAGTTGGTATGGGTACCTGCTAGTTGTCTCTGAGTAGGGGGTTTCGCGACTGGAGGCGTGATAAGACTAGCAGGTACAGTTATGACTTTGGGCTACATTATCTTTTAATAAAGATATATGTTATGTTTTGTAAGGTTATTGACATGTTAATTATTGGTATTTATATTTGGTTAATAAAATGACTGCTATGGCCAATTTACTCCAGTTATGTGTAGTGTGGTCATTAAAATGACTAAGGGGTGGGGTTATTGGTATAGCAGGTAACAAGCTATGGTTAATACCATAGTCAAGGTTTGGGGCATACATTTCCCTAACCCCACCATTCCCATTATAAAGTACAAAATTAGACTGAAATACTTTCTAGTGTAGTATCTTGTTATGTATGATATTGACAGGTAAGGCTGTCAATAACTCATGTTAAAACATGACTTAAAGAGAATCTGTGACCAGGTCATAGACATTCAGGTAGTAGCATTTCCCTACATGCTTAAACTAAGCTTTCATACAAGTCCTCACTGACCTCAGTTTACCCTACTCCCTCTCCCTAAGTACTAGCTCAGTGTTAAAGTAATATTAAACCCACAGCTTTTCATCTTAATACATTGAGCACACTAAAATAAACATTTCCCAGTAAACATTTTGTTAAAATTCTTATTCCAGGTGTATTCAGGGTGATTTGCAGTGTTAAGCCCCGTACACACTATCAGATTGTCTGCTGAGTTTTTCCTTCAGATTTACCAAAACCATGTAGTAGAAGGGCCTGCCTGATTGCATACACATTGAAACTCCTAAGGTTTGACCTCATATTACATGGTTTTGGTAAATCTGAAGGAAAAACTCAGCAGACAATCTGATAGTGTGTAAGGGGCTTTAGTTTTCCGCCACACATAGCGTTTTCCTTTTAGGCCAAAAAGTTCAACTTTGATGTCATCTGACCAGAGCACCTTCTTTTACATGTTTGCTGTGTCCCCCACGTGGCTTCTCGCAAACTGTAAATCAACTTCTTATGGCTTTCTTTCAACACTGGGTTTCTTTTTGTCACTCTTCTATAAAAGCCAGATTTGTGGAGTGCACTACTAATAGCTGTCCTTTGGACAGACTCTCCCACCTGAGCTTCGGATCTCTACAGCTCCTCCAGAGTTCCCATGGGCCTTTTGGCTGCTTCTCTTAATAATGCTTTCATTGCCTAGCCCAGTGATGGCGAATCTTGAAACCCCAGATGTTTTGGAACTACATTTCCCATGATGCTCCAGTACATTGCAAAGTGCACTAACATCAAGGGAAATGTAGTTCCAAAACATCTGGGGTGCCAAGGTTCGCCATCAATGGCCTAGCCTGTCAGTTAAGTTGGACAGCCATGTCTTGGTAGGTTTGCAGTTGTGCCATACTCTCAATTTTTGTATGATGGATTGAACAGTGCTCTGTGAGATGTTCAAAGCTTGAGATATTTTTTTTATACCCAACCCTGCTTTCAACTTCTCCACAACTGTATCCCTGACCTGTCTGGAGTGTTCCTTGTCCTTCATGATGCTGTTTGTTCTCTAAAGTTCTCTAACAAACCTATGAGGGCTTCACAGAACAGCTGTATTTATACTGAGATTAAATTACACACAGGTGGACTCTATTTAGTAATTATGTGACGTCTGAAGGCAATTGGTTCCACTAGATTTCAGTTAGGAGTATCAGAGTAAAGGGGGCTGAATACAGTTTTCATTTACGTATTTAAAAAAAAATGTTGAAAAAATTTTTTTATTTTTCTTTCACTTCACAATTACCACAATTACCACAAATGTACCACTTTGTGTTGGTCTATCACATAAAATCTCAATAAAATAAATTTACGGTACTTTTTTGATTGTAACATAACAAAATGTGGAAACTTTCACGGGGTATGAATACTTTTTCAAGGCACTGTATTTAGGGAACTCCAGCTAATCCCCAGGGTGGTGTGCACAAAAGGTGGTGGGAGAGTCCACAAGTAATTGGGGGCCTGAGCAGCAGGTGCAGCGTTCCTGGATCCAGTTCAGCTTTAGGAGACCCCTGTGTGGGGGTTCTGCCCCCTGGGGCAGAAGTCTGGGAAGAAGCCAGCCAGAAGACATTGGGGACCCAGCTACGCTTAGCTGGGGAGCCTGTTTGCAAGACCTAGTCCAAGAATCTAGTTGGGTCAGGAGAAAGCTCATGGGAGAGAGCCAGGAGGAAGTTGTGGGAGAGGGCCTAAGCTGTGCAGTGATGCGAAGTGTTACAGTGTGTAGCCTTAAACTCTGGAAGGAGTACAGATTACAGTCAGCCTAGAGATCGAGTGGGACATTTCTTTTGTTCAAGTACAGCCAGAAGTGTATGCAGTGCAGCCAGCAGCTTATACAGTGCAGCCAAAGGTGGGAGAGTCCTCAGGTTTTACAGTTTCACAGTTTCAGGATATCCCATGCTTCCTACTAGGGATGGGCCAAATGGACCCCTGTTTGGTTCATACCAGAACTTTCGAACACCGCGAACATTCGGACCCTAATAACAAACCCCATTAAAGTCAATGGAACCCAAACGTCAAAAATCAAAAGTGCCCAATTTAAAGGCTTATATGCAAGTAATTGGGCATACAATGGGGTCCTGCCCTGGGGGACATGTATCAACAAAAAAGTAAATTTTAAATGAGCAGTGATTTTTTTTATTTTTAAAGTGAAAGCATAAGAATGAAAAAGTCCTTTCAATATAGTGCCTTTAGGCCGGGTTCACACCGCTGCGATGCGGGAACGCCGCAAATCCGCGGCGTTTTCCCGCATCGCATTACTCCCGCCGGCAGTTCACACTGCCCTATGCGGACGGTTGGGAGTGTCAATGATATGTTAATGACACCCCCAGATCCGTCCGCATATCGCAGTGCGATCTGCAGACTCGCACAGGAATCGGATCGCATGGTGTGAACCCCCATGTGATCCGATTCTGTTGCGGACCAAAAAAAGGGTCCCGTGCGAGTTTGCTGCGGGAGCGATGCGAATTCAGCCATACTATCTGTATGGCTGAACTCGCATCGCTACGGAGATCGGATGTGATTTGCGGTGCGAATCACATCCGGATCTCCCCCCGCAGCAGTGTGAACCCAGCCTTAGTCTACCTGTAAAGTGGCAGATCCGTACCATGTCTAGAATCTGCTGCAGCAATAATTGCATTTATAAAGTAAAAAAATGACATTTTCCCTGCAAGCTGCCTTTATTTTGCTCCGCAACAGCTGGGGAGCCAGTGCACATGATGAGGTGACAATGTAGTGGACTGGGAACAAGATTCAAGATTTTTTGGATACATTCTGGTGTCACTTTGACTTTGAATAGTAGTAACGGGTGAGTAAAAATTGGTCTTTGGGTGTCCCTATAGAAGTACTCTTGATGAAAGCAAGAATTGGCATTGCTATAAAAAAATTGCACTGATATGCACCTGTTAAACAGGTGCACAAAAATCGGTGTTTGGGTGTTAATTGTGCCCATGAAACCTATACCAAAAACATTCTTCCAGATGAAATGATTGAACCCCCTCAAAGCTAAGCAGTCTCGAAGTCCTGCAGAGATTCCACATCCCAAAAAGACTTAATTAGTGACATCGGCATCAGGGGCTTCACAGCTGGTAATCCAGGACTGGTTCATTTTTATAAAAGTCAAACAGTCCATGGAGTCTGTGGACAAACATGTTCTATGGTCAGTAACGAAACTCCTGCAGCACTGAATGCCCATTCTGAAAGCACGCTGGATGCAGGACAGTCCAAAAACTCAATAGCATACTGGGCAAGTACAGGCCAGTGGTCTATTTTCATGACCCAGTAAGTCAGTGGATCATCAGCTGGAAAGCTCTCCATCTCTGTTTTGGCCCCGAGGTAATCATCCACCATGTGATGCAGACGTTGCCGATGGCATGTGGAAGCTGACAGCCCTGGGCGGCGAAGTACTAAAAAAATTCCAAAATGCTTCCGCCTTCTCCAACGCTCCTCTCAACAGAAGACTCCAAAAAACATTTTCCACCACACTGTAACCTACTGGAGTCAGGAAAACGTTCAATAAAATCCTCTCATGTCCTCAAGAGATTTTATCTTTTGCACTCTCTGTGGGATGGGATGAGTTCTTAGACCTTCCTCTTATAACAGTGGTCAAGGAGGGTCAAGGAGGGTTGTAATCATCCTTCTCCTTTATGCCACATATTCTTGGGTCCTTTCGCAGGCTTTGAAGCATGAAGTTGCCCATGCTCCTCAAATTTGCTGAGGCTTGAGAAGCAGACTCCACTCCTCAGGGTCACTCAGGATGACAACATCTGGAACTTCCTCCTCCCAGCCACGTACTACTCCCAAGAGTCCTGGGGTTGGAAAGCCATCGCTTACAGATTGACGCATGTCTTCCTCTTCCTCGAAGCCTATGAAAGTGCCAGAATCCTCATCCTCCTCCCCTCTCTCCTCCTGTGTGTTCTGTGACATAGGAATGATGGTGTCTGGATAAAGTGCGCCTTAAGAGCAACGGAAGTCCTCCTCTTCCTCCTGCTGCTCTGCCTCCAGTGCCCTTTCCATAATGCCACACAGAGTCTGCTCCAGCAGGAACACAACAAGGATTGTGACACTGATGCATGCACTGTCACTACTCACCATCCTTGTGGCCTCCTCAAATGGTGACAATATAGTGCATGCATCTTTAATGATCAGCCATTGGGGTGGGGAAAAAAAGCCAAGGCGGCCTGAGACTGTCGTTGTGCTGTACTGGCACAAGTACTCATTGCTGACCCTCTGCTGCATGTATAGCCACTGCGGCATTCCCAAAGTTGAGTTCCACCTGGTGGGCATGTCACAAATCAGGCAGTTTATGGGCAGGTGTAATTCCCGCTGAATTTCAGCCAACCGAGCACTGGCTGTGTATGATCACCTGAAATGGCTACAGACTCTTCTGCCCTGTTTTAGTACATCTTGCAACCCTGGGTACGTACTTAGGAAATGCTGCACCACCAAATTGAGGACATGTGCCAGGCATGGCACATGTTTGAACTTTCCCTGTCTAAGGGCAGACAGGAGGTTTCAGCCATTATTGGACACCACCATTCCTGGCTCCAGCTGGCATGGTGTATCTACCTCTGGGTCTGTTTCTGCAGAGCTGCAAGAATCTCTGCTCTGTTGTGGTTCCTGTCCCCTAAACACACCAGCTGAAGCACTGCATGGCACCTTTTAGATTGACTCTGGGAATAGCCCTTTGAACACTTAGGGGGTACCTGATGTCATAGGACAATTCTGCAGAGGAGAGCATGGAGGAGGAGAAGGAGGGGTAGAGCTTACAGGTCTGGCATCATCATCACCAGCTTTATGGAGACGTGGGGGCACAACAAGCTGCAGCACCGAGCCCTGTCCTGCATCCTTTTCGAGTTGCAAGCAGCGTTACCCAGTGTGCTGTGAACTAAATATATTGTCCCTGTCCATGTTTGCTGCACCATGTGTCAGCAGTAAGGTGGATTTTATGGCTGACTGCCTTGCTTAATGATGACAGAACATTCCCTTCCACGTGATGGTAGAAAGATGGAATGGCCTTACGTGAAAAGTAGTAGCGACTGGGAACCTGCCATTGTGGTACAGCACATTGTGCGAATTAATGGAAGGGGGCAGAATCCACCAGCCTGAAAGGCAGAAGTTAGAGAGCCTACAGCTTTGACAAGCTTGCAGTCAGATGCTGGGGATGTGGGTGGCAGGGACTATATTTTTTATTTAAATGCGGCAGATAAGGCAGAGAAATTTGCTGTCTACAGCTAGTGGTGTGCTGCTGGCAAATGTGCTGCTAGGACCTCTGACACTCTGTGTTATATCATTATCCCTGTCAGTGGAGGCTGGGGAAAGGTAATGACTGGCTGAAAGGTATTGCAGGGGCAGACTGAAGTGGATAAGGAGGAGGGACAGTTTTGTGCCCCTTTTGTGTGGCTTTTAGCCAATGGGCTGAGTGGATGGACGTTAAATGCCTTGCTAGGCATGTGGTAGCCAAATGGTTGATGTTTTGCCACATTTGATGTGCCTGAGTCATAGTTGCAGATAGCAACAATGCAATCTGCTGCAGATGTGCTGAAAAAGGCCCAGACATCTGAGCTTTGGGGAGTGGGCCGGGAGATAACAGCTGCAGAATGTGATGGAATAGGATGGCTGCTTTCTACTCTTTCTTGATGTCAGCCTCCTTGCGGCTGTGCCGCCTCACCTTCAGTTTCCCTTCTCTACTCTATCTTGCACTCAAGTCGCATCAGTGACCTCATCATCATCTCCATCTTCTCCATCTTCATCATTACCACCAGAGACAACTTGGCGATACGCTGCGGCTTAGGGAAGATGAATGCCAATTTGTCTACCAGTGTTGCTCCATCTCTCTAGGCTCATGTTCCTGTCATCCTCAACCTCAGAACCAGCATCTGAATCCAGTAATGGCTGGGCATCATCAAGGAGGAAGTGGCTGATGCTGTGGTCAAATAACACAGCTGACTCCTCAATGGCTGATGTTGGGGCTATGGTAGGAATAGATGTGGACAAGGAGGCAGGTTTAATGACTCTGGCAACTTCAGGGGACTGCACACTTGTCTCTACTTGCGTGACAGAGGATGAGGAGGATGAAGAAGGTTTAGTAAGCCAGTCCACCACCTCCTCTGCATGCTGTGGCTGGATACCATGGGCAAACTCACTAAACAGATGAAATGATGCCCTGCCTGAGGACTGACCACCACGTCCATCTTTACCTGTGGACAGATTTGTTGCCTTACAGGGCCCCCTTACAGTGCCAAGAGAATGTTTGCCTCTCCTTGTTGTCATCCCAGACATTATTGGGAGGGAGGGGACGGTGCTTATAAGCAAATGTAAAGAAGAAGTTAAAATCTGTACGTAGATGCACTTTAATAAATCTAAAGAGGTGTTTGGTGCAATTTAATTTGTTTACGCACACTACACAGACACACGCCACAGATACACTATAATATACTGCAATATAATGCACCAAACGTACAGTGACACACTATATGGCGTTAAACTGGCAGTAACGCACACAGAACTATATGGCATTATACTGACAGTAACGCCTGCAAAACTATATGGTGTTAAACTGGCAGTAATGCACACAGAAATGGCGTTAAACTGTCAGGCCGCGTACACACGGGCGGACTGTTCGTCCAACTTTGTCCGCTGAACAGTGTTTCAGCGGACAGTCCGCTCGTGTGTGGGCTTCAGCGGACAGTTTCAGCGGACAGTCTGACGAACAACGTTTTTCGGAATTTCCGTGAGACTGTCCGCTGAAACTTGGTTTGAGCGGACAGTCTGCTCGTGTGTAGGCTTGTTCGGCAAACTAAGTCTTGCGCATGCTCAGAAAGAATTTACACGGCGAAGGTTGCATTGCAGTGTATCGGACGCCGAATTTCTCGTCCCATCGTACGTGCCGTTCCCGTCATCGCGCAAGTTTTCAGCGGACTGTTCGTTCGTCGTGTGTGGTCAAGTCCGTTCATGCTAATTTTGAACGGACTGTTTGTCAAACTGTTTGACGAACCTAGTTGGGCGGACAGTCCGCCCGTGTGTACGCGGCCTCAGTAACGCACAAAACTATATGGCATTAAACTGGCAGTAACACACACAGAATTATATGGTGTTAAACTGGCAGTAATGCACGCAAAACTATATGGCGTTAAACTGGCAATAACACACACAGAAATAAATGGCATTAAACTGGCAGTAATTGTAACTGCATTGTATTCATTTCATCATTCCATAATTACCATGATTGTAATATGCTGTGAATGTCCTCTTTGTCCTCATGCATGCTGTAAGCTTTTAATGCTCCTTTTTTTGTTCTTCATGGATATTTGCCTTCACTAACCTCCCCAGCATGCTATCCTGGGCCCATACACACCTAGCCTAGTCACGTAACAATGTATTTTGTCAGCTCCATTGTAGTGCTTACCCTAAACACACCTGAAAATGTATCCAAATGTTATTGTTGTCCTCAAATTCAGGCAGAGTGCAAGAGCAATAATTTTTAACCCTCCCTGCCCCCCAACAGCTAAGTCAACCAATACCAATACTCTATCTGCTGACTTTGCCAAACCCATACACACTATACCTACCTCTTTTGTGTTCATATTTATGGATGAATTCACCAAGCATGTAGTGCAAGTGCTTGCCTGAATACTTTCAAATGGTACTGTTTAAAGTTTTGTTCTCCTATTATCTCGATAGGTAATTGCAGAATGTAAAAATGTGCTTCAATTTGGACAGTGTGTATTCATATTTTTGGATTTTGACACTTCTTACCTGTCCAGTGGGCTGCCAATTGTGTAAGTAAGGAGGGGCTGGCCAAAGTAGCACACTTTATTAATGCATTCAGCTCTCAATGAAGTGGAGAGGGTTACCTGTCCAAAACATCTACCCCCCCAACCATAACATTTTTCCAATGGGCCATCAGAGGGGATGAGGAATCTAAGTTGACCTTATTCTTTTGTCTTTAAATACTCATTTCAATAAATGTTATACTTATATTGGCCAAGAATGTTTGTGTTTAATCTGCTTGCAACATTGTGTGCAAAAGTACACATTTTTTGTTTCTTGTTTGAATCCACAGTTTCCTTCCAACCCACGGGAATGGCAGACTGTGGCTTCCCAATTCCACCAGCAGTGAGACTTTCCCAATTGTGGTGGTGCGATTGAAGGGAAGCACGTCAGGATCATCCCACCACCCAACTCGGGGTCGTACTACTTTAACTATAAGGGGTTCAGTGGTATAGTGATGTTGGCGGTGGTGACAGACAATTATGAATTCATATACCTGGACATAGGGAAGAACAACCATATGTCTGATGGAGTAATCGCCCAGACAGAGTTTTGCTGGCTTCTAGAAAATGGCACCTTCAGGTTGCAACCTCTGGAGGATAACGTTGCGGGCCTTTCGTGTTTGTGGCAGATGAGGCCTTTGCTCTGGGGGAACATCTGACAAAGCTGTTCCCCATGAGGACCATGACCCCAGAGCAGAAGGTTTTTAATTAGTGGCTGGCCTGTGCCAGAAGAGTGATTGAGAATGCCTTTGGCATAATGAATGGCCAGCCGGTTCAGACTTTTCCTTATGGCCATCAACATGGCCGAATACAAACTGAATCAAATTGTGTTGAGCTGCTGCATTCTGCACAACTTCCTTCGCAAGAATGTAGCCAGACCTGCAGAACCGACATCACTGACGGCACTCAAAAGTGGCCGTCCTGGCTTGCCCCCCCAAAGCACCCACGAAGTCTGGAAAAACTATGTCGATTACTTCATGGGTAGGGGGGCAATTGATTTACAAACAAATCTTGCAGCTGTATAATAATTTTTTTTTAAAAAAAACTCATATTTCATTTGAATTACTGTTTGTGTTTCTTATCTGTCTCCTAGGTTCTCAAATGGTGTTTTATTTTTGGCCATTTTCTTCAATAGTGCAAACGTAACTTATTTGATACATGAGGTGACAATTTCTTCTTCAGCTAACTATTATGTTGTGCTGTGAGTCTGATACACACACACAATGTTATTTTTGTTAATGTATGTAAAGCATTAAGGATAAAAATAATCATCCTTTTCAACTCCATGAATTAATTGCTCGTAGTCCCTAAAATGGCATGATTTTGGCACATTTTACAACACGGTGGGGGTTATTTACTAAAGGCAAATCCACTTTGCACTACAAGTGCACTGTGCATTTCCTCCTCTTACATTTGGATGCATGGACTCTGAATTAATATATTTTTAATATATATCTATTATTATGGACTTTCGTGTGCTTCTGAACATTTATACCCATTTTGCCAGTTACCTGCGCCTTTACTTGTATACTATATAGTGCACTTGTAGTGCAAAGTGGATTTGCTTTTAGTAAATAACCCCCATTGTCACTGTAACTACACCAACTTAAAAAATAAACTTGAGCATTGAAATAAGAGGCCACACATTATTGAGTATAAAACATTTTACTCCAAGCACATTCACATGTGCGTTATAAATGGTTTTGGAACAAACCAACATCTTGGTGACATCTTGGTGACATGTATGTTTGACATAAATTTGCCTTTTTTGGGGGCTAAACAGGCATGTTTAAAAAAATAACATACACATCCCCAACTCAGGAACTTCCAAAGTTCAACTTTGCTACAGTGAAGGCCATATGAGACATTAGTATGTCAAAACTCTGTTGATTTTGCCTTCATCAGATGGGATGATCTCACCCCTCTAAAAGCCACATTTTGAAGATGCACACAATTTGTCACTCAATATTTGGATTTCCCTTATGATCCCATGCCTAAAATCTGTGTATTTTCCCTACATCTATTTTGCTAAAGCCACAAGACACACAGTGTGTCAACATGTGCTATCTCCCATCATGGGATATCAATGTACGCGTTTTGTGGGTGCAACCCCTTCCTCCAAACTAAAGTAGGTGAGAGGAAGGGGTTTCACCCCTGAAACACGTCCATTGATCCCCCATGATGGGAGTTAGCACATGTTGACACACTGGGGCTTATTTCAGAAAGGACAATCCACTTTGCACTAAAACTGGACTTGCACTGGGACACCAACATAGTTGTAGATAAGAATGGTGTTGTGGTAACTTGACACACAAAATGAAAAAACAAATTACTACGGAGATCACTAGATCAGTAGGAAAAAAAAATATTATGGAGATCACTAGAAAAACAAACAAACAAAAAAAAAAAACAGTATTCTGAAGATCACTAGAAAAAATATATATATTATGGCGATCACTAGAAAAAAAATATTATTCTGGAGATCAAAAAAAAAAAAAACGCACAAAAAAAATATTATGGAGATCACTAGAAAAAAATGTTTATGTTTATCAGAACTCTGTGAATATCAGCAGCAAAGCAACTTCATTATTATACCGTTATAAAGAAGAAGAGAATGCATTGCATTGAGAGATTTCATAATTTGCCACGCCACGAATGTGATATCTCCATTACGAACACTAGTTTTACAAGACCGAGCGCTTCTGGCTCATCCTTGATTCTGTGCATGCGTGTTCGTACTTTGGACTTTTGTGCGATGGACTTGTGTACACACGATCGGAAAGTCCAAAAAACATTTGTTGGCAGAAAATTTGAGAACCTGCTAGCCAATATTTTTTTTGTCAGAAAATCCGCCAACAAATGTTCGATGGAGCATACACATGGTCGGACTTACCGCCAACAAGCACACATCCAACAATTCCTGTCGGAAAATCTGATCTTGTGTACACAGCATAACTCTCAAAGTTATGTACCAGAGAGAGTGCAAAAGAATTACCAATTGGTAAGACAATACAGGATTGGAAGCAGCTTACAAGACATGAGTACAAAGTGTTAAACGATTTTGTTCAATTATTGGTAGAAAATGGTGACAAGGATATTGGTGAGATTGTCAAGCATGCTCAGATGAAGGGAGTAATGATATTCTATTTTGTAAAGACTGATAAAAAAAGTCAGAGTTTTCCCACCACTACAGACTATTCCCAGTATTGTTGACTTTTTTAAGACAAGTGTCAGGAAATGTTCCATCTGCTGATCATATCTGTCTTTTGGCATGCAGTACTGAGGTCCACCAGCAGGTGTCTCCTGACAGTTTCAAACTGTCAGGAGAGCTTTTCCCTGCTGGTGTTATGTCATCTTTGGGCTGCAGTACTGGCGCCCACCAGCGGATGGATCCTGGCAGTGTGGAGCAGACAGCACCTCCTGCAATCAGGTGTCACTTGAGGCCAATCACAGGCCTATAAATATCTTGCAAGCATTGACATGTTTGCCTTGGTATTGTCCTTGTGCTCTGACCTGCTGCTTGTGATCCTGATCCTGATCCTGATTCTGAACCTGATTCTAAATCTGTTCCTGTGCCCTGAACCTGTGACCCGTGTTTCTGATCCTGTTTCCCTGTCCTGGTCCCTACCCCTACTATCTGCTGATCTCCCTGTGTATGACCTTGGGCTGGCTTGTGTCTCTGATTCTGGACTGCCCTGTGTTTATCTACTGATCCTCTGTACATGACCCTGGTCTGCCTATCATTTACGATCCTGGTATTTCCCATTTATTGTACATATCTGTCTGTTGTTATTTGGGGGTCTCTGTTGGTTGATTTATTGCACTGTGTGGTTGTACTTATATTATTCACTTTCCTTAATAAATCATTATATTTCACTTATACACGTTTGGGTTTCCTCTGTTGCAGTCCACACAGTTCTGGTCTTATCTGATATATGACAGAATACCAAGGCCATCCCTGACCAGAAGTGGCTACACAGAGGAACCATCTTGGTTCAGGTTGCTTACTGAAATGAATTTAGAGGTGATTCGTTATTATGCTTTGCTGGCGTCTGAGAGTAGTGACTATCTCCGCCAGACACTGAAAGAGTGGACCAGTGATCAGCTGTTGGAAACCATTCGTTTAGCTCACTCCTGTGTTGATCTGGGCTGTATGCTGTTCGGGGATGTTCAGCCATTAATTCAAATCTGCACAGAGCTGGCCCTGCCCTGCATCCCGGGGGGCCAGGATGATTTTTCTCCCCCCTTCAGTATAAATCAGGTCACATCACTGGTATGGCTTCTGGAAGATGATTCCCCTTACTTTTTTGAGCATTACACAGCCTGTTCCCAACAGATGATAATAGAATGTGTTGATTCTGTACAATCCCTTGTCAGACAGGCAGTATATAACCTGCAGTTTGTACAACCACTACTTTTAGCATGGTCTGGTATTTTGCAATTAGCCACAGCCAGCCCACAACAAACCATCTCTGCTACCAAACACCTGCCTGCCCAAGAGTCTATTCCTCCATCACCTATGGCAACCTCAGTTTCAGCCCAATATACTCTACTCCCCACCAAATAATACCCTGTTTCTTCCTGCTGCACATATCCTGCCTTTAATCCAACTGCCTCTTTCCCGTGGCCTACTATCCCTCAAGAACTTCCCCCAGCCACTGTTACCTATTCCCTGCCATATCCCAGCCCTTCATTTCAGTATGCCTCACCTCCTACCTACAGTCCTACAGCCACCTACAGATCTCCATCAGTTAAGCCAAAGAAGAAACAAAAGTTCTTCCCCACTCACACGATCCTGCCAGTAACCCAACTTGTTTCCACACCAACCAACCTGTTCCAGTCTGATGTCTTCCAGTCTGATGTCCCGCCTTCCAGTCTGATGTTACGGTCTTCCAGTCTGATGCCTTCCAGTCTGATGTCCCGGCCTTCCAGTCTGATGCCTTCCAGTCTGATGTCCTGGTCTTCCAGTCTGATGCCTTCCAGTCTGATGTCCCGGCCTTCCAGTCTGATGTCCCGGCCTTCCAGTCTGATGTCCCGGCCTTCCAGTCTGATGCCTTCCAGTCTGATGTCCCGGCCTTCCAGTCTGATGCCTTCCAGTCTGATGTCCCGGCCTTCCAGTCTGATGCCTTCCAGTCTGATGTCTCGCCTTCCAGTCTGATGCCTTCCAGTCTGATGTCCCGGCCTTCCAGTCCGATGCCTTCCAGTCTGATGTCACGGCCTTCCAGTCCGATGCCTTCCAGTCTGATGCCTTCCAGTCTGATGCCCCGGCCTTCCAGTCTGATGCCTTCCAGTCTGAGGCCTTCCAGTCTGATGTCCCGGCCTTCCAGTCTGAGACCTTCCAGTCTGATGTCCCGGCCTTCCAGTCTGAGGCCATCCAGTCTGATGTCCCGGCCTTCCAGTATGATGTCCCGGCTTTCCAGTCTGAGGCCTTCCAGTCTGATCTGCCTGACGTCCCAGTGCCTGCTTTCCAGCCTTACGTCCCAGTGCCTGCTGTCCAGCGTGACGTCCCTGCCTTCCAGCCTGACGTGCCGCTGCCGGCCTTCCAGCCTGATGTGCTGCTGCCGGCCTTCCAGCCTGACGTGCCGCTGCCGGCCTTCCAGCCTGACGTGCAGCCGCCTGCCTTCCAGCCTGACTTGCCGCTGTCTGCCTTCCAGTCCGATGTGCCAGATTCCTGGTCCGATGAGTTCCTGTCTGCTGTCCAGCCTGAGGTGTTCCTGTCTGCTGTCCAGTCTGAGGAGTTCCTGTCTTCTGCTCAGCCTGAAGTGCCCGCTGCTCAGCCTGAAGTGCCCGCTGTCCAGCTTGAAGCGCCTGTCAGGAGAGCTTATCCCTGCTGATGTTATGTCATCTTTGGGCTGCAGTACTGGCGTCCACCAGCGGATGGATCCTGGCAGTGTGGAGCAGACAGCACCTCCTGCAATCAGGTGTCAGTTGAGGCCAATCACAGGCCTATAAATAGCTGGCAAGCATTCACATGTTTGCCTTGGTATTGTCCTTGTGCCCTGACCTGCTGCTTGTGATCCTGAGCCTGATTCTGAACCTGTTCCTGTGTCCTGAACCTGTGACCCGTGTTTCTGATCCTGTTTCCCTGTCCTGGTACCTACAACATCTGCTGATCTCCCTGTATATGACCTTGGGCTGGCTTGTGTCTCTGATTCTGGACTGCCCTGTGTTTATCTACTGATCCTCTGTGCATGACTCTGGCCTGCCTATCGTTTAGGATCCTGGTATTTCCCATTTATTGTACATATCTGTCTGTTGTTATTTGGGGGTTTCTGTAGGTTGATTTATTGCACTGTGTGGTTGTACTTATATTATTCACTTTCCTTAATAAATCATTATATTTCACTTATACATGTTTGGGTTTCCTCTGTTGCAGTCCACACAGTTCTGGTCTTATCTGATATATGACAACAAGCAACAACAAAAATTGAAAAATGCTCTGATTTCAAAGCAGAGTCTATACTCAGGATCAGGAACAACCTCAGGCATTAACTTGATTAGGTAATAATGACAAAATAGTTACAAAAAACCTCAAACAAGGAAGGCAATAACTTGGTTAACTACAGCAATTTTTTTTCTTTTTGAAAGCCGATGGCGTGCAAAGCACACTCAAAAACTTCACCCGGTGCCCAAAAAAATATGCACACACATAAAGAATGAAACACAAAAAAGTGCAATGAGTAAATAAGCCCTCTGAAATCAGAGGGCCTTGCCCTGAATCCCCCGGGGCGTTAGGCTCCTGACAGGGACAAGGGTACTTAAAACGTGGTCCATCTGGCAGAAACCAGACAGACCCCTTTCTTTGGAAGGTCTGCCGAAACAGACCCACCCAAGTACTAGGTACTAGGTGGGGCTCCCCCGAAGGGAGACCCCATGAGAGAGAGGGAACTAAGCCAGAAGGCCATGTCCACCCCATCCCAAGACTTTCAGGGCAGGCCTGAGGACTTGCTACCCTACTCATCACACGTGCAGTGTACAACATAAAAATACGAAAACATGACACACAAAGGAAATAAAGTGGGGGGGGGGAATAAGTGGAGAGGAGAGTGTAAAACAATGACCAGGCCAGAAATAAAACATTCCCCTGGTCCCAGTCAAAAGGCCCATCCCAAGAGGCAGGTGCTAAAAAAGCATGTTATATGGTGCAGCGACCGTGGTGCCATAAATCAAAGTGACCCTCACTCACAGTGATTGTACGGCACCCCTGGACTGCCACTCCAGGGGCACATACTCCATAGGCTTTCAAACCCCAACCCCGACCAACAACCCAGACCACAGCAGCCCCCACTCCAGTAAGTTCTATCCTGAAAAACTGTCCAGAGCTAGAGCTACCCCAATCTAGGCCACAAGGCCAGGGACCTGACCCTCTGGGTCAGACCAAAATGCAGCACCCATCCTCACCAGGAGCCCCCTTCCCGACAGCTCAGACTCAGGCCCTACTGATGCCAGTATAGATGCCCAGATGCTGACCCCTACCGAAACTGCCCTTCCGGGTGCAATGACACCACTGGATTTGCCTCTGCCCTCCCCACACTCGGGAGTGACATTAGCGCCTCCTCTGGCAACTGATAAGAACAGATACTACACTTGATCTTATCCAAAAGGCAGAGAAGCGAGCAGGACGAGGACAGTGGGGAGCACTGCCAGGGAAGTCATTCAGGAGGTCCATTCCGGGTTTGATGAGTGAAAAGCACAGTGAGAAGTCCTGGGAGAGACATGCCAGGGTTGGATGTGAAGCCAAAGGGAGAGACTGTGGTGTAGTTGAAGTCAAGTTGCTGCAGCCAAGAGGGTTGGCAGGTTTGCACCAGACTTTCTGGGATCAGTAGTCCACCAAGTTTCTGTTAGCACAAATGTCCTTTTCCATTGCTATTTTGTTGCTACACCAAAGGGGATTGCAGGCCTCTGCCAGCAAATGGCTATTATTGAACTTTTGGGACTTATTCAGAGTAAGGCCTACCCTTGTGCTAACGATAACAGGAATCTAGGGTTGTACAGTAGAGAAAACAAAGTGATCTCAAGTAGTGTGCTGGAGGAGTGTGAAGCTCTAGAGACTGTCAATATAGTTCAAACAAGCAAGATTCATTATTTGGGCATCTCATGTCCCCTTTCCCCATCTTAAGTTTAATCCCCTAAATAAAATAACAAAAAAACAAGCTAAAGGACTGTTCATTGACTGGCAAAGTGTGTCTGAAGTGAATGCCTGGCCAAAAAGGGTGACGTGTGGAACTACTACATGCAGCGACCCCACGGGGGCACCGCTACATGGTCTACAGAATTTCCTGTATATCTGCTACCAGTTCCTGTATCTGATCTCCTGTTGCTGACCTGATCTGCATAGACCATGCTAGATTTCTGCCTGTAATGACCCCTGACTTGCCTTTGATGACGTCTCTGCCTGCTCCCTTTGCCTACCTGCCTTACCATTACTGACCCTGGTCTGGACTCTGACTACTCTCCTGTCTGTTGTTTTACTTCTGATTTGCCTGCCAGTTACTGGCCTGGCTTGCCTGTGCTCTGCCATCCATCAGCCTGCCAAATGCCTACTGTCTGTCTGCCAGTGACCTGCCAGCCTTTTATATTTGTCACTCAGCATCCTCGGTCCAGCCTGTATCTGGATATATACAGATGACTCTTCTGCATCTGTTACTGCAAGAACTGTCAGGCACTCGTGCCACTTTGAGCTCTTGAGCCTCCTGTTACCTTACTAGGAGTACTGAGCCAGAGGTATAAAAGGCACCTACCTCTCCACCTCAGGCTCCATCTCCAGGTACATGATGACATCTTAGACAACATATGAACAGTTTATCCTTACATGAAAAAGATATGATACATCTTCTGTAAATAATTGAGGGTCTACATATACGTACATGACAATGCATGGTTGTTTTTGTCAGAAACCACGAACCAGACTGAGACAGAAATACAGTAGAATCACACTTGTTTATTAATAGAAAATAAAAAGGTAAATAGAGTAAGCATAGTCAAAGCATAGCCAGAGTCCCGTAACCAGATCGGGTAATCAGCCAAGCCAGAGTTCAGTAACTAGATTGGGTAATCATCCAGGCCAGAAGTCAGGGATCCAAGTAGAGGAACAGCAAGCAGGATAAGGAGCCAGAAGGGATGGCTTTAAGTAGGCAGGACTGACAAGCAGAATCAACAACAGCTGAGTAACTGTGGAGAGAGATGGGAGTTAGCAATTAACCGACAGCTGAGCGGCCAGTTCAGAGAAGGAAGGGCTAAGCCCAGCCCTGACAGTTTTCCATTCATATCGCGGTTCTTTACAGCAGCATACCACATTCAAAAGGCCTTAAGATAGTGAGAGGGTGAGACCAATGGCAATATATTACCTTTGTGCTTCAATTACTAGACTTTATTTTTTAACATAATATCTTTACATTTGATAGCTCCCACTACCTCCAAGTACAAGGCATCACAATGGGCACTTTTTATGTTCCATTCTACTGCAGTCTATACCTGGGAGAGTGTTGGACTGGCATATTTTTTCCAGATGATGCCTTGTCAAAATATCTGTGCCATGTATTGCCAAGGTGCAGGTACATTGATGATGTGTTTATCAGTTCGGATTACGGCCAAGAGTTGCTGGATAGCTTTATCACATGTTTAAAATTCCAATTATTTTAATCTTGTCATGTCATGAGATCAAAGTAGAATCTCATTTCTGATTGTTTACATTTGAAAGAAGATAGTATTTTAGTAGTCTAAATTTGTTTACAACATAAACAGATGAGAGATCCTAATACTTGTTAACAAATGACCCACAAGTAACAAAATGTAACAGAGCTACCCTGGAGATTGTATTCAGATGGGCAACTTTCATGAAGGATAAATTGGTTAAAAGTTACTATAAACGGGATGAAAGGGGGTATCCCCGTATAAACAGAATCAACTCATAAGTGTGGCTCTTACAGCTAGTTTAAAAATATTAACGACTGGCATGGCACTGTACTGCCAAATGAAAAATTCTTTGCTCCAAGATGCTATGTCAAATGTAAAACAATAGGAGTAAATAATACTGTATATGTTAATATGCAAGTGGGACATTTTATATAGGGAAGACCCTGTGCCTTGATTTTCTGCTTCTGCAGCTGGAGACAGCCTGCCCCTAGCACCAGTCTCTACACCAGGTGTACGGTTTTCCCTGACACAACTTTCTCCCCTGACTTGGGTGAAAAAAAATCTTGTTTACCGCTTAACAATACCCGCAAGTGCAGGGAGTTTCTGTGCAATTTGTCTACACCTACCTCAGTTTTGCTGGGCATGATATGACACTGTTGGAGCATGCCATCTTCATACATATGTAGTTTTTTTTATACAGGATGACCATTTATGCCATCATGTTATAAATGTGTTTATCATGCAATGCGTGTTTGCCTTCTTTGGGCTATGCTTTTTAGTACTGTAAACCAAATAAAAAAAAGTTTGTAACATTTTATCATACCCCTTGTTAAACCATTCACTTACTCAACTGAGTCTGCCTATAAAGTCCCCATTGGAGAATTTTGTTGGTCTATTGCCTCTAGCAACAGAGGCAGAGAAAGAATGTGCTTAGCTGCTCGGGCCGAGATAGATTCTGACTGGTCAGTGGGATTTTTAGTCCTTCCCATCCCCTGGAAGCAGAGCAGGGACCCATATGGGATGTAGGGAGGGAGTTCATTGACTTGGAGGGAGAGAGAGCAGCCCAAAGAATGTGTGGGGCAGTGCCCCAGTGTGTTGTCAGGACCTGCAAGTTTCACAGAAGGGGCAATAGCATGCAGTGAGTCCATGGAGAGGACTCTGAAGTTCCAGAGACCCACAAGTGGATGGAAGCCTGTGTACAGGGGCTCAGGGCTGCCACTGCAGAGAACTGTATACCGTACCATATGTTGCTAGCTGAGATTCTGCTGCAGGCTCCTGAACTGAGAGCTGCCTATACAGAGACTTTGCTACACAGAGCCCAATGCTTCTATGCACAGGGGCTGCTGTTGTTACTGCGCTTTTGAATGCTGGAGGATTGCTGAGCCTGAGAGATGTGTGCTCTGCCTACTGTTCAGCTGAAGATTTGCTCTGTACCACATTTGGGTTGAACCTTTGCACATTTGGCCCCTTGTAGGGTGGTAGCCGACCATCATATATGGAAGCAGTATTCTACTACTTCTAATATGACAGCTTCCTACTGTCAATAATTGCTAAGGAAGCACTCGCTGCATCTCTAGCAACCACCACTGTCACCAGCACATTGCTTACAAGACCAGGAAACCCCAGGCATGTCAGTAAAGTGTCAGGGGATAGCAGTGACATCACTGATCAAATATGGTCAAGTCACTATGCATATTCAATGAAATTGTCCATATTTGGTCAATGATGTCACTACTGTCCCCACTTCTCCTCTTATTTAGGTGATGACAACTTGGGATTCAGCCATGTGAGTCAGGTCTGAGGGATATTTTTTGTCCTTCTTAGGACATCCAAAAGAGTTCCTTGCATGTGGTCCTCATCTATGGATAACCACCATACATATGCGTTCGACTCATGTTTGTACTGTGGGCCATTTTGCTTAGGCTACACTTTATGAACTACTTACACTATTCCATAGCATATATGGGCAGATAGAATGTTGTATTAGCACATTTTATATGATGGTTACATTTTCTTATTAGTTTTAATGTTTTCTAATAAAATGTGAATTTTTATACTTATATATTGTTGAGCATTTCTTTTAACTTGGGACACTAGTGGTTACCTTAAGTCATTTTTCCCCCTTTTTTCTTAGACCTTCTAGCTCTGTTTTTCAAATATACAAAATTAAGCAAAAGAGTTTTGCCTTAAGAAATACATGTTGCTGTCCTTTCCACAACCTCTTCTATTTTTTTTTAATGCGGGTTCTCTTCCTCATTCTGAAGATTGACAGCACAGAACATGAAAGCAGTTTTCTGTTATTCCTTTGTGGTTTTCATCATGTCTTGTAGAGGGTGCAGGGCACAGTGTTAAGGCAGATAAAAGTAAACCTTTGACAACACATAATACAAAGCGAAGGTTAACAGGATATTTTAACTTCAATGAACATAGAAGGTTAAAAAAGATTGTACAAGTTTCCTTAAAGTAAAACTTTTAATATTTTTCCTCTGTGCTTCTGGAATTAAGAAAAAATATCCATGTGCACATTGCAGCAGTTAAAGAGGAAGTAAACTCTCCCATTCTGATGCTTTTTTTCATTTAGTCCATTATAATAATTATCAGACTATAGCCACTGTAATCCAGCCCAAATCGCATATTACTTACTGTTTAAAGAAACTTTAAAAAAACGTATTTCCAGGGGTTAGGCAGCACCATCTTAAGTATTGTTTTCTGAGTCCACAGTGGAGTGTATTTGTGCACTTATATTGAGCACTTCCTGTACTGTTAACCAAGCCTCCTTCTCAATCAAACGTTTCTATGGCAACCCTACTTCCCTGTTCATAGCTTACTTGTTTATTTCATAGTATTTACTTGTGCCAATGTCTAATGTTTGCTTTTGTCAGACTTATCAGCTTCAGCTGAGAAGACTGCAGTATTGTCCAAGATTAGACTGTATGCGAGGTCACATGGTGTGTAGGAGGAAGCTCTGAGTGATTAGCAGAGTTCAGTGTTGTGCTGTAGGAAGTCCTGATAACAGATAGATAAGACATAGAGAGTGTGCCTTAAATCAGGGGAGATCTGGGCATGCTCAGGTTTTTTATGCTGATTTACATGGGACAAAGTTGTGGGGGAGGGTTTACAACCACTTTAAAGTGCATCCAACACTTTTATTGATTTAACTATATTTTACTATATATACAGAATACAGAATATCAAAAACATTGGGGGTTATTTACTAAAGGAAACTCCACTTTGCACTGCAAGTGCACTTGAAAGTGAAGTCGCTGTAGATCCAAGGGGGACATGCACAGAAAATAAAAAACAGTATTTTAGCTTGCACATGATTGGATGATAAAATCAGCAGAGCTTCCCCTCATTTCAGATCTACCCCTCAGATTTAGAGCGACTGCACTTCCAGTGCACTTTGCAGTGCAAAGTGGATTTGCCTTTCGTAAATAACCCCCATTGTTTCAATGATTGGATTAAGTGTATGGCCAGCATTAAAGGATCACTGGGCAAAAAAGAACCAAGATTTCTATGAGATGCATTTAACAGAGTTTTAATTTTTTGTTCAACAGCGCGTTTTCATCAAGGTCATTGACACCCTGTGTTATTTGTTTGGATATGCCGTTCATAGAGTTTATAAATGTGTTTGGGGAAAGAGGGAGGGGTTGGCACTTTTTTCATTTGCTAACATCCAACCAGCATCTTGCCTGGTTACCCCATACTTTATTACTTAGTTCACACTAAGGTAAGGTAGAAAATGGCTGTTTAACCACTTGGGATCCGCGCTATTGCCGAATGACGGCATTAGCGCGGACCTAGATTGCCGGGACTACGTCTATTGACGTAGTCCCGGTTACGAGCGGCCTGCGCGCCCCCTGAGGGGCGCGCGCGGCGCGCTCTGTGATCGGCGAGTCCGTGAGACTCGCCTGATCACCGATCCGTGTAAGGGGTCGATCCCGACCCCTTATCACGTGATCAGCTGTCAGCCAATGACAGCTGATCATGTGATAAAACGGCTAGTATTCCTCCTCGCGCTGACAACGCGAGGAGAAAAAAAAAAAGCCGATCGCCGGCGGCCGTGTTCGGGACATCAGTCCCGATCACGGCCAGCAATTCAAGCGGACACCTGCCCCCTGCCAGTGCCCACCTGCCACCCGCAGTGCCATCCTGAAATAAAGTAAGTGCCCCCCTGTCAGTGCCACCCAGCAGTGCCCATAGTGCCCACAGTGCCACCCAGCAGTGCCCACAGTGCCACCCAGCAGTGCCCACAGTGCCACCCACAGTGCCACCCACAGTGCCACCCAAAATCTGCCTCAAAGGTGCTGCACCCCAGTGCCGCCCATCAGTGCCCAGCAGTGCCACCCATCAGTGCCCAGCAGTGCCGCCCATCAGTGCCCAGCAGTGCCACCTATCAGAGCCACCTATCAGTGCCACCTATCAGTGCCCATCAGTCCCATCTATCTGTGGTACCTATCAGTGCCCATCCGTGCCACCCATCCGTGCCACTTATCCGTGCCACCCATCCGTGCCATCTTATCTGTGCCCATCTTTGCCCATCAGTGCCGCCTTATCTGTGCCCATCGGTGCCGCCTTATCTGTGCCTATTAGTGCCGCCTTAACTATGCCTATCAGTGCCCACCAGTGCAGCCTATCAGTGCCCACCAATGCAGCCCATCAGTGCCCACCAATGCAGCCCATCAGTGCCCACCAATGCAGCCTATCAGTGCCGCCTAATCAGCGCACTTCAATGAAGGAGAAAAATGACCCGTTTGCAAAATTTTATAACAAACTATTAAAACATGATTTTTTTTTTTTTTTTTGCATCTTTTTTTGTTTGTTTAGCAAAAAATAAAACTCCGAGCTGTAACTAAATACCACCAAAAGAAAGCTCTATTTGTGGGAAAAAAATGATAAAAATTTCATTTGGGTACAGTGTTGTATGATCGCGTAATTGTCACTCAAAGTGCATCAGCGCTGAAAGCTGAAAATTGGTCTGGGACTGAGGGGGGTTTAAGTGCCCAGTAAGCAAGTGGTTAATTGACCTTTGCTGGTGTATGGCCCCAGTACTGCAACGCACATTTTCACATGACCCTATGTCAATTGCGGCACGGTGCCATATTTTAAATGACACCCCAATGTACATACACAGGACACCACAGCACACAAGCATTTTAGCACACCAGATATGAATGCCTTGTGGCCATTTATCAAACAAGGTAGCAACATAGCTAGATGCAAATCAGGCTGCTTTTCACTTAGCGAAGTCTCTCCAACATGTTTACATCATATATATGTGACTCGTGTGTCTGAAATCCTCAGCAGCCAAATGCAACAGATTTGCAAGGTCTGGGACAGATATATTACTGAAGGTGTGACAGATTTTCACTCTAAACAGGCACAATTAACCCCTTTATGCAGACCGTATGCAAATATGCGGCCCCACTGGACTGGGCTTTTTTCCATGGGGCTACATATTTGCGTATCTCTCTTTGTACATAGGGCGTCGCACGCCGCACTCCCAACACAGAGACCAGGGTCTCACCGAGAGCCCCAGGCCCCATTCTAACGATCAGGACCCAGAGCGACTGATTCCAGGTTACCTGACCGCTGTGATAGCCTCTGATTGGCTATCACAGCGATCAGTCACAGTCAAGGTCAAAGGTCAGAGTTAGTATTTTTTTGGACAGATTTTTTTTTTATTTTTATAAATTAGTATCAGTGACAGTTAGTGTACTTGTCGGTGTGTTTTAGGTAGGATTAGAAAAAAAAAAAGCAAAATGTGCACTATTGTTTCTGGGCTGTACTACAGGTACAAACAACAACTAACATACACATACAGTATGTGGTATTGCTGCGATCATCAGGAGTAGAAGAATTTATTTTTGATTATTTTTTGGTGGTAGGTTGTAGCAAGAAATATACAGTAACATTTACATTTTTTTTTTTTTTTTTTTACTATTTTGGGCCAGTTTTCCTTTGATAATGAAAAAAAATCAAAAAAATATCCATTACCATTTCAAATGAAAACCCACCTGGATGTTAAAAGAAGTTTTGATGATATGTATGGTTTTACTAACACATGTCAAAATTTCAAATTTGGATTTCGGCATTTAGATTTATTTTACCCTTATGCGCAAAGGGGTTAAGAAGTAGTCAGGGTAATCTGTCTCACTGCTCCTGTTTAGAATTGTCTTGCTGTGCAATTGATAAGTTTCCCCCTGTATGTTTTGGTGCACTGCATTGTAAAAAAAAGTTCAGGCGTGTTAGCCACTTCAGCCCCTGAAGATTTGGCTGCTCAATGACCAGGCCATGTTTTGCGTCGCTTTAACTGACAATTGTGCAGTTGTGTGACGCTGTACCCAAACAAAATTAACATCCTTTTTTTCCCACAAATAGAGCTTTCTTTTGGTGGTATTTTATCACCTCTGTGGTTTTTATTTTTTGTGCTATAAACAAAAAAAGCGACATTTTTGAAAAAAAAAGCAATATTTTAAACTTTTTGCTATAATAAATACCCCCAAAAAATAGATAAAAAAAACTAATTTCTTCCACAGTTTAGGCCAATATATATTCTTCTACATATTTTTGGTAAAAAAATAAAATAAAATTGCAATAAGCATATATTGATTGATTTGCACAAAAATTATCACGTCTACAAAATAGGGGATAGATTTATGGCATTTGTATTAATAATTTTTTTTTATTAGTAATGGTGGCGATCTGCGACTTTTATCGTAACTGCGACATTGCAGTGGACAGATCGGACACTTTTGACACTATTTTGGGACCATTGGCATCTATACAGCGATCAGTGCTATAAAAATGCACTGATTACTGTGTAAATGTCACTGGCAGGGAAGGGGTTAAACTCTAAGATGCGAACAAGGGGTTAACTGTGTTCCCTCAGCATGTTCTAACTGTAGGGGGGATGGGCTCACTAGAACATGACAGAGATCACTGCTCCCGATCACTGGGAGCAGTAGATGCATGTCATGTTGCTAGGCAGAACAGGGAAACGCCTTATTTACGATTGTGGGCCCACGGCGGACATCGGGTCTGCAGGACCCGCACGCATGCTCCTGTGGCGTGCTCATGCCTGCTAGCCGCGGATGACGCATTAACATACGAGTACGTTGTTTTGTGCACCCATGACACTTTGCCGACGTATATCGGCATGAGCCAGTCGGCAGGTGGTTAAAGGAGCCGACATACAGCTATGATGGTTCGCGAGATCGTGCCGACCTGCCACAGTATAATGACAGCGGCTGGCCAGCAAGTGGTTAAGCTGGTCATTGGTACAAAAATTCTCATTGGTACATTTGATGACAAATGCCGTTCAAAAGTATTTCAAAAAAGTTTTCTTTTAACATTCAATTTTGGAGTGAATGGACTTAACCAAACAAAAACCACATTCACTGTTAGAATTTTGCTTTTTTGAATTTTCTCATCACTGCGGTTGAAAATGAACATCAATTTGACCCCACTGACAATTAGAAAAATGAATAAATGTTCTTCAAATTAAAGTTTTCGATTGAAATTCTAATAGTGTATGGCTAGTTTAAAAACTTGCATTGTAGTGTTTTCACAGACCAGTCAAAATGAACAGGCTGCCTGAACACAACACAGGTTACTGTGTATTAAATAATCAGATTTCGTTTGAATGTAGTCAGATCATTTAATCAGATTGCTGGCTGGCTGTATAGAATATTGCAGTTTGCGTGTTACCTTTTGGTATTGTCTTTCTAAATGGAGCTGAATGTTCCCATTCCTCTTGATGTGCATAAAAGCATAAAAATTCAAGGATATTTAACAATTCAATTTAAATCTCTTACCGTACTGCTTTGAATTTATAATAGACACATTGCTGAGTATGTAATATCAGAGTATTAGTTCAGCTCATATAACCCGTCACTGACATTTCCTTGAGATAAGGCTAGTTCTGAAAAGGAATATTCTGAATTGTAAGGCAGACTTCTGCTATTAGCATACTGTATGGGGAAGATCAGTGGAATATATTGTACTGTGATGTCTGTATCTACAACAGCTAATTCAAATCATTTCCATTGCTACATTTGATGTTTTGAGAGACTTCATAACTAGAGGCAGCGTAAAAATGAAAGAAATATTCTTATGTATTTCTTATTCAATGTTGCCTTTCACAGTGAGTGTTTAGGTATGGTCAGTTTAGCTTTGTTTACAGAAAATAGAATTATATATGTCCAGACACTCTAATTGCAGCTAAATGCTGGATTACCACTGTGAATGAGGCCAAAACATCAGACAAAGGATATGTCAACTTTCCTTTCTTACATCAAACCCACAGATTGAATCACTTTTCCTAAGAAAGTAGATTGTTATAGTCAGGGCCGTCTTTAAGGCAGGGCAAAAGGGGCAGCTGCCCTGGGCCCTGTCATTGTTGTGGGGTCCAAAGCAGATGCCTCATATTTGCCAACTATCCCAATTTAAATTCTCTTGTCCCTTGAAGTTTTAATCCTGTGATGTGCCCTGATATCTCAGTGTGAAGTGCTGGTACTAATGCTGCCCAGCTCTGCCCTATCTTTGTGTACAGATGACTCACCTGCAGACCCTGTGTTTACATGTAAATAACCGGCATTCATATGTAAAGAAGAGGCAGCATTACTAAGTAAATAGCTGCGGACGGCAGCATTGATATGTAAATAAAGGCAGCATGCATATGTATATCATGCTCCCCTGCAGCAAGGAGATGATGTAACCTCTAGCAACTAATCAGTGAACCGTAATGTGTGCTGTAACCTCTAGCAACCAGTCAATAAGCAGTAATGATATGCTGTAACTGCTGGCAGCAAATCGCAATTTCTGCCTGATCTGATACAGCAAATTGATTTTAAGTCTAGCTGCTATTTATTATATGTCTCAGAGCAGGTGGAGAGTGAAATTGCATGGGCAGGCCCCCAGAAAATGTTTGTCCAGGGTCCAATCAATATTAAAGATGGCCCTGGTTATAGTGTTATGTAACGATCAGATACCAGGAGGCTCCATTTCTGATAACCTTATCACTGTGATAGCTTCTGATTGGCTATCACAGTGATCATTCACTGTATAGCTCGCCTCTGTATTTTTTACTCCTCTTGAATGGAGAAAAAGATACTTTGTATTACCTACTAGATACCTTAGATAATACATTGTATCTGTTTCTCCTTTCTATAGAAGAAACGTGTAAACAAAGAAAAGTTAAAAAAATCTAGGTCAGGGTCAGAGTTTAGGGAAAAGCTTAGAGCCAAAGGTCATGGTCAGGGTTGGTCGGGGTCAAAGGTCAGTGTCAGCGTATTTTAGGTAGGATTTAAAAAAATATGTATTTAGTAGTATCACTTAGGAGATGATTTACTAAAACTGGAGAGTCTACATGGTAGCCAATCAGCTTCTAATTTCAGCTTGTTTAATTAAGCTTTGGCAAAAAAAAAAAAAAAAAACCTGGAAGCTGATTGGTTTCCATGCAGAGCTTCACCAGATTTTTGAACGTTCCAGTTTAAGTAAATCAACCCCTTAGTGTTGGTGTATTTTAGGTAGGATAAAAAAAGCAAAATGAGCATTATTGTTTCTGGGCCCTACTACCGGTACAAAGAACAAATAACATACACATACAGTAGCTGTATGTGGTATTACTGTGAATGTTAGGAGCAGAATAATTTACTTTGGGTTGTTCTTTGGTGGTAGTTGATAATAGCAAGAAGTATACAGGTAAATTAAAAATATATATATAATATTATTTTTTGCTATTTTGTACCAGTTTTTCTATGATAATAAAATATTTGTCCTGAAAAACACAATGTATAATTCACCTGGATACACTAAGTAGTTGCTATGATATGTACAATTTTACTAACAGAAATATTATTATGTATTGCTTTTTCAAAGTTGCAAAATTGGGTTCAAGCATTAAGATTTGTATTACTTTCACCATAAAGGGGTTAATGAGAACACTGACTGGTGATAACTCTATTTTCTGTCATCTTTCACCGTCTGCTCCTGTTAATGGGAATATTGACTTTAGATGCAGCTGCACTCCATCCTGAATGCTGAGACCCTTCTGTAAAATGTTTAATTCCTATAGCTAAACAAGGGCTTTTTTACTCATCTTCAATTTCCACCTGATCTCTCTGTGCTATTCTTTCCCATCTCATTCCTCGCATTACATTTCTGCCATAAGGGGACTTGGTCAGAATGACTTTTAACTGTCACAGATGAGGCTCCTCTCCAGGACTGGAGACTTCTATTGTTTAGCTCACAGAAATTGTACTATATGTCAGGTAGAACACACCTCTGCAACATTATGCACAGTAAATACCTTTGCTTGAACTAACATGACTTTGATGTTGATTAATGGTGGTTAATTGTGGTCCCAGCAATAAATATAAGCCATTCTAAAAAGTTCCCTAAAATGAATCCTCTAAGGTTCCTTCCTTGAACCTCTCCTATACTCGATCTACACTTGCTCCCTGGGTCGGCTTCCCATGGCTTTTAATATAATTTCTACGCTGAAGACACCCAAATCTATCTCTCTACCTCTCAGCTCACCCCATCAGTTTCCTCATGTACTAACAGACATAACCGACTGGATGTCATACCACTTCCTCAAACTCAAGCTTTCCAAAACCGAGCTCATAATATTTCCTCCCCCACATGCCCCTTCCCCAGACTTCTCTGTCAAGATCAATGGCACAACTATCAGGCAATCCTCACATGCCAGGGTGCTCGGGGTAACCTTAGAATGGGAACTGTCAGGCCCACATCAATCCCTGTCCAAATAATGCCACCTTAACCACCACATCTCCAGAATATGCCCCTTTTTAATCAATGACCCCACTAGTGTGTTAATATCGCGACGGCTGAAAGTTTATTTTTACTTCCTTCAGCCCCATAATGATAGATCCATGCCTCGTTATGGACCTGAGGCTGGGATGTAAACAATGAAAGAGACTGTGCATTGCACCCATGATACACCAATCTGGTTCCAATGCTCTTCAGGCTTTAATACATTAAGATTAAAAAAAACTTCTGACTTTACAACCACTTTAATAGTCTGCAGAGATAAACAAAATGACTGTCTTCCAAATAAAATAACAAAGCTAAACTCCCAGTTCTGACATTCTGTGAAGTTCATTGTAAATTGAGATGCAAAATGCAATCAACAAGGCCTGTGTTGCTTTGCATTTTCCGTCTGGATATACAATAAACTTCAGTGAAAAGCTATACAGAGAGTGTTTCTTCTTTATTTAACTTGAATTCTTAGCTTATAACGGCTATGCCTGCTCCTCACAGCTGCAGTGGCATGCCGGAAGGTTTTTGCTGCTTTCATTGGTACTGTTACATTGTGTGGATGTGTTCTTCTAAATAGGGTTAATGAGAAGCAGCTGGCCTTAATGTCAGTCAGATCCAAATTATGTGCCCCCTGTTCTGTCTGTAAGTGACAACTGTCTCTTGTTGACAAATTGCCTCCATCCTGAAAAGGAAACCATACACAGACATAAGACTGGTCTCTCGTAATCAATTTTCTATTATCATTCTATATACTGAGAAAATGTATTCACAAAAAAATAAATACATATACGATCTGATATTATAACACTACTGATAGGTGCAGTAAATTCATATGCACAATTCATGTAATATTATAAGTTATCAAAGATGGAAAAATTCAAAAAGGTTATTTTATGGCAAAACAAATGTAATTGATTATTTTTTCTGGCAATGTCTATAGGGTAGCATTATGCTGCAACAAAGCAACATCAGATGACAATATGGTCAAAATAAATATCATTTTAAATATAGTGAATTCTAATGAGCATTAATATCTGTCACCACTCTGCAATGTACTATTGGTTATGTAACATTTCAAAATACTCACTGCTGCTTAACCAGGCCTGGATTGGCCATAGGGCAAACCGGGCACTTGCCCGGTGGGCCGCGGCCGTCGGGGCTGCCGGGCTGCAAGTCCTTGCGGGGCTTGAGCTGCCGCCATTCATCCAGCCTCTCCTCGGCCGCCCGGCTGCTTAGCCATTGGTGCCGGGGGGGCAGCTAGAAGAGACTCCTTCGGCCGCCTGTATAGGTCAGCCGTCAGTGCCGGGAGGAGGAGCCAGTGCAGGTGAAGACACCTTGGAGTCGGTGAAACTGTGAGTTCAGCCCCCCCCCCCGTAAACTGCATAGGAGGAGCGGTGGGGACGGCTGCATATAGAAGAATAATTCTCTCCATCTTCCTCCTGCAGTAGCAGAATGCCTGCAAGAGGGAGAGGAGAAGCATTCCGAGACTGCAGGAGGAGGATGGAGAGAATTGTTCTTCCAAATGCATCCACCCCACCCCTCCTCCTATCCTGCTTCTCTCTGCTGCTCCCCCCTGGGCTCTCCACCGCACCCATATTCTCTGCCATCCCCCATACTCTCCACCTCCCCCCCATGCTCTCCGCCACCCCCCATGCTCTCCCCCATACTCTCCACCTCCCCCCCATGCTCTCCGCCACCCATGCTCTCCGCCACCCCCCATACTCTCCCCCATGCTCTCCGCCACCCCCCCATACTCTCCCCCATGCTCTCCACTACCCCCCATACTCTCCCCCCATGCTCTCTGCCATCCCCCCATGCTCTCCGCCATCCACCCATGCTCTCCGCCACCCCCCATACTCTCCCCCATGCTCTCCGCCACCCCCCCATACTCTCCCCCATGCTCTCCGCTACCCCCCATACTCTCCCCCCATGCTCTCTGCCATCCCCCCATGCTCTCCGCCATCCCCCCATGCTCTCCGCCACCCCCCCATGCTCTCCCCCTCCCTCCCATGCTCTCCGCCACCCCCCATGCTCTCCACCTCCCCCCATGCTCTCTGCCATCCCCCCATGCTCTCTGCCATCCCCCCATGCTCTCCACCTCCCCCCCATGCTCTCCACGGCACCCATACTCTCTGCCATCCCCCATATTCTCCACCTCCCCCCATGCTCTCCACATCCCCCAATGCTCTCCGCCATCCCCCCATACTCTCCGCCATCCCCCATACTCTTCGCCTCCCCCCATGCTCTCCGCCATCCCCCCATGCTCTCCGCCACCCCCCCATGCTCTCCCCCTCCCCCCCGTGCTCTCTGCCATCCCCCCATAGTCTCCACCTCCCCTCATGCTCTCCACCTCCCCCCATGCTCTCCACCTCCCCCCATGCTCTCTGCCATCCCCCCATGCTCTCTGCCATCCCCCATGCTCTCTGCCATCCCCCCATGCTCTCCGCCACCCCCCATGCTCTCCCCCTCCCTCCCATGCTCTCCGCCACCCCCCATGCTCTCCACCTCCCCCCATGCTCTCCACCTCCCCCCATGCTCTCTGCCATCCCCCCATGCTCTCCACCTCCCCCCCATGCTCTCCACGGCACCCATACTCTCTGCCATCCCCCCATATTCTCCACCTCCCCCCATGCTCTCCACATCCCCCAATGCTCTCCGCCATCCCCCCATACTCTCCGCCATCCCCCATACTCTCCGCCTCCCCCCATGCTCTCTGCCATCCCCCCATGCTCTCCGCCACCCCCCCATGCTCTCCCCCTCCCCCCGTGCTCTCTGCCATCCCCCCATAGTCTCCACCTCCCCTCATGCTCTCCACCTCCCCCCATGCTCTCCACCTCCCTCCCATGCTCTCTGCCACCCCCCCATGCTCTCTGCCACCCCCCCATGCTCTCTGCCATCCCATCATGCTCTCTGCCATCCCCCCATGCTCTCCACCTCCCTCCATGCTCTCTGCCACCCCCCCATGCTCTCTGCCATCCCCCATGCTCTCTGCCACCCCCAGCTCTCTGCCATCCCCCCATGCTCTCCACCTCCCCCCATGCTCTCCATGGCACCCAAACTCTCTGCCATCCCCCCATATTCTCCACCCCCCATACTCTCCACCCCCCCATGCTCTCTGCCATCTCCCATACTCTCCGCCATCCCCCATACTCTCCCGCTCCCCCCATGCTCTCCGCCACCCCCCCATGCTCTCCGCCACCCCCCCATGCTCTCCGCTATCCCCCCATGCTCTCCGCCATCCCACCCATGCTCTCTGCCATCCCCCCATAGTCTCCACCTCCCTCCATGCTCTCCGCCATCCCCTCATGCTCTCCACCTCCCCCCATGCTCTCCACCTCCCAACATGCTATCCACCTTCCCCCATGCTCTCCGCCATCCCCCCATGCACTCTGCTATCCCCCATGCTCTCTGCCACCCCCCATGCTCCCTGCCATCCCCCCATGCTCCCCACCTCCCCCCATGCTCTCTGCCATCCCCCCATGCTCTCTGCCATCCCCCCATGCTCTCCACCTCCCCCCATGCTCTCCACGGCACCCATACTCTCTGCCATCCCCCCATATTCTCCACCCCCCATACTCTCCACCCCCATGCTCTCTGCCATCCCCCCATACTCTCCACCTCCCCCCCCATACTCTCCACCTCCCCCCATGCTCTCCACCTCCCCTCATGCTCTCTGCCATCCCCCCCATACTCTCCACCTCCCCCCATACTCTCCACCTCCCCCCATACTCTCCGCTTCCCCCCATGCTCTCCACCTCCCCCCATGCTCTCTGCCACCCCCCCATGCTCTCCACGGCACCCATACTCTCTGCCATCCCCCCATATTCTCCACCCCCCCCATGCTCTCCATCTCCCCCCCATGCTCTCCACGGCACCCATACTCTCTGCCATCCCCCCATATTCTCCACCTCCCCCCATGCTCTCCGCCACCCCCCTGTGCTCTCCGCCACCCCCCCTGTGCTCTTCGCCCCCCCCCATGCTCTCCGCTACCCCCCGTGCTCTCTGCCGCCCTCCCTGTGCTCTCCACCTCCCCACATGCTCTCCACTGCCCCCTTGTGCTCTCCACCTCCCCCTATGCTCTACGTTGCCCCCCTGTGCTCTCCTCTTCCTCCCTGTGTTCTTTGCCTCTCCCCTGTGCTCTCGCCCCACCCCATGTTCTCAAGGTTCTTCCCTGTGCTCTCCAACCCCCCATGCTCTTTCCTGGTCCCACCTCACCCCCTTCCCCTCTCAGGGGATCTGTCAGGGAGGACAGTGGGGAAGGGGCCGGTTAACATGTCATGGGCTGCTCAATGAAAAATGCCCGGGCCTATTTTTTGTCCCAGTCCGGGCCTGTGCTCAACCCTGGATGCCCTTAGTTTACTTTGCAGGCTGATGGTGCTCACAGTTGAGTCCTGATTGCCATATACCATTGTTTTTTATTTCATAGAGCATCACACATCCTTGGGATCTCAAACTCAATTTATTGATCAGGATTAAAGTTACATATAGCCATGGGATGCACATGTAACTTTTACTGTGACCAATAATGAGATTTTGAAATCAAGGACGTGTGCCGTTCTATGAAATTGAAACTCTTGGTTATGTGCATACCAAAGATCTCTGGTTTCTGCTAAAATGGACACTGCACATCTATTTACAAACCTAGTGTCTGCTGGTCATCAAAATACATATGTCACATATTTAATACCTGTCAAACCCCAGATCTTGGATGTCTTGTAAAAGTCAACATGCCTAACTCGCTTGATTTCATCAGCCTCGTTATTATTATCATTATTATACAGGTTTTATATAGGGCTGACAGTTTACACAGCACTTTACAACATTGGGGCAAATGTATGAAGGCTCAAGATTTCTGACTTGGACTTTCACTACACAGACCTGCTGCAAAGACACAAGAATGAGATGTATTGGGACTTTATTAATGTCAGCACCAATGACCTCTGTTAACTAACATTTCATAAATGCAGTGCCCATTTTAAGTTTTGCACTCTACAACACTATACCCTGCCTTCTTGCTGTAGGTGCATTAAGGCTGGAGTGAACAGCTGCACCGCCAGTTCACATATGAGCAGAACAGGTTTGAAGTTTATTGAAGAATATTTGTCTGTATACAGAGTTGGGAGATTTCTCTAAAGTCAGGGCAAATGCCATCTTTGATAGCTGTTACCAGAACATGTGCCTCCATTGAGTGGTATCTCCTTGCCTCTTGCACCACTGTCAACAGTAGAATTCCCAGGGCTGCTGTTAGAAATATTGGGATGCCATACAGCCTCCCTGACAGCCCCCCCCCCCCCCCAAAAAAAAATAATATCAAAACAATATTTTTGTTAAAATTACACTAAAATCATTTTTAGCAGACATAATCACAACATAACCTTCTAAATATAAAATATAAAACTGTATTGAGGTAATAAATAACATTCTGTGTTTAGCACCCTGATAATAGGCAGGTTTCTAACAAATTTAGCTTTCTAGGTGGTAACTAGCCTGGCTGATTTTCACTGGCTTTTTCCCTAACTCTGTATTTAATACACCTCTCTCTTCTGTCACTAGGTGGCATTGTTGCCTGTGGCAGTAGAATGATAAGGGCATAGGGAATCCAGACTAGGAGTGAATAGGTTGACTCAGCCAATAGGAGGAGAAAGCACAGGCGCCAATCTAAGTGTAGCACATTTATATCTCCATTCCCAGTCAATGCTTGTTACAGAGAAAAGCGCCGGTTGGAAAGAATCCCATGACATCACTACGCACCAGCTGGCAGTTGTGCGTGAGAAAATCTTTGGAATAAACACTACAATTTGCTGCACTATGAAGTTCTTCTTCTTTTTATTTATTTTTTTATTTTTTTGAAAAGGAACGTTTATTGAGCAGATAAAATACATAGGATAACAGAAACACATGTGGGGTGCAACATGCACCAAATATACGGATAAAACAGCTGTTAACACTAGCATGAGCTGGGAAAACAGTCCTTTGTTTACAAGTTTAACAGTACATTAACAAGAGTAGTGCGGTGTGTTCAGGGAGGGGGGGAAGAGAGGACCTCAGAGATTGGGAGTCACAGGCAAATCCACAGCCCAGCTTGCGTAAGGTTGTTCAGAGGGGGGGAACATGGAACCATCATCCTGGGGCGGGGACCCCTCCTTCAGCTACGGGGGTCAACAGGTCTCGTCGGGCCGACCCTTAATAGTTTAGGAGGCATAATAGCTACAGGTTACACTAGGCAGTACATGTATCCGGATCCCCCACCCACTTATCCCATATCTTGGCAAACTTGCCCGGGCAGCCCCTATGTGTATACAGCAATTTTTTATAGGGGAGAGTGGCGTTAACAGCCGCCTTCCATTGCCAGGCAGTGGGGGATGTTGAGCTCAACCAGGTGCGGGCTATCTGCAGTCTGCCAAGATATAGAGTCTCTTGCAGGAAGGTAGTCAGAATCCTTGTCTCCTCAGGTACAAGGAGAATCCCCAGCAAACACTGGCGGGGACAGAGCGTCAGCGGGGAGCCCATTTGGTCATGGAGGAAGTCAACAACCTGTTTCCAGTAAGCCTGCAGCTCAGGACAGGACCAAAGGAGATGGTAGAACGTGGCCTGTGGATCACCACACTTAGGGCATGTCGGATCGTAGCCAGTCCTAAATTTGGACAGTCGCCTAGGGGTTAAATATGACCTGTGTAGCATGTAAAGGTGTGTAAGTCTGTCTGAGAGTTTAGGGGAAACCAGCTTAGGAGTGTCTAACGCATTTTCCCAGTCCGCGTCCTCGATAACCCCCACGTCTGCCTCCCATCTAGTCTTAAGTCGGTATGCACGGGCGGTTGCCCCCGGCGTGAGTAAGTTGTTGTAGAAGAAAGAAATCATTTTCTTAGGGTCGTCTCCTAGTACTGCTGTCGCTATCGGGAGTGTCTCAAGTCTGGGGATAGGGGATCTGAGTTGGGAGTTAAGGGCATGGCGGAGCTGAAGGTATCTAAAGAACATTCGGTTAGGGAGGCTGAAGTCATCTTTGAGGGCTTGGAAGGGTCTGATATTTCCATTGGTAATGACCTGGGACAGAAAAATAACGCCCCTGGCCAGCCATAAAGAGCGGCCGGGGATTTTAGATAGTTCGGGGATCAAGGGATTATCCCAGAGGGGGGTGTGAAACCTGGGGGCCCCAGTAATGGACGTAGCCTGCTGCCAAACCAAGCAATGATGGGACAGCATGCCACTCCCCGGGGCGGGTGATCCCCGGGGGCCGCGCATAATGAGACGGAGCGGATGCATGAGTGAGGGGAACACACCAAAGTGGCGTATCGATCTCTGTCAATCTGATTAAAATAATAGAAGTGGGACAGTTGGGAGGCCAGGTAATAATAGTACAAGTCTGGTAGGGCAGTCCTGCCCAGGTGGGAAGGACATTTCAGAGCACTCCATGAGAGCTTGTGCCGAGACGAGCCCCAAACTAACGTATTTAAGAGGGCCTCGAAGGATTTAAAGGTTCTGAGTGGGATTCGCAGGGGAGCGTGCCAGAACACATAGAGCAGCTTGGGGAGGAGGATCATTTTGACCAAATTTACATGGCCCATCCCCCCAAGGGGGAGACGGGACCAAGTCTGGGTTTTATGTTTAAGCAGGGCGAACAAGGGTTCTATGTTTAAGATGGTGTAGTCAGTTAATGATCGTGAACATTGCACTCCCAGATATTTTATCAGACTTGCCCTGACCAAGGGCAGTGCCGCCTGATCAGCGGACGGGGCTCCCAGATCTAGGGGGAGGATCTGGGATCTGGGATTTGGACCAATTGATCCGTAGTCCAGAGTATTCCCCAAACTGCTCTATCATAATAAGGGCTTCACTCATGGAGGCAGGGAGGGTCATTGTGTCAAACATATGAGTGTATAATGTGTGCAGTTCTGGGACTAGTGTGTCTTGGAAATGAGTGTAGAATTCCAGGGGCAGCCCGTCCGAGCCAGGCGCTTTGGAGGATGGGAGGGAGGCAAGTGCCTCGGCAATACAGTCGGGGGAGATGGGGGCCTCCAGGAGGGATCTCTGCTCTGGGCCGATAGAGGGGAACCTAATGGTGTGGAGAAATTGGGTAAGGTCAGTGTGCGAGTGTCGCATTGTGGAGGTGTATAGGGTGGAGTAGAACATTCTAAACTCCTGTAGTATCAGGTCGGGGTCAGAGATCACGTCGCCGGTGTCGCTGCGGAACTGAACCACTACCGGGGGGCTGTGGTCCAGCCGGGCCATATAGGCTAACAGTTTGCCCGCTCGCTCGCCATGCTCAAACACACGCTGTCTACTGAAAAATAATCCCTGCTTCGCTTTCTTATAGTGTAGGTGATCGGTCAATCGGGACTGGAGGCGAAGCTGGGTGGCATGTTCCAGGGAAGGATCTGCCACAAATAGTTGCTCAAGGGACTGCAGGTGGTCCTCAGCCTGTGTCAATACCTGTCTAGAATTAGCCTTATATCTGTTGATACGGGTGGACAAGAGCAGCCTAGCATGAAGCTTAACCACTTGCCGACCAGCGCACGACGATGTACGTCGACAGAATGGCACGGGCAGGAAAAAGGGCGTACCTGTACGTCCCTTTAAATTTGCCGCCCTGCCATCAGGAGCGTGCCGGCGGCGGCGCGCTCCCGCGCTGGTCGGGACCCCCGTGAGTCCGGTCGCGGGACCCGCAGACTCGATCGCCGCGGGCATCCCCGCGATCGTCTCACGGAGCGGCCGAATGGAGAAGTGCCGTTGTAAACAACATTTCTCCATTCTGCCTAGCAACTAGTGACGCTGATCTCTGCTCCATGTGATTGGAGCAAAGGTCAGTGTTCACTAAATGAAAGCCCAACCCCCCCACAGTTAGTAACACGCCCCTAGGAACACTTAACCCCTACACTGCCACCCACTGGTTAACCCCTTCACTGCCAGTGTCATTTACACAGGAATCACTGCATTTATATAGCAGTGATTACTGTATAAATGACAATGGTCCCAAAAATGTGTAATAAAATGTCCGATGGGTCCCCCACAATGTCGCAGTCACAATAAAAATCGCTGATCGCCGCCATTACTAGTAAAAAAAAAAATAATAAAAAACTATTAATAAAAATGCTATAAAACTATCCCTATTTTGTAAATGCTATAACTTTTGCGCAAACCAATCAATAATCGCTTATTGCGATTTTTTTAACCAAAAATATGTAGAAGAATACGTATCGGCCTAAACTGAGGGAAAATAATGTTTTTTTATATATTTTTGGGGGATATTTATTATAACAAAAAGTAAAAAATAATGTGTTTTTTTCAAAATTGGCGCTCTATTTTTGTTTATAGCGCAAAAAATAAAAACCACAGGGGTGATCAAATACCACCAAAAGAAAGATCTGTTTGTGGGAAAAAAAGGACGTCAATTTTGTTTGGGAGCCACGTCGCACGACCACGCAATTGTCAGTTAAAGCGACGCAGTGCCGAATCGCAAAAAGTGGTCTGGTCTTTGACCAGCAAATTGGTCCGGTCTGAAAGTGGTTAAATGTCTCCCAGATTGACCCAGGGGATGCTGATCCCGAGTTCAAGCGGAGAAACAAAGCCATTTCCCTCTGTATTTCCTCTGATCCCGGGATAACCGTAAGCCAGAATGGGTTCAGCCTCCATATGCGGGGGGGTACAGTCAAAGGCAGTCGCAACGTCAACCAGTATGGGGAATGGTCCGACAGCACCCTGGCGTCAAATCCAACTTCCAATAATTCAGGTAGCAGGGAAGGGGAGAGCAGGGCCATGTCTATACGGGACATGGCACTGCGAGAGGGGGTGAAGCAGGAGAAGGCCTTTGTGGTCGGATGCTTATGTCTCCAGGAGTCTGTCATGGCTAGTTCAGCTGCAAACCTACCAAACCTAGTGGTATGAGGGGGGGCATACGATCAGTTGTGCCAAGTCTGTCAAGGCCGGGGTTAAGGGTCATGTTGAAGTCCCCTATCCAGATTACCGGTACTGTGGGGAATTTGGTCATAAACGTGAGACCCTCTTGCAGGGCCTGAAACTGGAAGGGCGGTGGTATGTAAAATGCCATGATAAGCAGCGTCAGACCACTCACAGTGGCATGCAAAAACAGAAATCTACCATGTGGGTCTGAGCGCAAGTCATGTAGCTGGAACTGCACAGTTTTAGCAATTAAAATGGCTACTCCTTGGGAGTGGGAGGTGTAAGGGGCACTGTACATCCAGCCGATCCAGGGTTTTCTGAGCGCCCTTTGGGATTGGCCTGTGAGGTGAGTCTCGACGAGGATCGAGATGTCTACTCTCAGGCGTTTAAGGTGGGTAAGGACAGCCAGTCTCTTGGGTTTGGTTCCAAGGCCCCTGACATTCCAGGTTGCAAACTTAAGCGCAGCCATGGAACATGCAGGTATGTGGTAATCCATTGCCGGCCCCCAAAATGGAAAGTACGGGCAGGCATGGTGCATGGACAACCACTGGATCCTCCCAGACTATTATCCACATAAACAAGAACACACATTTAGTAAAACTACAGCTGTAAATAACACAGTACATAACGTAAATAACCTTTAAAACAGTTGTAACAGTGCCTACACTGGACCAGTGGGGCAGAACAGTAAAACAATCACTCACCGCAGCCGCGGTAGTGATGGCTGGCCATGGAAACATAGCATTTGTGGGCGCAATTATAACAAACTGCAGAGCAGACAGTGTAACGGGTTGCAGGGAGTATATTTTCCAGAGCAAGAGTCAGCTGGTCGTCTGAGAGACCAAAAGGAAACATATCATGGGGGGCAGTCAGGGGGAGAGGGGAAGACCACGATGTGCAAAAGAGTAGACCGGAGGGGGTGGCGGGTGAGCACAGAAATAAAAATAAGGGGTCCAAGCAACACAGGGGTACCTCCGTATGCGCCAGCAGGAATGGATAGGGAAGGGGGGGGGGAAGCAAAAGTGGAGTGGAGCAAGGGCAAAGGCATTGCATCCTGATGCAAGTCCCCCCGCATGATCCGCGCCATCTTCACACAGGCGTTTTCCACAGATAAGGCGAAGGAGGATGCGCCCACCGGCCACCACCCGATCAGTTATGCAGAGGAGACGGACAGATTAGGGGGTAGCAAGAACTGTATATCTGGGGCACAGAGGGAGTTTGGTGATGGGCACCACATAAGTCAGCAGCATAGCGTTCTCCCGGACAGGGGGTGACAACAGCAACAGAGATGGCAGTTCATAGGATCGGTGGAAGAAAAAGGGGGGGATACAACAGGGGAGTCAGGTGAGAGCAGGGGTCACTCACGGTTGTTGAGGTGAATAGGTATGCGCTCCTCAGGGGCTGCAGCGGTTTCTTCTTTTTATTTTAATAAATTATTTGAAACATCTACTGGAGGATTTTTTGAATGGAATGAAAGTTATCAAATTCATCCTGTTATCCATTATGGAAGAGAGCCGCTATCCCTTTGAACAGACCAGGTGGAAATATCACAGGTGATCGCTGCCGTTGTCAGTGTGAATGGAAATGATCATTTCATCTTGGTGTTCCTAATGAGGGAGAGCTACCGGCTGATTCTCTGGAGCGGATCAGGTGAAAAGTTATCATAGTGTACTGTTGGTACCAGGCGAGCTTGACCCTTATAATCTGGGGTCCATCAGATTTGGTAAGAGGCCATCTGGCTCCATTTAAGTGTATGTCTTCCTTCCAGATTTGAAGCATCTGATCAATCTTGCAGAGTGTGAGGGGCAGCATTAAAAGTTTGTCTCACCACCTCGCTATTTTGTTTCAGTTTGGACTTTCTTTTGATACATCAAATATAAATATTTGTGTGGATTTTTAACTCTTAAGTTTTTACTTAGGAAATTTCACACTTTATCATTTTATTAATTCATTAGTGATTATTTTACTCACCTTAATATATTATTTTATTAATGTGTCTCACATTTTTCATATGTGGTTAACATATTGGGGGTTATTTACGAAAGGCAAATCCACTTTGCACTAAAAGTGCACTTGGAAGTGCAGTCGCTCTAAATCTCAGGGGTAGATCTGAAATGAGGGGAAGTCCTGCTGATTTTATCATCCAATCATGTGCAAGCTAAAATGCTGTTTATTATTTTCCTTGCATGTTCCCTTCGGATCTACAGCGAATTTACTTCCAAGTGCACTTACAGTGCAAAGTGGATTTTCCTTTAGTAAATAACCCAAGTTACACAAGTGGGAAAGCTTCAGCAGAGTGCCAAGCCAGGGACCCAGCAGGTTAGCAGGGGTGACGCTAGAGGAGAGTACAGTGGGTTAGCTGTGGAAGAGCTCAGGGGATCCAGTGACGACTGGGATCTTGAAGTCTAGTGAGAGACCTGGAGCTCAGTAGGTGAAGATCTACAGTAGGATACTGTGAGATGTGAGAAAAGATCTATATAACGGCTTACTGTGTGTTACGTGTATGGATCTCTATTGACTGTTCAAAGTTCAGTTGCCATAGGAGACAGCAGTTCTACAAATACAGTTGCTGCATCCAGGTAAAAGGCCCTCTACCTGTATAGCTGTCTGCCTATTTTTGTCTCGGAGTCTGCCGATTGCTATTGCATCTGCCTAAAGGTGTCCTGGCCCTAAACCCTCTCTCCCCCAGTTCTGTTTAAGAGACAATAAATCTCTTTTCTTGCATTCCAAAAAATTACTGGTGCCCATGTTTTCAACTTGCATTTCACCAACCATGCCTAGTAACCCATACTGTGAAGAAGGATGTCAGCTCTCCCTAACTCTGGAGGTCACCATTAGTCCTCTAGGGGTCAGGGACAACTCTAAATGTGTATGAATGAGGTCTCTGGCTCATGTACAAGGGCACTGTGGCCTGTACAGTGTGAATCATTTTTTTTTTATGTGGCTTGATCCACCGGGAGCTGTCTATAGGCAGCCTATCTTATGCCATGGTGACACAGTTGCTGTACGAACACAGCCTCAGGTCATAATTTGACAGGCATGTGGGTGCAGGTGTATGACCCCAAACACAGTGTGCATTTGGGGGCCACTCACCCGCACCTGCACACCTGTCAAATTAGGACCTGTGGCTGTGCTCTACAACTGCTGTGTCCCCATGGGGTAACAGATGGCTCCAGCCACACAAAAAAACTTTCATTCACAATGTATGTGCCAGAGAACCAGTGTGAACGAGACATTATATTTATTTAAATTATTTTTTACAATTTATTTACAATTCAATTTATTTATTCACCCTCCCTGTCCAGGATCTCTGTTTGTCCGCTGCACCTCTGCTGAACTGATGCGGCCCAGGCCCCATACAAGAGATCCAGTTGTATCCCCTTATCGGAGGCCATTAAGATTCCCACTCACTTTTTGTAACTGGGACAGGAAATAAGGGTGAATATAAATGTAGCGATTATGCTTTGGACAAAGTGTCTGTCATGTACAAATTTCATTTTTGCCTCACAACATTAAAGGTGTTCTGAGAGTTAATTGTGTAGGTTTAACTTTGACATCAGTTTGGCTGGGCTGTGTTAGAGTTCTGCCTGGTCATGTGTACAGTTAGGTGCACATGAATGGCTCAGAACCAGGCCTGGTTGGACGCTTTGGGTATCAGCTTCCCCGAAGCCAATCAGTGGGTGTGCTTGGCCCCGCTGCGGACTCTGGGGAAGGGTACTTAAGATGTTGAAGTCACGTGTTCCAGGTTCGTTCGTGAGGCCTTAGCGGTCTTTTCCTGATTCTGGACCCGGGTAGCCCCGCGAGGGGTCCCAGTCACGGGAGCGTTCATCGCTCCACAACATGCTTCGGTTGGCTAACCCCAATAGACCCGCCTGGTCTGGGGTAGGGATCCGTCTGTTCCCAAGTCTCGGAACCTGCTGGTCCGAGGCGCAGTAACTGAGGGAGGATTCAAGGTGTCCGGGTGTGCTCTTGGTTTGGAGGGGCACTGCAGCTCATGTAAATGACCGGGGGAGGACTCTTCGGAGGAGGGCCAACAAGCTGGAAATCTGAGAAGTGCCTGGTTGCTGAGTTGTGAAGGACACTGACGAATTCACACTTTTTCCAGTACTGGCAAGGAGACAGAGAACGTTCCAGGTACTGAGGAAAAAGGTTCCTGTTCACTTCTGTTACCAGTTACTCAAGGTCAAAGATTGCACAAGTTCTGCATCAAAGTGCTGACTGCCATAATCTCTGGCTAGAGATTTGTTCAGCCTTGAAGCGCCCAGCTGTGAGTGGAATTGTGTACACACAATCGGAATTTCCGACAATGGATTTTGTTGTCAGAAAATTTGAGATCCAGATCTAAAATTTTGCGTGTCGGAAATTCTGATGGAAAATGTCCGATGGAGCCTACACAAGGTCAAAATTTCCGACAAAAAGCTCCCATTGAACATTTTCAATCGGAAAATCCGACCGTGTGTACGCGGCATTAGTGAGCCATACATTGATTTGAATGATCTCATCTTCCAGTTTTACAGGCAACTTTGTAAAAACAAGGATCAATCTTTTTTATTTATCTATACTTAACTTTCAAGGCTATTGCAGCCTATTTGGTAAACTTTGTTGAGTTGCCCAGTCAAATGTCTGCTGTTGTGTATGCCTGTCCATAATCCTAAAACAATTTTTTCATATTCTGGTAGATGACATTTTACTAGGAACCAGCAGACCTCCACAAATATTGAAATATTGCTGCCAAATGACCTGGGAAAGAGGGCATGTGATTAGCTCTTTGGTTTTTCTCAATCGTGTCTTAATGTGAACTATCACCAGTAATGTTTGCCCCCTCCTTGCACTTCATATAACATACACACACACATGCACTCTTTTGCAAAGATTCTTCAAAGTAAAGATCATCCTGCATGTCTGACCACCTCCCTATATCTAGGTGTAGACCAGCTATTTAGTATGAGAGCTATTTGTGCACATTTAATTTTGTCGTCACTATCTGCTGCACACTTCTCCAATGAAATTTCTGGCTTTTTCAGAGCAGTATTAACCTCCCTGGTGGTATGATTATTTCAGATTTTAGGTGCTGAAAGCGGTACAATTATTTTGCATGAAAATTTGGCGTTTTATATTGTAGGCCTGTAATTCTTAGGCTGTGTACACACGGGCGGACTATCCGTCCAACTAAGTCCGTCAGACAATCCGACAGACAGTCCGTCCTACTTTTGAATGAACAGACTTGACCACACACGATGAACAGACAGTCCGCTGAAAGCTTGCGCTTGTAAATCCTTTCTGAGCATGCGCCATACTTAGTCCGTCCAACTTGCCTACTCACGAGCGGACTGTCCGCTGAAACCAAGTTTGGACGGACAATATTACGGAAATTCCGAAAGACTTAGTCCGCCAGACTGTCCGCTGAAAAAGTCCGCTGAAGCCCACACACGAGCGGATTGTCCGCTGAAACACGTTTCAGCGGACCAAGTCCGTCAGACAGTCCGCCCGTGTGTACGCGGCCTTAGAAATAACTCACTTAAATCTGTCCAAACCAGAATCTAGTAGACATCCCGGGTATGATAAAGTTTGAAAAATGAAATCATAAATTATAATATAATAAATAAATATAAATAATTATACCAAATGATAATATAACAATAATAAAAATTATTCAATAATGTAATCAAATCAAAAACACTGAAATTTGCTGAGTTGCAGAATTGTCACTGTCATTACGTGTTTCAGTATTTGATGACGGACCTCCCCACAAATCGCTATCGCTCAATTCTGCGAGTGATTCCAATTTATTATCACTGTTTTCTAGTCTAAAATCATTTTTGATGTAAAGGGACAGTTTTTTTGTTGCTATGGACAATCTCCAGTTTCCAGGCATAAAGAACAGTTTTTATATCATAAAACTGCATGCAGGGCACTGGGCAGAACACTAGGGACAAAGGGGATGTGAAATAATTACATACAGCAATGTAATCTGTAAGATTACATTATACTGTATGTAATGTGTGTGTTTCACTTTTTGAATTTGCCGTTCTCCATCCCCGTGAGTCGCAACACTCGCAGGGAACGGAGATCGGCTCTGTGATAGATCGAGCAGAGCACGGCTCACTCATACAGCGGGGGGGGGGGGGGGTGGACATCGCTGGATTCAGGGGAGAAGGTAAGTAAACTCTCCCTGCATTCAGCAATGTGGTCCCGAGTCTGGCTCAGGGTTACCGATTTTGGTATAAAATCTCCACCTCCACCGCCAGGGGGGTTAAATCCAAAAGCAAACATTTACTATATTGCAGCTTACCAGTTCTTAGATGTGGCGGCTGCATTCATTTTCTTTTTTAGGCTTTCTTTCTTCTATTGTCAGTGTAACAAATAATACCGCACTGCAGTGGAGTCCACTCACGCCAGTTGACTTTAAAAAGCATTGTTTTTATCTGCTAAATGTATTCATATTTAACCGGAATTACGCTATTGGCCCTTTCTGTTCTCCCCTTTGTACTACCCCTACCATATTCATGGACATCTGAACATCGTCCCTCTTTGAGATACATTCCAAGGGATTTCTGAGGATATTCGGGTGTTCCTGTTGCAGTAGCTCGAGGGTTCCAGTGTCCATTCCCATTTGTCGTACCAACAATATATTTTGTTTGACCCTCAGAACATATGTTCTTGTGGGTTCAACCGCTCCAGTAATGCCGCGTACACACGATCAAACAATCGGGTGGAAAAGTCCAGCAAACTCAAGTCCGCCGGACAATCCCCCTGTGTGTAGCCTCCGGCAGACTTTTTTTTACCCGAAAGTACGGCGGACTTAGAAAGTAGTTTTGCACTCCAATCTTCCCACCGGACTCGCATTTCGGCGGACAATCCAGCCGTGCGTATGCCAGTCCGCCGTACGTTTGAAATGAACTGACTTTTCCCGCCCGGAGAAAAGTCCGCTCATTTTGTGCGGGTCTCCAGGTAGGTGGGGCCAGCGAAGGAGACGTCGCTGACCCCGCCACCTGGTATGGACTTAAAGGGGAACCCCAACGCCGAAAAGGTCCCCCCAGGTCCACATCAGACCCTTGTCCGAGCATGTTACCCGGCCGGCCAGGAAGGCGAGCGTCCCCCCTCCTGAGCCGTACCAGGCCGCATGCCCTCAACATGGGGGGTGCCTTGGGGAAGGGGGGGCCGCGTGGCCCCCCACCCCAAAGCACCTTGTCCCCATGTTGATGAGGACAAGGGCCTCTTCCAGACAACCTTGGCCGTTGGTTGTCGGGGTCTGCGGGCGGGGGGCTTATCGGAATCCAGGAGCCCCCTTTAATAAGGGGGCCCCCGGATACCGGCCCCCCACCCTATGTGAAGGGGGGGACAAGACCCCCGAAGTCGGAAGAAGAGGCCGGCGGCGAAGAAGAAAGCCGGGCTCCTCCGCTAGTAAAAGAGCTAGAAGAAGATAGCGGAGGAGTCCGGCGAGAAGACCCCCGAAGACGGAAGACCCCCGGAGCTGTGCAATAAACTATTTTTACCCTGTGTTGTTTTTTTTGTACTTCACAGGTGAATGGGTAGGGGTACATGGTACCCCATACTCATTCACATAGGGTTGAGGGCCGGTATAAGCCCCCCGCCTGCAGACCCCGACAACCAACGGCCAGGGTTGTCGGGAAGAGGCCCTTGTCCTCATCAACATGGGGACAAGGTGCTTTGGGGTGGGGGGGCCGCGCAGCCCCCTTCCCCAAGGCACCCCCCATGTTGAGGCACGTGGCCTGGTGCGGCTCAGGAAGGGGGGCGCTAGCTCGTCCCCCCCCTTTCCTGGCCGGCCGGGTAGCATGCTCGGACAAGGGTCTGATGTGGACCTGGGGGAAACCCCCACGCCGTTTTTTTTGGCGTTGGGGTTCCCCTTTAAGTCCATACCAGGTTGCGGGGCCAGCGACGTTTCCCTCGCGGGCCCCGCCTACCTGGAGACGCGCTCGAAATGAGCGGACTTTCCTCCGCGTGTGTGGGCGAGTCCGTTCATTTCAAAAGTACGGCGGACTTAGTACGCCGTAGTAGTCCGCTGAAAAAGTGCCGTGTGTGGGCAAGTAGCCCGTTCGGAAAGTCGGACGGACAGTCTGGCGGGAAGTTCGTCAGACTAAGTCCCTCGGATAGTCGCCTACGTGTGTACGTGGCATAAGCCTCCTTAATTACGGTGGTGGTACCCCTCACTTCAAGTTATATATCCCAGCTCACTGTTTGGACGTTCACATGATGTTTTGCATTATATTTTGCACAAGTGTCACTTAAAAAAATTATTTTTGGACATTTACTATTAGTCACATTATTTTTGCACTGTTTATTCCTTTTTATGCGTTAGTTGAATTGGACTTATCATTTGTGATTTGCTACACTTGTCATGATATGTATTTCTAGAGCGCTACACCCCCCCCCCCCCTCCCCCAATTGACAATGTTGCTGCCTGCTGTGCTCTCATTCCTCCAGATCACCAGGGGAACACAGAGGGGAAAAAAAACTACAAAAAAAAAAAAAAGATGCAGCCACAAAGTCTAATGATTGGTAAGCTGCAATATAAAACATTTTTAGTTTTGGGATTAATACTGCTTAAACCTAATTTGGATTTCTACCTGGTAACATCACAGGCATGCTGGGGCAAGCCTGTATTTGCGTTTGATGTATAGTCCAACAGATTTATCATTTAGCTCAATAGGAAAGACATTGGCATGATGCCACCTGCTTGGATGGGGGACCGGTTGCTGTTCATAGAAAGTGACCAGTCATCTTAAAGCATTTGCCATGCATTAATGCAGTGCTAAAAACTTACTTCATCAAAAATAGGTCTAGAGCATTGGTGTGCCCAGCCTATAGCATTGGGGTGTGCACTCCAGAGCACAAACACACTTTGCACTGCAAGTGCACTTGGAAGTAAAGTCGCTGTAGATCCGAGGGGGACATGCAAGGAAAATAAAAACAGCATTTTCGCTTGCATGTGATTGGATGATAAAATCAGCAGAGCTTCCACTCATTTCAGATCTACCGCTTAGATTTAGAGTGACTGCACTTCCAAGTGCACTGTCAGTGCACTTTCAAGTGCACTTGCAGTGTAAAGTGTAAATAACCCCCCATTGTGTATATCAGTAGAGCAGTGGACAGTATCAGTAGTTTTTATTTCTTTTATTCTTATTTTTTTTTTAATTTTAATTTTTTTTTTTTTTTTTTACAATTTTCTTAGGATTCCTGTTGGGGGGCTTTGGTGAAATATCAAGGATCTAAACAGAGAGAAAGGGATTGAGGACAGAGCTTCCCCAGTTCCTTTCTCTGCAGAATTAGCTGCACTGGACAGTGAACGAATGAGAAGTGCTCTTTGCTGAGAAGCTTTCTGTTCATCCACAGACTGTGTTCATTCATTCATCCATCCTGAAAACACCCCCCCCCCCCTCACAGCAGCCAGTGGGAGAGGAGATGAGGGAAGCTAGCAGCACTGCAGGGTAGAGACAGGGGATGCCAGGAGCCATCGGCACCACACAGGGTGAAATAGGGTGTGCCCAAGCTAGGGTGCCCACGTGTCCCAGATTGCCTGGGACATTCCCGCAATTAGCAGGCCTGTCCCCGGTCCCAGGCACCTTCATTCCAGGACAATACAGTATCTCGGAATGAAATTGACAGAGCGAGCAAACCCCACTATGGTGCTGGCGCTCACTCTGCCTCCAGCCGAGGGGAGTTGAGACTCAGACCGCCCCTCCGCCCGAGCACAGCTGAGTCTGCCGAAGCTGAGGGAGCTGAGACCGCCCCCCCACCCAAGCACAGCCGAGCCTGCCCGAGCTGAGGGGAGCTGAGACCGCCCCCACGCCCGAGCACAGCCGAAAACCCACCAGAGCCGAGCGCCCCCTCAGTCCGTACTGAGGCAGGGTCTGTACTTATTAGGGGGTATATACATATTGGGGGAGTCTGTACTGAAGGAAGGGGATCTATACTGTGGGAGGAGGGCGGTCTGTACTTAGTGGGGGAGTCTGTACTTGGGGAGGTGGATCTATACTGAGGGAGGGGGATCTATACTGAGGGGGGGTCTGTACTGAGGGGGGTCTTTACTGAGGGAGGGGGGTATGTACTGAGGGAGGGGGGTCTATACTTAATGAAGGAGGGTCTGTACTGAGGGAGGGGGATCTATACTTGGCAGGGAGTGACACCATATTTTTCCGCACTGGTGAGGTGACACCAACCCTAGCGAAGCCACTGCCACCCACCTCCTCTATCTTCTCTGGGCCCACTCCAGCATGCTCTAAAACAGGTCCCCGGGCCACACTGTTACGGTGGCAAGTGACATGCTGCATCTGGTAGCAGGCGACGGTGGAAAGTGACACACTGCATCTGTAGCAGGCGACAGTGGCAAGTGACACACTGCATCTGGTAACAGGCACTCAACCTTTTCATCTTAATTTATGTGCAGATCATGTTTTTTCCAAGCATACATTCCATAAAACGGGCACATCATCTCTATACAGTACACCCTGCACAGCATCTGCCCCAATTCTGTGCAGCAACTGCACTGAACTGCATAATGTACTCTAAAATGGTGTAATCAGCTCTCACATCTTGAGATAAATATGCATCTGTAATTCTGTATTAAAATAAAAAAGCAATGCTCAAGAAGTACTTGCTTTGCATTGTGCCCTGAACAATAAAAATAACTGAGAACTTAATAAGCCAGTCATGGTGACTCACTCCTCTTCAGGATCCACATCACTCCTTTGTTGTTACATTCTGCAGTACTGCGTGATCTGGCTGAAAGCAAAAGGAAATGTTTTCTTGTGGAAATCATGTGCATTCATATACAATACAAAGGCATTTCCTTAAAAAAAAAAGCATAATAAATTATAATCTGATAATAGAATTAGGAAAAAGTAGAGAATTTGGAAACACCATTTGTTTTCCGGAGAAAGATAATATGGGGTTATTTACGAAAGGCAAATCCACTTTGCGCTACAAGTGGAAAGTGCACTTGGAAATGCAGTCGCTGTAAATCCCAGGGGTAGATCTGAAATGAGGGGAAGCTCTGCTGATTTTATTATCCAATCATGTGCAAGCAACAAAAAATGCTGTTTTTTTTATTTCCCTTGCATGTCTCCCTCAGATATACAGAGACTGCACTTCCAAGTGCGCTTTCAGTGCATTTTCAGTGCACTTGTAGTTTGCACTTGTAGCGACGGGCTCCTGAAGAGCACGCGCTATGTTTTTCAAAGTTAAAACTTTACCCAAACTACAGTTTGGTTTGGGTCTATTTGTCTAAATTTGACTTCTGTGTCAGTCTGACTGGACTGTGAGATGTTCAGCCTGGCCACGGGGGGCACTGTCTCTGGTGGCAGGCATGGAACTATGGTCTGGTCAGGCGCTTAAGTTACTCTCTTTCGTAGTCAGGTCAGTGAGAGTGGCCCTCTCGCTGTGCCCTATGGGAGAGGGTATTTAAAGTGGAGGGCCACCCTGAAAAAAAAAAATACATTAAAAATTAGAAAAAAATCATTAAAAAAAAATGAAAACATTTTTTTTTTTTTTTAACTTACCAGAAATGCCTGTTGCTAGGCACATCATCCTAATCTGCCTCTTCCTCCTCCGCGGAGATCTTCTTTCTTCTCTCCTCCATGCGGCGTCTTCTGGGTAATGGGTCGCGCTGTGTTCTGGGAACTGTGTGTCCCAGAACACAGCGCGCTCCATTCACAAAGTGCTGCGCGACTTGCGCATGCGTAGTAGGAAACGGGCATTGAAGCCGCAAGGCTCCACTGCCTGTTTCCCTTAGCCAAAATGGCGGCGCGGGACCCGAGACCAAGGGACGGGTCAGCCTCAGGCGGCCGACATCGCGGGCGCCCTGGACAGGTAAGTGTGCTTATTAAAAGTCAGCAGCTACAGTGTTTGCAGCTGCTGACTTTTACATTTTTTTTTTTTAAAACGGCCCTCCTCTTAAGATATGGACGTCACGTGATTCGGGGTTCCGGTCCAGTATGCTGTGCTGATTACATGGTCCTGGTCCTCCTGACCAGCCCCAGGAACGCTATGGCGGTTCCATCCGATTTTAATGCCTCTGGGCTGGCTAGCCCAAGGCATAGAAACTAGAGGAGGATTCTGAGGTGGATGGGTGCTGTCTCCTGTCTGGGAGAGACCCATTGGACTTCGAGCATTCCAGGGGAGGACTCTTTAGAAGAACACCATGTGTGAGTTTGGTTTTCTTAACAAGAGCATAGAAGGGCTGAAGTAACCAAGAGAATCCGGTCTTGTGGATATCGCCAAGCAGGCTGAAAGATCCAGGTATCCTACAAGTGTTCTACAGCTTAGTTTCCCATGTGTTCTGTAACGTCTGTGACAAAGACTTTGTTCCTGAGTAAGCACCTTGTTGGCTGCTAGGCCTTGTGAGAGAGGGACTGTCCAACTTGAGTGTTCATCCAGCTGCGAATGGCTATTCTCTGGATGCAGTCAAAGTGAGAAAGTTCCTTAACGTTTATAGACTTTGACATTGAGAGTACCTGAATTCCTTCCCAACCCTCGGATCCCAATTTGAAAGACTGTTCAATGGTTGAAGTTTGCAAATAAAATCCATTCAACTGGATCTATTGTCAGTCTCAAGTTACTGGGTCATCTACCACGGGACATCCCCTAGATGTGCAACGAGGAGAACGGAAGGTAACGGTAAGCCCAGAAATAACCAGCAGCTCCTTCGGGGGTTAGTGCTACACACTTGTAGTGCAATGTGGATTTGTCTTTCGTAAATAACCCCCACATTCTTTCTATGTACTTTCCCTGAGGCTGGATTCACTTTGTTCTGGGTGCAATGGAGTGCACATGGTAACATGAACATGTAGGTGTCAATAGGCCCATACAGTTTCCCATTCACTGCAGGACATGGATGTGAACCAGCCATATAAGGGAGAAAACTATTTCTGCTTGAAATGTATTTTCATGTAGCAAGAGGCATGAGTTTTTCTACATAAAAATGCACAAGTGTAAAATGGCCATAGTCTTTCCCTTAGGCACTTTTTACATTCTTAAGCTTCTGCTGTTCTGTGTGTCCCACTTATTAGATTGCAGCACATCTAACGGAAAAATGATTGCAGAGCAGCTCTGTTGGGAAATAATGCTGGGAACTTACAGAATTCTGCTCTCATTATGATAATGACAGTATCTAATTTCAATGAGACCTTTATACTCCTCAGTATTCAACGTGCAGGCATTGTAACCTAACTAGTGTGCTTTACCCAACTTCCCTATGTTTGCGTTAAAAAATTCATATTTTATTCTTATTTACAAAAGGATTCCTTTTTTTCATTTGGGTGTATTCAAAAAGCCCTAGTCTAATTTGAAATAAAAAAAGCTATTGAAATCTTTAGACTAGCAGTAAGATTCTTGTTAAATTTCTTCCAATAAGAAAGTCGCTAATATGAAGTACCCGTAACAACCTTTAGGCAGGTGTTGGGCTGCAGTACATCTGTTGGCCTGAAGGTGACACTGTGCTGTTTCTTCAGGCTGGTAGGAGACTATAGGAGACTAGACTGTCCTGCTGTTGGCTCCAGGCAGCCATCTTGCAGAGAACAGCATCTCAAAAAGAAATATGGCAAAAGCTTTTTTGGCCATGCCTCTCTTATGAGTCACAGGAGTGCACTTACAGAGCAGCTGCAGGCTCAGTCTCTCAGCACACCGCTAAGAGCCTGGACCAGCAGCTCCCAGCCCCCCCTTCAGCCTAACACTCTAATGAGTGCTTAGGGGGCAGAGCAGACTGCAGTAGCTGACAGTCACTACTCTCTGGTCAGAGAAGAGTGAGAACTGAGTGATCAGCAGTCATGTGATCGCTCTGTTCTCGATGTTAGAGCCAGCAGGGGACACCTGCAGCATAACACCCATGCTGCGTTCATTTTTGTATGATACCATACATCTTCTTTAAGCTGGCCATACTACATGGTTCAATTATTTCTCTCAAAAGGCTGAGAAAAAAAACTGAACTGATTACCCCATTAAGACAATCAAGGTAGATGGGAGTATCCTCCCCACTATGTCATTGTATTCTAACAGTGGAGGAGTCAGCTGGATTGTGCTGCTTCAGAATACTTTTTCATTGTGCTGCAACACTGATCAAGCTAAAGGTTTTTGAGCAGTCGATCAGTAGATCAACTTCTCTCAAGCAGAACCAGCCGAAGGAGGCAGACTACAAGGGACCCCCTAGCAACAGGCATTTAGAGGTGAGTAAAACATTTTTTTTTTCTCCAAAAGTTTTTTTATTTTTTTTTAAGCACAGTAATATTTTTTTTTTGGGGTGGAACTCCACTTTAAATGGGAATACAGGTATTATGGGATGCCCACTTGACTTCAAACAACTTCAGGGACAACTCCTATATACAGACTATATGCACTCCTCACTTCCAGTACTCTTGCTTGCAGAACTCAAACTGGCACACTGTGAATCTGACAAAGCACTCAGTCAGATTATAGCAACAGCCTGTTGTAGGCAGGAACCCAAGGCCCCTTAAAGTGTGTAGCAAAGAAGAAAAATCCAGCTTTCATCCCTGTGGCTACGGATCTCAGCACCACCTTTTCAGGCACTGCCAGACGCTTGGCTGCAGCTGCCCCTTTCTCTAGCTCTCCTGACTAACTTCTCCACAGTCCTCCAGACTCACACTTTCTCCACAACCCTCCCAGACTAATCACTCTGAGAACTCCTGGATGTGCTGACTTGCTCCCACTGTCCTCTCCTTCCTCCGGTGCCTCCAGGGAGGATTCCTCCATGTGTTGTAAAGGGTCCCTCCAGCACTCAACCCCCATTCCCAAGGTCATACTCCCCCCAGACTAGGGGGCACCTTCAAGGGCCACTGACAGCCTCCTCAGTACTCCATCTCCAACTTCCATGACTGCCCCTGCTGGCATGACACATGCCAATTTATAAAGGGGCCTGCCCCCTGCCAGCCAATTTGCTTGGGATTGGCTGGGGCCCTCATAAATATGCCAAGCAGCTCCTCCTAGCTTCAGCCTCCTACATCTGGAAGCTTCTCCAAGGTTCCAGAAGGCAGGGGGAGCCACCAGAAAAGCTACTTGCTGAGTCATCCAGCCACTCTGACGCAGATTCAACCCAGGCCTGACTCTCAGCCAGGCCAAATTTTCCTACACGACATACTATTTACATCTAGCACACTAGAAGGTGCTACATATGTGTACTGACTCCTCCCAGTTGTTAGGTACACTCGTTAAGCCCCGTCCACAATTCTTTATAAATGATGTCTTTGTCCATCCATTCTGGACATACATAATCATAGTCTTTGGGGGGACACATATTCTCAGGTAACAGATTCATGTATCCTTTAAAAGGTTAGTTTATCTTTCCAGAAAAAAATAAAAGGTGTACTTACCTATATAGGTGGTGAGCTGTCAGTGCCCATGAAGCCCATGCAGCGGTCCAGGGATCCCTTTTCTTCCGGGACAGATTGGAGCAATGTTTTTTGCCAGCATTGACCAATCAGAATAGCTGTGATTTGTCCCGGATACGCTGCAAAGAAAAGACGGAAAAATGCAGGGATTTCAAATCCATGCACCACTGTACTGACTGCATGGGTGCTGATAGCTCAGCATCCCTGGAAGCTGTACAGTGGGGATTGGGGGTGGGCAGGGTGTACAATGTTAGTTCACCTTTAAATTTTTTCTTTTAAGGTTTACTAACCCTTTAAGCAAATCTCTCTCTTTTCCTGGATTTTAGCAGGTATTTGGAGGCAGCACCATTATAAGCATTTTTTTTAATAGAAGGGTTATCATTGCTGTGTTATCTTTTATTGATATAATAAGATTATGTCATATATCTATAATACATAGCTACAGCACTAAGTGGAGTTTTCCTTAGAGAGAATACTGTAGTGCATTCCACCATTTATACATTTAATGGGTTCCCACTATGTAGTACAGTGGCTACCATTCACACAAGCAACAGTCCATTCACTCAGCTTCATTAAACAGTCTAAGGAACGTCTTTTTAAGTTTTACTGCTAAAGAAATTTAACAGGAGAGGAGTGAGTGGGATATGGCATACTCCAAAATGTTTAAGAACAATTGGCAGAGGACACTATTCTCTTGGTTAAAGTGCACAGTCTAGCTTTTACAGCTGAGAACCATGAGATAGTTTACAGAACAATCTGTTTTCTCATAGCTGGGGACCATGAGGTAGCTCCAAATTAGTTAACGTCTCATAGCTGGGGGACCATGCGATAGCTCCAGAAAGGTTAAAGTTTCACTGCCAGGGACCATGAGATATGTCTCTGCAGGGAAGTCAGCTGGGTTCTCTACCCACAAGTCCTAAAGCAGTCAGTTACTCCAACTTGATCTCTTGACAGAGAGGTCCAGTATTCAGTCCAGTGGTGCTTCAGGGGCAAGCAGCCCCTGAAGCTCACAGATCCATCCCTCACAGGAAGACAATCTGCTCAAGACTTCAGGCTATTCACCACTTCCCAGAAAACTTTCTGGGCACACCTCCACACAAGGAGTGGCCAAGGCATAGTAAATATTCAGGCTGCTAATTTGAATTTTCCGCCCTAAACTCTGAAAGCTTCTCCCAAAAGCAGGGGGGAACAATTAAACTCCCAGCCTTTGAAACCATGAACAGGCAAAGGCAAATGATCACTGCTCCTCTGATTACAGAGCAAGCCAAAAACTTAATTTCTCTAGCCTATACTAGGAGGGTGCCACATTGTATTTGCTTGATGTTGCATATTTTAATTATTGTTGTTTATACACAGATTCATAAATCCTCTCTCTCTTGATCATCTGTCAGGAAATATTTTCTGTATCTATACCAAATTATTATTGAAATAGGCTCAATTAGCCTTATACTGGCCAAACACCTTACAACCTTATTGTAGACTTTCTTTAGATTTGCCAACAACTATAAAGTGTAAGGGCATGTCTGTTTGGATTCAGGTAGAATGGATTGATTAGGTCGGTTCTCACATTATGTACTTTTGGTATATCTAAAGGAGCTTGTACAATGAGATTGTAACATGCATTATTAGATTTATAGGGAATCTGTTCTTTCAGTCAATTCAGAAGTGGCCCCTAAAGCTGGTCATAGAGAGATCAAAATTCCTTCTGAACTGGCCAAATTTTGATCAGTGCCTGGATGTCCCTGTTCAACAGAAGTGAATCGATAGGCGACTTTTGAGAAACTGACAAGTTGGAAAACATATGTTAATCAGCATCTGAAATCAATCCACTACCAAAGACCAGGTAATGGAGAAAAGCAGGTTAAAAGAGAGCAGGTATTGATAAAACTTTAAAGTGTTACTAAACCCACAACAGAATAGCATGCTTGTTATACTCACTGTGGAACTTTAAGGGTTAATCTTCTGCATTGTAGAAAAAGGCTGTTTTATCTTGTATGCATAGATCCTCCCCTCCCTGCAATGTCTACCTTGGAAAGAACAGGCAAGGTAGCCAACCTCAACCTGCACATGCTCAGTTGTGTCTTTTATGATGGAGAGAACAGTTTCTTCACATGATATTGACATCACACATGTGGGCGTGTATACAGGCTGAAAATCTCCACCTTCCTGAACTCTCAGAACTCAAGAAACTGTGCAGTTTTTGATGTAACCATGGTATACAGATCATTCAAAAAGGTATATAGTGGCAATATTTTAATGTAAAAAGATTTATCACTTTAAACAAACCAAATATTGAAAAAATGTCCTTAGTAATATGTGTAGGCAGGTCCAAAGTTAGCTAGTCAAATCTGTAGGTTATAATAAAGACAGGAACGGACGCAAGCTAAGTGTAGTATTAAATGACAGTTTATTAATAGAAAGACAACTCACTGTGGAATAAAACAGATTGCTCATCTAGTATGGTTTGCCATATTCCCACTGCAGATTGTGCAGATTGTGGATGATCAATCCTGGGCTGGAACCTCTCCTGTAGCCAGCGGCTAGTGGAGAGGCGCTGGGGACCAGAACCATTTCGGAGCATCAAGCTCCTGTTTCATGACAGCTTGAAGCTCCTAAATGCTGAGTCGCCCCAGCTTCCATGTGAACATTTTATGGCAGAAGTGCCTTATGTAGTTAATACTTGGAGAATGGAGTAGGAGGTATGCTTGCTGATACAAAGCTTAGACCCTGGTAGCAAACAAGTGGACCAGGTGTGTGTGTACTCCTGGGAAAGCGGGGGTAAACTACCTATGGGCCAGGAGGGTGAGAAAATGAATGCCTTGTACACACGACCGGACTTTCCGGCAGACTAGGTCCGACGGTCTTCCCGATGAACTTTTCAGCGGAGTTGCGGCGGACTTTCCGAATGAACGGACTTGGCCACACACAATCACACCAAAATCCGGCAGATTCAAACGTGATGACGTACAACCGGACTAGAATAAGGAAGTTCATAGCTAGTAGCCAATAGCTGCCCTAGCGTCAGTTTTCGTCCGTTGGATTAGCATACAGACAAACTGATTTTTCGACCGGACTCGAGTCCGTTGGAAAGATTTGAAACATTTTCTAAATCTAAAGTTCGTCTGATTTTTCGACAGCAAAGGTCCGATGAAGCCCACACACGATCGAATTGTCCAGCGAATTTGTTCCGTCAGACCTTTGCTGTTGAAAAATCCAGTCGTGTGTACATGGAATTAGCCTTAGGGCTTCTATTCATGCACAAGACAGTATCGGTTTTGGTTGAACAACCTGTGACGCCCTGCAAACCTCAGTCCCACTGTACATGCAGATCATGCTTTTTCCCTAGTAAGAAATAGGATACATTCTATAAAATACAGAGGCATAACTAGAATCTTCAGGGCCCCGGTGCAAGAAACCATGAAGGGTCCCCACCAGGGGCGTTGCTAGGTTTCCAAAGATCTTGGGCCCATAGCAGCAAAGTAAAGAAAGTCATATGCTGGGCGGACATACACATGTATATCATATACATGTGTGTGTGTGTGTATATATATATATATATATATATATATATATATATAAAATATATTGTTACATAGTGTGGATCCCCCCTCTCCTCAGAGAGCCTCCCTACTCACATTAGGATCCCCAGAGAGCTCCCCCCTTACATCAGGGTCTCCAGAGAGTAGGGTTGCCACCTTTTCTTCAAGCCAAACCCGAACATTTTAGTGGTGCACGGCCCTGCGCTTGCTTAACTCAACCCATTCACCTGAAAGACATGTACGTAGCTGTAGGGCAACGTAAGCGTAGGACATACATGACAGGGTGCAAGGCTTACGCAGGGGAATGGTACGAGGGGTTAAGAAAGTTGCAAGGCTTACCTGATTGGAGGATGGTGTAAGAGGGGGTGGAGTAGAGTTGATGTGAAGGCACGTGAGTTTAGGAAGGTCAGCAGTCTGGAGCAGCAGGTCAGGAGGAACGTTCCCGCCCGCCCGCCCTTAATGTAAGGAGGGTGTGGGGACTATGTGTTAAGACTGAGTGCAGGTGGCGGTAGGGTCCTTGACGGCTGATATACAAATTATACTGTTTCAAGATGAGGTTTTGAAATGTTAGGACCCATCATATGTATGGAGTCCTCCCGGGTGGTCTGGCGGCTGGCCAGACTGACGGGCTAATAAGTTGGGGGTCTGTGGTCAATTGGTAAGTCCCCGAGGCAAGTTGGCGGCTGGGGACGATTGCCATAAAAAAGTTGGGATTACAGGCTCAAGAAAAGTTGGGTCGTCAGGGATCAACAACTGTTGATCTGATGAGCTGGTTTTTTGTTACAAGAAAATAGATGGAAAATAAAAATGGTTACAGAAGTTTTAAATAAAAAGTTTATTTTGGTTTGTTGTTAAAATAAAGGCCTAAAAGGCCATTTACATCCAGCAGGTGTCTGTGTCATTATTTTTAGAATAAGGTATAAAAGGGGGGGTGTACATGTATGGATTGGCGTAGTAAGGTATCTGGCTACCTTGTCATGGGGCTGCGCTATAACCGTGTTCAATGCACATGGCTACAGCACAATGGCAAGAGTTTTTAGGGATTTAAAACAGGTGATGAGGAGGCAAAATAACTCTTCTTCACCACCTGTCAAATACCTTCAAAACACGATCTGCTATGGATCACTCTTCAGAGTGCTTTACGACTTCGTTTACACTTGTGGTTGGGGGTAAAATTTAGAGGTTGAGCTGTGTTTTAACTGCTATCAACCATTCCCCTTAAGCTGAAAAGGCAGCAGAGGGGGATGTATACCTGCCGGCTGCCACAGCCAAAATGTTTTGCATCAAAGTGCGGCAAAACATGTCTGCACTGTTGGGATCAGTGAGCAGTATTGCCTGCCAAATGTGGACCATTCAAGTGAATGGGGGCTTCCCGCTTCCATGTGTAATGCATTAAATTGGGGGGCGATGCTGTGGGGTTTAAACAGGTGGCGAGGAGGTGATATAACGCCTCCTCCCTGCCTGCCAAATGCCATCTGAAGAACAATACAAAAGTGGATTGCTCTTCAGAGGGCACCACATATGCAAATGAACCATAAGGCTGTTCAGCCATTCCAGTATATTCTGTGGAATCAGCTGGCGGCCAGGGGAAGGAACAGGACTGTTTAACCCCTGGGCTCAAGCACTTACCTTCTATTTCTCTGCACTATTCCATGTTTATCAGGCACCAGTGGTCTAATGTTTGTGAAGCGGTTCAGACACCCCAAATCAAAGCCAAAACACACATGGGTGTATGATTATATATATCTATAGCTAGCAGAGTGACAGGGAGGGGGGCAGGCAGAGTGACAGGGAGGGGGGCAGGCAGAGTGACATGAAGGAGGGAAGGCAGAGTGACAGGGAGGGGGGCAGGCAGAGTGACATGAAGGAGGGAAGGCAGAGTGACATGGAGAGGGACAGGCAGAGTGACATGGAGAGGGGCAGGTAGAGTGACAGGGAGGGGGGCAGGCAGAGTGATATGGAGGGGGCAGGTAGAGTGACATGGAGAGGGACAGGCAGAGTGACATGGAGAGGGGCAGGTAGAGTGATATGGAGGGGGGCAGGCAGAGTGACATGAAGGAGGGAAGGCAGAGTGACATGGAGGGGGGCAGGTAGAGCGACATGGAGGGGGGCAGGCGACATGGAGGGGGCAGGCAAAGTGACATGGAGGGGGCACGAATAGTGTCATGGAGAGGGCAGGTACAGTGACAGGGAGGGGGGCAGGCAGAGTGACATGGAGGGGGCAGGTAGAGGGACATGGAGAGGGCAGGTACAGTGACAGGGAGGGGGGCAGGCAGAGTGACATGGAGAGGGCAGGTACAGTGACAGGGAGGGGGGCAGGCAGAGTGACAAGGAGGGGGCAAGTAGAGTGACATGGAGGGGGCAGGTAGAGTGTCACGGAGGGGGCAGGTAGAGTGACTGGGAGGGGGGCAGGCAGAGTGACATGGAGAGGGACAGGCAGAGTGACATGGAGGGGGCAGGTAGAGTGTCACGGAGGGGGCAGGTACAGTGACAGGGAGGGGGGCAGGCAGAGTGACATGGAAGGGGCAGGCAGAGTGACATGGAGAGGGCAGGTACAGTAACAGGGAGGGGGGCAGGCAGAGTGACATGGAGGGGGCAGGTAGAGTGTCATGGAGAGGGCAGGTACAGTGACAGGGAGGGGGGCAGGCAGAGTGACATGGAGGGGGCAGGTAGAGTGACATGGAGAGGGACAGGCAGAGTGACATGGAGAGGGCAGATACAGTGACAGGGAGGGGGGCAGGCAGAGTAACATGGAAGGGGCAGGTAGAGTGACATGGAGAGGGCAGGTAGAGTGTTATGGAGAGGGCAGGTAGAGTGACAGGGAGAGGGACAGGCAGAGTGACAGGGAGAGGGACAGGCAGAGTGACAGGGAGAGGGACAGGCAGAGTGACAGGGAGGGGGGCAGGCAGAGGGACATGGAGGGGGCAGGCAGAGTGACAGGGAGGGGGGCAGGCAGAGTGACAGGGAGGGGGGCAGGCAGAGGGACATGGAGGGGGGCAGGCAGAGTGACAGGGGGGGGGGGCAGGCAGAGTGACATGGAGAGGGCAGGTAGAGTGACAGGGAGGGGGACAGGCAGAGAGGCATGGAGAGGGACAGGTAGAGTGACATGGAGGGGGGCAGGCAGAGTGACAGGGAGGGGGGCAGGTAGAGTGACATGGAAGGGGCAGGTAGAGTGACATGGAGAGGGACAGGCAGAGTGACATGGAGGGGGGCAGGCAGAGTGACAGGGAGGGGGACAGGCAGAGTGACATGGAGAGGGCAGGTAGAGTGACAGGGGGGGACAGGCAGAGAGGCATAGAGAGGGACAGGTAGAGTGACAGGGAGAGGGACAGGCAGAGTGACAGGCAGAGTGACAGGGAGGGGGACAGGCAGAGTGACAGGGAGGGGGGCAGGTAGAGTGACATGGAAGGGGCGGGTAGAGTGACATGGAGGGGGACAGGCAGAGTGACATGGAGGGGGACAGGCAGAGTGACATGGAGGGGGACAGGCAGAGTGACAGGGAGGGGGACAGGCAGAGTGACATGGAGAGGGCAGGTAGAGTGACAGGGAGGGGGACAGGCAGAGAGGCATGAAGAGGGACAGGTAGAGTGACATGGAGGGGGGCAGGCAGAGTGACAGGGAGGGGGGCAGGTAGAGTGACATGGAAGGGGCAGGTAGAGTGACATGGAGAGGGACAGGCAGAGTGACATGGAGGGGGGCAGGCAGAGTGACAGGGAGGGGGACAGGCAGAGAGACATGGAGAGGGCAGGTAGAGTGACAGGGGGGGGGACAGGCAGAGAGGCATGGAGAGGGACAGGCAGAGTGACAGGGAGAGGGACAGGCAGAGTGACAGGGAGAGGGACAGGCAGAGTGACAGGGAGGGGGGCAGGCAGAGGGACATGGAGGGGGGCAGGCAGAGTGACAGGGAGGGGGGCAGGCAGAGGGACATGGAGGGGGGCAGGCAGAGTGACAGGGAGGGGGGCAGGCAGAGGGACATGGAGGGGGGCAGGCAGAGTGACATGGAAGGGACACACTATTCTCGCTCATATACAGGACACTGTATTATGCTGGCACCAGCCCTGACTCCCGATCATCACAACACAGAGGTGATAGCAAAGAATCCTAAGAATTCCCCCCTCTCCCCCCTCCCTCCTCAGATAGGTGTATTTCTTACCCAGCCAAGTAGTGTGGATGGATGGAGCTGATTCTGCTGCTGTTCTCCTGCACCGTCTTTTCCCGATCAGCTGGGAAAACGACATATTGTACATACTGCTCGGCCGATCATGCAGCTCATATCCCCGATCCAGCGCGCTGTCCTCTAATCCTGCACTGACACCCGAACACTGACAGTGCACTGCTGGCCGGACTCTTTCTTCTATAGCGGTCTCCTCCTCTGTAAAGTTGTCCAGGGTTTGAGTGTCCTCAGTGTCTGCCGGCCGGGCACCTCTTCTGACCTGTGCATTCTCTGACCCGGCAATTACCTTCCCCGGCGGATACTACAGAAGTGGGGTCCAGGCTGACTAAATTGTCCAAACAGCTGTAGTAGCATAACCACCTGTAGTAATGCTCCTGCCTGGCCCCCAGCTGAACAGATGGAGCTCTCTGAGCCACAGTGCGGTCTGGATCATGTGTCCGGGTTCCAGGCGGCAGGAGCCCCGGACACGTGATTCAAAATTACTCTAAACCCGTACTGTCCGGGTGAATTCCGGACAGGTGGCAACCCTACCAGAGAGCCCCCCCATACATTAGGGTCCTCAGAGAGCACCTCCTTACATCAGGTTCCCCAGAGAGCCTACCCTGACATCAGGATCTTCAGAGATCTTCAGAGAGCCTCCCTACTTACATTAGGATATATTTTGGTTATTGGTTATATTTTGGTTATTTGTTATTAAATGGACAATTTATCTCCAAAATGGTGTTATGGTGTTTATTTTAGTTAAGTACAGTATAGTGGTCACTATTACATAGGGCTAACACATTTTTGTAAATATTTATTATATCTTTCTATGTGACAACACTGAAGAAAGTTTGTTATAATGTAAAGTAGTGAGTGTACAGCTTGTATAACAGTGTAAATTTGCTGTCCCCTCCAAATAACAAAACATGCAGCCATTAATGTCTAAACCACTAGCAACAAAAGTGAGTACCTGTCCAAAATGGGCCCAATTAGCCATTTTCCCTTCCCGGTGTCATGTGACTCGTTAGTGTTGCAAGGTCTTAGGTGTGAATGGAGAGCAGGTGTGTTAAATTTTGTGTTATCGCTCTCACTCTCTCATACTGGTCAGTGGAAGTTTAACATGGCACCTCATGGCTAAGAACGCTCTAAGGATATGAAAAAAAGAATTGTTGCTCTACATAAAGATGGCCTAGGCTATAACAAGATTGCCAAGACACTGTAACTGAGCTGCAGCACCGTGGCAAAGACAATACAGCGGTTTAACAGGACAGGTTCCACTAAGAACAGGCCTTGCCATGGTCGACCAAAGAAGTTGAGTGCACGTGCTCAGCGTCATATCCAGAGGTTGTCTTTGAGAAATAGACGTATGAGTGCTGCCAGCATTGCTGCAGAGGGTGAAGGGGTGGGGGGTCAGCCTGTCAGTGCTCAGATCATACGCTGCACACTGCATCAAACTGATCTGCATGGCTGTCGTCCCAGAAGGAAGCCTCTTCTGAAGCCTGTCAGTGCTCAGATCATACGCTGCACACTGCATCAAACTGGTCTGGATGGCTGTCATCCCAGAAGGAAGCCTCTTCTAAAGATGATGCACAGGAAAGCCCGCAAAGAGTTTGCTGAAGACAAGCAGACTAAGGACATGTATTACTGGAACCATGTTCTGTGGTCTGATCAGACCAAGATAAACTTATATGGTTCAGATGGTGTCAAGCATGTGTGGCAGAAACCAGGTGAGGAGTACAAAGTGTGTCTTGCCTACAGTCAAGCATGGTGGTGGGAGTGTCGCGGTCTGGGGCCGCATGAGTGCTGTCAACACTGGGGAGCTACAGGTCTTCGAGGGAACCATGAATGCCAACATGTACTATGACATACTGAAGCAGAGCATGATCTCCTCGCTTCGGTGACTGGGCCGCAGGGCAATATTCCAACATCATAACATCCCCAAACACACCTCCAAGATGACCACTGCCTTGCTAAAGAAGCTAAAGATAAAGGTGATGGACTGGCCAAGCATGTCTCCAGACCTAAACCCTATTGAGCTTCTGTGGGGCAGCCTCAAATGGAAGGGGGAAGAGCGCAAGGTCTCACATCCACCAGCTCTGTGATGTTGTCATGGAGGAGTGAAAGAGGACTCCAGTGGCAACCTGTGAAGCTCTGGTGAACTCAATGTGACGGATCCAATCCCACACTCCACTGAGTGCTTCCATCAGTAATACCACTTCCTCCAGTCTGACCATCAGAGAGATATATTATTATAGCTTCATTGAATACAAGTCTAGCCGAAAATAGCTTGTAGAATCTCGAATGATTTATTGGACAGAATACAGCCTTTTTATACACTTTTAACACAAGGAGTTAGATAATGAGGTAGGGCTGGCTCATGGATACTCCCCCCTCCCCTCTAGCACAACTTAAAAGACAATTATATAATTAACATGTTAATTAACACAGCACTTAAAGCAGTTGTATAGTCTATTTTTAAACTTGTACCTACAGGTAAGCCTATAATAAGGCTTACCTGTAGGTAAACAAAATCTCCTAATCCTGTACAGTTCAGGAGATATTCCCCGTGCAATGAGCCGCTGACTGCAGCGGAGCATGCGCACGGGGGATTCTCGGCTGAAAGCCCGGCAGATGCCGGACCTTGCCGGAAAGAAGTCTCCCACGTGCATGCGTGGAAGTGATGACATCGCAGCTCCAGCCACTCACAGTGCTGGACCTGCGATACCCGGAAGACACGCCGAGGTAACATGTCATCTACCTCGGCATGGACCAGGTGAGTTACCAATGCCTTGTTCTAAGGTAAGTATTTCATAATGAGCTAGTATGCGGTGCATACTAGCTCATTATGCCTTTTTCCTTACAGGTGTAAAAAAAAAAAAAAAAGTCAGCGGATTTACTCCCGCTTTAAGGCAGTCTAGGTGACCAGACAGTCCGTCTCTGGAGGTCAATGTGATCAGCTCTTTCAATGATCATGTATTGTTCAGAATTAACAACCAAGAATAGTCTTTCGGCATATACAGGGTTCCCAGAGTCTGTGTGTCTTGGGGGACATGGACCTGAATCTAAAGTAACACCACCTCAAGGGTATCCAGGCATATAGCTCACAAAGAGCACCATTCCCCCAAATGTCAGGGCCCATAATCACAAGGCAAGAGACTAGCATTCAGTCCTCTCCAAAAGCCCATCCCGGCTAAGTCTGTCACACTCCATGTCCAAGAGGGTTAAGGCAGTGCTTGAAAATAATGGTGGCCACACAAAATATTGACACTTTGGGCCCAATTTGAACATTTTCACTTAGCAGTGTACTCACTTTTGTTGCCAGAGGTTTAGATATTAATGGCTGTGTGTTGAGTTACTTTGAGGGGACAGCAAAATTACATTGTACTATTGTACAATAGTGTACTATTATACTTTACATTGTAGCAAAGTGTAATTTCTTCAGTGTTGTCACATGAAAAGATATAACACAATATTTACAAAAATGTGAGGGGTGTACTCACTTTTGTGAGATACTGTATGTTGTGCCTTAGTCAAGAGAAGCCCGAAGCAAAAAAATAGCAAGGGCTAACATGACTGGGCAAACAGGGGAATCAAGGAGTGAGAGGGTTAATTTAAACAAGGTTTCGTTTGGAACGCAAACCTGTGGTGGTTCCACAGTAGGAGGGGGGGCTCCAGGGGGTCTTCCAGGCAGGACTGTAACGTTCTGGGAGTTGGAGGTGAATCATTGAAGAAGAAAGCTCCCACCCTCCTGCCCCTGCACTGGAGAAATTTTCCCTGGATGGTTAGCGGCTTAGCGGTTGGGGTCTGTGGAGACATTTTAAAATCTGCTGTGATTATCATAATAGGGATCCATCTAAGGTATGGAGTCCCATATGAAATACCAGTTAATGGTGGTTTAACTGGTAAGTTGAACTGAGAGGTATCTGCAGAGAGTTGTGGTTGTCTCCGAGCCAGTGCCATGCAGCCGGGGACCGTGTTAGTAGTTATGCAGATACAATGTTGATATTTCTTACTGTGTACCTCCAAGGATCGGCACCCTTAGGCCCCTTCCACACGAGGTGGATCCGTTTCAGCGAAGTCCGCCAGCTCAGGGGGAGATCTGTCTGTTGATCTCCACTGGGTCAGCGGATGACATGTCCGTCTCTGCTCACTGAATGGGGAGGGGCCTGTTGAGCACCGCTGGTTCCTATGGAGAGATTGGACAAAAATGGACACCATGTCTGTTTTCATTAGATCTCATCCGATCTGATCCGCCAGGACAGATGGCAAATGTATCGCCATACGTCTGACTTTAGCGGATTGGATGTCAGCAGACATGTCACCGCTGACATCCGTCGCTCCATAGACCTGCATGGAGCGTCTGTTCAGGTCCGTCTAAAAAAATGACAGGCGGACCTTAACCGCGTGAAGAGGATAAATTATGTTTATTATTAATATTGTTTCTGTTTTAAGGAATGTTTGTTATATTTTGGTTATTTGTTATTAAATGGCCACTATGGCCAATTTTACTCCAAAATGGTGTCATGGTCATTTTAGTTTAAGTACAGTATAGTGGTCATTATAGGGCTGATGACATATGTTGTGCCTTAGTCATGGAATTTCTTTTTGAAATGCATTGTTTAAAATTAACCCTTCGTTTTAGTTTTCCCTTACATTCTTAATCTTCTACTGTTCAGTGTGCCCCACATATTAGATCGCAGCACATCTCAGGGAAACATGATTGCAGAGCAGCTCTGTTGGGAAATAATGCTGGGAACTTACAGGATTCTATCATTATGTTAATGAAAGTATCTAGGATCTAATTTCAATGAAACCCTTACACTCCTCAGTGTTCAGCATATAGTCGTTTCTGATAAATGCATCTGTATTTCCTTGTAACCAATGTGCTTTACCCAAATTCTCTATATATTTATAAAAACATCCATAATACGGTATTTACAAAATGGTTTATTTTTTAATTTGATAGTTTTAAACAAATCCACAGTCTAATTTACAGTAAAAGAACAAGTACAATGTTTAAAGGGATAGTGGAGCTTTCCATAAAACATTACCATGTATTTAAAGCGGAGCTCCACCCAAAAGAGGAAGCTTCACTTGTTTGCACCCTCCCTTCCTCCACTGCCACATTTGGCACATGTTCAGCCCCTCCTCCTTCCCCCGCTGCCTTCTGGGACCTGCGTGTGTCCCAGAAGATGGCAGGACCATTTAGAAAGCACAGCTTGACTCGCGAATATGCAGTAGGAAACCAGCTGTAAAGCCTGAAGGCTTTACTGCCAGTTTCCCTTACTTGCAATGCCGGTGCTGGCACCCGAAGCCGATGGACGAATCGGGTTGGGATGCCGACATTGCAGAATCCCTGGATAGGTAAGTGCCCTTGTACTGAAATTTAGCAGCTACAGTACAGCTACTCCACTTTAACTATTTGCCCACTGGGGACCTATACCCCCTTCCTAACCAGACCAATTTTTGACTTTCAGTGCTCTCACATTTTGAATAACAATTACTCAGTCATGCAACACTGTACCCATATGAAATTTTTTTCTTTTTTTTCACAAAAATCAAGGTTTCTTTTGGTGGTATTTAATCACCACTGGGTTATTTTGTGCTATAAATGAAAAAAAAAAAGACTGAAAATGTTTTAAAAAAAAAAAATGAATTTTTCTTCATTTCTGTTATAAATTTTGCAAATTTGTAATTTTTCTTCATAACTTTTGGCCAAAATTTTTACTGCACATATCTTTGGTAAAAATAACCAAAATCAGTGTATATTATTTGGTCTATGTGAAAGTTATAGAGCAGGGGTCGGCAACCTATGGCCCACGGGCCACATCCGGCCCACCGCTGCTAAATATCCGACACGTGATGATTTCACCTGGCCCGCAGACATTTTATCCCTGGTCAGCTTTCTTGGAATAACCACCTATGCAGCTAAGAAGCCACTCAGCTGTTATGCCAAGCAACGGGAAGGGATGTCCCCTTCCTCCCACTGCCTTCCGTAGCTCACCCAGGCTCTCCCATCCCACCGGGAGGTCCGAGCAGCCAGCTATCACATCCACCCTATCACATCCGCCGGCTGGCCGGAGACCCGAACAAAGCCGAAATCGGCTTTGATCAGTTCTCGGACCTAGTAACCTTGAAGCAGAAGAATTTAATGCACAAAATTTTTAACAAAATGACAGTATTCAAAACAGCCAAATGATTTTAAGTGCAAAGGAGGGATTTGGGCTCTCATACACCCCAGATCCCTCCATAAAGAGTACCTGTCACACTGGATGTTTACATTCCTTCTGACAGCAATAAAAGTGATCAGAATATGAGGCCCGGATGGGTATGTATGAGGCATGGATGGGCATATATGAGGCACGGATGGGCATGAATGAGGCACAGAAGGGCATGTATGAGGCAAGGATGGGTGCTATCAGGCACGGGTGGCCATGGATTGGCACGTATGAGGCACAGATAAGCATGTATGAGGCACAGATGGGCATGTATGAGGCAAGGATGGGCATGTATGAGGCATAGATGGGCATGTATGTGGCAGAGATGGGCACTATAAGGCATGGATGGGCATGTATGAGGCATGGATGGACATGTATGAGGCACGGGTGGGCATGCATTGGCATGAATGTGGCACGGATGAGGCATGAATAGGCACAGATCAGTGCTGTGGGCACTTCAGATCCAGCCCACAGTGCTGCTACACCGGCTCCCTCCTCTCCTCACACGCTGTACCGATCAGTGTGAGGAGAGAGAGCTCAACCGGAAATGCATTGGTTTGTAGACAAGTGATCGCTCCGTCATTGGACGGATTGGTCACGTGGTAAAAGGTCGCTGTCATTATTCCTTTACCCTGATCAGGGGGCGCATGGGAAGTGTGAGTTCGGGATGGACATCCCTGGACGCCCTCCCAAAACTAGCTGACCGCTCTGTACCCGTCATTCAGCTATGGCCCGGTTAGCAAGTGGTTAAAATAATGTAATGTAATTGAAAAAGTAGGATCCTGAATTGGCTGGTGGCTTATTCCTTACATGTTTACCATCAATTGCGCCTCCACAATTAGGAAAATTACACACATACTGGAATAAAAAAATAAATAAAAAATAAATAATAATATTTTGCAGTGATAATTAATGTTAGGTTTTTATTCATGTTCTATATCTATAGGATACTCAAAGCCCAGTAGCACAGCAGCCAGGACCATCAGGTCTGAGGAGGACTCAAAGAGGAAAAAAAGAAAGTATTCGGATTACGATACTGGTAGTTTGCTGAAGGATGCATCGTCTATTATGAAACAAAAAGATGATGAATGTGATGCTGTGGGTTACCTTGTTGCACACAAGTTAGGTAGGATGTCCATGCAACAGCGAGGCATATTTTAATCTTTACTACATAAAATGATTGCCATTGGACTTAAAGGACATTTTACACAAAACACAGATCTTATGGGGTATCAGGGATGCTAATCTCACCCACCTGTACCATCTGGGGAGGACAATAATAATAATAATCGTAAAAAAAAAAAAAATAATTGAAAAAAAAAAGAAATCAAAAAACATTTTTTGGGAGAGTGCATGTGTTCAGCACAGGGCCAATCGGCACTGTCCAGACAGAGGGTCAGGGTCCTGCAGCCTTGTAGAACAGTCAGAGGAGAATGAAAACTCATCCTACAAGCTATAACCAGACACTGATAGAAGTCAGAAGACTGCTATATACTGCTGATGAGAAAAGGTATTTAGCCGTTACTAAAATAATTGAATTTCCATGTTCTGTGTACTGTAAAAGACCAGATAAAGTGAATGCAGGGTCCTGGGTTTAGTAACACTTTAAACTGTTTTACACAGTCACAGGGATTATTATGCAATGAAACATATGTACATATAACTATATGCAGTCCTGCCATGCAACTGCACCCCTGCCTACAAAATAATCAGTAAAATGTTGTCCATTTTGACATGCATTGGCAGTTGGTAGACGTGAACAAAGAAAGAATAAAATACTGCTGGGATAGGGTCGTAGTACTTGCAAGAGCAGTGAAATGGCAAATGATCATGCGTGTCCTGCTGCCTGAACTGACCAGGGGTGGTCCGAAGAAAGCCAAGTTGAGGAAAAAAGAAGGGATAGACTTCTGCCTGTGGATCCATCAGCGTATGTGGAGATCATCTAATCATTTTGTCTACTGTGTTAATCAGGAACTCTATAGGAGATCCCTTTTTATAATTTCACCTTTGACTGTAAAAGTCTTTGAAAATGCACACAGGTTGCCATAAACATTGAACAGAAAGCACTACTGCAAAAAAGCTACCAAATCTTTGGGAAATTATGAAAGTTGATATTACATGAACTTCACTGAACAACTAGTTTATAGATATTGATAGTAATAATCTATTTTGTAATATTAACCTAAAAATATACCTAATAAGATAAAGAGCAATATTAGAAAAATAAATACAGAACTAAAGGTTTCTTTGTAAAAGCAATATAAAAGTTTTTACTAATTAACATAAAAGTTGTCAAAAACATGTCATTCTCTGAGTGCATTGCCCAGATGGTCACAGAAATACTTCAGACCACAAGTGTCAGAATTAGTTGACTGTGCATTATACATAAATCTATTCAGTAATTACAGGCTTATGGACTGTCCTGCCTTTTATCACTGAACGAGTTTTCTTTTTTTATCTGGAGACAGCCCAGGTCATTTTCGTTTTCATGTGTGAAAACATGAAACAGAAAATAAAATTATAGACCGCTCACAATGCATTATGTCATAGACAGACTTCAGAGGAACAAAATAAAATAGGGAACTTCTACATTGAAAGCCATAAATAAAACAATTGTTCATTTAATATTTCAATCATGCTTTTAATATTCTCCATTAGTATTTTACAAGGTAACTAATGGTAAATGACCAGGAAGGGAGATGGCCATAGTATAAGATATTACTAAAGAGATAATAATCGTAGGCTCAGTTTTTTTCGTTCAACCAGAGGGGTTGAACAAAAAAAACCTGGCACAATTCACTCATCCACCTCAAATGTGTGGATGGGGGAATCAGGTGATCCTCCCTACTGTGTCTGTGTATTCTGACAGCAGGGAGACTTCCCCGCCATCAGAATATACAGATGGGTAATGCAGTCTATAGCCTGTGGCGCTGATCAAGCAGACATTTCCCAACAGGACAGTTGAACAGAATTCGATCAGCAGATCGACTTCCATTTACCACAGTGGCCATACATGGATCGAAGTTCAGCCAGTCCCAGCCTGTCGATCCATGTATGGCCAGCTTTAGTGCCATGCATGTATTTGATTATAATTGAAGATATTAGTAAAATACTTATACAATGTATGCATAGACTACTATTTATCAATGCCCTTCAAATGAGCCTGTCATCATACTTTCTTTGCCTCTACACTCCATAGTTCCTTCCAATAGCCCTTACATCACTCCAGAACATAGAGGTCAGCAGACTGAGCCACAGTATTCCAGATATCCAACACACCCGGAAGTGCTGGTTGCAGAAAATTTTAATACACGACCAGACTTTCTGGCAGACTAGGTCCGACGGAATCAGTTCGTCAGACAATCTGATCGTGTGTGGGCTAATCCAATCGTTTTTCATAAAAAAAATCAGACGGACCTAGAAATAGAACATGTTTCAAATCTGTCTGATGGACTCAATTCATTTAGGGAAAACCATTCGTCTGTATGCTGGTCCAACCAGGCCCGGACTGGGACAAAAAATAGGCCCGGACTGGGACAAAAAATAGGCCCGGGCAATTTAGACTGAGCAGCCAACCTTTCCAGGGACGGGAGGGGGTGGGGTTCGGTAAACATTAGCGGGGGTGGCTGGAGTTGGTCCTCCACACTGTAATGTGCAGGGACACTGTGATATAAAGGGAACTGCACTAAAAAGGGGCACTGCAATGATTACAGGGCAGTCCCCTTTATATTATAGTGTCACAGTCCTATTGTGGCCATGCCAGTACTGTCTGTCTCCTATTGTGTCCATGGCCCAGTGACACTGACCTGCTCTCTGGCGGTGCAGTAGAGCGTGTCTCTCTCTCTGGTTGTGCAGGTACAGCGTGGCTCTTTCTCTGGTGGCGTGGTACAGCGTGGCTTCCACTGGTGGCATGGTGCAGCGTGGCTCACACTGGTGGCGCGGGTACAGGGTGGCTCCCTCTGGTGCTGAGGGTACAGGGTGGCTCTCTCTGGTGCTGCGGGTACAGGGTGGCTCCCTTTGGTGCTGCGGGTACAAGGTGTCTCTCTCTGGTGGTGCGGGTACAGGGTGGCTCTCTCTGGTGGTGCGGGTACAGGGTGGCTCTCTCTGGTGGTGCGGTGCAGCGTGGCTCTCTCTGGGGGTGCGGTGCAGCGTGGCTCTCTCTGGTGGTGCGGTGCAGCGGGGCTCTCTGGTGGTGCGGTGCAGCGTGACTCTCTGGTGGTGTGGTGCAGCGTGGCTCTCTCTGGTGGTGCGGTTGCAGCGTGACTCTCTCTGGTGGTGCGGTGCAGCGTGACTCTCTCTGGTGGTGCGGTGCAGTGTGGCTCTCTGGTGGTGCAGGTACAGCGTAACTCTCTCTCTGGTTGTGCTGGGGCTATTAGTTCCCCCAGCACAGTCCTCTGTTTCATTTGCCATGTCTCCTGTAGTAGCTGCTATAAGCACTCCTCAGCTTGTTTCTGGGTTTTCTCTTTCACCCCAGCAGAGTGCCTGCTGGGGACTGTAGTCTGCTCCCTGCTGAGACCAATGGTGCCATTTATCTCTGGGACTACATTTCCCATGATGCCCCTCTAGTTTCTTCTGAATGGCCCTCTGTTTTGGCCAATGGGGAGGGAAAACGACCATACAGGAACGCCTTCTCTTCCCCTGCTGCCGACGTGAGAAGGGGAGTGGGAGCGAGGGGGGAATAGTGACAGCAGCAGCTTTCCCCACCGTGCAGACAACCATGGCTGGAGGAAGAGAGCGGAACTGTCAGCGCGGCGCTGAGGCTGAGCTGTGTGTGAGAGAGACACACAGCATAGCCCATGCAGCCGCTAGTTCCGCTTGACACAGGCACGGCCGTATGGTGGTAGACGAGCAGCGGCCGTGGCCTGTGTTACCGACGATCAGGCCGTGGCCGCCGCTTACCCCCCGCTGTGCGGCCTGATCCTCAACAGGCCACTGACGGCCCCGGCCCACCGAGCAAATGCCCGGTCTGCCCTATGGCCAGTCCGGGTCTGGGTCCAATGGACCAAATATGACGCAAGGGAAGCTATTAGCTACTGGCTATTGATCTTCCTTTTTTAGTCCCATCTTACTCATCACATTCAAAACGAACGGACTTTCGAACAGACTTAGTCCGTTCGTGTGTCGCCAAGTCCGTTCGTTCGGAAAGTCCATCGGAACTCCGCCGAAAGTTCATCTGGAAGACCGTCGGACCTTGTCTGCCGGAAAGGCCAGTCGTGTGTACGCGGCATTAGTGTCCTTTCACACAAGCGGTCTGCTCGGCAGACTCCACTTTGCTGTGGGTGACAGGTCCATCTCTGCTCACTGTGCAGAGACAGACCTGTCAGAGTCCTGCTCTCTTCTATAGAGAGATTGGATGCAAATGGACTGCCTGACGGTTTTCATCTGATCCGATCTGCCAGACGGATGGAAAATAGGGTCTCCATCCATCTGGATTTCACGGACAGGATTGAATCAGAGAGTGGTGGATGTCAGCGGATATGTCACCACTGACATCCACCGCTCCATAGAGGTGAATGGAGGGTCCAATCAGGTCCGCCTGAAAAACTGACAGGTGGACCTGATCGGAAAGCCCGTGTGAAAGGGGCCTTAGGTGGCTGCAGGTCTGCTATGGAGTAAAGATCACCTACCAGGGAGGTGAAAATGAATCTTCTTTTATTGCAGGTTCCTTTTCCCCCTAACTTTATGGTTCACCAATCCAACAGTGATCCACAGCAGGTTGGTCATTTTCACTTTTTTAGTAGCCCAAATGTACACTATTAGAATGCTTTTTAAAATGTATTTTTTACAACTCTTGCATATTTTTTTTTTTTTGGTTCATATTTGTATTAAGGTTATCAAATAGGTTCTGTTACCTTGTAAGACAAAGCTGTGTAATTGTAATAATGCAAATCTGTCATAAACTTGGGTAGAGGTGTTGCACACCAAAAGGGATGTTAGTGTGGCTTGAAATGTCTGACATTACAACAATAGGACTAATCGTGATTATTGCAGGCTGACTCTCCCACTTAGCACTTACTTTCAGCTAGTATACTGGCACTGTGCCCCTTATCTTCAGAACAAGGTTTGTATCCTCAAAGTTCACCCAAATTCATACAATGGGTAAAGATAACCTGGTGGGGATTTTTTGTAAAATAAAATAGAGTTGCGCTTGAAATACAAAAAGTCTTTAACTTTTTACAAAGACATTGGAGTAGACATTGCCAATGCAATTGCTACAAGTGAAGACTTGGTAGGAGAGTCTGCCAGTTATAATTATGTGATGATCAGCGTAATAAAATGAAACATAGAATTCTGTGAAAGGTGGTAAACTAATGACAAAAACAAGAGAATTAGAACTGCAGAAATATATCCACTGGTAAGCTACAAGTGCATTGTGCTCAGTAGGGATGACTAAATCTGCCCGAGTTCAGTTTTTAGGCGATTCGGTGAACGCAGCACAAAACTCAAAGGTAGAGCTGAACTCCATCCATGTGAAATGAAAGTTCATTTTTCTGCTTAGTTTCAATACTAAATAACAAGCTATTGTTGAATAATGGGCATTGGGAGCTGTGCACTGCAAAAAGGGACATGAACGAATGCAAAAACAATATTATTATTTTTTTGATCGAAATCACACAAATCCTTTAAATAACATTACAGAACAGTATACATTTCATGAACAGTAGTGATTTAACAAAAAAATTGAGGGGTTTCCTTAAAATTCCACCCAGACCCAGGAACGCAGCCTGGGTGGCCAGGAAAGGAAGGGCAGTAAGCATACAGTCCCCTCTTCTTGTACCAGGCCAGCCCGCATGCCTTTCCACAAGGGGACAGGGTACCTTCCACTAATTTATAAAGTACCCTTGTCTCCATGTACCCATACACTAGGCAAGTTTCTTCTGGTTCCTTATGAACTGACTGAAATTTGCTAAGTGAGTTGCCCTGTCTCCACCCTCCTATCCAACATATTTTAATTTAAAAATTGATGGAACCAAATGTAAAATGTTTAGCCAAACAGATGCTCATCCAATCAGATGCAGCTGCTGTTCAAGTACTCTAACAGCATACTTGCCAACAGTCCAGATTTTCGTGGGACAATCCCGATTTTTGGACCCTTGTCCCGATCGGAGTCTGTCCCGATGAAAATCCTGGGATTTTGCTTTTGTCCTGGGAATCGGTACTGTTTTTGGCAAAGACCACAGCGGTTAAAAAAAGATGGCCTCCACGGCGAGATATGTTTTCCGCCTACCCCAGTGTGTTCAGTGGAGAGGGGAGGGGCCTCCGATCCCTGCAGCCAATCTGCTTCTCTCTACAGTTTACAAGTAGACAATTCTCTTGTACACTGAAGCTGATGGGCTACACGGAATGGAGGCCCCTCCCCTCTCCACTGAACACTCGGGGAAAGATGGAAAATTAAGCTGCCGCCAACCCTCCGCCCCCTGTGTCCAACGAGAGGGGACACTGATGTAAGGAGGGGCTCCACTGGGGACACTGATGTAAGGAGGGGCTCCGCTGGGGACACTAATGTAAGATGGGGCTCTGCTGGGGACACTAATGTAAGGAGGGGCTCCGCTGGGGACACTGATGTAAGAAGGGGCTCCGCTGGGGACACTGATATAAGAAGGGGCTCTGCTGGGGACACCAGATGTAAGGTGGGGCTCTGCTGGGGACACTGATGTAAGGAGGGGCTCCACTGGGAACACCTGATGTAAGGAGGGGCTCTGCTGGGGACACCTGATGTAAGGAGGAGCTCCGCTGGGGACACCTGATGTAAGGAGGTGCTCCCCTGTGGACACCTGGTGTAAGGAGGGGCTCTGCTGGGGACACATGATGTAAGGAGCACTCCGCTGGGAATGCCTGATGTAAGAAGAGACTCTGCTGGGGATACCTGGTGAAAGGAGGGACTCTTCTGGCGATGCCTGATGTAAGGAGGGACTCTGCTGGGGATACCTGATGTAAGGTGGGACTCTGCTAGGGACGTCTGGTGTAAGGAGGGACTCTGCTGGGGACACCTAGTGTAAGGAGGGACTCTGCTGGGGACACCTAATGGCATCTGGGGGCAGGCGACGGTGGCAAGTGACACGCTCAGGGCTTCCACTGATTCTGCATTATGGTGAGTTGAATGATTTCATTTTATATTACAATGTAATAATAGAAATAATGCGAGTCAATCATCCTGACATCATAACAACCATGGTGCCGTGATGATTGAAGCTCCAAAACCAGGTGTTTGGAGTATCTTTATCTGCTGATTGTTGAACTTTATAGAATACACATATTTCTATTGTGGTGTAGGATCTGGGCCTGCTGTCCTTCCATCCCTCTTTCTTTCCTTCCTTCTCTCTCCTTCCCTCGCTTTTTCTTTCTTTCTCCCTCCATCCCTTGTTCATCTCAGACTTGAACCACACCCCCTTTGAGCCACGCCTCATTTAAGCCAGACCCACTATATGTTTAAACCATGCCCACCTTTTGCCATGGCATGACGCATTTTCCTTTTCCCACTATACCATGCCTAAAAAAAATGCCTCGCCCCCTAATTATAATAAGACTGCCTACAGATAAAAAAGTGTCCCTATACATTTTTTGACAATGTTGGCAACTATACAACAGCTGATAGCACTGACTGTCAGAATACAATAGTAACAGAGGGAGATTCATCTATCCTTGCTATAGTGTATGGTGCTCTAGGTGACTATACACTATAGAACGTGACTGTGTAAAAGCTCCTTTCTGCCATCAACTATGTAATACAAGGGCCTGATTTGATAAAAATGCAATGAATAATTTAGGTTTGTCTTCACATTACATGGTTTCGTGCTTTGAGTCTAAAGGAGATTGTACAGAGGTTGTACAATCATATTTTATACTGTATGGGCACCTAGAGGATCATACACTATCGCTGGCCATATATCATACAATTTTCTTATGCCATTTCCTTTAAATTTACCTTCAACTATGTAGTGCAAAGGCCTGCCTGATTGCATACAAATTGAAAGTGTTTAGATTTGACCCTGTATTATATGATTTTGGTAAATCTAAAGGAAAATTGCATAATGTATGGTCAGCCTAACAAGGATTGATGCATTTCCTGCTGCAGCTTTTGTATTCTGACAGTCCAAAACTTTTATTTTAACATATGACTCCTCCTCTTTATCACATACCCCGAGCAAGATCACTTATGAAAGTTACTTAACCACACACATATATATAAGTCATAAGTCTTGTAAAAGTCTTGTAAAACATCTTTCAGCTGCCAGCAGATCCAGGTCAGATGTCAACTGGAGCCTCACTTCTGCCGGTGTTAGGAAATGCAGTCCATTCTTTGCAATGTACATGACTGATGTAGGGGAAAGTGTTTTTTTCCTGTTTGTTTTACACATTGCCCCTAAAGGGGTGGATTTATTAAAGTCAAACTGTGCACTCTGCAAGGGCATTTGCACCAGAGCTTAGAAATCCAAAAAATACCCAATCAAATGCAAGGAAAATAAAACAAACAGCATGTTTGCTTGCACATGATTGGATGATGGAATTCAGCAGAGCTTCCCTGCATTTACTAAGCTCTGGAGCAAATGCCCTTGCAGAGAGCAACAACATTTGCAGATCTTTGCAGAATTTGCAGATCAGGAACTAATATTAAAAGGCCCCTTTCACACCAGTGAAACAAATGGGTCCACCTGTCCCTTTTTCAAGTGGACCCAATTGGACCACCCATTGTTCTCTATGGGGCAGCGGATATCTGCTGTCACCCACTGATAGATGGGGCTACTTTTTGGCCATCCATCTGGCAGATTAAATTGGATGACAATGGGATGGAAATGGACAAGCAGCCCATTTCCATCCAACCGCACCATAGAGAACAGCAGGCTCTGTCATCCACAGATCTGTCACCCGCCTGCTCAGCGAAGAAATTCCCCACTGAACAGGCAGATCCGCTTGGATGGATTGCGCCCTATGTGAAAGGGGCCTAAAAATACATTCTAATTTAAGGTATAAGCTCCTTGGATCACACTCATCTATTAATGCCATGTTCGTTCTGACATTATTTCCCAGCTCCCTGTGATCGGGAACGTCGATCAGTGTCCCTAGCCCCTCCCCCCACAGTTAGAATCACTCCCTAGGACACGCTTAACCCCTACAGCGCCACCTAGTGGTTAACCCCTTCACTGCCAGTCACCTTTACACAGTAATTAATGCATTTTTTTTGCACTGATCGCTATATAAATGTGAATGGTCCGAAAATTGCACCAAAAATGTCCGATCTGTCTTCCATAATGTCGCAGTCACAATAAAAATCACTGATCATCACCATTACTAATAAAAAAAATTATTAATCAAAATGCCATAAAATTATCTCCTATTTTGTAATTCTGGTACCGATCTGCTGTATTTTCCTTGTGTCAGCTGAATGTTGGAGAGGAGGAGAAGCCTACTTTCAGCTGCTGCAGGAGCAAAATACAGATCGATTCAACTAAATTCCTCCCCCTGTCCAGGTTCTGGGGGTTGGCAAGGAAAGATCTCAGTTTACCTGTTATCTGCCAGTGATCGAGGGGTAGATCACGTTTGACGGGTTGTCAAACGCAGAATTAGGGCATGCCTATGCATGCTGCTAAAAGTTAAAGTGAAGTAGAACTAAGGGCAAATCTTATTTTTCTTCATTTTGGATAGTGAAATGGAGGATTTTAGCCCTTTTCAGTTTTGTTTTTTGCAATTAGGGAGATTGTACTTCACTTCCTGTCCTATAGCCAAAAAAAAGGAAGTAAGAGGGAATCTCTGGATGCCACCAGAGTCACTAGAACTAGTGTCCCCACTGGAAGATTTTCCCCTCTATTACTGTCCTGGTCCTGGTCCCACTTTCATACTTGGTGCTAATTATAAACATGACAAATAGAGAGGGTAAATCTCCCTCATGGGGTACAGCTAGCAGAAACTGACATGGGTTCTAATCAGTTATACTTTCAGGCAGAATTAGCACGATTCTGTCTGTGATTCCAAATCGTGTGGCACCTTAAACACAGTGCGATTTTGCTGTGACTGGACTGAATAGCACTGCAATCGTGACTTTTAAAATTGTGTGAAGCTTGCCCCCCAAAAAGGAACAGGAGCTTCTGTTGCCTGACAAACATGCATAGGGAAGCCCATTGAAGTGAATAGGCTGCCCTATGCATGACATGCGGAATCTCGTGAAAATCGCTCACACAAAATCGCAAGTGGGAACGCAAGCAAGTTCCTGCTATATGAATTGTAAATGGGGCCTAAAGTGTATTTTTTTTCTCCATGTATTTTGTTTTCTACCATCCAAGCGCAAGCTGTTTTAGTAGAAGAAAAAACTCTCCCCCGCTGACCTCTTGATGCCTCCATACCATTTACCAACAAAGATTACAAGCAAATGATTGGTTAACACTAGTTAAAGGACACGGGCCGCATTCTTTGTAAGATACTGTAAATACGCTTTTAATGTTTACCTGCACACATGGTTGCTTGGCTTTAGTTTAACTATTTTGTCTGTTTACTCCTAGACTACAATAAAGTGCACAGGTGACATCTGCCACTCACAGAAAGCCCTATGGAGGATGTCCAAAATGCATGCTGGATATATTATACAGAATTTAATTATGCTTTTCTACATTCATTTTACTAGCAATGATATTTATGTGGCAGGCAAGCTTATACAAAGCCTTACAGACACAAACCAGCAATAATTAAGTCACGCACATGTAAAAATATGTACAGATTCATATATTAAAAGAATTTAGGCCTTTTACTTTGCAAGGGGATTTTCACTTAGCTTAGTGATTGTGGTAGAAATTCACTTTGCAAAGAAAACCCAATCACTTCCAATGATATCTAAAAAAAATATGGATTTGTTTTCTTGCATGTGATCGTGTAATTGAAGTCAGCAAAACTTCACCTCAATTACTAAGCCAAGAAAAAATTCCCTTGCAAAGTGAAAATGTATTTTGCTAAGTGAACGGCCTATATTCTTCTTAAGTAAATCAACCCCATAATCTTCAGAGGAAAAGCAGACTGTACATTATCCACACATCTCTGACCTTGGCTGGTCTTTCAAACAAAGTGTTGTACTTTAAACATTATATATACAGTATATATAAAGCAGTGATACAGCACTCTGGGATGTTTCTGGCCTCGGCAAGGGTTTGGCACTGTGTCCCTTTTTTTTGCACATCATAATGCATTTCTGTGGTGCAGACGGACCCCTCTGATGTGACAGTGGCGAGCTAAGAACTCTGATGTGACAGTGGGGAGCTGGGACTCTGATGTTACAGTGGGGAGCTGAGGACTCTGTTGTGAAAGTGGGGGAGCTGAGGACTCTGTTGTGAAAGGGGAGGGCTGAGGACTCTGACATGAAAGTAGGGGGCTGAGGACTCTGATGTAAAAGGGGAGGGCTGAGGACTGGAACATGAAAGTAGGGGGGCTGAGGACTCTGATGTGACAGTGGGGAGCTGAGGACTCTGATGTGACAGTGGGGAGTTGAGGACTCTGATGTGACAGTGGGGAGCTGAGGACTCTGATGTGACAGTGGGGAGCTAAGGACTCTGATGTGACAGTGGGGAGCTGGGGACTCTGATGTTACAGTGGGGAGCTGAGGACTCTGTTGTGAAAGTGGGGGACCTAAGGACTCTGTCATGAAAGGGGAGGGCTAAGGACTCTGACATGAAAGTAGAGGACTGAGAACTCTGATGTGAAAGGGGAGGGCTGAGGACTCGAACATGAAAGTAGGGGACTGAGGACTCTGATGTGACAGTGGGGAGCTAAGGACTCTGATGTGACAGTAGGGAGCTGGGGACTCTGATGTTACAGTGGGGAGCTGAGGACTCTGTTGTGAAAGTGGGGGAGCTGAGGACTCTGTCGTGAAAGGGGAGGGCTAAGGACTCTGACATGAAAGTAGAGGACTGAGAACTCTGATGTGAAAGGGGAGGGCTGAGGACTCGAACATGAAAGTAGGGGACTGAGGACTCTGTTGTGACAGTGGGGAGCTAAGGACTCTGATGTGACAGTGGGGAGCTGAGGACTCTGATGTGAAAGGGGAGGGCTGAGGACTTGGACATGAAAGTAGGGGGCTGAGGACTCTGATGTGAAGGGGGAGGGCTGAGGACTCTGATGTGAAGGGGGAGGGCTGAGGACTCGGATGTGAAATTAGGGGGCTGAGGACTCGGATGTGCCAGTGTGGAGCTGAGGACTCTGATGTGAAAGTGGGGGGCTGAGGACTCTGATGTGAAAGGGGGAACTGAGGACTCTGATGTGAAAGTGGGGGGCTGAGGACTCTGATGTGAAAGGGGGGACTGAGGACTCAGATGTGAATGTAGGGGGCTGTGGACTCTGATGTGAAAGGGGGGCTTCTGATATGATGAAGGGACCCCATTTTAGACTGGGGTGTCTTCAGATTTGCATACTTTTAAAGAGGGTTAAAGGGAGTCATAAATAAAAAAGGTTGGGAAACATTGATATGCCGGTTACATGTATATAAGGATTATAGACACTCTAATTTAACAAAATAAAGTAGATTAAAGAGTTTATCTGGAGACTTAATTATATTATACACCTCCAAATATAAAACAGTCAAAAAATAATGATATCATGGAATTAGAAAGGACTACTGAGCATAGCAACAGCAGCATAATTATGAAGATTAAAAGCCCATATCATCTAATATTTACCATAGAATATTATAAAATGTGTCCTGCATTAAGGACTTCCAGGTTCAGAGACCACAAGGACACTTACAGTGTAACAGTTTTGTTCAAGTCTATACATCTAGGACACACACATACACCAATAGTAAAACATGCAAAGCAATTGGCAATAGATCTACCTCTAGACCAGGACCACGTTTTTTAAGCTGAGATATATCTGGTACCCATAGTAATATGAGCACTCACAAATGCTTCCACCACATATATTTCTAATCTGAAAAGTCCAGAAGCATTCTTGGTTCAGGTATCTACTTTGATTTGTATTCCCCGCTCCCAGCTGTTTCTATCATATACCAATCATACTTGTCTCTCACTCTCTTTAATACTATGCCCATTGGATTATCCCTCTCATAAAATTCTTCCAATTGCTTCATTCTTCTATACCTATTTTCTTCTCTTGTCTATATCACTCCTACTTGCTTTACTCTCTCATAAAATTCTCCCAATTGCTTCTCTCTCTCCCATATACAACTTCTACGTCGTTCTTTCGTTAGTATACCATTTTGCATATTTCTATCTTTCTCTTTTACTACTCTCACTTGCTGCTCTCTCTCACTTTTATACTATACTCACTTGCTGCTATCCCTCTCTTGTATACTACTCCTACTTGCTGCTCTCACTTACTTGCATACTACCCCCACTTGGTCTTCTCTCTCTCTCTCTCTCTCTCTCGTATACTACTCCCACTTTCTGCTCTCACTCTCTTGTATACTACTCCCACTTTCTGCTCTCACTCTCTTGTATACTACTCCCACTTTCTGCTCTCACTCTCTTGTATACTACTCCCAATTTCTGCTCTCACTCTCTTGTATACTACTCCCACTTTCTGCTCTCACTCTCTTGTATACTACTCCCAATTTCTGCTCTCACTCTCTTGTATACTACTCCCACTTTCTGCTCTCACTCTCTTGTATACTACTCCCACTTTCTGCTCTCACTCTCTTGTATACTACTCCCACTTTCTGCTCTCTCTCTCTTGTATACTACTCCCACGCCGCTACAGAAGGAACAGGGATGCGTGCACGATCGCGCACATTCCCTGTTTAAATGGGAGGACGCCATATGACGCCCTCCCGCCACAAGAGCCGCGCCGCCTGGCCGTCATTTGACAGCTGGCGGTCGGCAACCAGTTAAAAAAGCCACTACCAAAAATAGGCAAGAATTATTATACAAAACTAAAATGAATAAACCAAAAACCAACCATCTAAGAATCATCACCCATTTCTGTAACCAGCAGGAATGCTTAAAAAAAATGAACACTTGACCCTATAGCTCGATCTTGTACCTGAATGTCCAGCCTTCACATTTCCGAGAGCTAGATCTCTAATGCCGCGTACACACGATCAAACAATCCGGTGGAAAAGTCCGGCGGACTCAAGTCTCTAAACCTCTGTTTCTTCCAATTAGTTAAATACCTTTTCTCTCTCTCTCTCTCTCTCTCTCTCTCTCTCTCTCTCTCTCTCTCTCTCTCTTATACTACTCCCACTTGCTGTTCTCATTCTCTTGTATACTACTCCCACTTGCTGCTCTCTCTCTTGTATACTACTCCCACTTGCTGCTCTCTCTCTTGTATACTACTCCCACTTGCTGCTCTCTCTCTTGTATACTACTCCCACTTGCTGCTCTCTGTCTCTTGTATACTACTCCCACTTGCTGCTCTCTCTTGTATACTACTCCCACGTTCCCGCTCTCACTCTCTTGTATACTACTACCACTTGCTGCTCTCCCTCTCTCTCTTGTATACTTCTCCTGCATGCTGCTCTCTCTCTCTCTCTTATACTACTCCCACTTGCTGTTCTCTCTCTCTCTCTTGTATACTACTCCCGCATGCTCCTCTCTCTCTCTTATACTACTCCCACTTGCTGCTCTCACTCTCTTGTATATTACTCCCACTTATTGCTTTCACTCTCTTGTACAGTGGTGAAAATATATTTTTGATTCCCTGCTGATGTTGTAAGTTTACCCACTTACAAAGAAATTAAGGGTCTATAATTGTTATCATAGGTGTATTTTAAATGATAGAGACAGAATATAAACCATAAATCCAGAAAGAACACACAATACAAATGTTATAAATTGAGTTGCAGTTCAGTGAGTAAAATAAGTATTTGATCTCCTAACAACCTACAATAATTCTGGCTCCCACAGTCTGGTATGTGCTCATGTGGTGCACAGATTAGTCCTGTCAATTTAAGAAGGTGCTCCTAAGGACAACTTGTTATGTGTATATGTAGCGGTACCCACGTAGGAGCTGCTGAGTGTTGTGGTCTGTCTGTCACCCTGCCCAGCCAGGCAAACTGTTCTCAATCACCCTCAGGCAGAAAACCAGTCCTTGAACTTTGTTTTTGTGTTTTTATTGAGGGGATTTAACTTGGATGGGGATAGGATATTCATGAGATGCCCAATTGATTGAAGATATATGGGACCAACTATATACACCTCCAGTATATACAACCTCTTTACTTCCAGCTCCAGCACAACTCTTGATCTCACTCTCCAGCACTTTACTTAACTCTTGATAGATAGGTCTGACACTGGCTCAGCCAGGCCCAAAGCAGATGCCCTAAGCAGGCAGGGACCACAGGCACCTATGGTGTAGCAAAAGATAGGTAGTTCCACTGCTAGCTGTCTACGTGGCTACTAAGCACAGTACCACATCTTCAGGTCTTGCCAGCCCTTCTGACTGCAGCTGTCTCTCTCTCCACTGCCATGCCACCATAGTCAACTCCACTGGCTCTGCACCCATCCCAGACTAAAATCTCCCAGTCCTCTCAGGCATGCCCCCCAGTCCTCCTGACTGTGTGCCACTCACCAGCCCTCTTGGCTGTGACCTGTTGTTCCTCCCTGGAGACTTGCCTGACAGTGCTTTCTCCTGCTGTCCTCACCTTGCTCCCGTGCATCCTGTCCAGGACACCTCCACATGTTCTCAGAGGGCCCTGTCCGCACCGGAGCCCAGGCCCAAGGTCACTCCCCCCAGACTGGGGGCTCCCTCAAAGGCCATGACAGCCTAGCACTCCATCTCCAGCTTCCACCCCGAACAACTTCTTCCCAGCTGGGCTGACCCTGGGTATTTAAGGAGGCCTGCCCCCTAACAATCCAAGTTGGGGATTAATCAAGGCTTGTCAGGTACCTTTCCTGAGGCCAAGATGCTGAGAGAGGCTCCCCTTGCGACTAAGCGCAGTATACCCCTGAGGTGGTACAGGAGGTATAGGGCTCAAAGCAGCATGGGTTGCCATCAGATTGAGAAGGCTTGAGCTGATGATCACTTGGAGACTTTGCTTGAGAAGACAACAAGGAGTAATCCAGTCACTAGTAAAAGCCTGGCTGAGGGTAGAACACAAGAGAGCAGATTGGAGGCTGTGGTGAGGCTAGCTGAGGGTCAATCACAGGTAAGTAATAAGCCAAGCCGGGGGTTAAACACTGGTAATCAGGCAGGTGCAAGTATAGCAAAGTCCATGAGCCAAGGGGGGACAAACGCTGGAGAGGAGATCAGAACAGGTCAGGAGGCAAGCCGAGGTCAAAACAGGAATCACTTGAATGTATAACACAGGAACAGGGAAGAGCTGAAGACAATCCAGCAACTTGGGTCAGACAGAGGCAGCCTTTTATAGGCCAGCAGGGGGAACCAGTTATCACATGATGCGCCTACGGCGCCCATTTCTTCTACTGGCAAGATTACCAGTATTTCTACGGCCTATTCTCTGAACACTCTTTCCCTGACAGTGCCCCCCCCCCAGGGGCAGCCTCCGGATGCCCAGACTAGCCATCTTTCTTGGATGTCAGTTGTGGAAGGCTTGTATAAGATGGGGAGCATGCACATTGCTAGAGGGCTCCCAGGAATTATCTTCTGGGGGTACTCCTTCCATTTGATGTATTGTTCTTGCCTCCCTCTTTTTCTGCAGTCCATAATGGCTTCCACTTCAAACTCCACCTCGTCTTCTAACAGAACTTGAGGTGGAACTGGAGGCGGTGGTAGTTCTTCCCTTATGGGAAAGGGACTTGGGACCACCGGTTTTAGTAGCGAGACATGAAAAACTGGGTGATACTTGTAAGAGGCAGGTAGTGATAATTCAAAGGCCACCGGATTTATCAATGAAATTTGGTCCTAATTTCCGTGATAGGCAGGAGATTTTAAGATTTACAGCAGACAGCCATACTTCATCTCCTACTTTGAAAAGAGGGTTGTTCCTTTTTTTTTTTGGTATTTTTTATAATTTTCTTGGGTCTGTTGCATGACTTTCCGGAGTTGCTGGTAATTAGTCTGGATGAAGTTTATCTGATCCTGGACCGCAGGTACTGAAGCCTCTGGTATGGAATTGGGTAAAAAGGAGGGATGGAACCCATAATTTTCCCAAAAGGGGGATTGATTGGTGGCAGTTTGCAAGGAATTATTATAGGAAAACTCTGCACACGGAAGAAGGGACACCCAGTCGTCTTGTGAACAGGTACAAAAACACTTTAGGTATTGCTCCAAGGTTTGATTTGTCCTTTCTGTCTGCCCATTGCTCTGTGGGTATGGGTATACTGAAGAAAGTGATACTTCTATTGGCAGAGATTTGCAAAGATCTCTCCAAAACCTGAAAGTAAATTGTACTACTCTGTCCGAAACAATGCTGTCGGGAACCCCACGCAATCTAACAATCTTTGATAAAAATATTTGCTGTGTCTGAGGCAGAGGGTGTGCCAACCATTGGTAAAAATATGTGCCATCTTTGAAAGGCAGTCCACTATCCCCAGGGTATTTTCTGAGAGGCCTTGTCAGTATTGGTATTTGAGAGCAGCCTCGTTCCACCCAGTATCAGCAGACCATCTTCGAAAATCAACATTATAATCTTCTACCGGGCGTTTACCCTGTAGCAAGATATGCAGAGAGGCTTTGTTGCTGTCAGGTACCTTTCAAGATGCTGAGAGAGGCTCCCCTTGTGGATACGCACAGTATACCCCTAAAGGTGGTACAGGAGGTATAGGGTTTAAAGAAGCATGGGTTGCCAGCAGGCTGAGAAGGCTTGAGCTGATGATCACTTGAAGACTTTGCTTGAGAAGACAACAAGGAGTAGTCTGAACAGGCTGTGGCTAAGCCAGCTGAGGTTCAATCAAAGGTAAGTGATAAGCCAAGCAAGTATAGCAAAGTCTGGAGTCAAGCCAGGGGTCAAACCAGGGGCGTACCTAGAGCATTTGGCACCCGGGGTGGATCCCACATCTGGCACCCCCCCCCCAAATTTTAAATGAAAAAACACCCACGATTTATTTTCCATCTTCTCAAGAATATTTATTGTATACAGCACACGCCTGGATTCTGCACCCTGTATATAGCACATATCTGCATTCTGCACCCTGTATATAGGACATATCTGCATTCTGCACCCTGTATATAGGACATATCTGCATTCTGCACCCTGTATATAGGACATATCTGCATTCTGCACCCTGTATATATCACATATCTGCATTCTGAAATCCCCCCTCCCCCATCAGGTCAGCTACACTATACACATGGCAGGGGGAGGGGGTGATGGACACAGCAGTCACCCTGACCCCCCCCCCCCCCAGACCAGCACAGGGTAGACACAACACTCCAGCCTCTTCTTACATCAACACCCCCCCCCCCCCAATCAGCTACACTATACACATGGCAGGGGGAGGGGGACACAGCAATCACTCTGACCCCCCCCCAGACCAGCACATGGCAGGGGTAGACACACTTCTCCAGCCTCTTCTTACATCAACCCCCCCAATCAGGTCAGACAGCTACACAATACACATGGCAGGGGGAGGGAGTGGTGGACATAGCAATCATAGTAACTGACTCCCCACCTTAGACCAGCACAGGGGTAGACTCAATTCTGCAGGCTGCAGCCTCTTCTTACATCAATCCCCCCCCCCCCCCTGCTAACCACCTCGGGCTCTCAGTCAGCTAGGGAGGACTCTGTATTCACTGTGTGGAAGCAGCCGCCCCAGCGGAGAGAGATGAGACAGACACACACAGGCAACAGCAGTGGTGGGTGGAGGCGGAGCTAGCAGGAGGGAATACAGTCACTCATTGGACAGTCTGGAACAGTCCATTGTGGCCATGGCACGGGGATGTTCTAAAAAAAACTAAAGTGAAAATGAGCAACCAGAGACATCAGGGATGCCCTTGAGATGATCTGACAGTATCACCCCGACTTGGGTGCGGAATGCACCCCCATATCAAAGTCACTTGGCCACTGACACCCCCCCAAAGTGTGGCACCCGGGGCGGACCGCACCCTCCGCCCCCTTATTGGTACACCCCTGGGTCAAACACTGGTAATCAGGCAGGTTTAAGTATAGCAAGACCATGAGCCAAGCCAGGGGTCAAACACTGGTAATCAGGCAGGTGCAAGTATAGCAAAGTCTATGAGCCAAGATGGGAGTCAAACACTAGAGAGGCGATCAGAGCAGGTCAGGAAGCAAGCCAAAGTCACAACAGGAATCACTTGATAGTATAACACAGGAACAGCTAAAGACAATCCAGCAACTTGGGTCAGACAGAGGCAGCAGGGGGAACCATCTATCACATGATGCACCTATGGCGCCCATTTCTTCTATGGCCTATTCTCTGAACACTATTTCTCTGACAGGGCTCCTTGGAATACCCCAGGCAGCTCCACCTCTCCTCTCCTCCTTCCTTTCCAGAAGATTGTAGAACATTCAGGAAAGAAGTGGGAGGTCTTGGTGATGCTGCCTGCAAGTCACCTAGCTCTTCCTGAGTCATTGCCAACCCAGATCAAAACAAACAGTCCTGAGGGGTTGTGGCTATGGCATGCAGGAGTGAGGACGGGTGTCTGCTGAGCTCCATGAGACCTGCTCGCTTACCTACGGCAGCTTTACCGGGTGGAATTGAGCCCACGTCATGCCATCTAAGCCGTGGATTCCATCAGAGCCACAGTGAACCCCCCAGGCCCACTCGAGAATGCTGGATGACTACTTTACAGAGACCCAATGGGGACAATCCAAGATGGCGCCCTGTGTGCAGACTCATGCTGCACGTGCAGCATCCATGATTCCCTCACCACTGATGCCTGTGCACTCACTCCTCCTCCCTACCTCATCCTCAGACTCAGACAGTCCTGCTGAACTTTCTGCATTAGGGGAAGCCCTGGATGTTAGGCATCTGCGGGCACATATTCTGTCCCGGTTTAGCGCTACATTTACACCATCCTTTGCCTTTGAATTTTTGTCATATACCTATGTAGCAGCTGTTAATCCTTCATCACTATATTGAGTTAGAGCAGTAATATCCCCCCATTTTCTATACATATTCTGTCCCTCCCCACCAAAGCTGATCTGGAGCTGTTTGCTCACAGAGTGGAGAAAGCATTAAGCATCAGGAGCCTGCCGGAAGCTACATGGCCCCGGGACATAGTCCCCACCCTGCAGGAAACTTTAAAGCGGTTCTTTACCCTAAAGGGGAAGTTCCGCTAATCTGATCCCTCCCCCCCTCCGGTGCCACAATCGGCACCTTTCAGGGGGGAGGGGGGTGCAGTTACCTGGATAATCCAGGTAACTGCACCCACTTCCGGCCAGACCGCCGCAGACCCCTGCAGATGCCCCCCCCCCCCGTTGTGTTCTGGGAAACACACAGTTCCCAGAGACACAGCGGGGGACCATAAGAGACGCGCAGCGCGACTCGCGCATGCGCAGTAGGGAACCGGGCAGTGAAGCCGTCATGCTTCACTTCCCAATTCCCTGACAGAGGATGGCGGCGGTGGCAGCAGCAAGACAAGCGATCGCTCGTCATCTGCCGTCGACATCGCTGGAACCTGGGACAGGTAAGTGTGATTTTATTAAAAGTCAGCAGCTGCAATATTAGTAGCTGCTGGCTTTTAATATTTTTTTTTTAGGTGCAGCTCCATCAGTGTGCACATAAAAAATATACCCATGTGCTCCTTACAAAAAAAGCCCAGCATTGTGCATATTAATAATATACCTATCAGCATGTCCCTTAAAATAAAATTTGTCCATCAGAGAGCCTCCTAACATAATAGGCGGCCATCAGTGTGACCCTTATTTCATGTTAAGGGGCACGCTAATGGGCATATTTTATTTTAAGAGCAACACTGATGGGTACATTTTATATTAAAAGGGGCACTCTGATGGGCAAATTTTAAGTTAAGGGGCGCGTTTTGTTGTGTCCATCAGAGTGCCCCTTAATATAAAATGTGCCCATCAGCATGACCCTTATTTTATGTTAAGGGGCACACTGATGTGCACAGTTTATGTTAAGGGGGACTCTGATGGGGACATCTGATGTAAGGGGACACTCTGACAGGAATGCCTGATGTAAAGGGGCACTGTGATGGGGGCACCTGATGTAAAGGGGCACTGTGATGGGGACACCTGATGTAAAGGGGCACTGTGATGGGGACACCTGATGTAAAGGGGCACTGTGATGGGGACACCTGATGTAAAGGGGCACTGTGATGGGGACACCTGATGTAAAGGGGCACTGTGATGGGGGCACCTGATGTAAAGGGGCACTGTGATGGGGCACCCGATTTAAAGACGCACTGTGATGGGGGCACCTGATGTAAAGGGGCACTGTGATGGGGGCACCTGATGTAAAGGGGCACTGTAATGGGGACACCTGATGTAAAGGGGCACTGTGATGGGGACACCTGATGTAAAGGGGCACTGTGATGGGGACACCTGATGTAAAGGGGCACTGTGATGGGGACACCAGATTTAACTTGACAATAAATATTGTTGAAATGCTAAGGAAATTGTACATTTCTCATGTTTTTGATAGATATACAGTTACTACAATATTTTCTGAGTCATAGCACAGACTTGAGATTCGGACCTCGGCCCAAAGAAAATGTTGGCAATCGGACCTCCTTGAATTTTAATTCATTACCCCTGGCCTAGGATATAAGAAGTTTGCCAAGACCCTGAAACTGAACTGCAGCATGGGGACCAAGACCATACAGAGGTTCAACATGACAGGTTGCACTCAGAATAGGCCTCGACATGGTCGACCAAAGAAGTTGGGCGTACATGCTCAGCTTCATATCGAGAGGTTGTCTTTGGGAAACAGATGTATGAGTGCTGCCAGCATTGCTGCAGAGGGTGAAGGAGTAGGGGGTCAGCATGTCAGTGCTCATACCATAAGCCGCACACTGCATCCAATTTGTCTGCATGACTGTCGTCCCAGAAGAAAGCCTCTTCTAAAGATGATGCACAAGAAAGCCTGCAAACAGTTTGTTGAAGACAAGAAGACTAAGGACATGGATTACTGGAAACATGTTCTGTGGTCAGATGAGACCAAGATAAACTTGTTTGGTTCAGATGGTGTCAAGTATGTGTGGTGGCAACCAGGTGAGGAGTGCAAAGACAAGTGTGTTTTGCCTACAGTCAAGCATGGTGGTGGGAGTGTCATGGTCTGGGGCTGCATGAGTGCTGCCGGCACTAGGGAGCTACAGTTCATTGAGGGAACCATGAATACCAACATGTACTGTGACATACCGAAGCAGAGCATGATCCCTTCCCTTCGGAGACTGGGCTGCAGGGCAGTATTCCAACATGATAATGACCCCAAACACACCTCCAAGATGGCCACTGCCTTGCAAAAGAAGCTGAGGGTAAAGGGGATGGACTGGCCAAGCATGTCTCCAGACCTAAATCCTATTGAGCATCTGTGGGGCATCCTTAAACGGAAGGTGGAAGAGCGCAAGGTCTCTAATATTGACCAGCTCCGCCAACATGAAGGGGTGAAAGAAGACTCCAGTGACAACCTGTGAATCTCTGGTAAACTCCATGCCCAAGAGGGTTAAAGCACTGCTGGAAAATAATGGTGGCCACACAAAATATTGGCACTTTGGACATTTTCAATTAGCCATTAATGGATATGTGTTGAGTTATTTGAAGGGGCCAGCAAATTTACACTGTTATACAAGCTGTACACTCACTACTAAATAGCAGCAAAGTGCCATTTCTTCAGTGTTGTCACAGGAAAAGATATAATAAAATATTTACAAAAATGTGAGGGGTGTACTCACTTTTGTGAGATACTGTATATACAAGCAATGCCCTTTTGTCTTGCAGGAACACTTAGCTGATCCCAATGGCAGATTTGTGTTTTTGAAGGGCATTATTCTAGACCGCAAATATACCTTTGCAGCAGTGTACGCCCCGAATACTCGACAGCTTACCTTTCTAGACTCTGTCTTGGTGGGGGTGGCATCCATCTGGGATTGCTATAAGGCAGTAATCAGGGGGGAGCTTATCTCCCAAGGGTCAAGACTAAAAAGGATACGGGAAGGAGAATTGCAGAACCTATTGCTGAAAATCCGATTGCAGAACTTAGGCACAAACGCAATACTACCCCGGAGTTGGCTGTGGAACCTCGATCCTTATGCTCGGAGCTGGCCAATCTCTTAGATGCCCAGATTCAAACCTGTCTATGACATATTTCCCATAAGTTCTATGAGTATGGGATCTATCTTTTATAATAGAGCTTGCAGTCAGTAGTGTTAGGAGATAGTGCGTGCTGTCTGCGTGCTCTGTACCCAGTACATACCGCTATATCCACCTACATAGCTGTTCTCTATTTGAGCCCACTTGCCATCTGCAGGAGTTATTGGAAGTTGTGTGTGCCTCCAGCACAGCACAGTATACATCTGTATATACCCCTTTATCTCTGGTGTTCTATAATAAAGGCATCTGCAGGAGTTAGTGGGTGTTCTGTGTACCTTCAACACAGTACACACCGATCGTTTTCGGACGATTTTCGATCTTGCTGTTGTGTAGTGGTTGTTGTCTGCGTGCCCTGACCGCAGTATACACCGCTATATTCACCTCACCTATATAGCTAGTGATCTATCTTTTATAATAGAGCTTGCAGTCAGTAGTGTTAGGAGATAGTGCGTGCTGTCTGCGTGCTCTGTACCCAGTACATACCGCTATATCCACCTACATAGCTGTTCTCTATTTGAGCCCACTTGCCATCTGCAGGAGTTATTGGAAGTTGTGTGTGCCTCCAGCACAGCACAGTATACATCTGTATATACCCCTTTATCTCTGGTGTTCTATAATAAAGGCATCTGCAGGAGTTAGTGGGTGTTGTGTGCCTCTAGCACAATATACACTACCCAACTGCTGTTTTACCCAACTCCCTTCAGGCCATTACCATGTCTGGAAGGCCAGCAAGGAGAGGCAGACAGGCGCGAGCCGATAAAAGAGGGCAAGCAGGCTCTGTGTCTAGAGACAACAGTGCCGGTCGTGGATGCGGTGCATTGTCATCAGCACGTGGCCATGGGACACGCTTGTCCTTCTTTTCGGCAGCTGGACATGTTGAACCGCAACATGCCAACGACTTGGTAGAGTGGATGACCAAGCCCTCTTCATCCTCCTCATCCTCTCTCACCCAGTCTCAGGGTACTAGCAAAGCAGCTGCCAACGCATCGTCTTCCCTCCTCTCAATGTCATCATCAGTGACTCCTTCCCTAGACCCACCACGTCCTCCTGAGGAGTCTCCTGAACTCTTTGAGCACAGTGTTGGGTACATGCTCCAGGAGGATGCCCAGTGTTTTGTGGGCTCTGATGATGACACTCAGCTAGAGGAAGGCAGTAGCGTGAGCGCAGAGAGAGGGGATGCTCAAGAAGGACAGCAATCTGGCAGTCATGTTCCACAAGCTGCAGCATACTGCCAGGTTTGATACAGCGATGAAGAGGGAGGGGATGATGAGGGCACTGACTCCACGTGGGTGCCTGGAAGGAGAGAGGAGGAGGAGGAGGCACATGTCCAATGAGGCAGGATGCCCTCCGGGGGCCAGCTTAGGGGCAGCACACTGACTGAATCACACCGCAGAGCTCCGCCTGTGCAGAGCGCTGCCTCTGCGCGTTATTCTAAAAGTTCTTTGGTGTGGGCCTTTTTTGAGACGAGTGCATCAGATCGCACCACTGCTATTTGCAACATATGTCTCAAGCGTATCTCACGTGGCCAAAACATCAGCCGCTTGGGCACCACATGCTTGACCAGACATATGTTGACCTGCCATGCAGCTCGTTGGCAAGCGTACCTCAAAGACCCACACCAAAGAACAAAGCGGACCTCTCCTTGCTCCTCATAAGCTGGCATCTCCAACCCCACTAGACCTTCAGTCCTCTCTGAAACCTGCTCTGAGAGGAATGAAGGTGTAGAATTAGGTGTGTCACAGCCAAGTGCTTCCGGGAACTCTGCTAGCGGTACACCCACATCCGATTATAGCAGGCAAATGTCCCTGCCCCAGCTGCTGGACCGGCGAAAGAAGTTCACTCCCAGCCATCCACATGCCCAGCGGTTGAATGCTAGCTTGGCTAAATTGCTAGCACTTCAACTGCTGCCTTTTCAGTTGGTAGACTCAGCCCCCTTCCGTGAGTTTGTACAATGTGCGGTTCCTCAGTGGCAGGTCCCCAAACGCCACTTTTTCTCACGGAAGGCGATTCCGGCTCTCTACCGGCATGTGGAAGGCAATGTCCTTGCCTCGCTGGACAGGGCGGTCAACGGTAAGGTGCATATTACCGCTGACTCATGGTCCAGCAGGCATGGACAGGGACGTTACCTGTCTTTCACGGCCCATTGGGTCACTCTTCTGGCAGCTGGGAAGGATGCAGGACAAGGTGCAGTGTTGGAGGTTGTTCCGCCACCACGCCTCCAAAATGCTACTATTGGTTGTGACACACCTCTCTCCTCCACCCCCTCCTCTTCTTCTTCCTCCATGGCCTCTTCCAGTGCTCTGTCCTTAGAACCAGCGGTGCTTTGTAGGCGTTCCAGGGGCTACGCAAGTACGCAGGCAAAACGATGCCATGCCGTGCTTGCGCTGGTTTGTTTGGGGGACAGGAGCCACACTGGGGCGGATGTTTTGTCAGCTCTGCAGGGGCAGGCCGAGAGGTGGTTGACGCCACGCCAGCTCAAGCCAGGAATGGTGGTTTGTGACAATGGCACCAACCTCCTCTCCGCCCTCCGACAGGGACAACTGACCCATGTGCCCTGTGTAGCTCACGTCCTTAACCTGGTGGTGCAGCGGTTGTTGGGCAGGTACCCCGGCTTACAGGATGTCCTGAAGCAGGCCAGGAAAGTCTGTGTGCATTTCCGCCGATCATTTAATGCCTGTGCTCGGCTGGCTGAGCTCCAAAAGGAGTTGAACCTGCCCAAGAACCGCCTTATATGTGACATGCCCACCAGTTGGAACTCAACATTGGCCATGCTGCAGCGGCTGCACACGCAGCAGAGGGCCATCAATGAGTACCTGTGCGACTACGGCACCAGGACAGGGTCAGGGGAGCTTGGTTTTTTCTCACCACGCCAGTGGGGCATGATCAGGGATGCATGCACTGTCCTGTCACCGTTTGAGGAGGCCACAAGGATGGTGAGCAGTGACAGTGCATGCATCAGTGACACTGTACCTCTTGTCCACCTCTTGGAGCATACGCTGCGTGGAATAATGGACAGGGCACTTGAGGCAGAACAGAGGCAGGAAGAGGAGGACTTCCTTGCCTCTCAAGGCCCCCTTTATCCAGACAGTGCTCCTGCTGTGCCACCCATCACACAGGAAGAGGATGAGGAGGAGGAAGAGGAGGGGGAGGATGATTGTGTCAGCATGGAGGTGGAGGCTGGCACTCAGCATCAGCATCAGCAGCAGCAGTCTTGTAGGGATGATTTACAGTCTCAAGAAACACGTGGACTTGTACGTGGCTGGGAGGAGGTAGCTGCGGATCATGTTGTCCTTAGTGACCCAGAGGACTCCGGACCGAATGCCTCATCTAACCTACGCTGCATGGCCTCCCTGATCCTGCAAAGCCTGCGGAAGGATCCTCGTATTCTTCGGATCAAGGAGAGGGACCATTACTGGCTGGCCACTCTCCTTGATCCACGGTACAAGGGTAAGGTTGCCGACCTTATCTTGCCATCGCAGAGGGAGCAGAGGATGAGACATCTCCGGGAGGCCTTGCAGAAAGGTCTGTGCAACGCGTTCCCAGAGACTGGGAGGTTACAAACTCCTGGTCCTGGACAACGTGTTGCTGAGGCATCGGTCAGAAGGAGCGGTGGAGAAGGTGGCCGTCTGACTGATGCTTTCAGACAATTTTTTAGTCCGCAGCCCCAAGGTATGATCGGTTCCAGCACCCATCGCAAGCATCTGATTTACATGGTGCAGGAATACCTAGGAGCAAGGTAAGACTTGGACACCTTTCCCACCGAAAATCCTCTGGCTTACTTGGTCTTGAGGATGGATCACTGGCCAGAGCTTGCACAGTATGCAATTGAGCTACTGGCCTGTCCTGCATCCAGCGTTCTTTCGGAACGCACCTTCAGTGCTGCTGGTGGCTTTGTTACCGATCACAGGGTGCGCCTGTCCACCGAATCAGTTGATCGACTGACCTTCATCAAGATGAATCAGTCTTGGATCACCCACAGCTACCAAGCACCTGAAGCTGATGTAACAGAATAATTTTTTTTGAAATATCACATCCCTTCAAGACTGCCTATGCTGATGCTGAGTGACTGTCCTGTTATGTTGATTATCTATCCTCTTCCTCCTCCGCTGATATGTTGGAAGAACATTTCTGGTTCTGGTTGATGCCATCAGCCCAATTTTTCTGCCCCTGTTTAACAGGGGCGTTTAAGTACAAATTTTGATGCAATGCTTTGCAGCAGGGCTAATTCCTGCAATCAAACAAGAGTATATGGGAGAGGTTGCAGTGTGGTGGCACCAGCACCAGTGCCTAAGGCCCAATTTTTCTGCCCCTGTTTAACAGGGGCGTTTAAGTACAATTTTTGATGCAATGCTTTGCAGCAGGGCTAATTCCTGCAATAAAACTAGAGTATATGGCAGAGGTTGCAGTGTGGTGGCACCAGCACCAGTGCCTAAGGCCCAATTTTTCTGCCCCTGTTTAACAGGGGAGTTTAAGTACAATTTTTGATGCAATGCTTTGCAGCAGGGCTAATTCCTGCAATCAAACAAGAGTATATGGCAGAGGTTGCAGTGTGGTGGCACCAGCACCAGTGCCTAAGGCCCAATTTTTCTGCCCCTGTTTAACAGGGGCGTTTAATTACAATTTTTGATGCAATGCTTTGCAGCAGGGCTAATTCCTGCAATAAAACTAGAGTATATGGCAGAGGTTGCAGTGTGGTGGCACCAGCACCAGTGCCTAAGGCCCAATTTTTCTGCCCCTGTTTAACAGGGGCGTTTAATTACAATTTTTGATGCAATGCTTTGCAGCAGGGCTAATTCCTGCAATAAAACTAGAGTATATGGCAGAGGTTGCAGTGTGGTGGCACCAGCACCAGTGCCTAAGGCCCAATTTTTCTGCCCCTGTTTAACAGGGGCATTTAAGTACAATTTTTGATGCAATGCTTTGCAGCAGGGCTAATTCCTGCAATAAAACTAGAGTATATGGGAGAGGTTGCAGTGTGGTGGCACCAGCACCAGTGCCTAAGGCCACATTTTTCTGCCCCTGTTTAACAGGGACATGTAATTACAATTCTTGATATAATATTTCACAGGAGGGCCCCTTCCTGTGCCCACCCAGAGTAACGGTGAGGACTTATAGTGTTATGGCACCAGCACCACAACCACCAAAGGTCAATTTTTCTACCACTGTTCAACAATGGCATGTAATTACAATTCTTGATATAATCATTCACAGCAGGGCGCTCCAGCGCCCACCAAGAGTCACTTTGAGGGCTTACAATGTTGTGGCAAAACCAACACCTTGTTCCGCCATTTCTGCAGAGCATATAGGGCAGGCCCCTACTTTCAAACATCCAATTTACAAACATCTCCTACTTGCAAACGGAAGGAGACAACAGCAAGTGAGATGAAAAAAGATGGACGACAAAACAAATTATACAGGGGTGATAACCCTTCCCTATGTTTTCCAAAAAGCTTAAAAATCGTTTTTTTGACTGGAGCTACACTTTAAAAATGTACCAGTTGAAAATTACAAACAGATTCAACTTAACACAACAAACCTACACAGTCTCTGTCTTGTTTGCACCGCCTGTATACTGCTGTTCTGAGTATATAGGGCCTGGGGGCCACACGCATTTCCTTTTTTTAATATGGGTACGGGGTTCCCCTTAATATGCGTACAAGACCTAAAGGGGCTGGTAATGGGCAGGGAGGGCTACCCATGCCATTTTTCTCAATGATTTTCAACCATATTGCAGGAACCAGATATAACATTAAAACCGCAAGCAGTTTTAAATGGTGTTATTTCCGTTTAATGTCATTTTGTGCAGGGACTGTTCTAAACACGGGAAACACGTGACACTTCACAGGCATACTACAGACACCCCCCAGGCACCATATTTAAAGGAATATTTCACTTTTTTTTTTCACTTTAATCGTCATTAAAATCAGTGCTCCCGCCAAAACGGCCATTTTTAAAAACATTTTAGGCATTGACCCATGTCCCCTGGGGCAGGAGCCAGGTCCTCAAACCCTTTTTAGGACAGTATCTTCCATATTAGCCGTTAAAATTAGCACTTTTCATTTCGAACATTTGAGTCCCATAGACTTCAATGGGGTTCTAAAGTTTGTTCGAATTTGGGGTCCGTTCGAAAGTTCTGGTGCGAACCGAACCGGGGGGTGTTCAGCTCATCCCTACTCTCTACAGATGTTGAAAGGGTGGACTGGACATTCTTGCAGGCAGTTCTGACTAAACTGAGCATGGGCCCCAACATGCTCGCCTGGACGGCATCACTTTATAGTTCCCCAGAAGACAGAGTTAAAGTGAATGGTGTGCTCTCTGACCTGTTCCCCATCTGTAATAGAACACGGCAGGGATGTCCACTCTCCCCCCTGATATTTGCACTCACCTTTGAACCTCTGCTGAATAGGATACGCTTAAATCCCAGTGTTAACCGGATAAAGCTGGGGTCTGTGGACAACAAATTGTCTGCTTATGTGGATGATGTCCTGTTTTATGTCTCTGACCCGCTGGTTTCCCTTCCCAATATCATGGCTGAATTGCGAGACTTTCATGAGATCTCGAATTTCAAAATTACTTACAATATATCTGAAATCCTGCCTTTGAATATTCCAGGGGACTTACAAACATGGCTACAACCCTCCTTTTCTTTTTCTTTTTTTTTTTCCTGGTGCAATTCCTCCTTGAAATACTTAGGGATCTCAATTATATACCGCTAACTATACTCCACTGCTCTCTACCATGAGGGCAGACCTGCAAAAATTGGACAGGGCGACATTCTCATGGATGGGCCGAGTCAGTGTTCTAAAAATGAATGTGCTACCAAGAATCCTCTTCTACTTGCAAAACAGTGCCCATCTCGCTGCCCAAATCCTTCTCCTTGACCCTTAACAGCCTGTTTCTGAGATATATATGGCATGGACGAAGCCCACGTTTGGCCCTCCGTACCCTGCAACACTCCAAGCAGATGGGAGACTTTGGTGTGCCTACTATTCATAAATGTTACGAGGCTATTGTCTTACAACGAATATTGGACTGGCATCATGGGGTAATGACTAAACTGTGGGTCCCTCCAGAAAAAATCTTAGCAGGTCAGAACTTGGGTACCCAGAGAGTATCGGGGTTGTCCGAGTATACCTCCCCTGTCACTTCCCACACCCTTAAGGTATGGGAGGCTTCCCTTGGTTTATGCTGGGAGAACATCTTTCCTTCTTTCGCTCATGGGCTTTTGATGGAGAGACGTGATGTGGCAGGTTTGTTCAGACCAAGGGCTGTTCACCCTAGATGCTCTCAGGGACCTATATGGCTGTTTCCCTATGGATGAGTGGTGCTATGGACAGCTCCGCCACTTCATTAGCAGTTTGCCTCAGGCCAATCGCTCCCCCTCTTCTGTAACTCCCTTTGAGAAGTGATGTATGTCCACTTCTATGATCCCACATTCTATCTCTGTGTTATATGGGATATTGCAGTCACTGGAGCCAAGGGGGAACCCCCCTTACATAAGAGAATGGGAGAGATACCTGCAATGCGAGTTCACCGAGTTAGAACTAGACCATCTTTATCGCATCACACATTCCAGCTCTGTAGATACGAAAATGCAGGAGTCCAGGTTTAAATTACTGACTCGTTGGTATAGGATCCCCTCCAAACTTGCTAGAACCCAACTTTGACTGATGTTTGTTGGAGGGGTTGTAGACAACGGGGTACATTCCTTCACATTTGGTGGGAGTGCCCCAGGATTAGACACTACTGGCAAGATATCAGAACTCAGGTCAGAGTGATCTTAGACCTTTAACTACCGGACTCCCCATTGGAGCTTCTGTTGCATGTCCTACCATCCCTCCTGGTCATTATCGTAAATCAGTACTATCCCATCTTCTGAAGGCCAGACGATTAATTCCAGTTCACTGGAAATCAGCTCAAATTCCTAATAGGGTGGATTGTATATGTTTAGTAAACAATATTATGGCCGCGGAGGAGTGGATGGCAACATGCAAGATAGACATGACAAGTTCTACAGTACCTGGGCTACGAGAATTCAATATACAAGTACATCCCCCTGGGACTCCCAGCCGACAACTTCTTAATGAAGAACTTTGTTGTTGACTGACAGTTTAAGAGTTAATAGATCAGATCCAAAAACATCATATTGTATATTTACAAGTGTTTACACTAGAGTGCTGTTCTCCGTTCTCTCCTTACTTTGTTCCCCCCTTTTTCCTACTCTTCCTCAAAATCGAAATCCTGCAGTGCTTGCAAGGTCCCCCTCCTCAAGAAGGCACATGTACAGGCCCGTCTGAAGATGGCCAATGAACATATAAATGATTCAGAGAAGAATTGGGAGAAAGCTCTGTGGTCAGATGAGACCAAAATTTAGCTATTTGGCATTAACTCGACTCGCTGTGTTTGGAGGAAGAAAAATGCTGGCTATGACCCGAAGAGCACCATCCGTACAGTCAAGCATGGATATGGAAACATGCTTTGGGGCTGTTTCTCTGCTAAAGGTACAGGCCAAATATGCCGCATTGGGGGGGGGGGGGTCAATAGACGGGGGGCCACGTATTTTAAAATCTTGGGTGAGAACCTTCTTTCCTCAGCCAGAACACTGAGAGGATGGGTCGTGGATTTGTCTTCCAGCATGACAATGACTTAAAACATACCACCAAGACAACAAAGGAGTGGCTCCAGAAGAAGCACATTAAGGTCATAGATTGACCTAGCCAGTCTCCAGACCTTAATCCTGTAGAAAATGTATAGCGGGAGCTGAAATTTAGAGTTGCCAAGCGACAGACAAGAAACCTTAAGGATTTAGAGAAGATCTGTAAAGAAGTGTGGACCAAAATCCCTCCTGAGATGTGTGCAAACCTGGTCACTAACTGCAAGAAATGTCTTACCTCTGTGCTTGCCAACAAGGGTTTCCCTATAAAGTACAAACTCATTTTTTGCTTAGGGATCAAATACTTATTTTACCCACTGAACTGCAACTCAATTTATAACATTTGTATCATGTGTTTTTTCTGGATTTTTGGTTGATATTCTGTCTCTATCATTTAAAATACACCTGTGATGAAAATTATAGACCCTTCATTTCTTTGTAAGTGGGCAAACTTACAAAAGCAGGGGATCAAATAATTATTTTACCAACTGTATACCACTCCCACTTGCTGTTCTCACTCTCTTGTATACTACTACCTATTGCTGGTCTCGCTCACTTATATACTACTACCACTTGCTGCTTGTGTTCTAGCATTTCAAAATAAAGCTAGCCATGCTTGACTTGAATAAATGTTGGTGAGCAGTGAGAGGCATCACAAGGTTATCTTTTCTCCTTATTCTTCCTGTGTTTAATGTATGCAGTGCTGTCAGCATAAACTAGCAGGAGAAGTTAGAAATGAAATATTAATTAATTAATGTATTTATTTATTGTTATGTTGAGTATTGAGTAAATTACAGAACACATTTTAAAATTAACCAGTGAGCTATTTATACAATCCAGCAACCATTTTAAATGCACTTATATTAGTACTTTTTCTCAGTTTACCTTCATGTAAGTCTTCTGAAATATACATCATACTGAATCAAATTGCATCTCAAAGGGTCACTGGGAATATAGCTTCATAAACCTATTATAATTTCCACTTTGCTTCTTGTCCTTTCAGTTATATTTACACTTCCAATACAGGTTTGGTGGCTGGCAGGGACTTTACAATACTGGCGTGTTTTTACACATACAAGCTTTCTGTATGTGAAAAGTAGCACAACGTCTGCAAGTGTTTGATAATCTCACCCCTGCATCTACTGCTGGAGATCTCAGATCACCAGTTCACCAATAAAAGAAAATAGGCTGGATTGAGGAATTATAACAATACCAGAAAGAAAAATTGAAGTACGAAGTGGGTATTCTGTACTGTCGGTATTAAATTAATTTAATAAAGGTCCCGTTCACACCTGTGAATTTTATGTACATTTTAGGTGCGGTGCAAAAAAACAAAATCTGTATTTTGCATCTTTCATCTAAATGCATATTCTTAGGAGTTCAACAGTGGCAAGCCTAAAACATATGTAAAACGCATCTAAAATACAATGTACTAAAAAATGCACCACGCGGATGTGAACAAGCCAAGAATACTAAAGGCTAAGATCACCTTTTTTTTCTAGATTCCAGCTTCCCTATATGCCAATATACCATTAATGTACCTCTGTCGCAGAAAAGAAAAAGCTTTCTCTATATTCTAGGGCAGGCAATCAGTTTCTCCTATAGAAAACTCCTCTATTACTTCCTGGTATACGTCCTTTAGGATGAGAAAACTAGTAGTGTGAAGAAATACTTCAGCAGCTGACCTCATTAAAACACACCTGCCCCCCCCCCCCTCCAGGTGATTCCCGCCAACCTCTGCAGTCACATGGTTTTACAATGCAATCATTGTCTGTAAGTACTTTTCTCCCTGTGTACACAGCCAGTGTCTTCCCCTACTAATCGATCATTTTGTACCTTATCTTCTTCCTAAATAGATAATTCATTTGGCAGAGTGTGCAAGAGCTGAGTGATCCAATAATAGCCTATGTGGTGCAGAGCTGTAGTATTGAAAGCAGGAAAAGTGTGCCCCTGAAATTCTGTAAAACTCACCGTACACTGTACAAACTGATCGTACAATCTACTTTATGCCGCGTACACATGATCAAACAATCCGGTGGAAAAGTCTGGCGGACTCAAGTCCGCCGGACAATCCCCCCATGTGTGGGCTCCGGTGGACTTTTTTTTTACCCAAAAATCGGACTAAGAAAGTAGTTTTGCACCAAAATATGTCCGCCGGAAATACGGCCGTGTGTGTGCTAGTCCGCCGTACTTTTGAAATGAACGGACTTTTCCCGCACGGGGGCCCCCAGACACCGGCCCCCCACCCTATGTGAATGAGTATGGGGTACAATGTACCCCTACCCATTCACCTGTGAAAAAAATGTAAATAAAACACAACACACAAGGGTTAAAAATAGTTTATTGCACAGATCCGGGGGTCTTCTTCCGACTTCGGGGGTCTTGTCCCCCTCTTCGGTTCTTCTTGCCGGGCCTCCGTGCCTTCTTCTAGCTCTTTTACAAGCGGTGGCCCGGTCTTCTATCGCCGCTGTCGCCGCTGTCTTCGTCGTCGCCACCTTCTGTTCTTCGGTTCTCTTCTTCTCTTCTTGAACTGTTGCATCGTCGCTATCTCTGGCCACAATGACAGGCACGCGGTGTGCGGCGACTTATATAGGGACATCGCTGGATGATGTCCCTGCCCATTATGATGTCACAGTCCCAAAAAGCAACAATTGGACCAAATCCGTTCAACAAGCTTACAGGGATATATCAATAGGACAAAAAAAAGGTACACTGTCTCATCAAAGGGCATAGAGGGCGAGATCCCAGGGGGCGAAAAAAAAGAAAACCGGAAACATCAAGAGAAGGCCCCATTTAGGGATTCTAAAGTGCAGGAACCCCAGGGGGAAACTCTCATGGGTCAGAGAACTGCCAGATTTTACACAGATAAAAGAAGAAAATTACAAAGGCTATTACAAAGGAGTTAGGGTATGTGATACGTAAATTCAATTAACTAGTGGGACCCACATTAATAATACCCTTCCTTCCTTTGAATAGATCAACATGTTCCATAGGGACCAGGTTTTTGTGTAAGTCTCTTGTTTCTGCTGGGCTGTCAGAACCAGGTCTTCCATCCGGTTTAGCTCCTCCACCCTCCTGAGCCACAGCCCCACTAAAGAAGGTTCTGTCTATTTCCAGGTAAGGGCGATACAGGATTTGGCTGCATTCAGAAGATGGCGAAGAATAGATTTCCTGTAAATTTTTGCAGGAATTTTGGAGACGTGCCACTTTCCAAAAACCCTCTGTTTTAGAGAAAGGCCAGAAAACATGTAACAATGTCCAACAATCTTCCTGATAGTGCCAGCATCAGTCAGAAGTGTTTAGGAAGCAACTATGAAGAAGGAAGGGGGTCCAGTACCTAGTGGTGTATTTAGTTTTTGTGTTGCCCTAGGCCTGACTAAACTCATGCATCCCCTAATTTAAATAATACCCACCCCTTCCTGTTTAAGACCCACCCTATTGTCTGTAAACCTTATCAGTGAAGCCCTGGCAGTGCAGCTTATGAGTGCCGCCACATCTGTGCCCAACAGCGCAGCCTCATCAGGGGCCACCAGTGCAACATGGCATGGAGCACTTTGCACATGCTGAATTCAATGCAAACTCATTAAACAGTCCACATTCAGTGAAAGTTCATGTACTGCAAAGTTTACATTGATTTAAGCATGCATGGAGCACTTTGTACATGAACTTTCACTGAATGTGGACTGTTTAACCACTTCCGGACTGCCCACAGTCGTTATACGTCGGTAATTTGAAGAGGAATATCGTTGTTATGGCAGCAGGTCCGTTCCAAGATAAAAGTGGTCTCTGTGGCGGATTTGCTGCAAGATCACTTTTATCAGCAGCAGGAGAGGGCCCCCGGTACCCTCTGCCGCTGCCGACGGCTCCGGTAATCGGATGTTGTCCCTTGTGTGACGTCGTCTCCATATCATTGCAGGGCAGAAGCGACGTCAAAACTTCACTTCTGCCCATAGCTCTTAAAGGGCCATTTATTCATTTATTTTATTGCATTTTAGTGTAAATATGAGATCTGAGGTCTTCTTGACCCCAGATCTCATATTTAAGAGGTCCTGCCATGCTTTTTTTCTATTACAAGGATGTTTATATCCCTTGTAATAGGAATGAAAGTGACACAATTTTTTTTTTTTTTAAACGGTGTAAAAATAAAAGGTAAAATAAATAAGAAAAAAAAATATTTAAACATGCCCCATCCCAACGAGCTTGTGTGCAGAAGCAAATGCATACGTGAGTAACACCCGCATATAATCAAACCACACATGTGAGGTATCGCCGCGATTGGGAGAAGAGACCAATAATTCTAGCCCTAGGTCTCCTCTGTAGCTCAAAACATGCAACATGTAGAATTTTTTAAATATCACCTATGGAGATTTTTAAGGGTAAAAGTTTGTCGCCATTGCATGAGTAGGCACAATTTTGAAGTGTGACATGTTGGGTATTAATTTACATGGTATAACATTATCTTTTACAATATAAAAAAAATTGGGCTAACTTTACTGTTGTCTTATTTTTTAATTCAAAAAAGTGTATTTTTTCCAAAACAAGTGCGCTTGTAAGACAGCTGCGCAAATACGGTGTCACAGAAAGTATTGCAAAGACCGTCATTTTATTCTCTAGGGTGTCAGAAAAAAATGTATAATGTTTGGGGGTTCTAAGTAATTTTCTAGCAAAAAACAGTTTTTAACTTGTAAACAACAAATCTCAGAAAAAGGCTTGGTCCTTAAAGAGGAAGTAAACCCTGATGGGTTTACTTCCTCTTTCATTCCCTGCAAAGGCAAAGCATAATGGACTACTATGCATTGCATAGTAGCCCATTATGTGTCACTTACCCGACACAGGAGCCAGCGAAGTCGCCGCTGTCCCCTGTAGTCCGCCGCATCCATCTTGCTGGTGGCATCTCGCAGCTCCGCCGCTGTCATTCAGCGAAGCCGCGATGACGTCACTCCCGCGCATGCGCACGGGAGTCGACACGCGCGGCAGCTCCATTCTTGGAAATGCCGCGCTCAGTGCGCCTGCGCGCCGCTGTCTACGGCGCATGCGCCGTAGACAGCAGTGCCCGTTTTCGGGCAAATATCTCCTAAACCTATATGGTTTATGCTTGGACCTACAGGTAAGCCTTAATCTAGGCTTACCTGTAGGTCAAAGTGGTTTGTAAGGGTTTACAACCACTTTAAGTGGTTAATGAGTTTGTAGCACGTATGGAGCACTTAAATGCAATATGATATTTATTTATTATCCATGTTGAGCACCTTGTATTCTGCTTGGTACACACACAAAAGTAATAGTAATTGTTGTACCTGCTGTCCTGGCCGGGAGTTCCCTTTGTGTGCCTCTCTCTCTCTCTCTCTCCTAGAGAGACCAGTACCGGGCAGAAGATGTAATGTAAAGATGCCGCGCAGAGGAGGGTAGGCGGAGCACTAGGCTCCGCCTCCACCAATTCAATTATGTGCACCCGTTCTGGGCAGTTGCCAGTCGTTTTATGGGGGCATTAGTCGCTCCCAACCCCTGGCCCCATACTTAGGCATAGGCATGGACCAAGGCTGTGGTGGACATTTTCAAAAATACAGACTTTAGTGAAGGACTCAGGGAGGGACTGGTCTGGAACTGGGGGTCAGTGCAGCGGCCACCCCAGCGTAGGAGAAAAAGCACAGAGCCGAGAAGGAAACAAGGAAAGAAGGTGCTGCTGGGCTGGGTACCTACTTAGGTGTCTTATCATGTGCGATGATAATAATGATTGCATCTGCAATCATATCTGCATTCTGCAATCATCAGTACAGGCCAGGGCCCTGCTAGCTGCTGCATCACTAGTGCAGAAGCTGCAGATCTGTTTGATGTAGTGCCAAGCAAATGCTTCCCTGCAAAGTTTTCAAGGAAGCATTTGCTTTGCTTGGCACTGGATCAAATAGACCTGCAGCTTCTGCACTAGTGATGCAGCAGCTAGCAGGGCCCTGACCTGTACTGATAAATGCAGAATGCAGATATGATTGCAGATGCAATCATTATCATCGCACATGATAAGACACCTAGGTAGGTACCCAGCCCAGCACCACTTCCTTCCTTGTTTCCTCCTCCTCCTCGGCTTTGTGCTTTTTCTCCCGCTCTGGGATGACTGCTGCACTGACCCCCAGTCCCAGACCAGTCCCTCCCTGAGTTATGTCCTACCTCAGTCAGAAGAACAAGACAAGAGTCTACAGTGCACACTGCGTATAACTTACTCTCTGGCTGCTCCACTCCCCTTAGAGTCAGTCAGATCAACCTCAGGCTCAGACAGTCGGCTCCTTGGGCAGCTTAACGTCCCTGGCGGTATGATTATTTCAGATTTTAGGTGCTGAAAGCAGTACCATTATTTTGCATGGAAATTTGGCATTTTATATTGCAGGCCTGTAATTTTTAGAAATAATTCACTTAAATCTTTCCAAACAAGAGTCTAATAGACATCCCGGGTGTGATAAAAGGTGAAATCCGAAATCATAAATAATAATATAATATAATTATAATATAATAATATATATATATATATATATATTATTTATAACAAATAATAATATAATAATAATAAAAATGATTCAATAATGTAATCAAATCAAAAACACTGAAATGTGCTGAGTTGCAGAATTGTCGCTGTCATTACTTTTCGAGTTTGATGACGAATTTCCACACGAATCACTATCGCTCAATTCTGCAAGTGATTCTAAATTGATTATCACTGTTTTCTAGCTGGTCTAAAATGTAAAGGGACATTTTTGGGTTGCTATGGACAATCTCCAGTTTCCTGGCATAAAGAACAGTATTTATAATATAAAACTGTATGCAGGACACTGGACAAACCACTAGGGACAAAGGGGATGTGTAATTATTTGATACAGTACTGTAATCTGTAAGATTACAGTATACTGTATCTATACTGTGTTTTTTACTTTTTGAGTTTGGCGTTGAACTCCGTCCCCATGTGTCGCAACGCTCACAGGGAATGGAGCTTGGCACTGTTACAGATCGAGTGAGACACGGCGGCTAACAGATCACGGTGGGGAGACATCGCAGGATCCAGGGGACAAGGTAAGTAAACCTCTACATGGATCCTGCAATGCGATCTTGAGTCTGGCTCGGGGGAATACCGCCTTTGGTACTGAAATCTCACCCCGAGCCAGACTCGGGAATACCGCCATGGAGGTTAAGCTGCCTTTCAGTTCCTTCCTCCCCCGCCGCGAGACCCGCACTACTGGCACTGCACAGAATCCCAGCCCCTGCCTCAGAGATCCCTCCGCAGCAGGAGTCAGGAGAGGGCGGTGCTGCTCCCTGGGCAGAGGTATCTACACAGACCCATACAGCCTAGGAGGAGAGACTGAGAGCAGTACAGTGAGTCATCATCATCACCAAATAAATAAAAAGTCAGCGGTGGCCGTGGACACCTTGCCAATCCCTGCCCATAATATTAGCAAGTGCCGCACAGCAAGCCGGCCGCTTACAGGGGCTGTATCTGTGTAGGAAGTGGCTGCGGGACAGGGGGGGAGCTTTTATTCATACGGGAGCGGCTTTTTGCCGACCCCCCCCCCCTCCCCCCAAGACACAGGACTGCGAGTACCACTGGGAAAAAATCTTGAAGTTTGTTTTTTGCACGTGCAAATTGAAGATTTTAAGGTAAAGTATGTTATGTTGGTTCGTTGCACTTTCGAAAAATTTCTACTCAGGTCCAATTTCTATTTTCACAGGAAGGGAAACTGGAAGTCCTCCAGGGGTGAAATGAGTAAGAAATATACTGTTGTGATGGTATGGGAAAGTGAACCTTGCTCAATACAGTATTCTTCAAATGGGGACAAGGGTACCAGGGGCGGGTAGGGTGGAATTCTGATTTTATTGCAGTTAGAATTTTTGTTTTATAGCCCTGGAATGACATTTACTGCCTTCTCTTGTTGCCTAGGATTACTTTATATAAGGCCACTTATAAGGCCATTTATTTTAACCAGGTCCTTCCCCAAATTAGAAAACTAGTTGTGCTAGTTGATTTACTTTCGCATTTTAATTAGGTCAGTCATCCTGAAAGTAGCTGGAGCTTGAGGACGATCATTAGAAGCTACCGTACTTGAAATCGATGGAATTTAATTACATAATGTGAGAGTGAACAACCTGCAAAAGGATATCAAGCTATGCAAAAAAAGAACTGTCTTGAATAACTGTAATCTCTTAAGTCAACAGTCCATTATCTAATACCATTAATTTAGAAGCTTAGGCAGCCCTGTAAAAAACAAAAACAAATGCTTTAGCAATTGCCATCTGAAGACTGACTATAGATAGACAGATCTCTTATCGATGACATTGTGAAATGTGAAGTTGCATCACCATTAAAGCTGTTCCCACTTTTATCTGTGTTATCATTAAAACTACTAAAAATATCTAACTAATCTGAGCACTGTTTCCTGAGGTTGGTTGGTTGGGGTGCCCATACATATGGAGATGTCAGTAAATTGACCAAATCAGGTAAGAATAATTTCAGAGAATCTGGCAAGAGTTGAGAAAAACTATTGGAGCATCTGTTGTTTGATTACCTGCTGGGACATGCTGCAATGCCTCTTGGGATGCTGCTGACAGCAATACATATGTGGTCAATACCTTTTCTTCTATTTAATTCAAAGCAATTAGGAATATGAATACCTAGGACACCAAGCTTAGTGATCTCTGTGAAATAACAATTGCATGTGGAGAAGGTCTCATTATCCCTCCCTAGGGGAACCCTTATATAACCCAGTCCTTTAGGGCCGGTTCACACAGGGGGGCGACACGAGGCGACACGACTTGCCGTGCCGCGACCTGACAAGTCGCCCCCGTTCTGTACAATGGAACCGTTCTAAGAGGAGCGACTCGAGTCGCTCCGTCTTAGAAAAAATGTTCCTGTACTACTTTTGGGCGACCTCGGGGCGACTTGCATTGACTTCTATACAGAAGTCATTTGCAAGTCGCCGCTGAGGTCGCGGCAGGTCGCGGCGAGGCAAGACGTGTCGCCTCGCATCGCCCCCAGTGTGAACCGGCCCTAAAGTGATGCTCATTTAAGGAGTATCTTTTACAGATATTGGGCTGTATGTGGGGCTAAATATTTATCTCTCATAACTTAGCACATCAATTATATTCCAAATGTATACATTTGCTGGTCACTTTCATTCATTCAACCATGTTTACATTATCTGTCATGAAGTATGCCATGAAGTATGATGTCAGCTTGGTAGAGATTTAAAGACAAATCCATTTAATAAAAAAAATGGTTAAAAAATACATAGTTACATAATTAGGTTGAAAAAAGGCACAAGTTCATCTAGTTCAAACAATAAAAAACAAAAAACAAATCATGCAATCCCATATACACAATCCTATCCCCGCAGTTGATCCAGAGGAAGGCAAAAACCCCCAGCAATTGATCCAATTTGCTACAGCAGGGGGAAAAAATCTGATATTACCTGGATCAACTTTACCTATTAGATGGCTATTAAAATGCTTTAAATGAATTGCCCTGAGGATACCTCTACTAATATTTGTTGAGAAGCAAATAAATCTATTATGGGAGGCTAATTGGTAAAGCTAGCCAGAGATGTAAAATACACACAAATAGTTTCTTGAATGAAAGATAGAAAATGTATACAGTATGAATGAAGTTACTATGAGTATATCTGTCTCAGAAACAATACCTCAAAACAAGTGTAGCGCCCTCCTCTAGTTAGTTTTTGGCTCCGTTGTATGTGTTGGTCTGGTCAGGGTTTCCTATGCTGAGAGTTTGATTACTCTCACCTGCCGCTGAAGGAAGTTTCCAGAGCATAGGGCTGGGCAATTCAAATGATAATAGTTAATATTTATCATGCCCCAGCCAATCCCTGGAAGGAGGCATCCAGAAGGTGGCTGGGGAGGTTATTAATGTGCAGGAGGCCTATACAGAATGTTCTTTTCCTTCTACGGAGGGATATGGTTTTGGTAGGGCTTCTGCTCTGGAGGCAGCTCCACTAAGTAAAAAAACTGCAGTCTAGATCTCTGCAGCTGCTGGTCAAAGGGCCTAGAAAGATTGCCAAAATATTACATTAATTTGAAGGACACTGCACTGTAGTCCTGATCTGGGGAAGCATCTGGTCATCTCCCTCACTAAGGATGCTGGGTGGCAGACAGCTCCTGGAATGCTGTAAGTAAACACCTTGCTGGGGACTGTTAGTTGTGGAAGTGCCAGAAGTGAGCTAGTACGTGCTAGAGGTTGCTATATAGTCCACTGCTTTAGAGTCCTAGATATACTGGCCATTCCCTGCTACCTCCAGAAGAGCTTAAGCTTGTCCTCCTATTGTTGCTATTGATTGTTTTAGAGTATCCTGTGACCCTAAACCCCTCTCCTGTTAAAGTTCTTCAGTAATATATCCATAAAAAGACATTGCCTAGACTAAGCCTTAATTGTCAGTGTGCATGGGACTGAGCTTGTGTGTGACTGGCAGCCTCTACTACTCGAGAGAACCTGTCCATTCTCAGTGGCTTCTCTAGGGATAAGGACTACACATGGAATAATTTGAGGACATACTAATGAGTCACACTTTCAGTGGCTAGATCTGAAATGTCTTCATGATACTAATAAATCACATGCAATGTTGACACGCAGATTTTCAGTGCAAATTTACAGATTCACACTTCATCCTTTCAGATTGCCCTCGGGTGTACAAATAATCCACATTATACAACAGTCTGAATGTTCACCATATGCTATCTGCTACTTGAAATCTGTATCTCTTCTGATGAAATGAATGAGTTTTTATCGTATCCAAACAGGCTGATATCATTGATTTACCATTCAACCTTGAGGACATCTTTGCTTCAATGAAATGTGGCTAATAAAATCAAATCCCCAGCATTCAAAGGTTTCTCTGGAACCTACTTCTATAAAGCATTTCCCACATCCTAGCCTTTTGGTTTAGAGTGCAATTTAGTTGAAGTCATTTCCAAGTCAAATAGGATCCAAATGACCACACTGATTAATAGAAATCTAAAGGTGATGAAGAAAAAAAATGGTGGGTAGACTTACTAAGATTATGTTGTGTTTGGTTTGGCAATACATGTATTAAACCCTTTAAATATTATTACTATATTAACAGGGGTAATGTATTTGTATAGATCTCTCCTTCTGCCAGCTATGAATGGTGATATAATAAAACAAAACCGTATATTCCAATTTACATGGAATGATTAAAGGATAAAGACACAACATATCAAATCTACTGTTGTTTCTGTAAGGTGTAATGTGTAATACTGATATCTGGTACTACAATATACCTTGTTTATTTCGACATATCGAGATGTCAACGGACTCTTTATTAAATGCCTAGCCTCTTTCTTTGAGTTTCTGTATGTGAGAGATTGAACTTATAAAAAAAAAAAATTGATAAAAAAAAAAAAATTCACATAGACCAGGGGGTGTATTTTAAGTTGCACAGCATTTTGCCAGTGAAAGCATGTGTACCTTTGATCTGTACAGATGGGAAAAAATGTATATTGTTGGGCTATTTCTTGTGCTGGTCAAATATTTTATTTAATAGATTTAAACTGGGAAAATATCACATTTGGACGATAGATGGCACTAATTATCATTGGCAATTCCTATTATAATTAGTGCTATCTAGTGGCCAAAAGGGCTCATTTCTGTTTTAAATCAATAAAAACATTTGACCAGCGAAGTTGATGTAAACCCTCATATATACACAGTGAAGTGAACAGCCCCAGATGATATACAGGGATGAAACAAATCCCCCTACATAAGTTTTACATGCATATCTGCTGTCTTCAGCTTTATATATCCTTTAGAAAGAGTACATTGCGTTACAGATTTTCTCTTCCTGTTCAGCACTGAGTGTGAAGTCTGGGCATACAGCCAAGACAGCTAATTGTAAGAAAGGCACAAACACCCACTCTACATTGGCAAAGGAAGGAAGTTAGGAATGTGCAGAGTTCTGCTGTGAGAAGTCAAGCTGTCTGCTAATCTATTTATAGCAACCTTCCATGACACAAATTTCAGACTGCTTTTATCTGCTGTGTCGGAGAACTTGTCAGAAGTCATTCGACTGATAACAGAGCTACGGAGCAGGAAAAAGCCACAGGACTCATTGCTTTGGAGAGAGATAAGAAAACACTGTAGGTATATCTGCCCAGCTCAAATTTCATGAATCGGATTTACATCCACTTTAAAGCGGAGTTCCACTCACATTTTAGACTTGCCACCATGCAGCACCTTTGTGCATGCTATAAATTAATTGGCATTTATTTTTATTAAGCACTGCCTCCAGCCCCTCCCCAATACTTACATGACCCTAGACTCTATTCAGCTGTAGGGAAGGAAAGAGGGAGGGGAGATAGAAAGGTGATGCCACTGCTAGTGGAGGGGCCTAGGTCTGTGCTGGAGAGGGGGGCGGAGGTTGGCCGTACATTGCGCTGTGTGTATAGGAGGCCACACCTCCTCCAATCAGGGGCCAAAGAGTTTAAGTCTGAGCACGGAATCTTGGAAGAGGGACACAGCGGTTTCAGATGCCAACACTACAGATGGCTGGGATATACAGGGCCAGAATAAAATAAGTTATACATGCTGCACAAGCACAAAACTGAACAGTTTACAGGATACCTTAAAGAGGAAGTAAACCCTGATGGGAGCCGGGAGCCGCCACTCACGGCATATCGCTGTTGACCACGGCGCACTCAGTGTGCCCGTGCGCCGCTGTCTACGGTGCATGCGCCGTAGACAGCGGTGCCTGTCTTTTGGCAAATATCTCCTAAACCGTGTAGGTTTAGGAGGTATTTCTTGGGCCTACAGGTAAGCCTTAATCTAGGCTTACCTGTAGGTCAAAGTTGGTTGTAAGGGTTTACAACCACTTTAATGTAAATGCACGAGCCCTGAATATACTAGGGGTATTTTTAACAAATAAAAAACATTTTGGATGGAACTCCGCTTTAATAACAGTTGTTTCTTTGCCCTCTTCAAAAAGAACGTGCATGTGCTTTTTTGAAGAGGGCAAAGACTGTCTCAGACTGACAGAAATTATGAATCCACACACTTCACTGATTAGTGGTGCTGAATGCAACATTATGCACCTGTGGATAGGTTGATAGAGATAATTCCAACTGATCACTGTAGGCCAAAGGAAAATATTCTGCTGCAGGCTCCAATCCCCAGACTACCACTGATGACAGGAGCTGGTTCATTGTAGTCATCGTAGCCCCTGGGATAATCTCTGTCCTAGTGGCTATGACTAAATACTCACCGTGTTAGCCTCAAAACCATTTATTAATCCATCCAAAGCACAGAACAATCCATCCAAGGTACAAACACTTTTCACTTGACAAGGAGCTTAGTCATTGGGGTACTGTTAAAAAGTAGTTATACTATAACAAATTCCATAAAAGATTATTCAATAGAAATCTTTGCACATTAGCAGATAAAAAAACAAGTTCCTACTATATAATTCAGCACCCCCATTGAACCTAAGCCTATTGGAAATCATTTGAAAAGAACATCCCTCATTCGGCTCACTTAATCTCTTCTTTCTATGCTTTCTTCCACCTTCTCTTCTCCTTCTATGCAAGATTCTATTTGAGGAATAGAGGATGATCTGAACCTTTCTACAGAGGTTTGGAAAGATCGGGAAGAGATATGGATTGCCATATCTAAATGCTCAGTAATCACATTCCTAAATATCTCTGAGATACCCTTCAAATCATTTCAGTGGGTGCCGAGAAATATGGTGGGGCTACCCTGTAAGCTAGTAACTATGGGCTCATACATACCAATATACTACAATAATATCGGTGCACCCCTCAAAATGACCCAATGGGAAGCTTTGTTAAATAAACAAAAAAAAACTTGAAATAATCCATTCCACTATGTAGCTACATACACTATTGCAAAAGTATGGAAAAAAAAAACGCAACCCCATTTGGTGAATACAAATCCCGTGTGTAACTGTAAAAAAATATATACAAGTCCTCGATTTATACTGTGTGGATGAACAAATCTCCTATTGTGGCTATCAAATAATCAACCTTTGCAAACCCTTAGCCCTTGTACACACGGTCGGACATTCCGACGGAAAATGTCCGATCGGACCGTGTTGTCGGATAATCCGACTTTGTGTGGGCTCCATCAGACTGTTTCAGTCGGAATATCCGACAGACAAAGTTTTAGAGATGGGCTATAAAACTTTCCGACAACATGATCCAATCGGACTTTGTCCGATTGTGTGTAGAGAATTTCGATCGGACAAAGTGCCACGCATGCTCAAATCAAATTCCTAGACCAAAGCTATTGGCTACTAGCCTGAACATAGTCCCGTCGTAACGAAATAACGTCGTCACGTTACGTACGATCAGATTTTCTGCCAACTTTGTCCGACCGTGTGTATGCAACACAAGTTTTGGACAAAATCCGTCGGAAAAAATCAGACGGATTTTGTTGTCGGAATGTCCGACCGTGTGTACAAGGGCTTAGACATAGGGGGTTATTTACTAAAGGAAAATCCACTTTGCACTGCAAGTGCACTTGGAAGTAAAGTCACTGTTGATCCGAGGGGGACATGTAAGGAAAATAAAAAACAGCATTTTAGCTTGCACATGATTGGATGATAAAATCAGCAGAGCTTCTCCTCATTTCAGATCTACCCCTTAGATTTAGAGCAACTGCACTTCCAAGTGCACTTGCAGAGCAAAGTGGATTTGCCTTTCGTAAATAACCCCCATAGTGACTGCCTTAGCTTTCTTTTTTTCAGTCTTTTTTTCCCTTTTATTGCACCTAGCTATCCTGCCATTAACACACTTCCAGTCCTAGGGTGACAATAGTCACTCACTGGGGGTTATTTACTGAAGGCAAATCCACTTTGCACTACAGGTGCAAAGTTGGAAGTGCAGTCGCTGTAGATCCCAGGGGGACATGCAAAGAAAATAAAAAACAGTATTTTAGCTTGCACATGATTTGATAATAAAATCAGCAGAACTTCCCCTCATTTCAGATCTACCCCTCAGATTTACAGTGACTGCACTTCCAAGTGCACTTTCAGTGCAATTTCAAGTACACTTTGCACTTGTAGTTTGCACTTGCAGTGCAAAGTGGATTTGCCTTTCGTAAATAACTCCCACTGTGATGCATCTACGGAGGAACAGCATTGTTACTCTAGGACACAAAGGGGTTGATTTACTAAAGTCAAATAGACTATGTACTTTGCAAAGTGAAGTTAAACTCTGTAGGAGTAGTTGCTCCAGAGTTTAGTAAATGAGCAGAAGCTTTGCTGACTTTCATCATTCAATCATGGGCAAGCAAAAATGCATTTTTTTTTAATATTCCTTTACCTAATTTACTAAGCTCTGGAGTAACTGCACTAGCGTAGTGCAACTAAAATTTGCAAAGTGCACAGTTTATTTGCCTTTACTAAATCAACCCCTTAGTGTGTTTGGATTTAAGAACAACCCTCCCCTGCCTCATCTCCATAACATAGAGAGAACGTGTCCTATGGTCCTCTCTGGTAGGACAGATAGCAATGTCTGGGATTCCAGTATACCATTATAGACTAACTACAGGAGTTTATTAACTCATATCGCTTCTCAGCCTTTTGGCTAAGATCAAGTGTAGTATCTGTTCTTATCAGTTGCCAGAGGAGGTGCTGACGTCACTCCCGAGTGTGGGGTGGGCAGATGCAAAGCCAATGGTGTCATTGCACCTGGAAGGGCTGTTTCAGTAGGGGTCAGCATCTGGCCCCCCTATATGGCCTTCTGGGCTATATTGGGGTATCTGTAGCTCCAGACAGTTTTTCGCGAGAGAACACTGGGTCCTCTTCTGCATGCAGGGGAGGAACGCTTAGTATCTCTGAATGTAATTAGGTAGGAATGATGGGAGCGGGGGTTGAGCTTGTTGAGGGGCAGGCTCTCTCCGGGCTTCCTGAACTTCACTCCTTCCTGACTGGAGTGGGGGGATGCTGTGGTCTGGGCTGTTGGTCAGGGTGGTCCTGAAAGCCTATGGTGTATGTGCTCCTGGAGTGGCAGTTCAGGGGTGCCGGAAAATTACTGTAAGGGTCACTTTCATTTAAGGCACCTTGGTCACTGCACCATAACACACTTTTTTAGCACTTGCCTCCTGTGCCGGGCCTTTTGGCTGGGACCAGAGGAATTTTTTATTCCTGGCCGGAGGGCCTGGCCATTGTATTGCAGAGTGGCCACCTTTTCACTCTCCTCTCCACTTATTCCTCCCCCACTTTATTTTAATTAATTGCCTTTGTTTGTCACGCCTTTGTGTTTGTCACTTGCACGTGTGATGAGTATTGTAGCAGGTCCTCAGGCCTGCCCTGAAAGTCAGGGGAGGGGTGGACATGGCCTTTTGGCTTAGTTCACCTTCTCTCGGTTGAGATCTCCTTTCGGGGGAGCCCTACCTAGTACTTGGGTGGGTCTGTTTCGGCAGACCTTCCAAAGAAAGGGGTCTCGGCCAGATGGACCAAGTTTTAAGTACCCTTGCCCCTGTCAGGAGCCTAACACCCCAGGGGATTCAGGGCAAGGTCCTTTGATTTCAGAGGGCTTGTGTACAGGTTGCACTTTTTTGTGTTTCACTCCCTTTGTGTGTACACATTTTTTTGGCACTGTGTGAAGTTTTTGAATGTGTTTCACACGCCATGGGCTTTCAAAAATAGTTTATAGACTCATTTGACTTCTGGCAGGATCAATCTTTTTTTTTCACTTATCAAATGTATAAAACAACATATTTGCAATTGTATATTAAAGTGTTACTAAACCCAGGATCCTGCATTCTCTAAATCTGGTCTCCCACAGTAAACAGAACACGAAAGAATAAACTGCTAAATTACTTTCCTCATAAGCAGTTAGAGCAGTCTTGTGATTTCTATCAGTGTTCAGCAGAGCTCTGGGTAAAACATGTAGGAGGGGTTTTCATTCTATGACTGTCCTATGAGGCTGCAGGACCCCTGACCCTCTGTCTGGACAGTGCAGATTGGCACTGTGCTGAACATATGCACTTTACCAAGAAAAAAACAAAAACTTTCAATCGATACACACCAAAATTAGCATGTGCAGCTTGCCCCCAAGGCTCTGTTCTATAAGAAGATGGGCTGGGGTCTGTGGAAGAAGGGGAGGATCAGAGAGGACAAGATCAAACAGCCTTTTTACATAATGTAGAGGATTAACCCCTTAGGTTCCACAGGGAGTATAACAAGCATGCTTTACTGCATATACAGACTGATTTTACTGTTGTGAGTTTAATAACACTTTAATAGAACACAGGGGAACAAACAAGAACAATTAGATAAGCACTTGAACAAACGCAACATGCAGGGATATACAATGTAATACTGACGTATAATCACACACATAGGTTGGACTTGATGGACTTGTGTCTTTTTTCAACCTCGCCTATTATGTAACTATGGGGGTTATTTACGAAAGGAAAATCCACTTTGCACTGCACGTGCACTTGGAAGTGCGGTCGCTTTAAATCTAAGGGGTAGATCTGAAATGAGTGGAAGCTCTGCTGATTTTATCATCCAATCATGTTCAAGCTAAAATGCTGTTTCTTATTTTCCTTGCATGGCTCCTTCAGATCTACAGCGACTTTACTTCCAAGTGCACTTTCAGTGCAAAGTGGACTTTCCTTTAGTTAAAAACTCCCAATGTTCATTGGTAGAGTTTACTTACACTTTAATCATACTTTAATGTGGAGTTCTTTTACTTTAATGAAAAAGTAAAAAAAAAAAAAACTTTTAACTTATAACTATAACATTTAAAAGTTGAGCACAATTATCCACCGCAGACCATGCAGACATTTATTACTAAATGCTATTTTCTTCTCAGTTTGAACAATGAAATCATTTTGTAACCCAAATTTTTTTTAATATGTAAGTGCAAGAAGGTCAATTAAAAATTTTTAGGCCCAGTTAACACTCTTCTGTTTTAATGCGTGTGTTATAATGTAAAACACTTGATGTGCCATAAGAAGCAATGTTATTCAGTGAGGTTGATCAGATCTATAGGGTGCAGTTTGACAAATGAGGCATGTCGGTTTTTCTGTGCAGTTTCATGCACCATGCACAAAATAATAAAAAATGATGTAAATGCACTACAACATACGTGAAAAAATGCACTAAAAACAAACAAAAGTGAACATGGGTAGATGTGAACCTGGCTTTAGCGTCAGATCCCTTCAGCACCTCATGCGTTATATATATATGTAAACCTTTCGGATTTGAACAAGGATGTAGCTCCATTCTTCTATCTTACATTGTATAGTACAGGTCAATGACCAGACCTGAGTTGGTACCCCTCCCCCACCTGTGTCTGCCTGCCCCATATTGACACAAGGGGGGGGGGGGGGGGGTTCTAAAACTGGAGCACACAGAATCTGGTGCTGCTGTGCATAGTAACCAATCAGCTTCTAACTTTAGCTTGTTTAATTAAGCTTTGACTAAAAAAAAAAAAACAACCTAAGTACCTACCAAATTCTGTGTATACCAGTTTAGTAAATCTCCCCCCTGTATGTCCAATAAAATATTATATTAACAAGTATGTATTTCAAATTTTGCACACTGGGAGTAGAGACTGGCCAAGGATGATCATTTTAACACAGTTGGCGAAGTTGGAAAATACAGTTTTTTTGCAAACGTTTGCTAGAAATATAGTAATGTGCAGAGGGTTCATTCAGAATGTTTACTGTCAGCATGTGGTGACACCCCTTTAGCACCCCATAATTACGTTATGTAACCCAGACGCAATGAACATGCAGCAGGGTGTTAACTATTCTCAGGAAATGAGAACTTATTGTTAATGGCTGCTGTTTGATTGTTTCTTTCTTTCTGCTATAATACATATCAAAAAAATATATATATAAAAAATAATTTATTCATTAGTTTATGCCGAAATATATTATTCTACATATTTTTGGTAAAAAAAAATCGTAATGTGAGTATATTTATTGGTTTGTGCAAATGTTATCGTGTCTCCAATCTATGAGATAGATTTAGGGACTTATTTATTTTTTATTGTTTTTACTGGTAATGGCAGAGATCTGTGATTTTTATCGGGACTGAGACATTGGGGCGAACTAATCTGACCCCAAATTACACTTTTTGGGGACCAGTGACATTATTACAGTGATCAGTGCTATAATAATGCACTGATCAATGTAAAAATAACACTGACAGGGAAGGGGATAACACTAGGGGGCGATCAAGGGGTTAAGTATGTTCTCTGGGTGTGTTCTAACTATAGAGGGGTGGGCTCACTGGGACATGACAGATCACTGTTCCTGATCACTGGGAAGAGAAGATCTCTGACATGTCACTAGGCAGAACAGGGAATTGCCTTGTTTACATACAAATGTTGATAACAGAGGTTTTAGTTGGAAAATCTCACAGATCTACACTGCTTTGTTAAAGCCCCTCTGTGAGATGTCTTCAACTCCTGTCTAACAGAGCTCTCATCTAAGCTGCCATTGTGCTGTGCATGTAACTACCTATGTGTCTCTGCATATTTAAAGGGTACTCTACTTTTCGTGGGGAAAAAAAAAAGTCATATTGTAATTGTTATTAAAAAGTGTATTTAAAAATTAAAAATTACCTTTCCTTTTTAATCTACAGCTCTCTAATTTTCTGAAAATGAAGTGCAATTTGGCTACCTGGAGGTGTTCTCTACATAGCATGTATACAGAAACATCATTTCCTGCTTGTGTGATTGGCTCCCTGATTTTTCCAGAAGTCTGCACTAAGATACAAGCCAGATTTCAGGCATCCCCTACAACAAAAATTTCATTTTTGGTGAGATACTTCCAATAGGAAATCACATCTAAGGTGATACAGACCCAGCAGCTTTTCTCATTAATGCCCTGCAGGTGCACGGTTGATTGATAATTATGAAACCACTCTCATTAGACTCACTTTCCCACATGGATACAGACAAACACACATGAATTTCTTCAGAATAACAAAAGGTAGGAATCCGTAACAAAGTTTGTTAAAATCCTACACAGATCACCCAGAGGAGAATGTTTTTTTATCAATAAAAGTGAAGTTACTCTTTAAAGAGGAATGGTCTCCGTGCATCTCTGGCCATTATTTATTCATTGATATATATGTTCCAAGATGGAGGCGCTAATAGTTTACAGTTAGGAACTATACATCCCAATGGGCCCTGACGAGGCAGTGTGGCTTGTCAGGTATGCAACCAAAGCCTGTTTTTAATAGAAATTGTTCAAACTGTGTAGATTTGTTTTTATTTCAGACTAGCTGATAAGTGTGCTGGGACATTTTTATATTGTAATGTTTTGTGAAATGACCTGTCTATTTGTACATTACTTCAAAAAGCTGATAAAGAATTGTATGGAGTAGTAGCCTCTGCTACTACTTTTGTTTTTATAAGGATCAGCTGCCCTTAACTCACTGTATTTGTAAATAGCTTCTGCTTGTAATTACCACAGAGTTAGTTGATTACCGATAGGTACTTCCTGTTCCTCCACTTGGGTCAGAAACCGCAATTGGAGGACTATGATATTATCTAAGGGGCAGTTTCCAGGAAGCAGACACAAAGAACTGAATCTCATGGCCTTACACACACAGGAACTGTTGTTGCTGTTGTATTTCACCCAGACCAGAAGCAGAGACTATTAAGAAAGTATTCATATGTTCTAATAGTTTAACCACAGCTGCCCATAGCTTCTTCAAAGGCCCCTGCAACTGAATTTTGCTGCAACATTTATTTGGAGGTATCTTTATTTCTAACTACTATATATACCAGGGTATATGTAACAATTCTACCAGGACTCTTGATGGGTCCTTTGCTGATAATACCTGCTTGTACATTGGGTACATTGGATGTATGTCCCATTAATAATCTTTTCTTTTATAAAGCTTGTATTATTTCCATACTGGTATGCATCTACTGTATACACATATGGTTCAGGTTATATGCTGGTTGCAGTAGTTCCTCTGCTCCACATCCTGTTTGGGATTGGCCATTTCTTTTACCCCCCCCCAAAAAAAAAGAGGGCTACATTTTGTTTGCTGAATTTGGTGCAGGGACACACTAAAGGTCTTCCGCTGCAATTGGGCTGTGCTTGATTTCTAGTGTCTCTGCAGCTTTTAGGAGGAATGGGTCACCTCCAAGCATATTTGACTCAAATACATTATTGATATATACAGCATCCCCCAGGGACAGCCAATCTGTTAAATTTGAGTGAGGGGCCACACTTCACAGAGGCAGTGTGGCTTCTACACATAAGGATTTATTTTTTCTTGTTAATGGGTAATCTAATGGTAAGCTTACCATTAAAGTGGAAGTAAACCCTCCTATCATTTTCAGCTAAGGAAGCTGACATCTTGACCTCTATTTAATCTACAACTGCCATGGTGCTACACATGTGATCAGTTATGACACCAGCCATTGGATAGTTTGACACTTTGGTTGAGAGCACAACCAAAGGGAATGTTACATTCTCGGCACATGCTGGAAATATAACTGTTATTTGAAATGGTTAAATGGATGGGTTTAAGTCTGCTTTAATGTACACATTGCTATGTATATCATCTATTCCTAGTAGACCCATAGATGACAGTAGACTTTGCAGAGGAGCATTAGCACAATATGATCAGAATAGACTGCCTTTTTTTCCTAGCAAATAAATTTAGCTTTACTGTAACCAAAATGATTAATGACAGCCAGGGTTTGGACCAATCAATACAGTGCCCAAACTAACAGGAAAATATTTAGCTACCTCCTAGTAATCTGTAGCCAGTGACTTGATGCAGCTAAGCACTGTAATCATCCTTTAGGTATTATTGTGATAGCTCCAACCTCCAACCCCCCATCTTCCCATCACCTCTTGAGGCCCTCTGCATTCATACATTAAAAAATATATGGTATTATTACCTTAATCCCAAGTATCTTCCAGCCAGTCACATAAAAAGCAAGGTACTTCCTCTTCTTGTCCAGTTTTGAGGGTGGCCAATCATTAGACTGAGTGTCTACAGGGACAGCACTGGAGAGAAAGTGAGTGAGTATTTTAAGGGTGTATGCAAAAAAGTATGGTGCTACCTCATATAAGGATAATTAATGTGCACACCTACTATAATAAATAATACATTTGGAACTTAATGGTTCATATCTTTCAACCAATAATTCATTAAAATTATATTTTAGAAAAACCAAGAGTGAGTATTTTAATTTCAAATGATGAACAAATTTATTTTATTTTTTTTATACAAAAAAAATAGAATTTGGCTTTAAGTTGAGGCATGAATATCAGCCATTACTGTGTATTTTTTAACTGGCAGTAGGAAAAAAAACATAAAAAAATGGTGCATTAACGTGAGATGTCTCACATTTGTCATGTTTTGTTTGCATCAACTACAACGTTTAAGTGCCTTGCATACTGACAATCTGGCTTTTTTGTTTAGCACACAATTATTAATATACAATATGTGTCCTTATATACGTTGTGTGGAATTTCTAAACAAGACTTTTTATGAGATGGTTCGGTTGCATGTGATCAGCAGTGATATCAAAACATCCGCGTTTTATAGCATGAAATGTAAGCTTCTTTTCCTTTATATATAATTGTTATGTATTTACAAATATTGCAGTCAAGAAATGGCATTAATTAATGTCACATCATTATGACTTAGTGTTCCTTAGCAACCAGTACATCATATCACTGACGTTTTGCAAAAAGCCTAAATTGAAGTGGTGTATCTCCACAGAGACGCAGATCTGTTCTACCCTTCGGTGTTTGGATCAATTCTCAATGTCACATATGTACGCCATCTGATATTTTCTCATTGTATCAGAGAGCACTGTAGAAAATTGTTGTTGTCATTGCTCTCCTGCTTATTATTATTATATTTATAATTATAATGTAATATGATATTTTTTTATTGAAAAAAATGAACAGTTGAAATTGTATATATCTTGGCTTTATGTACTGTATATTATAATATTTTTGTAATAGATGGCTGGCATGGAAAACCAGTTTCATCATTTTTATTAGTAATTCTTGGCATTACTGGCTGAACATTCGAATTGGACAGCTTTTTGAAAATAAAAAATGTCACACGTTGCAATGTGGAGACATTAGGACCCAAGGTACCGATTTAGATCTGGTTCAATATGGGAAAATAACGTGAACCATTTTAAATATTCCACTTCCAGATTTAAGTGTTCAGAACAAACAAGAAAATATTTTGCTGTGGTTAATTATTTCCACTTATGTTGATTCAAAGCTTTCTCTTTTGTAAGAATCATTTATTAAGTGTGTTAGCCAGCTAACTAAAATAGCTTTTAAACTATCACTTGCTGCAGTAATGACGCATGGGACCTTCAAATTATTATTATTATTACACAGGATTTATATAGCGCCGACAGTTTGCGCAGCGCTTTACAACAGAAGGGCAGACAGTACAATTACAGTACAATTCAATACAGAAGGAATCAGAGGGCTTGTTATAGCTTACAATCTAGGAGGGAGGGTCAAGTGATACAAAGGGTAATTGGGGGGTGAGATGATGAAGAAAATAAAAGAACAGTTGTTAGGTGTAGGCACAGTAGGCTTCTCTGAAAAGAAAAGTATTCAGGAATCGCCTCAAAGTAGTTACATTTTTAGAGATAGTCTGACAGATTGGCATAGGGTATTCCATAGGATGGGAGAGGCTTGGGAGAAGTCCTAGAGGTTAATATGGGAGAAAGTGATGAGGGAGCTAGAGAGCAGGAGATCTTGGAAGGAACAAAGAGGATGATTAGGTTGGTATGTTTAGACTAGGCTAGTGATGTAGCTGGGGGCAGAGTTGTGGATGGCTTTGTAATTTATTGTTAATGTCAATGGAGGAATTGGCAGAGAGGGGTAGCGGACGCTGAGCTGTTTGTAAGATGGATGAGTCTGGCAGCAGTATTTATGATGGACTGAAGCGGGGATAGTCTATTTAAAGGTAAGTCAATGAGGGGGGAGTTGCAGTAGTTGAGGCGGGAGATAACCAGGGAGTGAATGAGGAGCTATGTGGTTTCATTGGTTAGGAAGGGACCTAGTTTGGAAATGTTGCGGAGGTTGAGGCGGTAAGCTTTGGAAAGGGATTGGATGTGGGGCCGAAAGGAAAATTCAGAGTCCAGGATAACACCTGGCACCCTGGCATGTGTGGATGGGTTAATGGTTGTGCCATTGCTCTTGACAGAGAAGTCAGGGGAAGAGGCACGTGGGGGAGGAAATATTATGAGCTCGGTTTTGGACAAGTTGAGTTTGAGGAAGTGGTGTGACATCCAGACAGATATGTCTGTTAGCAAGTTAGTGATGCATAAGGAGACTGATGAAGTGGGTTGAGGGGTGGAGAGATAGATTTGGGTGTCGTCAGCATAGAAATTATATTGAAAGCTGTGTGAGGCAATCAGCTGACCCAGGGAAGAGGTGTAGATTGAAAATAAGAGAGGTCCAAGAAGTATTTGAGAGACTTAGTCTTATGCCACAGACGCTCAAGAGCATGGCTACATTTTCTTAAATTTCTGTTGTCATCTGTTTGCCAGGGTTGTAGGGGTCGAGGGGAACAAGCTTGTCCAGGGTTCAGGACAGGGATTTATTGTAGACAGAAGTGGCTTGGTTGGGGCAGGACAGGGGCGAGATTTTGTCACAGAGGTGATCAGTAGCAGAATAGAGGAGAGAGGGGTTGAAGTGGCGAAGGTTTCTACGGGTGATGGTTAGGCGTTTGGAAGGAAAGGTGGTGGAAGACAGGGAGAGAGAGAATCTAATAAGGTGGTGATCAGAGAGAGGAAAAGGATTGTTGGAGAGGTTGCATAGGTAGGAGAATACAAGGTCATCATGAGAGTGCGTAGAGGCCTGTACCCATTGCTTCAGGTCAAATAAGAAGGTTAGACTAAGAAGTTTAGAAGTAGCAGGAGTGTTTGTATTAACAGGGATGTTGAAGTCACCAAGAAGGATTGTGGGAATTTCAGAAGAGAGAAAGTAGGGTATCCAGGCTGAAAACTCATCAAGGAAAGATAATAACGGTCAAGGGGGGCAGTAGATCACATCAATTCAAGGCGTATACAGTGAACGTCAAATGATGAGAGGGACAGAGAGGGAGGAGAGTGAAGAACATGGAAGGTGCTCTGTGGGGATAGGAGGAATCCCACTCCCCGCCCTTGTGTCCATTGGGTCTAGGGGAGTGAGTCCAGAGAAGGCCACCATGGGAGAGGGAAGCAGGAGGAGGAGTGTCGGATTCATGGAGCCAGGTGTCAGTGATAGCAAGTAGATTAAAGGTGTTTGTGACAAAGAGGTCATGAACAGCGGTGAGCTTGTTGCAGACAGAGAGGGGGCGTTCCAGAGGGCACAAGAGAAGGGAAGGCTGGTTTTGGGAAGAAGAGGAATGGAGACTAAATTGCGTAGATTGTGACTACTGCCAGAGAATGTGGGGTGATGGCGATGGGTGTGTTGGCACAGTTAAATAAGAGAGGCCCGGGGTTTGAGGATATAGCTCCAGAGGTTAGGAGAAGTAGAAGACTAAAGGATGTAAAATGAGAATAAGATTTATATGAGGGGACATCCTTCAGCATCCTGGGGGTTTTGTTAGCATGTGGGATTAGAGTTAGAAAGAGGTAATGAGTGCAGTATTCAGGAGAGGGGAGAAGTGAGGGTGATATATACAGATTGTGGGGTGGAGAAGAGGGGTGATGAAAAGAGAGTTTGAGGAGAGAGGCTGCAACTGTGAAAAGAAAAGGTAAAGATTGCATGTTTCAGAGAGGAAGGAGAGTTGATTTGGAAATGAGGTTACCTGCAGTCTGGTGTTTTGTAAAGTAGTCTGCTGATGCTATTTGCTTTGTGCAAATCGCTGAAGTGCAAGAGCGGAAGTGCCACTTATTTAAAGAATCCCACTTCTTTGGAAGAACCCCAACATGCACTAGCATGTGCCCTCCACATCTGCCTCCCCATCAGGGCCATCTTTAAGGCAGGGCAAAAGGGGCAGCTGATTTTAAGTCTAGCTGCTATTTATTGTATGCCTCAGAGCAGTTGGAGAGTGAAACTGCATGGGGGGGGGGGGGGGGGGCAAGAAATTTTTTGTCCAGGGTCCAATCAATATTAAAGACAGCCCTGCTCCCCATAAAGAAGGTCTTGTTTTATACTGTGATGGGTGTGAATTGAACTTTGCAATGAATTAATCAGGAGGTAATATTAGGCACACAGCTAGCACAGAAAAATGTTCACACCAGAATCAAACTGTAGGAGCACCAAAAGGCCAGAATTGTAAAGATAAGGGAACCCATAACTTAGGTAAGACTTAAAAAAAATAAACATCACAATAATGTGACCATAACATAAATGCAGTTTACCAAAGAGATATTTGAAAAGCAGTCAGTCTGTGTTAAGTTTAAGGTAGATGGGAGTAGCAGGATATAAATGGAATTTATCTGTGAAGAGAGAGAGAGAAGATGATCAAATGATGTTCAGATAATCAGATCAAATTGTTCTATGCTGCCTGCTGTAGGCATTTATTATGAATGGGATTAAAATATTATATTGGTAAACCTGCAATAATATACTTCATTTTTTTAATCAAGTATTTTGGGTATTGCTGATCTTTCAAACCCCCATACTGTGCCATTCTACATTTCAGCCGCCAATTTTTCATTTTCAAGTCTGTCTTAAATCATTCTGCCAACACTGTATCAGAAGAAATCCACAATGCATCCATAGAAGAGTTAGGCATTTGCAAGAGCCAGAGTCTTTTGCACCATATTTTAAAACAAATGATCCTGACAATGGCAGCATGGGGATGAGTAATAGTAACATGCCAGACACCACAGGCCCTCCACATAAAATGTCCGGGCTGAGGAGGCCCTTTTAATAAGATGAAATGTTTGAAGGAGAATTATAATGTAATTGGGAACTTGGCGTTGAAGAAAAGTGGAAGCTGAAGTGTTGTGGGTATTAAGTGTCATCTCCACCCAAACTGATGTTTTAGTTATGCATGCTTGCTAAGGTAAATAAAATAGCAACTTTTAATATCATCTCTAAAGGACTCCATTGGGAACTCCATTCTGTTTTCTATGCCTGCCAACCTCTAGGCCATACATAGATATACACTTTACTATAATGTAAAACAATCAAAGACACAGACTATCCAGTTGCAAAGAAAAAAATCCTTTATTTTGGCATTATTGAAAAAATACATGAGGGGGGTGATTTATTAAAGGTAAATAGACTAAAACTTGCAATTTTCAAGGGAATTTTCCCAAAAGCTTAGTAAATGTGGTAACATTTTACCTTGCAAAGAATTCCCAAACACATACAAGTAAAATAAAATAAACAGCATTTTTTTATGCGCATGATTGGATGATGGACGTCAGCAGAGATCTGGGGAAAATTCCCTTGCAAGGTGAACAGCCTGTTTGCCTTTAGGGAAACAACCCCAAAGATACCAACTTTTGTAGAGAAATATAATCAATCAATTCTCTGAAAGAAATAAAAGAAATGGAGCTGGCTTTTAATAATGACATACATAATAATGACAAGCCTTACAGGTCTCCTCAAACAATTCTTATAACAAAACATGTACTATAGACTGAGTGACGTCATTACATGTGAGAAAGCTACCTGTCAGTGTTTGCTGAGATTTTATCTGCCTTGAGAGCCCAGACTGAGCAGTGCATGGAACATTGTAATACAGTGTTTTTGTGTTTGCTTTATTTAATAAAATGGTAAAAAATTGTATTTTCATTTCACTATTGTGAGCATTTCTATTTTCCTTTAAGTACCGTATATCACAGAATACCAACATGAAAAACCATATGGGACACCTTATTATCAATACATGGACGTGGATACACTCACACATATATTGACCTTATTTTTTTGGGGTTAGAAGCATTTGAAAAGGGGGCATGCAGATGGTCATATGTACGGTACTTATTTTTTGGGGTGTGAAGGTATTTCCTATCAAGTGGACTTTTGTTGACTATCAAAACCAATTCTTCTTTAGAATATATATATATATATATATATATATACAGTATATTTTTATTTTTTATTTTACTTATGGGGGACACAGAAGGGGACCAGAGGAGGACAGGGGGGATCAGAGTAGCACACAGAGGAGGACGGGGGGGGGGGATCAGAGTAGCACACAGAGGAGGACGGGGGGGGGGGATCAGAGTAGCACACAGAGGAGGACGGGGGGGACTGGAGGAGCCCATGGAGGAACACAGAGGAGGACACAGAGGGGAGCCGGAGGAGGATACAGGAGACACTCAGGAACAATCTGTGCGGGGGAAGTTATAATCACCGATCTCCCTCTGTGCTTTTCCTCCTCTCCCCTCCACGGCTTTCAGCTGCTTTACTGAAAGCCACACAGTGAGATTAGTGATTATAACTTTCCCGTCTCCACACCGATTTTTCATGAGTGTCCAGGTATCGGACTAGGTATCAGGAGCAAGTATCCCTGCAAATACTCGGTATTGGGTCTGATACCGATACTAGTATCAGTATAGGGACAACCCTAATTATCAGGATATATATTGGGGACAGTGGACCGAGGAGAAAGGATCAAACAGCCTTTTTACACAATACAGAAGATTAACCCTTTAGGTTCCATAGTGAATATAACAAGCATGCTTTACTGCATATACAGAATTATTTTACTGTTGTGGGTTTAGTAACACGTTATTATCTTATTAACAGCTTTATTTTCTAGGTAAATGTAAGCATTTGGTGTGTTTTTGCACAATTTGTTTTTATATGGTATTGTATATAATTAACACATATGCATTTTCTTCAATAAACAGCATATATATAGTGCTCAGCATAAATGAGTACACCCCAACAGATTTGTCAGAAAACCTTTACTTTACTTTCAGAATCAATATTTTCTATAGGACCCTATGCTACAAATTATGGGCCATTAACTGCAACCAAGATTTGTTAATTTGCACACACTAAAAAAGTATTTTTCTTAACAAATTCATTCAAGACCATGTTGCAAAAATGGATACACCCCAAATAGAGACCTAAGAGAAAAGCTAAATTTTAGACAGCAAAATCCTAATTAACAAGAATTAAATTACAGGTGAGTCTAATTATTCATTAAACAGGTCTCCAGCAGACAGTTGATTATAAAAGGGCATTACTTAACAAAGAGAACCCCTTCCCGTTTCATGCCGTCATCAATGGTACAACATGGAAGAGAAATGTCACAAGGCCTGAGAAAGAAAATCATTTATTTACACAAGAGAAGTGAAGGCTATAAGAAGATCAATAAAGCTTTACTTATCAGTCAGAATACTGTAGCAAAAGCAATACAAACATTTAACAAAGATGGAACTGCAACCATCCCACAGAGACGTCAAGGCCATTCACGGAAGTTAACACCTCTACAGGAGCATCTGCTGATGAGAATGGTTGAAGACACTGCAGAGGAATGGCATGCATAGGTGTCATCCACAAAGGAAGCCTCGCCTAAAGCCCATGCACAAAAAAGCCTGCTTAGAATTGGCAGGACCCATGCTGAAAAAGAAGAAGACTACTGGGACTCTGTACTCTGGAGTGATGAGGCCAAGATAAATGTTTTTGGAACTGATGGTTTCAAAACTGTATGGCGTCGCAAAGGTGAGGATTACAAAGAAAAATGCATGGTACCTACAGCGAAACATGATGGTGACAATATCCTGTGGGGTTGCACGAGTGATGCCTGTGTTGGGGAGCTGCCCTTGGTCATCGTGCACTTTTCTAACATGACATGATCCAAAACACACATCTATGGCCACTGTTGCATTTCTGAAGTGGAAGAGGGTGAAAGTGATTCAGTGGCCAAGTATGTCTCCTGATCTGAACCCAATCAAACACCTGTGGGGAATTCTGAAGAGACAAGTTGGGAGATGCTGCAATATGTCACCAACTTGTTCATTCCATGTCTAGAAGGCTTGGTGTTGTCCTTACAGATCATAGAGGTCATGCAAAATACTAGATGTAGTAGTTTTTTTATGGGGTATATTCATTTTTACATCAACTAATTTGAGTAAAACTGAGGATTTTGTAATTTAAGTTATATGATTAACCTTGCTTTCATGTAATGGAGCTAAACAAATGTTCTAAAAATCTGTTTTGTCAAAATTATGGAAATTTTTCTTGTGTTCATTGAGATATTGATTAAAATCTTGCTCTCCAAAAGGGGGTGTACTCATTTATGCTGAGCACTGTAGACAAAAAATACAAATGTTTTAATCCCAGAAAGTCATGCAGTGATAATTGTTGCATCATTGTGCATTTTATGGTACGTGTGTTTGAAAAGCCTTATTTCAGTTGATTAGAGTGGTAAACCAATGACCAATGCATTAACATTCAGTAGTATGCATATGCAAGAGTTTTTCCAACATGGTAAAACACAACCTATTGTGTGAACTGTGCATTTTTGTTTGTCTATGCATTTTGCTGCAGTGAAAAATGGAATAATGCATCAAATGGGAATGAATATCTATGGTCACACAATCAACATTTATTCCCTAAGTTTTATGCAGTTATATAGTTTGTATTTGCCACTCAATGGTAACATAGGTTTACTATAAATAAGCTTCAGTTTTTCTGAGGTTTAAAGACAAGGAAATACCAGTTGTCAGAGGAATGCCATGTGAAATAAACATGATACTAAGCATCATGTTAATTACCAGCCTTGCATTAATCCTAATGCAGAAAATGACTTGTTTCAGCCTTATCTGTAGGCACAAGGTGGACTTTCATTACATCTGTGTTACTAGGTAAATATCTCTCAGCTTGCTAGTGATGTAATGTTTGAGGAACGGGTATTACTCTCTCATAGTTTAAAGTCCATCTATTAACAATAGTCTATGTATTAACAGAGTTCACTGCTATGTTCTCTGTTTGACACTATAAAGTTAAAGTACTGTGCCTGCTGAAATATAATAATCAGCTGAATTACATGTATATATAATAATAAAATATACTGCAGTTATTCATATATTTAGTTTCTGCCATAAATAAAATGTTGACCCTGAAAAAAATCCCTTAATATAGAAAGATAGACAGATCCCATTTTAGTGAAAATCTTTTCGACAACAGAACATAACAGTACAAACTCTCTCCAAACTGTGGCCCCTTAGGCTGGATGTGGCCTTTTGCTTGACTTTATTAGACCTTTGGGGCAATATGCCTCCCACTGATACAAAACACTAGTCTTTCTACTGACATCAATGATGAGGCATAATTCCTCCCGCTGACACCAACAATGGGTCGGGTACTATTCTTTCAACTGACAGTAATGATAAGACATACTTTCTCCCACTGATATAAATGATGGAACACTATTCCTCTCATTGACACCAAAGACAGAGTACTCTTTATCCCACTAATACCAACGATGGAAAGCTATTCATCCCACTGATACCAACAATGGGGCACTATTCCTATCACTGATACCAACAATGGGGTACTATTCTTCCCACTGACACCAATGATGGGGTACTATTCCCCCACTAACACCAATGATGGGGCACTATTCCTCCCATTTTTTTAAACTCCCACTGGTTCTGGGACATTTTTTACTCCCACTGGCCACAATCCGGACCTCTAAATCTAAAGGACAATAAACGGACCCTTTGTTTAGAAAGTCTCTGGAGACCCCTCATTTAAAGTAATAGCACCAGAGTGTATCATTATATATGAATGAACATATAGAGACAAGAGGAAAGATGGATGAAAGACGCAGATGGCTGGTGAACAAGCCCTTTGATAAAGATCATTCACTTACAAAAAAATCTGTAATAGAAAGGACTGTGATGTTTTCTGTTGTACTGATCCACAGTACAGCAAAAATACAGGTAAGTTCTTACAGTATACTGATCTGGATATTTGATGAAACATTTATCAGTACAGTTAAATAACAGTTCAACCTATGCTCATACACCTTCCTTCATAACAGAAATCCTGTAAGGTTGACTATTGCTGGGTAGATGTCTTACCAAGATTGAAAGGTGATGAAACCTTTTCACATAATAGAATGTTTTTTTTTTTATATCCAAATGAAACAATTGAGTACTGTCCATTAAACCTTTTTTATTTGCACTAACATACAATTTTTCAGGACAAGCTTTCAGGGTATTCTTCAAGGTCCAAGCAGTACTAATGCACAAAGTTTTAGCAGAGTGTTAACAATACAGTCTCTAAGGCCCCTTTCACATGGGGCAGATCTGCTCAGTGGACTCCGCTAGCCAGGGACGTCTTTTCGCATGGGCACACAGTTGCCCGGGGGCCCCACTTGCCTGGGGGCCCCACCTGCCCAGCGACCCCAGCCAAGCCTCATTTACAGCCCTCAAAAAAGAGTGTGGGCTGCCTGGGGGCGGGAGGGCAAGCACCGCCGGCAGTCTGGGTTTGTCGGAATGATCGTAGGGGAAAGGAGAGGACAGCTGCCACGGATTGGTTAATTAGAGCGTGGGGAGCATAACAGCTTTCATTTTAAAAGCTGTGTGTTCCCCGCCATGCACCGTTATATACAGCCCCTCACCCTTGTCTGGGCACTTTGATAGACAGATCACCCGTCCCAGGATTGGACAGGTGATCTGTCTATAAAGGGCCTGGACAAGGTGGATGGGCTGTATATGACAGCGCATGGCGGGGAACACACAGCTATTGAAATTAATGATGTTCTGTTCCCCGCGCTCTGATCAACCAGGCGGCAGCAGTTCTCCTCTCCCTTCCCCTACACAGGTAGGCTGCATTGGTGACACATGGCTGCATTGGGGACACAGGGCTGCATTGGGGACACAGAGCTGCATTGGGGACACATGGCTGCATTGGGGACACAGCCTGCACTGGCAGACACAGGCTGCATTGGTGACACAGGCTACACTGGCGGACACAGGCTGCACTGGTGGGCACAGGTTGCATTGGCAGGCACATGCTGCACTGGCAGACATAGGCTGCACTGGGGACACATAGCTGCATTAGGAACGCAGGCTGCACTGGCGGGCACAGACTGTACTGGCAGGCACAGGCTGCACTGGCAGACACAGGCTGTACTGGTGAGCACAGGCTGCACTGGCGGGTGCAGGTTGCATTGGTGATACAGGCTGCACTGGCGGACACAGGCTGCACTGGTGACACATAGCTGCATTGGGGACACATAGCTGCAAGGGGGACACAGTCTGCAATGGGGACACAGGCTGCATTGGGGACACATAACTGTATTGGGGACACATAGCTGCATTGGGGACACAGATAAAGTTGTTAATATCTATTTTTTATAACGTAATTCTGCATAAAACATTTAAGTGTCATTTCATGAGATAATTTATGAGCGCGTGTTTAGGGGTGGGATTAGGGGTGGGGCATAGTAGGGGATGGGCTGGGCAACTGGTGGCGAGTAACCCTTGAGGCCTGGCTAGTAGCTCAGGACTTGAAATTTTTAGCCCTGATCATTCAGATGTCACAAAGTTTGCTTCCGCATTGTGCCAGTGCTCAATGGCATCACAGGGGGGGGGCCTGAGGGGCCAGGTCCCCCCAATTTTGCTGTATTCTCCCCATGTGCCCCCCCAAGTTGAGAGCTGTACTGTCTGTTGGTATAACCAAAACAATGGCCGCCGGCCGGCGCCGTGGCTGTCTAAGTTTCCACCCGCTGAATCAAGACTCACTATTGACTGGCTGTCAATCTGTCAGGTGACGTCGTGTGAGGCGGCTGCAGCTGTTGCTTACGGGAGTTGTGGTCTGCGGCAGCTGCATGCTCAAGCTCCCTGCTCCCGGGGGGTGGATACGTAAATCTGACGAGAGCGGCGCAGCCAACCTACCACATGCTACAACTCCCATCGCCGCTGTGCCACAGTCGGATATTTTGCCTGCCTCTGCCACAGGAAACGGTTAGTGAATCAAGAAATGAAGGAGTTGTTTTACTGGGCAGTGGCAAATTACAAAAAAACACCCTGATACTTGACATTTCTGTTCTTCTGTCCAGTAATCCAGCCTCCAGGATCCCTGAATATTAGTGTGCTTTTCTCCTGCAAACAACTTCCTGGTCACAGCAGCCTCCTTCTCCATCCCAATCCCCACTATTGGTTTATTACTTTAATAGCATGCTCCATACATTTTTGCAATCCGACTGTACTGTTTTTATAGATTAGTTAGTTTTAGATTGATCAAAACGATGTAATTATGAGGGCCTACGTAAACGAACCAATCAATCTGTATCAAACATGCCCTATATAGATTTATAGTTGTTAGTAGGTCTGAAGTAGATTGTGCTCATATTATAATTTGTATGGTTATTCTCTTCCTGGAGCACTGTTTTTTTCTTTTTTTTTTATATATTTCACAAGTCCTAGGGTACTATTTTTTTATTACCTTTGCCAGCTCCTTGTTTAACCCTTTCATGACTAAGCCTATTTTTGGAATTTGGTGTTTACAAGTTAAAATCCATATTTTTTGCTAGAAAATTACTTGGAACCCCCAAACATTATATATATTTTTTTAGCAGAGGCTCTAGAGAATAAAACGGCGATTGTTGCAATATTTTATGTCACACGGTATTTGCGCAGTGGTGTTTTAAACGCAACTTTTTGGGAAAAGGGACACTTTCATGAATAAAAAAAAAACAAAACAGTAAAATTAGCCCAATTTTTTTGCGAAATGTGAAAGATAATGTTACGCCGAGTAAATAGATACCAAACATGTCACACTTTATAATTGCGCGCACTTGTAGATTGACGACAAAGTACGGTACCTAAAAATCTCAATAGGCGACGCTTTAAACATTTTTTACGGTTACCAGGTTAGCGTTACAGAGGAGGTCTACTGCTAGAATTATTGCTCTCGCTCTGACGATCGCGGCGATACCTCACATGTGTGACTTGAACACCGTTTACGTACGCGGGCGCGACTTCCGCATGCGTTTTCTTTGCTTCGCGAGCTCGCGGGGACGGCGGGCGCTTTGAAAATTTTTTTTTATTTTTTTATTTATTTTATTTATTTTTAAATGACTAAATTGTTTAAAAAAAAAATAAAAATTTGATCACTTTTATTGCTGTCACAAGGAATGTAAACATCCCTTGTGACAGTAATAGGTGGTGACAGGTACTCTTTATGGAGGGATCGGGGGTCTAAAAGACCCCCCACCCCTCCTTTACACTTCAATGTATTCAGATCGCCGAAAACGGCGATTCTGAATACCGGATATTTTTTTAAAACCGGCGCCATTGGCAGCCGAGTAAACGGGAAGTGACGTCATGACGTCGCTTCCGTGTTTACGATGAGGAGACTGGAACGAAGCCGATTACGGCTTCGTTCCAGTTCCTCCCCAGCAGCCAGAGCCGACGGATCTTTAATCGGTGCTCCCGATCGAGCGGGAGCACCGGTAACAGCGGCGAGAGGCGGCGGGAGGGGGGGACGTCCCCTCCCGCTCCTCCGGCATAACAGCCGAGCGGCTTTTAGCCGCATCGGTTGTTATGCCTGGATAGCCAATCGCCTGCTGTAAAAAACGGTACCGGGATGATGCCTGCAGGTGCGGGCATCATCCCGGTATAACCCCCGGAAGCCGAGTACGCAGATGTGCGTACGCTCGGCGGGAAAGGGTTAAACACTGATTTTGTTGGACATATCAATAAATATAGCCTTATTGATAATTTTCACTTTTATTCTTGTGCCTGATTGTGTAGACAAGGCGCCAGTGCACTGTATTGACCAGGGGCCTATAATGCTCTTAAGATGGCCCTGCCGCTAGCTCAGCAGGGGATCGCTCTGTTGACCTCCACTAAACAGGCAGATGACAGGTCCCTCTGCTCACTGTGCAGGGATGGACCTGTCAGAGCCATGCAGATCTCTATGGGAAAATCGGATGAAAACTGACATCATGTCTGTTTTTATTCGATCCCATTCGTTCCACTGGGTGGATGGCAAACGTATCGCCACAACTGTTTCAGCAGGCCTTGTCAGAACTGATGGCAGGTGGTTGTCAGCAGACACATCTCCGCTGACATGCGCCTGCCCATACAAGTCAATAGGTGGCCCTCTTGGATCCACTTGAAAAATGGACAGGGGGATCCAAATGGGTTTATTGTGTGGAAGGGGCCATTCTAAGATCAAGGGTTTTCCTTTCCTGGGTAGTTTTAAAGTTCCATTTGAAGTGCTAGTAAACCACACCTTTTAAAAGAAAAAGAAAAACCCTTCAAGATAGTGACATAATGGGCTAGTATGCATTGCATACTAACACATTATGAAATACTTACCTTAGAATGAAGCTGTCCCCGCTAACAGGGCTTCCACCTTCGCCCAGTCTTCCTTCCGGCTTTGAGTTCTCCGGTGGTGCATGTGGGAGTTACGGCTGTGGCAACAATCTCAGAAGGGATGGCACAGGTATGCTATGCCTTCACAGCGCATGTGCCGGTGATGTCACTGGCTGCATGCAGTGTGAATATCTCCTAAACAGTGCAAGTTTAGGAGATATTTACTGTACCTACAGGTAAGCCTTATTATAGCTTTACCTGTAGGTACAAGTCAAAAAGAAGACTTTACTACCACTTTAAGAACCAAAACATTCTGGTCTCCCTTAGTGTGATCTGAGAACCACAACAAACTTTTCCCTGATATAGTTAACAGGTGGATGCAGTTGGTTTCCCTAATACATAGAATAGGGAACAACTTTATGTCAGGTACAGTGACTTTCCTACCCATTTACTGGGTCACTCTTAGGTAATATGGCAGAATATATGCAGAATATTAGTTTGATTTCATCTCCTGTCAAAAATTCTAGCCCACTGTTCTGTTAACAGCTGCCACAGAAGTGTATGCCAGTAAACGTGGCATTGCACAAAGGAATCATCTACTTCTTTTCAAGAGCTTATGACATTTATACATTATTCTTGCAGTACACCAAAAGCCTTTCTAGGGTAGCTTTGCCAAAACAGCCCAGATAGAGATAATAATAGAGTGTAGGCAGATCATTTTAATTTCAGAAGAGATTCCTAGAACATACCGCAATATATACATTTGCAACTTTAATACTTACCGTAGTTAAAAAAGTTAAAGTCCAGATCTGGGTGTGCTTCACAGGATAGTGCCCTATGTAGCTGTAGATGCTGCATGTAGTTAAGCTGGATACTTACCCCCCAATTTTAAAATCATCTGTTAAAAAAGATGTAACAACAACTGTATTAGAGACTAACAACCTATTCAGCTTGCCCAATTACGCTTTGACAAAAAAAATCTGTAAGCTGCTTGGTTATTATGCAGAGCTACACTCCATTTTGCACTCTCCAATTTTAGCAAACCAACCCCAATATATACTCAATAAACCAATAAACAATCACTCGTCACTGGCTTTGATTGACAGCACTGGGAGTCAATGGCTCCCGGTGCCCCAATAAAGCCAGTGGGACCCGGAAGGGAGGGGAGAAAAAAAATCTGCAAATGTGCGCAGCCTGGATCGAATGAGGGTTCAGGTAGGTATAAGGTACGGTAAGGGGCAACATTTGATGCCTAAACATTTTTACCTTAATGCAAAGCAATGCATTAGGGTAAAAAAAAGTTTAGGGTTTAGAAGCACTGTAAGTGATGTAACTAAAGCAATAGGATTTTTTTTTAGCTAACTTTTCAGCACAATATTTTTAAAACAAAATATACATATGCAAAGTACACGCCATGCCCCCACACAGACAACGTGCGGATAAACCTACAAGTGTTTTTCCCCCCGATCATTTTCCTACAAGATTTCTAAATAACACAGTTCAAACACTTTTGGTAATTAGGGATCATGCATATGAACACATTTGCCCAAGCAGCATAAAAAACATGCATATTTCAGAATTAGGGAGTGACAGGTGGTGATACATCCTGCTGCCAGCAGCCTGTCAAATGCAATGACAAACTGCAATATGTAGTGTCTGTACATACAACTGAGAGGTATTTGTGTACAGAGCTTTATGCATACAGGGCCATACGCCCCAAACACAGACTTTCCACAATTCTTAGGTGGACAGATTCAAGACCTCTGATTCTTTGTTAATTAACAACGTACATTGATTGTTGTAATGTATCAATCTTGTAGTATCCACTTCTATTATTGAAATTAATAATAGTAAATAAGGTGATTGTATGTTCACTGCTATTGTGAAATAAACTGAGAAAGAAGTGTACACAAAGTATGTAGCTTACTCCTTGTAACTCTGACACTAAACTCAACACGAGTCTTTTTATTACATCAAATCTTCAAAAAGCTCTTATATACATTACTCATCCCTTTTACAGCAAATCTATATTTGGCTATATTTAATGTTTAGTTTCTTTATCTGTTTTCATAGTCATAGAGAGGCACAACAGTCGGGGTGCGCTATACCCACACACCAAACCCACAATGACCTAACACTTTACTTTTATTCATAACTGTTTAAAGCTCATAATGTAGAAATGAAAGGAAGTCATAAGGATGTCAGGTGTATGACTTTATAGGGAAATGCAGAATTAGTGCAAAAATATAAAATGATGAAACAGATATACAACTGCCTTCATTATAGGGATATAACAGCCAGACAGTAGTCATTGGTCAATTTTTGTGTCTGAGTAGAGATGTTTATAGGGTAGGGTCAGTATCCTGTCCACATACCACAACCCAAGGGCATATATTGATACGGAGGGTTACTGTGGTTACTTAAAGGCTAAGCTGCCCATCAAAATCAAATATAGCACAGTACCCTCCTAGGATAGGAAAATAATACACTCCTATCAATCCGCTATCTCCACACAAATCTACCTTTTTCTCCTACAACTAAACCCACATTGCCCCAATAAATCTAAGTACCCATAATGAAAAATAAGGAAAAAGAATTAAAAACCAAAAAAATCCCTTAACCCAACATGTTTCACCTTTGAACAGGGCTTCATCAGTGGTGTACAGTGCAAAAAGTGTGTTTCAGAAAAGCACATGGCAAAATGTTTTCATAGTCAGCAGTGCACTTCTGTTTTTATATTTTGTGATTTTATAAGCTACTTTTACATTAATAAGCATTGATAAAGAATGGTACCAACTTTTTTGTTGATGGGCTGATACATCTTTAAAGTAAACCTGTCACAGTCCTTTGAAATTCAGACTGAATGTATTATAAAAAAATATAAAAAGTCACCTTCAGCGACAGACTGCTGAAGTCCCTTTAGCTGTATTTGCTCCAACCCTCTGGTCTGTCTTCTATTGGATAATGAGGCCACCGTTAACATTCAAACACCAATGGGGGTATTGCGGTAGTAAAAAGGGGAGGGACAAGCCTCACTCTCAACAATAAAAGTAAAGATTTATATACGATTTCAGGAGCCTATATCTCAAGTTCTACTAATTGTCGTCTAATCAGTTGTTCAGGCTGAATTGCCCATGTGCTGATTGTGGAGCTCCTGTCAATGGACAAAAAAAACAAATATAAGTATATAACCTATAAGTCATTACATTACAAGGATCATTATCATTATTATTACAGCATTAGTATTAGCAAGACAACTGTAAGGGCTTATAAAAACTACAATTAGTGAGCTATGCAAGTGGTCAAATCCACAAAAAGAAAACCAGTGGAAAAAAGTTACACGAACTTTAAGTGATATCAACCTTTTGTAAAAGACAATTAAACCAAACTGTGCTAAACAAAATCGAGGTGCATAAATATAATAAATTTGTGAGAAAAACTCTGTATTAAAAAGTTCTTATGATGAACTTGGTTCTCAACTGTAAAACATCATGAATAAGTGTATCCACCACTGTTAAGGTAAACCATCACGGAAAATAGATCTATGGAGGCTTTACCAGAGATCCATGACCTCCTAACACAATAGAAAGTTCATATCAAGCATGTTAGAGGACTCCTTTGTACTTGGTACGGCACCAGGGCCGTTTTTAAGACAGGGCAAAAGGGGCAGCTGCGCTGGGCCCTGTCATTGTTGTGGGGCCCAAAGCAGCTGCCTCATACTTGCCAACTATCTCAGTTTAAATTTCCTTGTCTCTTGCTGTGTCCCAATATCTCAGTGTGAAGTGCTGCTACTAATGCTGCCCAGCTCTGCCCTATTGTTTTGTACAGATGACTCACCTGCAGACCCTGTGCTTACATGTAAATAACCACAATTCATATGTAAATAGCAGCAGCTTTCATATGTAAATAGCTACATAGATATGTAAATAAAGGTGGCATCCATATGTATAGCAAGACCCCTGGAGTGAGGAGATGATGTGCTGTAACCTCTAGCAACAAATCACTGAGCAGTATTACTGTACAGTAATCTCAACAAGCAGAAATCATGTGATGTAACCTCTAGCAACCAGTCAGTGAGTGGTAATGATGCACTGTAACCTCTGGCAACCAATCACAATAGCTGCCTGATCTGATTCAGTAAACTGATTTTGAGTCTAGCTGCTATTTATTGTATGTCTCAGAGCAGGTGGAGAGCAAAACTGCATGGGGGGCCAAGAAAAGTTTTGCCCAGGGTCCAATCAATATTAAAGACGGCCCTGTACGGCACATCACTTGATTGTAAGGCACGTCTCATACAAGCACACCCACAGATATCTGATGAACCTTCCAAGATGGAGGGGGCCCCAAAGGCTGCTGAATAAATATCCTTGGACACCAAACCTCCAGGCAATTGTCAAATAAAAAGCAGAAAGGAAACCCATACTTCACATAGTGTAAACCAGGTTATAAAATGTAATAAAGAATAAAATTGCACTTACAACAAAGTTAAAACACAGGGCTGACATCACGTTCATCATGCACAGCTGACGCGTTTCATCAGAAAGGTCATTCTCAATGGACCAAAAAGGCTTGTTCACAGTTCCGCAATCCTCTGAAGAGTCATCTGCTGTGTATTGTTTCTCAGAGAGCATTTGGCAGGTGATAAGGAGGCGTTATGTTGTCTCCTCATTGCCTGTTTTACCTCTAAAACCCAAACCACCATATGTAACCACGTGCATTGCACGCGCTTGCAGTGGGGCCACTTTCACCTGAATTAGTCGCATTTGGTGACAGCAGGAATGATTTTCTGGCACTCAGTTGCCAGAAAATCGTAGTCCTATTTACACAGTGCTGACTGCCAAATGAGACAGCAGGGGTGATTTTTTGCACCCAGTTGCGGTATTTACACTGTACTGCCTGCTAAATGAGACAGCAGGGATGATTTTTACACACAGGTGGTGACGTGGCTGTGGCAGGGGGCATTTGCAGTGCTGTTTGTCTGTTCTATGATGCAAAGTATTGTGGCCACAGCATTTGTTTAAATAATATAGCTGCTTTGGCAACTTGGGAGGAATGGTTGGGGTCGATAAAGATACGTCTCAATCACATGTTTTTATCACCCCTAATTATGAGTGTAAACTAAGCCTAATATAATACTCCATTTTGTGTGTTGGTTAGCTGTTGTGCCATCCATTTTCAGTGGTAAATCTGAAAGCATGAAGTGTTGCACTTTTTTCTGTTAAAGTGATAATATCTGCACTGTCTACAGTCTATGTAACTATGTGCAGTCATAGCATAAATACAGTGGTTTTGGCATAGGCCCTGTTGTTATATCCTGTTTCCCCGAAAATAAGACCTAGCGTGATTGTCGGTGATGGCTGCGATATAAGCCCTACCCCCCCAAATAAGCCCTAGTCAAAGTCCTTGTAGGTCTTATTTTGAGGGTAGGGCTTATTTTCGGGGAAACAGGGTAGGGCTTATTTGGGGGGTTGGGCTTATATTGCAGCCATCACCGACAATCACGCTAGGTCTTATTTTTGGGGAAACAGGGTATGTGCATTTTAGGTGCAGTTAAAGGCAAATGAGATGACATAAGGTTCGGCCCATTAAAATGAATGGCACTGAATTGCATGGATGTGAACAGTGTTGTTGTTTCTAATAGTATAAAGCTCCCCATGAGTTCTGTGTGCAGTTTGCATTTAATAGAAAAAAAATCATACTTGTGGATGGGGCCATAGCAGCACTCTCATAGGGGGTTATTTACGAAAGGCAAATCCACTTTGCACTGAAAGTGCACTTGGAAGTAAAGTCGCCTTAAATCTAAAGGGTAGATCTGAAATGAGTGGAAGCTCTGCTGATTTTATCATCCAATCATATGCAAGCTAAAATGCTGTTTTTTATTTTCCTTGTCCCCTTCGGATCCACAGCGACTTTACTTCCAAGTGCACTTGCAGTGCAAAGTGGGTTTTCCTTTAGTAAATAACCCCCATAGTGTTCAGTGTTCTGGAGAACAGAAGCATCTTTCTGAAAGGCTGAGAGTTGACCTCTATCTCTTTGCTAACTGCTGAGCAGCTGCTTTCCTTTATTTAATTCTTCTAAGAACTTCAGACGCTATTGTATTATTGTCTTTTACCAACAAGCTGCTAACTGGGGCACCCTCTGGGCTTTGCAGAATCTGTATATTCTACAATCTTGGTTTCCATGACAGTCCAAGTCTAATGTCATTTTTTACCTCCAAGCCTGAAACACTGGATTCTACAAAGAGAATGACAACTTACACCATATTGAATGCACTCTATAGTAATTATCTGTGCCTTGGCTTACAGTGGAATCAATTAGTAGCACACTGGTCCTTGTCTCTGGCCTGTTGAGAGCGATGACATCCTCCTGATGGGATGAGCAGTTACTTGCTTCCTAAAAGCCATCCAAGCCATAGGACTTTGGTTTCCATGGCGATCCTACCGCGATGACGCCAGTGATCTCCCAGTCTTTGGCCACATGTAATATTGTGTAAAACTAAAGATAATGACCAAAAAAAAGGTGCAAACTTTAGACAGTACACGAAGGGTAATTACTAACACACATATGTTTGTTATTGTGTTCCCCAGCTTCTATCAGTGACAAATCTAACGCAACACTGCCTAAACTATATTGTTAAAGTGGTTGTAAACCCTTCCAAACCACTTTGACCTACAGGTAAGCCTAGATTAAGGCTTACCTGTAGGTCCAAGAAATATCTCCTAAACTTACACGGTTTAGGAGATATTTACTAAAAGACAGGCACAGCTCATGCGCCATAGACAGCGGCGCACAGGCCATTAGCAACATGCCGCTGCTAACGGCGATATGCAGTTAGTGGCGGCTCCCATGCGCATGCCTGGGAGTGACGTCATTGCTGCTCCGGCACTGTGAGTGGCTGGAGCAGCGATACCCGGAAGAAGATGGATGCTCCGGACTACAGGGGACAGCGGTGACATTGCTGGCTCCTGTGTCAGGTAAGTGACCCCATCAGGGTTTACTTCCTCTTTAAGGAGGATCTTCACTGCATCTGAGCATCACAAACCAAAAACACTATTTAATTAATTTTTAATATTCAAAGCAAACTCCCCCATCCATCCATACATGTCTCTATGGTTTATTTTGTTGAGAAATCCCTTTGAAAAACACACCCCTAGCATTTCTGGCTGTGGCCATCTTGAGTAAGGGCATATGAGCCATGTAGCATTTACTTCCTATAATCCAGTGGCGGCCCGTCCATAGAGGGCACATGGGTGCCACCTCCCCTATCCATGCATCTGGCCCCCTGATCTACATATCAGTGGCGCCGGACTATGTTTTTTTGAAGCACCTGATTAAAAAAGGGTCTTCAGGGCTTCAAAAAAGGGTCAGCTTGGAGAGCAGATCACTATGTGATGATAAGCGGATTAATTTTCACTATTATCACACTAAAGTTCCTCTACACCAATCAAGAGGTAGGTCTGTGAGACCTAATCCCCTATTGGCCAAAGCATCAGGTGATCCTATTGGATACCTAGTGCTTTGGCGGAAGAGGATAAACGCGGCAGTGGAAGCTGGAGGAGTGGACACCGGAGCCGCCTCGTTCCCTGCCCGCACTACAGGAGAGGAGGAGAGGACACTACGGCTTGGCCACATGAGCGGGTAAGTGCTGTGCCGGACCACCCCTGTGTGGAGGGGCTGGGATCACATATGAGCATGCAGTGGCTCGCAGCAGGAGTCTGGTGTGTCCTCGTTCACCGTTTCAGGTCCAATTTCAGCCCAAATTTTTTTTTCCTGGAGAGCCGGTCACAATCTTCTGCTATTGCGAACTGGATGCGACCATCCAATTCACATTAGTGTGAACCCAGCCTAAAACAAGAAACTATGATATACTTTCCTATTTACTAATGCTAGCAGCATGAGGATTAAAAATAATCAATGTTGAGATTGGGAAAGTAAAGTTCCTCTTTAGAAAAATGAAAGATAATTAATCACCGGCCTATTGATTGTGTTGTCTGCAGCCTAGAATCCACTCTTTGCTTTAAAGAAAAAAATAATAATACATGGCCTAGTTCCCATTGTATATTATTGTATAAAGTGTGCAGTAGGAATTATTTCTTGTTCACTTTAGCAGTCTGCGTCATTTCTAAGGTGCAGGTCAGAACGTTAATGAATAATATATACAGTATGTGATTGCTACTGGCAAAACATATGCACAAACGTTTGTTATATAAATGTGGTATTGATGTTAGCAATGCGTATACACAAAGACTATGCTGTATTAACCTGTTGCCACCCTCATAATACATAGGTGCGGCAGCAAAACGGTGGGCTTAACACCCACGAGCTACACCTTGGCGCCCACATTTCTGTACTGAGAGTGCGTTCAGTGTGTGCTCCCAGCACAGAGACAGTCCCCATTAAGGATCAGTAACTGGTGGTACCAGTTCCCAATCATGTGGCCACCAATCACAGTGATCACATGATCACTGCTCCTTCTCAGCTCCTGGGTGTACAGACCCAATTAAAAAGATGTCAGGGCTGGACAAGAGCTGGGGCGGAGAGGAAACAGCATCACACTGATTATCCCAGTGAAAGGCTTTGCGGAGGGGGGGGGGGGTTCCCAGCATAGCTACAGAACCGACCACAGTGTGTTCTCCTGCTTAGTGTGGTCAGTTTTTAATAGGAAAGCAGAGGGACTGGAAGGAACGCCAGGGATTTCACACAAAGGAAGCAATACAAAGAGAACAGAATACTTTCTCATGCAAGTACAGCAGGCGCAAATTAGGAATATGCTCGGGTAACAAACACTTTAACTCCCTTAGTGTGTCAGCCATATCCGGTACCTGATGTAGGCAGGACTGATTACAGATAAATTTCAGCATTGGAAACCCATTCATTTCAATGTCGGCGCTAATTTAAAGTGATTGTACAGAAAAAATGTTTATAAAAAAATAAAAAAAAAAAAAAAACATAGCCCCAATCCTTCTCGTGTCCCCCACCAGAGCTCTGGGCCCTCCCCTTTTCCATGGGAAGCTGCTTGCTATGGGGAAATTCATACATGCCCGCTCCAGAGCCGACTCTCTGTGTCCAAAAAACACAGAGAGCGCGCCCCCCACTCCTGCCTCAGTGGCTGTGACTGCTGCTGCATCTCAGCCAATCAGGAGGGAGAGACCCGGGAGAGCCTCAGGTCTTGTGCATATCGCTGGATGGAGATTGGACTCAGGTAAGTATTGGGGGGGGGGGGGCTGAGGGGCTGAGCTGCACACTTAGGCCCCTTTCAAACTGGGGCGGCACTTTACCGTCGTATCTGCAGTGATATTCTGCCACTAGTGGGGCCGAGAAAGAGTTAAAAACCACCGCAAAGCGCCTCTGCAGAGGTGTTTTGCCGATGGTATAGCCGCGCTGTCCCATTGATTTCAATGGGCAGGAGCAGTGAAGGAGCGGTGTATACACCACTCCTTCACCGCTCCAAAGATGCTGCTAGCTGGACTTTTTTTACCGTCCTGCTAGTGCACCGCTCCAGTGTGGAAGCCCTCGGGGCTTTCACAATGGAGACACAGCAGCTGCTGTTTCAGGACGCTTTGCAAGCGCTATTTTTACTGCAATAGCGCCTGTAAAACGACCCAGTGTGAAAGGGGGCTAAAACATTTTTACCTTCATGCACAGATTGCATGAAAGTAAAAAACTTTTAGCTTTTACAACCACTTTAAATACATCTCTAACTAGAAAATGCTAGTTGCTTGGCTGTTAAGCTGAAATTCTGCTCTCACTATTTTGATCCACTGGCTTGCAACAAGTATGTACTGTAGAGCAGGGTGAAGACAGTCTGTTTTTTTCTTTGCATGTGACGGGGAATTCTTTGTAAAGTGAACAGCTATTTGCCTTTAGTAAATCAACCCCCAGTATTGATTTATGACTGTCAGTGTGATAGGAATCTACAGTGTCCCAAAAGTCACCATACATAGGGAAAATGGGAAATTGTAGCTAAATGTATTTTTCTTTACAAAATGTTCATTCTTTTAAAGCGGTAGTAAACCACATAACTTTTTTTTTTGTACCCTGCAAGGTAATGTTATATTGTGCTAGTATGCATCGCATACTAGCACATTAAAGAGGAAGTAAACCCTGATGGGTTTACTTCCTCTTTCATTCCCTGCAAAGGCAAAGCATAATGGACTACTATGCATCGCATAGTAGTCCATTATGTGTCACCTACCTGACACAGGAGCCAGCGAAGTCACCGCTGTCCCCTGTAGTCCGCCGCATCCATCTTCTTGGTGGGGTCTCGCAGCTCCGCCGCTGTCATTCGGCGAAGCCGCGATGACGACATGCACACGGGAGCCGACACGCGCGGCAGCTCCGTCGTTGAGAATGCCGCGCTCAGTGCGCCTGCGCACCGCTGTCTACGGCGCATGCGCCGTAGACAGCGGTGCCTGTTTTCGGGCAAATATCTACTAAACCATATAGGTTTAGGAGATATTTTTTGGACCTACAGGTAAACCTTAATCTAGGCTTACCTGTAGGTCAAAGTGGTTTGTAAGGGTTTACAACCACTTTAAGTTAAACTTACCTTAAAATAAAGCCTTTCCAATGCCGAGATGTCCGAGCCGCAGGCCTTCCTTTCTTCACCCGTCTTGCTTCTGGGTTCGCAGACTCCTGCTGTGTGCCTGGCCAGAGCCGTGATGACGTCACTCCCACGCATGCGAGCCGCTGTTTACGGCACGGGGCTCTGAAGGAATGGCACAGGCGGCTGTTCCTTCAGAGCCCATGCTCCAGGGATGTCACGGCTGCATGTGCAGTAAATATCTCCTAAATGGGGCTCATTTAGAAGATATTTACCTATAAGTAAGCCTTATTATAGGCTTACCTATAAGTTAAAGTCGCAGATGGGAGTTTACTCCCACTTTAAGGTATCTAAAAGTATACAGAAAATATAAATGAAAAAATATTTTAAAAAATGTAATATTAAATATAACATGAGTTTGTTCATTTTTCCTGTTTCTGGAGACTTTTAGGGCACCCAACCCCCCCCCCCCCCCCCAGTATTTGCAGAATAAGCAAATTGGCAATGACAGCTTCCATGTTTGTTCCATTGTGAGCCCAGATTTCACCCAGCAAGCAGAATGCAGATCATGCCATTCCCTGTGCCTTGGTTCCTAGCAGGATGAATGGAGAAATGATTGTCCAGAGTGACCATCAATAAGCAGGCTACTTGTGTTGTGGTCACTTATCACTCTGCACTGTCCTCTATTGCAGTGTGATGGCAGCAGCTGGCTGTGTGCTGGATCTGGAGAGGAGTGCAGAGCCCCCAGGCACTGAAGGGTTAAATAGCCTGGTGCACTCCCCTGGACAGCCCATCTGGATGGGGCTGATAGGGTTAAATCTGTGGCAGGTAGGGGGAGGAGCAGCCAGGCAGTTGGTAATGCTATGCTGGTTGTGGGGGCTGTCCTCTTCTCCTCTTCCTCTCCTCTCCTCTCCTCTGGCTGCATTCACTCCCAGTCTGCTCCAGAGCGAAGATGGCGACGGAGGGAGAGAGCGGAGATCAGAGCTTGTCCTCTGTCCATGGAGAGCCAGAGCATGTAAGATGGGTCTGATGGCATCTGATGTGTCCCTGGCAGGGAGGATGGATGGGTGGATGGGATCTGATCATACTGGATGGCATGGTGACATTGTGCTGGGAGGAGAGGGAATGACAGATGACAGCAGGAGGGGAAGATCCTTCACTGTACACTGATCTGTACTGGATCAGGACACTGACAGGCAGATCTCTCATCTCCTGATCGTCCTAGAGATCCTCTCCTACAGGAGATCCTTCCCTGGGGCTCCCTCCTTCTTCTCTCCATTTTCTTCTCTAATCATGTCTGTGTATGGAGAAGGGGGATCTATAGTTACCGCAGGATCCCTCCTTGCCATGTACTGTGTAGATGGAGTATAAATAGTGGACATCTGCCAGAGATGGGTTGGTGGTCTGCTCTGGGAGCCCCATGCTGACATTAGGCTTGTTATGACAGATCTTATATCAAAGACAATGTAGCTGTCAGCACCCAACTGTTGACATTAAACACTGTGACATTAGCTGACTTGTATCCATTGCTGGGTGAGAGAAAGCAGAGCACAAAATATTACTGACTACAACTGGATTACACTGATAGGGGAGGGGGGATGAATGTCTGTTTTTATATAATAGAATTGTTTATATAGATGTGTTACTATATATAATAGAATGTTATATACATAATAGATGTGTTTATATATAATAGAATGTTAAATAAATATATAATAGATGTGTTTATCTATAATAGAATGTTAAATAAATATATAATAGATGTGTTTATCTATAATAGAATGATAGATAAAAAAAAAAAATATATATATATATATATATCTATGTGTGTGTTTATATATAATATAATGTTCTATATATAATAGATGTGTTTATATATAATGAAATGTTATATAAATATATAATAGATGTGTTTTATATATAATAGAATGTTATATAAATATATAATAGATGTGTTTATATATAATACACATGTTTATATAGAATGTCGTATAAATATATAATAGATGTGTTTATATATAATAGATGTTATATACGACTGTTTTCTTATTGTCGATTGTGTTCGTTTTTTTCATAAATAGAAAAGAGCCAGATTCAGGCTGCTTTTACCCAAATGCATTTTTGCTGCATTTTTACATTTTTATTTAGGCTGCTTTTACACTGAGGCATTTTTGCTGCATTTTTACCATGCTAAAAACGCTGCAAAAATGCATCAGTGTGAAAGCAGCCTAAATCTGTCTTTTTTTTATTTTCGTCATAAAAAGAAAAGAGACAGATTTAGGCTGCTTTTACAGAAATGCATTTTTGTTGCATTTTTATCATGCTAAAAATGCTGCAAAAATGCATCAGTGTGAAAGCAGCCTAAATCTGTCTCTTTTCTTTTTTATGAAAAAAAAATTAATCTACAATAGAAAACGTTTCTATATAACACAACCACAATCCCTTCAAATCCTATGGGACTTTTCATATCACGGAGCTGCGGGCTCGGTGTGTTTTTAAAAGCCCTGCATGCTGCATTTTGGGTGAGGTTTTTAAAGGCACACCAAAAACACAGTTCCTCTGCTGAAATGAATAGGAAATAAATAATAAATGCATCAAAAATGCACCTGCATAGCGTTTTTGGTGCATTTTTTGAGTCACATGTCCAAGTTTCACAGCTGCATGCTGGGTAATAGGCACACAGTGAACCACAATCCCTTTAAACTCTATGGAACTCTTCACACCACAGCACTGCAGGCGCGGTGTGGTTTGAAAAGCCCTGCATGCTGTTTTACACAGTTCGCCATTGAAATGAATAGAAAAAATTTCAAAAATGCACCTGCATTGCGTTTTTTTGCGCGTTTTTTGAGTCACATGCCCAAGTTTCACAGGTGGATGCTGGGTAATAGGCACCCAGAAAACACAGTGAACCACAATCCCTTTAACCCCTATGCCTTAACCATGGCTCGGTGTGTTTTGAAAATCTCTGAATGCTGCATTTTGGTGTGGTTTGCAAAACTGCACCAAATACACAGTTCCCTATTGAAATGAATAGAAAATGCATATGAAACGCATCAAAAACGCACCTGCATTGCGCTTTTGGTGCATTGTTTGAGTCACATGACCAAGTTTCACAGGTGCAGGGTGGGTAATAGGCACCCAGAAAACACAACCGGAAACACATCCAAAACGCAGCAAAAACGCAAATGCATTTTTACAGCAGTTTTTATCGGCGCAGTGGGAAAGCAGCTTTATTGAGCGCAGCCTAATCAAGCTCAATAAATCAGGACACATTAGCGGGAATATGCTTTTATTTATCTGCACACTGTAGGCTCAATTCAGAAATGTATAACGAGCACAGTTTTTATTAGCACATTATTATTATTCATAATAAAAACTGATTGTTCACTTCATTAAGGCGCTATCACACATATCAGCTGAGTGTACGTATCACAAGTTGTTTGTTTTGTTTCTTTTTTGTTTGCTCATTTACATATATATATATATATATATATATATATATATATATATATATATATATATATATATATATATATATATATATATATATATATATATATATATAGTTTCAGTATACATTTATGGAGGAGAATAGGAATGGAGGTGGTAAACTATCAATTTGTGAGATAAAATAGAGATTCATGAGCAAATAAGGCTTTCATCAGTTGAATGCAGATTTATTGTGAATAAATGACTGTACAGGATCAATATTTCGTTTGTGAACTGACCTTTTTAATATATATAAATGTAATATATATAATTCAATATTCTATAGGCAGAGATAACAGGAAAGGTAAACATTGTGGGGGGATGTCTACAAAACCCTTTACAATTCTTTGGGCCGCTGCACCAAAATTGTCAGTTCTTACGCCCAATTCATATAACTTTCATAGACATGTATGGGATTCTGTTGAAGCCAGGTCAGTGTTGTCCATATTGGGCGCTATTTCCCCAGTGCGCTCCCTCTCCGGCTACTGCGCCCATCACACTGATAGTAGGTGAACGTTGGAGGAATTTTGTAATGAGAGCATAGTTCCCCATTAGGTCCGTCTTGCTGTTGATTGAAAAGGTGCACATCAGTGGGCAGATCCATAGCCAATATTCAATCCATTAAATCAAAGGTAAGCAACCTGGGGGCCCTCCGGCTGTTGTGGAACTACATTTCCCATGAGGCATTGCAAGGCTGGCAGTTACATTTACTCCCAAAGGCATGATGGGACTTGTAGTTCCGCACCAGCTGGAGGGCCCCAGGTTGCCTACCCCTGCATTAAAGGATTTTGAATCAGCCCACTGCCATCAACTGTCAACAGTGACAGTCCATCCATAGGGGGCGCTCAGGGGCCGCCCCCTCAAGCTGTTAAAAAAAAAAGTCACTTTAAGAGTGACCAGGCTCTGGACATGTGGCGGTCTATGGGAAGCTTCCAAGCCTGCAATCAGCTGATTACAGGCTGGGAAGCTGATTTGCCTGTGTTTAAGGTGTGTGCAGGGTCCAAGTTCTGTGCCCGCACACACTCCCACTCTACTGGGATTCCTCAGTCTGCCTATAGTAGTGGCTAGGATTGGCGTGGTGAGGACCAGAGGAGAGGACGGTGGGCTGTACTATTTGCGTAACTGTGGCGGTGGAGTAGACTGGGAGAGGACAGTGGGCGCCTGGCCGTGGTATTTTCATTTCCGGTTTCCCAGCCACAGTGGGGGCGGAGTAGGTGTGCGTGCGGTGAAGGTAAGTGCTGGCACACTCTTCTCTCATACTGGCCATAGGGACTACCGGGAGTTTCCTAGTGTCTGTCAATCTAAGTAAGGCGGACCTGATGGGGATGTAGTTTCAGTTCCCCATCAGGCTCTGCCCATCCTGTGACTCAAGTCATTTCCCAAAAATGAGCATTACCAGCTCAGATCTGATCTTAATTACTGCCAGTTTCCTGATCTGACAGTAATTCTTGAAGAATCTCTTACTGCCATAGTGACAATGTTTAATGTGTCAGTATTTAGAACTACCTGAAATTGGTGTACATTCGGTAGTGTTACTAAAACTGGCACAAATGCTTGCCTGAATTAGGAGCAGCTAGTTCTCAAGGAAACTACCACCAGAAAAGTGTTGCTAAAGCTTATTGGAGTTAGTCTTTTCTTTTGCAGATATGCAGTTTAAAATTGATTTTTTATGACAGCTTCACTTTAAAGTCTCTAGGTTGCCCCCTGCTGCCTACTTTTTGAAAAATGCCTGCATGCATAAGGGAAGATTTACTAAAGCAGATGCACACAGAATCTGGTGCAGCTGTGCATAGTAACCAATGAGCTTCTAGGTTTTATTGTAAAAGCTTAGGGTACGTTTACACTGAATGCGGGTTCATGCACAGATGTCTATTGAAATCACCCCCAAAGTCACCAAAATGAATGCAGGAACTACTTTTGGAAATCGGTGCGGCACCGCAAAGTCGGCGTCGCACCAATTGGGACAGTGCCGTCGCCAGCAATAGGCTGCAATTTTGGCGTGTCAAATCTCACCGATGCGAATGGGGGCTTAATGAACAAGCTGAAGTCAAAAGCTGATTGGTTACTATGCACAGCGGCACCAGATTCCTTGTGCACCAGATTTAGTAATTCTCTCTCTCTCTTGTTTTGCATGGGTCTTTGGTCTGTTTATATGACATCACAGACATCTGCATCCTCTGGTGGTGGTGAGTCCTGAATGTTTGAGAGGATGTCACCCCCATTATGATGTAGCAATGTTCTCTACAGAATTCTCTTGTAAACCCAAGGTGGCATGTACCCCCATAGGAAGGGCTCTTGATGCACTAAATTCACAGAAAGTGGGTTGAATGATGCTAAGCAGCAATCTGAGTCAGACAAGAACAGTGTTGGAGCAGAACGTTTGTAGGGGGCAGCTCTGGAGAGGAGAGGAGTATTGCAAGATTACAAGATTGCTAAATATTTCAATAACCGGTGGGTAGTCTCTTTTTTTTTTCTCCAATTTTTATTTAGTGGAAGACACATTACCATGGGAGTATTACCTGACTATATTAACTAGCTTTTTTTTCTTTGCATACTAAATAGCTTGGTTATGGTGAATAAGTAGTCGTGTATTTCAAAGATAAGAATCCAAGCTTAGCTTTTGAAAATAAATGAATCTAGAAAATCCCTTGAGGCTAATTTATATATAAAAAAAATATATAAGCATTGTGGCTTTATGTAAATGAACCCTCCCCCTCATTTTCATGGAGCAGGGCATACAGTATACTGTAGTTCCTTTTTAGACACCTTGAAAAACGAGAGTTATAATATTTTAATGCATGTTTTGCTTGTAGTCAGTGGCGGCTGGTGGCATGTTTTTTCAGGGGGGGGGCAGCAATCCGTCCGCCAATAACACCCCACGTTGGTCAGTTGGTCCCCGCAATTACCCCATCTAGGTCGCGGGCTTCCTCCGGGCAGTGGGTGACGTGACGGGTCTCTGAGTCTTCTACTTCCTCTGCTTAACAGCGGTGCTGCTTCCCCTGCATTTCCTCCCTCCTCCACAGCCAATAGAATCTTTTCTCCTCTCGGCCAGTCGAGTCTCAGGACCCATTTCCTGAGCCGGGAATGGCCGGGAGGAGGAGCAGGAAGGCAATAGCGAATATTAATTTGCTATTGTCACACAACTGGGTGGGCTTGGGGCACAGTGCCCTGCGTCCCAAGCTTACCATTTTTTTTAAAGCCAATTAAAGCCTCCGGTTCTAATCATTTGCTTCTAAAAAAAAAAAAAACTCCCATTGGAATCCATGCGTCTGGCACCCTGCATGTAAATTAGGGGCCCGGTGCATGGATTAGGGGGGGTATACCCCTGCACCCTGTATGGATGGGCTGCGGCTGCTTGTAGTGCAGATTAAGGCTGCACTCCATAATCCAGAGTTACCTTCAGTCTTGGACTGCTGTTTGCCTTTAGAAGCTGCAGCAAGTCAGATAAAGCCCACCTCATTTCCTGGCTGGAGAATTTCTTTCCCATGAGCAGCAGGGAAGCTGTAAAAAAACAGGCATGTGAGCTGCAGTTTTACCGCCCACCTCAAGTAAAATACAGCCAGAGTGGGCTGTTCACATGACACAACCATGGTGTCTCGTGTCGCGGCTGTGGCAAAGTTAACGTGACCTGCTGAGTTGACAGGCAGGAGCACCTGTCAAACTCACCCATTCCAGTCAATAGGGCCGTGCCACAACTCTGAATCAAATGCATTAGCCCCATTGGAAAAACAAGAAACACAGGCATTCAGGAGGCAGCAGGCTCACCTCCTGAACATCTAACAGTGGCTGCTTAGCCGCACTCTGAAAAGCCACCCACCATAGGTTGCTTTTCAGGGCATTAGTGTGAACCTGCTCTTATTGTACCTGGCCCTCTGCTTTCTTCACTGGATTTCAGTTTTTTTTTTTTTAAAACATGGTGGCTCCTAATCACAGTGTGATACCCAGAGCGATGTTCAGGCAAGTGCAGCTTGACTACGACGTCCATTTATCTCCCAAGAGGCATTGTTTTCATCAGGACCGAGAGCTACTGTAGAAGCTATGTACAGTAACCGGCTAGCCCCTCCCACCAGCCATGATCTGCCTACATTGCATAGAAAAGCACAGAGTGAAACGTGATGACATAACTGAGTCTAAAATAAGGTATGCAATAAAGGTTTTTCTAAGAAAAAAATTATTTAAAATGTTGATGAAGGGGGAAGAAGGAACCATGTAAGCAAATTAAACTTAAAGTGGTTGTAAACCCTTACAACACACTTTGACCTACAGGTAAGCCTAGATTAAGGCTTACCTGTAGGTCCAATAAATATCTCCTAAACTTACACGGTTTAGGAGATATTTGCCGAAAGACAGGCACCGCTCGCCGTAGACAGCGGTGCGGAGGCGCACTGAGCGCCCCGCCGTCAACGGCGATATGCCGCGAGTTACGGCTCCCGTGCGCATGCGCGGGAGTGATGTCATCACAGCTTCGCCGAATGACAGTGGCGGAGCAGCAAGACCCACCGAGAAGACGGATGCGCCGGACTACAGGGGACAGCGGTGACTTCGCTGGCTCCTGTGTCAGGTAAGTGACACATAATGGACTACTATGCGATGCATAGTAGTCCATTATGCTTTACCTTTGCAGGGAATGAAAGAGGAAGTAAACTCATCAGGGTTTACTTCCTCTTTAAAGTGTTACTAAACCCACAACAGTAAAATCAATCTGTTTATGCAGTAAAGCATTGTTATACGCACTGTGGAACCTAAGGGATTCATTCTCTAAATTGTGTATTAGCCCACGTACACACGGTTGGAGATTTCTACAACCAAATCCGTCGGATTTTGCCTGTCGGATTTTGTCCGTCGGATCTTGTCCGAAACTGTTGCATACACACGGTCGGACAAAGTTGGCGAAAAAATCCGATCTTTCAGAACGTGATGACGTAATTTCGTTACGATGGGACTACATTCAGGCTAGTAGCCAATAGCTTTGATGTAGGAATTTGATCTGAGCATGCGTGGCACTTGGTCCGATCAAAATTCTCTACACATGATCGGAGTATGTCCGACCGGCCCAGTTGATCGGGAAATATTTCCAACATGTTGGAAAATTGGGTCCGACGGATATTCGGACGGAATCAGTCCGATGCATACCACACACAGTCGGATTATCTGACGACACGGTCCGATAGGACACATTCCGACGGATTCTCCGACCGTGTGTACAAGGGCTAAAGGCTGTTTGATCCTGTCTCCTCTAATCCTCTTCTTCTTTAACTGACTCCAACCCATCTCTTGATAGAACATTAGGAGTCAGGCCGCACATGCGCAGTTTAGTGAGTATTGCTAGAGAGTTGTGTTTTTTTTTTTTTTTGTGAGAGTGCATGTGATCAGCACAGGGCCAATTAGCACTGTCCCGGCAGAGGGTCAGGGGAGAATGAAAACTCCTCCTACAAGCTTAAAGTGGAGCTCCACCCTAAAGTGGAACTTACGCTCATCAGAACCGTCCCCCCCCGGGTGCCACAATTGCCACCTTTTCGGGGGTTACAGATACCTGTATAATACAGGTATTTGCACTCACTTCCAGAATCTGCGGGTATTTACACCACTTCCTTTCCCTTCTCCACTGTTTGCTGGGAAACACACGGGTCCCATAGACAGCAGGGACTGTCCGTATTGCGCAGCACGACTCGCGCATGCGTAGTAGGGAACTGGGTACTGAAGCCGCAAGGCTTCACTTCCTGATTCCCATACCGAAGATGGCGGCGGAAGCACCCGAGAGCCCAGCGACAGATCGGCTTCGGGTGCCAACATTGCGGGCGCGCTGGACAAGTGAGTGTCCATATTTTAAAAGTCAGCAGCTGCAGTATTTGTAGCTGCTGACTTTAAAAAAAAAAAAAAACGAAGGAGCTCCCGCTTTAAGCAGACACTGATACAAGTCACAGGACTGCAATATACTGCTGATGAGAAAAAGGTATTTAGCAGTTTATATTTACTAAAATAATTGCATTTCTATGTTCTGTGTACTGTGGGAGACCAAATATAGTTAATTCAGGGTCCTGGGTTTAGTTTAGTATCGCTTTAAGTTTTAATAACCTAATAACTAAATAGAAAAGAGAATCTGTGTCAGCAACAGAGAAATTCTTGACCATGTAACAGTTCATAAATTAGAGCTAGTAATGGTTTTAGTCCAGTCTGTCGGTGTCTGGATTAGTGTGCAGTCAGCGAGAAGCCATTGTCAATAATTCTTTGCATAGAATAAGGCCAAGCACTGTGACTCCAATTAGAAGGTGACTTCTGCAGTGTCTTGTCCTCATCTACAACACTGTAATCTTTTTGCAAATGTGACAGATACATGTTAATGGAATGATGCAAGCTGCTGTTGCAGTACCAGTTGTTGTCATGCTGATTTATTGGCTTCATTTCTTTGTCAGTCACCAACCTGAAACATAAAGGCTTCGCTTAAACGTGTGGTTTGGGGTGGCAAAAATGCACGGTTAAGATACGTTTTTGCCTCCTGCCAACTGCTCCTCCTTAAACTGCATTAGGCAGCAGACGGGGGGCGTTTACATGCGGGCGCGATGCTTCACTTTGTAGCCACAGCAAAGTTTACCTGACATGTACTGTAGCAAAATGCTGAACCTTCAAGTAAATGTGGAAGTGCTGCAAATGCCCTGCAACCGTGTGCAATGCATGTGGTTGGAGCGTGAATGTCAACAAAAGTGGGGCAAAACAAGCGGTAAGGAGGCATCGATTTGCTACCTGTCAGTAGCCTTCGGAAGCGGGATATGAACACAGATCGGGCTTCAGAGGAAAGGGAGATTTAAACGCATGTATAAATCTACCCAACAAGTGGAATTGGTTCCTTTTTGATCTGCTAAGGAAAGTGTTGAAGCCACAGGTTGAAGGAAAGAAAATTGCTTGATACCCCCATCAACACTGATTAGGGAATCCCTCCTACAGTGCTATGCCAGCGATGTGCACAAGAGCTTCTTCTGCCCTTGCTCTCCTTCTCCTCATTGGCTGAGACACAGTAGCTGTCAATCACAGCCAGTGAGAAGGGACCAGTGGGCAGAGCTGAGCCCCAATCTGTGTGGCTTATGGACATATAGAGCGGGGTTCAGCAGTGAGTGCGCACAAGTGCCCCCATAGCAAGCAGCTTGCTTTGGGGACACTTGGTGGGGGGGAGGAGCCAGGAGTGCCAGCGGGGACCCTAGAAGAGGATATGGGCAGCTCTGTGCAAAACCATTACACAGAGCCAGTAAGTATAGCATGTTTGTTATTTAAAAAACAAATTGGAGCCATAAAGTGCCATAGGGGATATCTATAAGGATATACATGCCTCCTGCATGTATCCTTAGGCCTCTTTCACACGGGGCAGAGCAGTAATGATCCGCCCCGTGATGATCCGCTCGCTCAGCGGGGATCGCTCCGTTATCCCCGCTGAGCCGGCGGCGGACAGGGCGGTCTCCGCACACTGTGCAGGGACCGCCCTGTCAGCTCTCCGCTTTCCTCTATGGGGATCGGATGAGCACGGACCGTCTGCCCGTGTTCATCCGATTCGCTCTGCAGACGGACAGAAAAATAGGATTTTCCTCCGTCTGCAGAATCGGACAGTTGCGGAGGCGGACAATAGCGGGTGTCTGCGGATGCTCATCCGCAGACACCCGCTATCCCATAGGGATGAATGTATGCCCGCATTTCATCCGCAAACGGATGGATGAAATACGGACATACTGTCCACATGTGTGAAAGGGGCCTTACCTGTCAAATGTCTGTTATGAGACCTGAAAAACTGCAGATTCTGTGGGTGGGTGTGTTGTCCGGAGCCCGGTGGGTGGAGTTGTGATGTCAGTAGACTCCCCGCCCACCTCTACACTCCCCTATTTCTTACACTGAACGTCTTCTATGATCACTAACATCCAGTCAAAACGAAGAAAAGTCACCACATGACTTCAGCATGCCCAATCATGCTAAGGTGTGGATCAGCCAATCCTGGGAGAGCTGGAGAAGAAAGGAGAGGGGATGGGAAATACACAGAATGTCTCAGGCTTGTGCATGAGAAAAGGAAATCACCTGTCTGTCACAGCAAGAGGGAAGAACTGACTCCTATTTCTCTGTGTGTCAGTTTTTATCTTACTGAAAAAAGATAAGAGGATTGCTCAGAGCTGAATTAACTCTTCGTGGCAAGACTGGGCACAGATGACATGAAATCCTATACTGTACAAGGTGCAAGCCTTAATTAAAGAAAAAAACATTTGGGTTTACATTCACTTTAAGCCTGTGACACACTATGAGTTATTTTTTTCGGGTTGAACGAGGAAGAAACTGTCAGCTCCAGTCGGAGACGCTGTACTAACTATGCAAAGTTAGTACAGCATACTGCCCCACTGAGCTGTTGGATTCTGACAGGAGGACGGCCCCCTGCCAGAACACTGCGATCAGCGATCTCTGCTATTGGTAGAGAGCACTGATCAGGAGACAGTTGGCTGCTGGTTTTCCAGCATACTCGTCCGACATAAGCTGGCCACACAGCCTGCTGCTATCAGCCAGGGTGGCATACACATGGGCTGAATGTCAGTCATTTTTTTTTAAACCAGTCAATGTTTCCCGACATTCACCCCATGTGGCTTAAAGAGGAACTGCAGTTTGCTCACATAATTTGTAATAAAAAAAAATCTTTACCATTTTGAAGCTTCCCTCCAACCACTTTGCATATTATTTTATATATACTGTGATTCTGTACTTTCCAAATATGCTCCAAATATGCTTTCCAAATCTCCCTCCACTAAGTCTGGCTGCATCTATTTTAACTGTGGGCAGCTGAAGCTGCTGCCTGTTCACTTTCTGGATTTACACAGAGACACACCTCCAGCTCTGAGGCTCTCATTGGCTCTCTTATGACTCATCCCCTCTCCATTCCTGGCAAACTCTCACGAGAGTGAGAGCTGTGCATGATGTCATAAGCCTAGGCCGATGACCAGACAACAGGAAGTGGGCTGTATAAGGTATTTACTGGCAGATAAAACATGTTTTGCTATCCAACGTTAAATCAGCAAGGGCTGAAGATTTAATAGATGGAAAGATGAAAAAATGACTGACGGTCCGCTTTAATTATTAGTTTACTAAATCAGATAAATGATTCCTCTTTGAGACCCCCCAGAGACCCCTTTTCAGACTTTCAATTAGAAAGTGACTGTCTAAAAGCAAACCTCTTATGCAGTGCATTCAGCTTGGAAACCCTATAGTACCCTGTGGCGCCAGTTCTTATTTGCCAAATAAATTTTTTATGTGAATTAAAAACAAAACAAAAAAAACTAACATTTTTATTCAATTGGCTGGATAGCATTAGCTTTTCACATGGGATCCAATAAACAGTTTGGAGTACTGCAGGTGTATACTGTACGATCGTATCTGCTTTTGCATGTACAGATCAGTCTACCTTCAGGTTAATGTGACCTACAATGTAGCAGCCCTCTAGGGATAAATGAGCAGTGTAATGCACCTTGTGGCTATATAATCCTAAATAGTTAAAAACAGCATGTGGTATGCTGTTCAGGACTCCATAGGAATCTGAAAACAGTAATAGCTGATCTTTTCATTACTGTAAAATGTGCTGTTTTCAAATTCGGAATTGGTAGGTTTGTTCATTGGATATGCTGTCATTGAAGTATGCATCGCATAAACACTTCCCTCCTGTGTGTAGTCACTACTAATGGTACAAAATATCCATCACAAAGAGCTGGTGCTACTTCATGGCACTAGACACCTAATTGACCTCCTAGATAAAAACAACCCAGAACAATAGAAGAGTATTGTTGGTGTCTGCAGAATCAGGAGAAGATATTTTTTTTTTATTATGGCTACCTTTACATTTCAGTGGACATCTCTGGCTAAAAGTGTTCGCAGATATTAGATGACAGTAATGCCCCGTGCATACGATCGGAAATTCCACCAGCAAAACTCAGATGAGAGCTTTTTGTAGGAAAATGTGACCATGTGTATGCTCCATCTGTCTTTTGCTGAAGGAATTCCAGCCAGCAAAAGATTGAGAGCAGGTTCCCTATTTTTCGTTTGGGAAAAGTTCCTATCCGAAAATGTGATCGTCTGTACAAATCCCGACGTGCAAAATTCCTACGCAAGCTCGGAAAGGATTGAACTTCATTTTCTCGGCTTATCGTAGTGTTGTACATCACTGCATTCTTGACGGTCGAAAGTTCAGAGAACTTTTGTGTGACAGTGTGTAAACAAGGCAAGCTTGAGCGGAATTCCGTTGGAAAAGCCATCCAAGATTTTTCCGACTAAAAATCTGTGTGTGTGTGCGGGGCATTAGACCATTTTTGCTGCAAAGCCGCTATTCATGTTTAGGTACAGAGCAGCTAGTATAGAGGGAAGTCGGATCAAACTAGGAACTGGGCCCTTGAGGGTTCAGTATTTTTGTAATCCTTCATAGAGTTTGAGCATAGCTCCCAACTGTCCCTGATTAAAAGGGACTGTCCCTGATTCGGAGCAATGTCCCTCTGTCCCTCTTTCCTCCTCATTTGTCCCTCATTTTGGTCTGATCTATATAGTTGTATATAAAATGCACTTATTATCTTTCAGAAAGTGTTTCTCAGTGCTAAACCTTTCATCCAAATTTTAAATGGCTGCATTTGTAAATTTTAAAAGCCAGTATAAAGGAATAGTAGTGGTAATAAAAAGCCTTTGTGGATTTAATTAACTTTTTTTTGGTTAATTCTCCTTTAAGGGGCTGTGACAGGGGGCATGTCCTATGCCTACATAGGTTTGCTGGTAGGTGTCCCTCATTACCATCTCAAAATGTTGGGAGGTATGGTTTCAGTAGTCTGGCATCTGTAGGATAATCCTGTAAGGGATGGTTTAAATTTACCTTTGAGTAATGCTAAATATTGATGCTATTGTAACTGCCGTAATATCTGGCTATTCATGTAACTATATTGCATTATGGGCTATGAAAAAAATTGAGATGGTTGCCATTTTTTTTTATTTTTATAAACGTATTTATTTTTATAAGGAATAGTGTAATACAGGCTTATGGTAGATTCAGTTGGCAGTTGCAAAGCATAAGCAAAGTGGGCACTGTTGTCAGTTCTTTTAACCTCTCATATGAACATCTTCTTCCACGAGTAGACCTCAGGGTGCTATCAGTATTATAGCATCAGGTAGTTATTTTAATTAGATGTTTGTTACAGGATTCATTGCTTTTGCTGAGTGTCAAGGTCTCTATGATTATAAATGCAAATTAATAGGCCAAGCTGAATGTGACAGGGACACTTTCCTCTTTAGGACAGTAACTGAAGGTAAGTGCTAAAGGTGTTCATAAACCAGCCTTTCTTAATCTTTTTAACACAGAGGAACCCTTGAAAAAAAAATCAGGTCTCGGGAAACCCCTTAAACAGTAAGTGCCCTTTCACACTGAGCCACGGCTGCCTTAGTGCTGTTTAAGCGGCGCTTTTTCGCCCGCTAGCGGGGCACTTTTAACCCCAAAGAAGGGGTTAAAAGCGCCCGTGTTGCAGCTCTTCCGAATCGCTTTTCAGGCGCTTCATTTCAATGGGCAGGGGTGTTTTGGGAGCGCTGTATATATTGCTCCCAAACCGCCCCATAGATGCTACTTGCAGGACTTTTCCTAACGTCCTGCAAGCGCACCGCCCCGGTGTGAAAAGACACACTGAAATGAATGGGAGGCGGTTTTTAGGCGTTATTTAGAGCCTATTTCTAGAGCAAAAACGTCTGAAAACTGCCTCAGTGTGAAAGGGGTCTAAATTGCAGATCTAATAATAAATGATTGCAGATCTAATAATAAATGATTGCAGATCTAATAATAAACAAAACAATAAAAAAACAAAACATTTTAATGAGCAAACGGGACATTTAATTCAGTTGCAAAAACACATCTGTAATTATGTTTAGTGGCAAAAAATACATTAGGATTGGTTTTCAGTGGCTACAAATATTGTTGTGTATGCTGTACTGCCCTGCAGAGTACGTCGGCACTATAGTAATACAAGAAGTAAATGGAGATCCTGCACCGTGTATTTTTTCTTTTGTGATGATAATGTTAATAATAACAACACTATTATCATAATTATACCACAAACAATAAAGGAAATCAATCTACCCACTTGCTGACTAGCCTTTATAGGAGAAATCCTACCCATTATTATTGTCATCCTCATCCGCTATCTACCAATGCATTCCCAGCTTATATATCTGGACAGAACTTGCTCTGTGCAGGGGGAAACGGGTGAAATTCTATGTGGGGGGGGGGGGGCCTTCAATGTAGGAGAGGACTTCTATGTAAGGGGGTCCCTGATGTAAAATCAGATCTAATCTAAGCTCATTTCGAAGAAAGGCAGGATTATACCCCTGTAAGGCCAGCCATACACGGTGCAATTTTTTTTTTCCAGGAAAGAAATTTACATGATTCCCATTTCAACACTGACACTGCTGACACAGGAATCCCTCCTGCCGAGAAATTGTCTTCAATCTCTGGGGAAGACAGGGATTATTGCTAGCAGCTATAACAGCTGCTAGCGATAATCACAAGTGAATCCGCAGGCTTGGTATACCCAATTTGATTGATCAACTCATTCAGCCTGCCCACACATGGTTCAAATCTCAGACTGTTCCAGCTGAATTGGCCAAGATCCAAACCGTCTATAGCCGGCCTAAGGTTTATTTTTGCCATCTTTGTCCATTTTGGGAGATTTCCCTTCACTTCCTGTCCCATAGCCAAAATAGGAAGTGAGAGGAAATCCCTCTAAGTGGGGGAGTCTCTGGTTAACACCAGGGTCACCAGAACTAGCGTCCCCATTGGAAAATATCTGCTCTAATACTCTCCTGGGGACAACCCAAAATGTGGGATTTTCTTTTACTTTCACTTTTGATGGTAATGGTAAACATGACAAATAGAGCAAGTGAATCTCCCTAACATACAACAACAACAACAAAAACTAACAGGGGCTCAAATCCATCTCAACTTTTTTACAACACTGGTTGTAAAGGTTAAAGGTTTTTTTACCTTAAAAGACAAGTATGGGGTTATTGCACATTCATATTTACCTAGGTTTATGCAGCTTCGGTCCTCCGGTGCTGCTAATACTGAGAACCGATCGATCGAACACCGGCAATCGCTCTGTTCTCACGTCTCCATGAACAGAGAGTTGCAAACTGTCAGTCACAGCTCTCTGGACTGCCTCCCCTCCCCCCCCCCCCCCACGCTTACTGGAGCACTGGGCTGTGCAGGTAGCGGAAGTGGCTGGCTTGGGCTCTGAGAGGCTAGCTGAGCTGGGTGCCAGTCCAGGCATGTGGGCGAATCCCGACTCTGTGGCCATGATGATGGCCAAGCCTGGACTAACTTCAGCCCCCTCTCTGCTGAAAACAGGTCACCGGAGTACAAAACAAATTGCCTGTGATCCATAGGAGAAGTACAGCCAACGAGCTTTGGCTGTAATTCTCCTTTAATGCATTCTCAAAAAACTTTTAGGTGCAGCTTAAAAAACCCTCAGTATGCAGCTTCCAGCCCCCTCTAATGCTTACCTGAGCCCGACCCGGATCCAGTGATGTGCACAAGAGCTTCTTCTGCCCTGCCTCTATTTCTTCTCATGGGCTGAGACACAGCAGCTGTCAATCACAGCCCGCCCCCCTGCACCCCTAACTCTCCAGAGCCTGACCTCGGTGCAGTGCTGTGCCATAGAGCAGCAATGCTGCTCTCTCTTTCCCTCCTCACTGAACTCAGTGAGAGCAGTAGGAGCCATTGGCTCCTGCTGCTGTCAATCAAATCCAATGAAGAGGGAGCAGGGGGCAGGCCTGAGCTGCACTGTGTGTGTCAGAAGATGCACATAGTGCGGCTCGGGATCAAGCCTGCCTGAGTACCCCCCCCCCCCCTAGCTAGTGGGGGGGGGATACTTGAAAGCAGAAGAATTGGTTACAGGGGACCCGAGAAGATGAAGATCAGGGCTGCTCTGTGCAAAACTATTGCACAGAACAGGGAAGTATAACTTGTTATTTTAGAGGGAAAAAAAATGAAATTAAAAAGTTTTCCCTTTGGCTTTTAGAGGATTCTTCTGAGATAAAACAGCTGAGAAAGACCTTTCTTACTAATAATCTTAAGAATATATCCAGCAAGTCAACAAGCCACCATCCAGCCATCACCAGTTTCCATGTGTAGGGAGTGCAGGCTGCTGCAGTGGGTACATTGCTTCAATGCTGATGGAATCAGACATCCCCCAAGTGTCTGATTGTTCTGAATATCTCCATGCAGATGTCTGCTCTGCAGCGATCACACCTATCAGGAATCCAGGAGATCAGAAGTCAGCAATGATAGGATTGTGAGTAAACGGGAGAAATCTGCATGTGTGTGTTCAGGAAGAGAAAAACAAGCAGTGTTTTCCTCAATGATGTTCACGGTTTTACCTCTTTTATCTGTTTTTTAAAATGATGCCAGTTACCCCACATCAGGCTGGACATTGGAATAATTGAGCTGTGGCTAGGATTTTTAGCACAGGGCACTCATAGAAAGCTTGGATTGTAAATCCTTCACACTGATCTAGTGCCCAGAGGGCAGCCTGTTGTGTGCAGACACTCTGTACTGTCCTCTATTGCAGTGTGATGGCAGCAACTGGCTGTGTGCTGGATCTGGGGAGGAATGCAGAGCCCCCAGGCACTGAAGGGTTAATAAGACTAGTGCAGTCCATCTGGATGGGGCTGATAGGGTTAAATCTGTGGCAGGTAGGGGGAGGAGCAGCCAGGCAGTTGGTAATGCTATGCTGGTTGTGGGGGCTGTCCTCTTCTCCTCTCCCTCTCCTCTCCTCTCCTCTGGCTGCATTCACTCCCAGTCTGCTCCAGAGCGAAGATGGCGACGGAGGGAGAGAGCGGAGATCAGAGCTTGTCCTCTGTCCATGGAGAGCCAGAGCATGTAAGATGGGTCTGATGGCATCTGATGTGTCCCTGGCAGGGAGGATGGATGGGTGGATGGGATCTGATCATACTGGATGGCATGGTGACATTGTGCTGGGAGGAGAGGGAATGACAGATGACAGCAGGAGGGGAAGATCCTTCACTGTACACTGATCTGTACTGGATCAGGACACTGACAGGCAGATCTCTCATCTCCTGATCGTCCTAGAGATCCTCTCCTACAGGAGATCCTTCCCTGGGGCTCCCTCCTTCTTCTCTCCATTTTCTTCTCTAATCATGTCTGTGTATGGAGAAGGGGGATCTATAGTTACCGCAGTCCAGGAGAGTACGGTCATTCGAGAAATACCCGCACTACCCTATCCGACACCCTGTCTGAATTTTTTTTACTAAGGCATGGAAGCATGACCTGCATGCATGATACGGATGAAACCAGAGGATGAGCAGAACTGCTAGGCAACCAACATTGATGGAACATAATGTTTCTCTCTTCACAGGTTCTCTTTGAAGCTGAACTCCAGGGAAAAGTAAAATCCTCCTTTGCAATGGGATTGTCCCCGTACTGCAAGGGTTAACTGCTCGCTTATGTCTAAGGGACTGGGGCAAGCGGTGTTACCTACCCAATCCTCTGCACCCACAGGCTCCTCTGTGGTGCTAGATCAGTGTTGGCAGCCTCTTCTCCCCTCTGTGCTGATGGTCAGATACCCTCTGACATCATAAAGTAGAAGACAAGGTCCATATACCTGCAATGGATGTGAGGTCACCAAGGAACAGTCCACTGTCAGAGTTTAGAGGAGAAGAGGAGAGCACCAGCTGCTAAGGGGTACGGAGGACCCATTTGGTAGAACTGATTTCTTGGTCTTATAGACTGGGAGCACTTAACCCTTGCAGTTCAAGGACATCCCCAATGCAAGGGAGGGATTTTTTTACTTTCCCAAGGAAATAGGCATTTTTCTGGGTTGCTAGAGCAGCCTTTCTCAACATTTTTGCCCCAGAGATACCCTTGGAATAATTTTCAGGTCTTGAGGATTCGCAGGTAAAATGAATTATTCAGGGTCAGTGCGAAGAATGTCATTTGCATTGGTGGTCAGTGACAAGAATGCAACCCTTACAGGCAGCTAACAAAAATGAGCATTGGTGTCTGTTGCTGGCTCTGTTGGACCATAGCTGAAGGAACCCCCAACAACCTCTGAAGCAACCCTTGGGTTTCATGGAATGCTGGTTTAGAATGTCTGAGCTAGAGTGTAAGGCCCCATCCACACTGGGGCTTTTGTAAACCATTGGTGGCCGGTCCATAAGGGGCGCAGGAGTGCCGCCCCCCTAGTTTGCATGAGGGGCACCGAACAAATGCCTTTTTATGAGGGCTGTCTGTGTTTTACACGCACATGATTAAAGCCTCTAATTGGCTTGAAAAAGGTTGTGCTCGGAGTGCAGAGCACTACGCCCCGAACCCTCCCACTTCTGATACTAGCGGATCAATATTCGCTATTGGTTTCCGGCTTCTCCTCCTGGCCAATCAGGACAGGAGATGGATCTAAAGAAGACTGGGTTAGCTGGGAGGAGAAGCCAGGGAAGCTGCGGCACCTTGACCGCTGGAGGGGTGAGTGCAGACCTGGGGGGGGGGGGGTTCTTTGCCCCCCCCCCCCCAAAAAAATGTTTAGCAACAGCTGCCACTGTTGTAAACGCTTTTCTCTCTGCCTTTAAACGCCCCTGCAACTAAATTCCTGTAAATGCCTATGTGTGAAGGGACACACAGGCTAACGTGGAGGGGCATTTGGAGGCAGAAAAAAAGTCAAACGCCTATAAAACAGGTGTTTTTGAGCTCAAGTGTGCATGAGGCCTAAGAATGGGAATCTATCAGAAACAATGCAGTGCTATCTGAGCTCTATCCTGGCTTTGGACTTCTTATGACATGTCTCCTAAGGCCTCATTTACACTGGCAATGACATATGTGAAACTTGATGTATTCATGGAAAGTTTCTTCATTCATATAAATACAATTAATAATTTTAAATGGTTTGATTCATATGGTGTGGTTACCTGCATTAAGGTGCACTCAGTTAGTTGCGTTCAGAGCATTCAGGTGTAAATACTCGAAATAGAAGTAAATGCATATAAAAGCAAGTACATTTAAACACAGAAGAAAATAATCCGATAAGTATAATATTTATTTATACTTTCCTGATCAATTCTCCTGTCTTTAACCACTTCAGCCCCGGAAGATTTGGCTGCTCAATGACCAGGCCATTTTTTGCGATACGGCACTGCGTCACTTTATCTGACAATTGCACGTTCCTGCAATGCTGTACCCAAACAAAATTGCCTTACTTTTTTTTCCCCACAAATAGAGCTCCTTTTTGTGGCATTTGATCACCTCTGCGGTTTTTATTTTTGTGCTATAAACAAAAAAAGTGCGACAATTTTGAAATAAAAAACAATGGGGGTTATTTACTAAAGGAAAATCCACTTTGCACTTGGAAGTAAAGTCGGTGTAGATCTGGGGGGGGACATGCAAGGAAAATAAAAAACAGCATTTTAGCTTGCACATGATTGGATGATAAAATCAGCAGAGCTTCCCCTCATTTCAGATCTACCCCTTAGATTCAGAGTGACTGCACTTCCAAGTGCACTTGCAGTGCAAAGTGGATTTGCCTTTCGTAAATAACCCCCAATATCTTTTACTTTTTGCTATAATAAATATCTCAATTTTTTTTTTTTAAAAAGCTAATTTTTTCCTAAGTTTAGGAAGATATGTATTCTTCTACATATTTTTGGTAAAAAAAAAATCGCAATACGCATATATTGATAGGTTTGCACAAAAGTTATAGTGTCTTTAAACTATGTGATAGATTTATGGCATTTTTATTATTATTATTATTATTTTTTTTACTACCCTGTTTCCCCGAAAATAAGACCTAGCATGATTGTCGGTGATGGCTGCAATATAAAGCCCTACCCCCCAAATAAGCCCAAGTTAAAGTCCTTGTAGATCTTATTTTCAGGGTAGGGCTTATTTTCGGGGAAACAGGGTAGGGCTTATTTGGGGAGTAAGGCTTTTATTGCAGCCATCACCGACAATCACACTAGGTCTTATTTTCGGGGGAAACAGGGTAATAATGGCGGCGATCAGTGATTTTTAATGGGACTGCGATATTGCGGTGGACACCACGGACACTTTTGACACATTTTTGGGACCAGTGACAATTATACAGCGATCAGTGCTATAAAAATGCATAGATTACTGTATAAATTTCACTGGCAGGGAAGGGGTTAACATTAGGGGGTGATCAAGGGGTTAACTGTGTTCCCTAGTGTGTGTTCTAACTGTGGGGGGGGGGGGGGGCGGGGTGGGACTGACTATGGGAGATGACAGATCGGTGTTCATACGTTGTAGCAGCAAGTGCATACCAATGGACATGAATGGGACTGCCATCATGAGGATGCGTGAAAAACCTATGCATCCTATGCAGGCCCTCACACGGGTGTACGCTTAAAACGCTTAAAGTAGAACCACATGCAAAACCTTTTCTTTCATTTTGGATAGAGCAAGGGAGGGTTATAACCATTGTCAGATTTTTTTTGTTTGCGCCATATGTGTTTGATTGTGGAGATTTCCCTTCACTCCCTGTCCCATAGCCAAACAGGAAGTAAGAAGAAATCCCTGCAAATTAAAATAATTTGTTGGGGACCCCCCAGAGCTAGTGTCCCCATTGGAGGATTTCCCCTCTGTTACTTTTCTGGGGACAGCCCAAAATTTGGGACTTTCTTAAACTTTCACTCTCAAGCCTCATACTTCAGATTTACCAAAACCATGTAGTGCAAACCAATTGAAACTCCTAAGGTTTCACCTCATATTATATGGTTTTGGTAAATCTGAAGGAAAAAATCAGCAGAAAATCTGATACTGTGTATGGGGCTTCAATGATAATGGTAAACAGGACAAATAGAGCTTGGATCTCCTTAATGGGGGCATAGGCAGGTACAAAAACTGACAGGGGTTGTAATCCCTCTCATTCAAACCAAAACTAAAATAAAAGTTGTACCTTTAGTTATACTTTAACTACACCCTTGTGAATTAGGCCTAAGGCCTCTTTCACACTGGGCTGTCCTTTTTTAGTACTCTGCTCAGCAGGGATCGCTCCGTTGATCCCCACTGAGCCAGCGGATGACAAGTCGTCTCTGCACTCTGTGCAGGGACTGACCTGTCAGAGAGGCCGCTCTCCCTTATGGGGGATCAGATGATTACGAACCGCCTGTCCGTTTATATCCGATCTGCAAATGGATGGAAAGATTGGGTTTTCCTCCGTCACACTTTTTCAGATCGGTGCGGGTCGGATGTCAGCGGACATGTCACCACTGACATCCGTCGCTCCATAGGGGTCTATGCAGTGTCTGTTCAGGTCCACCTAAAAAAACTGACAGGCGGATCTGAACGGTCCGTCCGTGTGAAAGAGGCCTTAGATGTATAAGCACTAAACAGTTGACATTAAAAATTTAACTATGGCATTGGCTAACATGTATCTGTTTGCATCTGCGGTACTATTAATGGGAAAGTAGAGTTTATTTTCAGTAAGCATATGTTTTGAAGAGATCTGCAGGGTCAGTTTCCGTAATTCTCATATTATGGATTCATTTTTTAAAGAGGTGGAAAAAATCTTCTTTGTCATCTGACAGCCCCGCCCCCCCCCCCCCCCCCTTCTAAATAGTTGTGCCCAATTTGGAATAAAAATTTTGACTTGAAGCTACTATTTAATATGTTTTACAAGCTTGCTCTTTCATATTTTTGTTATTTGATTACTTATATATATATATGTGTGTATATATATATATATATATATATATATATATATATATATATATATATATATATATATATACAGTATCTGACAAAAGTGAGTACACCCCATACCCCCCTTTTTGTAAATATTTTGTTATATCTTTTCATGTGACAACACTGAAGAAATTACACTTTGCTACAATGTAAAGTAGTGCAGCTTGTATAACAGTGTAAATTTGCTGCCCCTCGAAATAACTCAACACACAGCCATTAACGTCTAAACCGCTGGCAACAAATGTGAGTACACCTCTAAGTGAAAATGTCCATATTGGGCCCAAAGTGTCAATATTTTGTGTGCCCACCATTGCTTTCCATAACTGCCTTAACCCTCTTGGACATGGAGTTCACCAGGGCTTCACAGGTTGCCACTGGAGTCTTCTTCCACTCCTCCATGACGACATCAGGGAGCTGGTGGATGTTAGAGACCTTGTGCTCCTCCACATTCCTTTTGACAGATGCTCAATAGGGTTTAGGTCTGGAGACATGCTTGGCGATTCCATCACCTTTACCCTCAGCTTCTTTAGCAAGGTAGTGGTTGTCTTAGAGGTATGTTTTGGGGTTGTTATCATGTGGGAATACTGCCCTGCGGCCCAGTCTCTGAAGGAAGGGGATCATGCTCTGCTTCAGTATGTCCCAGTACATGTTGGCATTCATGGTTCCCTCAAGAAACTAGCTCTCCAGTGCCGGCAGCACTCATGCAGCCCTCAGGACATGGTTCCAGTAATCATTGTCCTTTGTCTGTCTTCAGCAAACTGCTGGCTTTCTTGTGCATCATCTTTAGAAGCGGCTTCCTTCTGGGATAACAGCCATGCAGACCAATGTGATGCAGTATGCGGCGTATAGTCTGAGCACTGACAGCCTGACCCCCCACCCCTTCAACCTCTGCAGCAATGCTGGTAGCACTGATATGTCTATTTCCCAAAGATAACCTCGGGATATGACGCTGAGCATGTGCACTCAAATTCTTTGGTCGACCATGGCGAGGCCTGTCCTGAGTAGAACTGGTCCTGTTAAATCACTGTATGGTCTTGGCCACCATGCTACAGCTCAGTTTGAGGATCTTGGCATAGCCTAGGACATTGATGGCGAACCTTGGTACTCCAGATGTTTTTGAGCTACATTTCCCATGATGCTCAACTACACTGCAGAGTACATGAACATCATGGGAAATGTAGTTCCAAAACATATAGGGTGCCAAGATTCGCCATCACTGGCCTAGGCCACCTTTATGTAGAGCAACAATTCTCTTTTTCAGATCCTCAGAGAGTTCTTTGCCATGAGGTGCTATGTTGAACTTCCAGTGACCAGAATGAGAGAGTGAGAGCGATAACATCAAATTTAACACACCTGCTCCCCATTCACACCTGAGACCTTGTAACACTAACTAGTCACATGACACCCGGGAGGGAAAATAGCTAATTGGGTCCAATTTGGACATTTTCACTTAGGGGTGTACTCACTTTTGTTGCCAGCGATTTAGACATTAATGGCTGTGTGTTGAGTTATTTTGAGGGGACAGCAAATTTACACTATTATACAAGCTGTACACTCACTACTTTACATTGTGGCAAATTGTCATTCCTTCATTTCTTCAGTGTTGTCACATGAAAAGAGATAATACAATTTTTACAAAAATGTGAGGGGTTGTACTCACTTTTGTGAGATACTGTGTGTGTATGTATATATATATATATATATATATATATATATATATATATATATATATATATATATATAGTTGTGCTCATAAGTTTACATACCCTGCCAGAATTTATGATTTTTGGGCAATTTTTCAGAGCATATGAATGATAACACAAAAACTTTTCTTTCACTCATGGTTTGTGTTTTGCTGAAGTCATTTATTATCAGTCTGTCAGGGCTGGGCTCAGCCCTTCCTTCTCTGAGCTGACCGCTCAGTTGTCGGCTAATTGCCAGCTCCTATCTCTCCACAGTGACTCACCTGTTGATGATATCCTGCTTGTCAGTCCAGCCTACTTAAGCCGTCCAGCCCAGATGATCTCTGCTTTGGCCTTGGTCAACATTGCAGAGACTATCTCCTGTGTTCCTGTTAAAGACTTGCTTGGCTAACATTCCTTCTGGCTCCAGATCCTGCTTGTTGATCCACTACGCTGTTCCCTGGCTTTCTGACTTTCTGGCTTGTCTGACTATCCGTTTTGGTTACCGAACTTTGAATAACGCTCCTGAATCGCACGGTTCACCTGGAACCTTCCACTGTGGCTGCTCCGGTACAACCTGTATTGCAGGCCATCCCTGCTGCTACTCCAGGTATTGTGCAGGCACCTGCCTTGAGTATTACCTCCATAAGGGGTATGTCTGGTTTTGCTCCACTTCCCCAATGATTTGGGGGCAATCCAGTCCAATGCAGAGCATTTCTGAACCAGGTTGAGATATACTTCGAGATGCTACCCCAGGAGTTTCCCACGGACAGACACAAAGTAGGTTTCATGATATCTTTGCTTTCTGAGAGAGCCTTGGCCTGGGCAAACCCTCTATGGGATATGCAAAAAACTGTTCTCTTGAGTTACCCTGAGCTTGTGGCTCCTTTTAAAAGGGTATTTGACATTCCCGCATACTCCGCTTCTGCTGCCAAGTGCCTCATGACCATCACAGTACGAGAACTGTTGCCGATTATGCCATTGAATTCCATACTCTGGCAACAGAGGTTGCTTGGAACAATGAGGCTCTCGTCGCTGCTTTTTCTCATGGTCTCTCGGATACCATTGAGGATGAGATAGCAGCCCGAGATATACCCACTGAGCTGGAGAAGTTGATCACGTTTGCCATCCTCATTGACTCCAGACTTTAAGGTGCGCTTGTGGGAGCCTCCTGTACGTTTGTCTCTGAGCTTTGCAGTCCTACCATTGCCTCCCTCACCTCCCATGACTCCTGGTTCCGAGTCAGTCTGTGAAGATGAACCCATGCACTTGGGCTTCACGAGTCTCTCTGTGGATGAGAGAACCCTTAGGAGGAGGGAGAGATTGTGCCTTTATTGTGGCCAGGCAGATCACTTTTTTAAGTCTTTTCCTACCCACCCAAACCTTGAGGTCCTGTCACAGACAGACCTTAGGTGGCGTTGTTTTGTCCGCAGTTATCCAGAAGGATAAGCACCTGGTTTCAGTTACCCTTTCTTGGGCTGAATCATCCGTCAAGATACAGGCTCTAATCGACTCTGGGGCTGCAGGCCTGTTTATTGATGCCCTCTTTGTATCAAAGCACTCGATTCCGCTGCAGCTGAGTGACACTCCACTTGTCATTGAAGGAGATATCTACAGCCTGCCCATGTGACTCATGTCTGTTTCATTGTCCATGGCCGTAGGGGCTCTTCACCATGAGATAATCCAATTCCAGGTTATTTCCTCACCTAGGTTTCTGCTGGTTATTGGTTATCCTTGGTTACAGAGGCACAACCCCTCTTTTGATTGGTTCCATGCTGAGGTTCTCTCTTGGTTGCCACAATGCATTAAGACATGCTTCCAGAAGGTAGCTAAGGTCCTGTGCACCTCTTCATTCTCCTCCCTGCCGGAGGAGTACTGCGATTTTAGCAATGTCTTTGACAAAGGTCAGGCCGGTAGTTTGCCTCCACACCGGTCGTATGATTATGCAATTCACCTTCAACCCAGTGCCATACCCCCTCATGGCCGGGTTTACCCTTTGTCGGTCTTGGAGGATAAGGCCATGGAGAAGTGTGTTGCAGATGCACTTTCTCGAGGTTTCATCCACAAATCCTTGTCTCCTGCTGGTGCTGGTTTCTTCTTTGTGGTGAACTGATACCTTGTATTGGATATAGGGGTCTCAATCATTTCACGATTAAGAATGCCTATGCAATTCTGTTAATTACAGAGTTATTTGACCACCTCAAGGGAGCAACGGATTTCACAAAGCTTGATTTGAGAGGAGCATACAATCTCGTGAGGATTAAGGAGGACGACGAGTGTAAAACTGCATTTAATAGCAGAACAGGCCATTATGAGTACCTCATATTGCCTTTTGGTCTTTGTAACGCCCCAGCAGTTTTCCAGGAATTTATTAATGATGTCCTCCGAAATTTGTTGCAGTTATGCGTGGTGGTTTATCTCAACGATATCCTCATATTTTCCAAGTCCCTGGAGAGCCACCACACAGGTGTCTGTCGTGTGCTTCAGAAACTAAGAGAGAACAATCACTATTGTAAATTGGAGAAGTGCGTTCTGTTCTGCATACAGTATTTCTCCTGCGGTTACCTGTGGGGTTTTCTTTGTATCCTGAGCAGTTGTTCTGCCAGTTGTGGCTGCAATCTTTCTTGGTCTACCTGACCTTGGCTTGGTATCAAAAGAGCCCCTCATTTTTCCACTTCTTAAAGCGGTTTTGTACAGAAATTTGCAAGTTCATCTTATTCAAATGGCTTTGGAACATAGATGCAGTTCTGACCATTGAAATAAAATAATATGCAGTATTTACCTTTTATTTTGAATGTTTATGCCGACTTCCGGGCTCTCCTCCCGTGGGAGTAGGCATGTTTATCGGCTTTGCAATGGTCCCTGGGAACTTTTTTAGCTATTTCCCAGGAATCCGTGGGGGACACAGTCATGCCGAAATCTCGTGAGATTTCGGAAGGAGGACGCCGGTCACGTGACGAGGGAGTGTCCGAAATTGCCATTTTGAAAATGGGCAGGCAGCTCTATCTGCCATTACCACTATAGCACACGAGGCAAGAGGAAGGAAAACAATGAGGACACTCAATGAGCATGTGCGAGATGGAGCGGTGGATGCTGGGAGCTCAGCGTCATCGCATCCAGGAAGTACCGCCGGGGGTTAAAAAGACGCCGATCGTGACTGCAAAGACACCGTAGGAATCGCCCACCAGTGACACAGGTAAAAAAAAAAAACGGCAGCGGAATTCCACTTTAATAAGTGATTAAACAGTACTGCTTGGCATATTCAAGGCTTTGGATATCTCTTTATATCCTTTTGCTTCTTTTGTAAAGTTTCATTACCTTGTTACGCAGGTCTTTTGACTGTTCTTTTCTACCTCCTCATGGCTCAGTGTCTGTCCTGCTTAGTGCATCCATGTGAGAGTGAACAAATTCATTGACTATTTATACACAGACACTAATTGTGATTTAAAAAGCCACATATGGGGGAAATTAACCTTTAATTGCCATTATAACCTGTGTGTCCCACCTTCTGTCTGTACCAAGGCCAAACATACCAGGGTATGTAAATGTTTGATCAGGGTTATTTGGGTAGTTTCTGTTGTCATTATGATTCAAAAAGAGTAAACACAGTTGATTGATAATAAATGGCTTCTGCCAAACACTAACCATGAATGAAAGAAATGTTTTTGTGTTATCATTCATATTATCTGAAAAATTGAAAAATGGCCAAGACATCATAAATTCTGCCAGGGTATGTAAACCTATGAGCACAACTGTATGGATATATATCTATATATCTATCTATATATAGACATATCTATATCTATATATATATATATATATATATATATATATATATATATATATATATATATATATAATTATTATTATTATTTTTTTTAGCTGTGCCACTGTAATGCATTAAACCTTAGCAGGATTTGGTACAATACATGCTGGTGAAACATGATTTTCCAAATTGTATATATCTAGGTGTGAAAAGTTTTGACAATGTTGGCATATTATAAATGTTGTCAGTTCTTTTATATACTGTAATGTCCATAGCACATAGAACCAAACCTAATAGGGGGATATTAGGGGATAGATTTTAGATCCAAGGGGGGATGTGGACATTGGCCAGCTACCAACAATAATATTAAATGACATATACATGCATGTTTATGGACATTCCAGATACCCACTTATTCTTTCTCAGGGGAATCACCTAGTGAAAATCCAATCATTAAATCTACTTTTCCCTCCAGTAGCTCGGGGCACCACAACAAGTTACTTTTAGACATACCAATCTTTCTCTAATTTGGCCAAAAGTAGCTGGATCAGGAGACAATCATCATGTCTACAGCTGGCCATGCATGAAAGAAACCAAGATAATGCTCTATATTTACAATATATATTAATCTGTTATTCCTTGCACATTGTCAGGGAAACAATGGGGGGCACTAAGTGTAATCAATGTTTCTGTCTGTGTCCTCCAAAGAGGCATACTGGACTAATCTTTTCATATATGCAGGTCCCTTGTGTAGAGAATGTTGGTCTTCTGGGTTTACCAATACATATTTGAGAGATTTTTACACAACTGTGCCCATAATGGTTAAACTTTCCTTAAAGGGTGTTCTGAAAAGTAAGTGGTTACCTGGTAAATAATGACTTTTGAGTTTGCATGTAGATCTTATAAGTAGACTGATTTGCAACCTACTACCTGGCCCTGACCCTAATCCTTAAATCCCAGTCACTGTGCTGTTGTCAGTTACAGGACAGTGCTGCATGCTACTAATTACACATCACGCTTTAATGGGAAAGCCCAAAATGTATACAACTAAAACTTAAAGAGCTAGTTCACTTTTACAGAAAAAAATTGAAAGGTTTACTTACACTTACTACTATACCATTTCCCCCCATTAGCTCCACGCATAATGAACTGCGAGTGACTACGTAGCCAGTGCAGTGATCTGGGAATAACCTTCCCTCTCCTTTTTCTTTCTGCAAGGCTTTTGGGATGGATCAGAGTGATGCTCTGTGGCACCAATGACCAATCAGAGTCATTCTGATCTGTCCCAGAAGCACAGCAGAGAGGGGATGGGCAAGAGCGGACCACTGCACTTCCTGCCTGAGAACTGACGGTTTATCAACCATGGAGAGCAGTGGGAACCAGGTGGTGGGGAGGATTTACAGTGTTCCCTTTTTTTATTTTTTCTGAATAGGTGAACTTACAGTTTAACTGCCTTCCTACCTATATTACCACCCAACATCAAGAGTGGGGTGGTACACTCAAACAAAATGATGTAAAACATATACATTTAATTGTAAAGCACTGTGTAAACTGTTGCCGCTGTATTAATCCTGTATAATAATAATAATATGAGAGGTAAACAACCCTCAAATTCAGAAAAAAATGCCAGGTGCTATACCTATTTCTTTCCATTTATTTACTAATCTAGTATTTCTAAGATGTTCAGCTTCTGTAGATGAATGAATATATATCTTCTAGGAACATGTATGGCAGTTGCCAATTTTAAATATATATATTGAGTAATGAGGATGAGATGACATTTTTCTTTTAATGGGATTTCACCAATAAAATATAATTATAAATGTGAGCGCAGTTTATATCATATTTCTTCTTTGTCTTAGTGCCACAGACAAGGCTAACCACATTAAAATATTTGAGACCATTACAGGCCACAAACATAAAAAACACCTGTTGATCCAAAATGAACTGCTGAGCCATAGGTTTCCATTGACTAGCACTTTAGACTTTAGTGTTTCTTAAAGTGGTTGTAAACCTCAGAAATGAAATAAGAACAAAGTATATCCTTTTATAGTGTGTACTTGTCTCAATTAGGAGCAATACGTGTAATTTCCTTCTGCTGCCCCATTCCTCTGGTATCTGCATGAGTCACTTCTGACAAGTGTTCCTGACACCAAGAGAAAAAAGGTGACAGGAGAGGGACCTCCAGCTGATTGACTGCTCTTCCTGTGAGCTCTGTGAAGGGAATATATATCCTCCCTCCAATCAGCACTCAGAGCTCACCTCACTGAACGCTGCTGAGTGTAACTTCAGCTCTCCAACCCTTTTTTCCGAACTCTCAGACAAGCTTATAAATTCAGCACTTTGAACAGATGTCGAGAAGAGAAGACTGCAGATTAGCAGGTGCAACTTATGTAGGAGGATTTGTTTCATCACTGTGTATCACCTAAGGGTTGTGGCTTTTCTGGCTATATGTGAGGGTTTACAACCACTTTAACCTCTTTCCAGTTAAAGTGGTTGTTAAGCCACTCTAACCTGTATACACCATCAACACTGCCTCCTATTGTAGTATCCCCCTCTGTGTGTGTGACTTATAAAAATAAATGCTGCAAATACCTAATTTAACTGCAGAGATTGCTATCACATGACTGGCCAACTTTCTCCTTTTCTCCTCTGAGAGATGCAGTGGGTGGGGCTGAGATTCCTCTGCTGATGTCAGTCTGGAGGGGCAGAGGAGAGAGCTGGCTGGTCATGTGATCGCAATCTCCGCTCTTAAATTAGGTATTTACAGCATTTATATTTTTAAATCATTCACAGAGGGGGACACCGCATCAGGAGGCATTGCTGATGGTGTATACAGGTCAGTGTTATGAGAGCAGCAGGAGGGGGGAGGGGTGGCTCACACACAGACAGAGAAGGGAAGGGGGAGGAGGACACAGGAACAGAGGGGAGAGCAGAAAGCAGGCTGCTGATGAAAGGGGCATGTAAACTGACCACGGTGTCTGGTCTCAGCAGCCATGATACACCGTGGTCAGTTTACAGGGGGTGGGGACAAACTGGCAGGATCAACCAGGTTTTTTAGGTGTTACAGGGGGCCAAATGACACAGGACAAGCACTGTGTCATATAACATGCTTTAAAGGAGCAGGATCCATTTTTTTTTTTTTTGGTTAACAAACGCTTTAAGGCAAAAGTTAAAGTTTAAAAGTTATGCACATCGAAGCTACCCTTTCTAAATTGTAAAACAAAGAAACTAATAGTTTTATATAAAGCAGCAGCATCCACACACATAGGACACCCAATATTTGAGGTGATTTTTACAATGTAAATATGCCTTTGCACACTGGTACTGACTCCAGGGGGTTCCTTTTCTCCAGGGTTACCTTTCTCCCTCACTCAGCTAATGGGCAGGGAAAACCTGTGGCTTTGTCTAACAAAAAATTCATGCTTCTTACACCCAATAGCTTTTTGATAATTTTTGGGGAATTTTCCATGGTAACCTTCAAAGAACTAGAAGGCAACTCAGAAAAAGGCTGATTTAGACTAACAGATTCGTTTTAAAGGATCTGTTTTAAAATATTCCTGCAATATTTTCTGTAGTTTTCCATATTCTGCCCCTAGTGTTTTGTGGGTTTTCGGTTCATAAATACCTTACAAATACTGTATATTTGTTACCTCTCTTTGGCTGAGATAGTCAGGCCTCATACACACTGAGTGTTTGCTTTGATCCTCTGAAAGCCAGAACTCCTCCTGGCAGGTGAAAAGCTGCTTAAAAAACAAGCCTGAAGCCATGTACAGGCATACCCCACTTTTAAGTACTCAATGGGGTTTATTTACTAAAGCTGGAAAGTGCAAAATCAGGCTCACTTCTGCATAGAAACCAATGAGCTTCTAACCTCAGCTTGTTCAATTAAGCTTTGGTAATAAAACCTGGAATCTCATTGGTTTCTATGCAGAAGTGAGCCTGATTTTGCACTTTCCAGCTTTAGTAAATAAACCCCATTGTGTACTTAAAAGTGGGGTATGCCTGTATTGCACACACGTTTAGGCGCGTGATGCATTTGAGCATTAATGGATTTCACTTGCCAGAATATCATTTTAAACTGACCATTGAAATGCATTACCGCTCAAATGCGCTTAAACACATCAAGACGCGTTTAGCTGCATTTACATGCTTTTAGGCTCATTCAGCGTTTTTTTCTGATCTTCAGCTTCTTTCTTGAACACACCTTTGATGTATTTTTTTTTTCAGTGTGTAAACGCTTATGTGTGCATGGACACATAGGTTAACATAGAGGTGCTTTAACAGGCTAAAAAAAAAAAAGCCAAATGCCTGCAAAAGCATTTTTTAAGCTTTGGCTGCATGAGGCCTCAAGACAAAATTGACCACTTTGCAGATTTAACATTCACTAAACTTCGTAAATAAGATGAAGCTCTGTTCATTTTGATTTCCTAATTACGGTATGTAAATGGTTATATAAAACCATGTACACATGACTGGCTCGGTGAAAATTAATTTTACGATGTGTATAGTCTTTTACTCCTTTAGGAATTCAGCTCCATTGAGATTGAAAAGAAGTTCCCTCTATGGGTCTGAAGGGATATATTATTAGTGATTGGAGTCCCTGGGCAATTACACGCAGCATACAAATAATAAATAGGCTGTTTAGCTTCAGTAAACTGCATGTCCCCCTGGGCTCACACTAGTTACGACCACGGCTCACAGCAGGGGGTCCGATGCCTGTCTGTTCACCGTTTCAGATGAGAATCAGGTCCGAATTTTTGTCTGAATTCGCACCTGAAATGGACCAGAAGATGCACAGGACCCTTCTGCAATTCGGACCGTGGCCGCCCCAGAGAACTGGCTTCATTGAGAGACGGTTACAGTCTCCTGTCTTGCGAAATGGATGTGGAGAAATGCGCATCCAATTCGTATCAGTGTGAACCCAGCCTCCAATAGATCCAGACGTGAATGTAGTAAAAGTAATATTTTCCTGCAAAATCCCAGCTTAGCCCCACCATTACTACCTCTTTATTGGCCAGTGATTCCATCCACCACAGTAATGGACAAGTAGGAATGAACGGGAAAGGTTCAAACAAATTCAAGGATTGGTCAGTATTTGTTTATAACTTCAACAGGCCATAGGGTTGATTTACTAAAGTCAGATAGGCTGTTTGCTTTGCAAGAAAAGTCGCACTTTGCAAGGGAATTTGTCCCAGAGCTTGGTGATTGCGGGGAAACTATACTTTGCAAAAAAATAAAAAATACATTATTATTGCCTACACAAGTTTGGATAATGGAAGTTCACTAATCTCTAGAGAAAATTCCCTTGTAAAGTTCAACTTCCCTTGCATAGTGATCAGCCTATTAGCCTTTGATTAATCAACCCCCTATATGTCTGGATCTACCCATTTTTTACAAGTGGCTTTCACTGTTCGGCAAAATACAGAAACACGTATGTTGGCATAATTAAGAAAACCTTTTACAGCTACTGTATGTGATCAACACATTGCAATTGTTCTTTATAGATCATTGTTGGATTCAGAGCTGAATTTCAAATTATAATTTGGTGAACTTGCTTAGGAATATTGAATAGGCTTATTGTATGTAGGGTCAAAGAGGGATGTATGGTAATTCTATATACTGCACTGCATATCACATTTATTTTATTTACAGGTATACCTTATAGTATACCGGTAAATATACCCTATACCTTATAGTTATGAGATTTATCAATTTCATTGTGTACAATTATTCATGCTTTTCTGTAACAAAGAACGTCTGAAAAATAGGGATCCATATTGCGTTTTCATGGGCTGCTCTAATTACAGTAAATGTGCATTGATCCTTTTCCTGCCCTTTCCTAACTTAGCTGACCAGATCAATTTATTTTTTGGCCATCTTTTAAAGCTATGTGCAGAAGAATCAAATGAAAGCTTATGCAATATTAATTCAGTGCAATTCTGATCAATTCATTTTGTGCTTCTGATTCATCAACTGATTTGGATTGTTTTGTGAGGCTTTATCTCCGACTCAATGCGTTGATTATTTAAAAAAAAAGAAAAAAAAGAAGATGTTATCATTACATTTTGTATTCACGAAGGCTGAACTGCAGGAAAAATGCTACAAAGTTATATACATACAAACTGTCTGCGATTGGGCAATGCAACAAGATTCCAAACCAGCCCCAGCCTGTGATTGAGCAGGAAAGGAGCAGCAGCCAGTTAGTGAGGTTGCCCATGTAATACTCTCCTGTCCAGTAAAAAGGGCTATGCTAAAAAGTAGAGCTGTGATTGGCTCAAATTATTGCTCCTCCCACTCCCAGTCTGAGTTTCGGGAGCTGCTTTACAACAGATTTATTCAATGGCTATGCAAATAATAAATTGTTTCTTTTTTAAATGAACACACATCTACAAAAGAGCAATAAATACAAGGAGCAATGTTAAAGTTTTTTTCTTTTTTTTAGATAACAAACATGTTATACTTACCCCCTCTGTGCAGTTGGTTTTGCACAAGGCAGCCTGGATCCTCCTCTTCTCAGGTCCCTCTTTGCTGCTCCTGGCCCCTCCCTACTATCGAGTGCCCCCACATTCAGCAGCTTTCTATGGGGCACTGCAGCCGAGTCAGAGCTCTGTGTGTCCATTCAGACACGGAGCCCCAGCCCTGCCCCCTCTATCCCCTGATTGGCTGACTGACTTTTATTGAGAGCTGTGGGAGTCAAAGTTGTCCCTGCTGTGTCTCAACAAATCAGGAGGAGAGTCCCAAATGGCTTAGACATTCGTGGATATCGCTGGAGAGAAATGGGGCTCAGGTAAGTAATTAGGGGGGGGGGGGCTGCTACACACAAAAGGTTTTTATATCTTAATGCATAGAATGCATTAAGATAAAAAAGAACTTTTGCCTTTACAGCTCATTTAATATACACACTATTCGCACGCAGTTAGCAAGTGGTATTGAAACCAAAAGCAAACATTTATCATATTGCAGCTTACCAATTATTACTGTCTGGATTTGTTTTCTTTTTAAGGCGTTCTTTCTTTTATTCTGCCAGTGAGTCTGTTGTTTTTTCCAACAGAACAAGCTGTTCTGCAGATTTAGCAGTAGAAGGTTGAGACGAACCACTTACCACTGACAGGGGTGCTTACAATGATCAGCTTTTATGTATTTATGTAAAAACTGTTGTTGTAACAGTTTAAAAAACATTGGCTGGAGTTTGGCTTCAATTTATTAGATGTACTAGCAGAATTGGATGCACTAACACTCCCTTCCCCCCAGACTAACAACACTGCTGTTCAAAGGTGTCTCTGTTGCTCCCCCATCCAAAATGAGGGCACTCTAATACAGGAGGTGTGTTACTGGATCACTGAGTTAAAACTAAGGGGAAAAAAGCCTAAAAAAAAAAAAGAAAATGAATGCACCCACTACCACTAATGATTGGTAAGATGCAATATTTTACATTTTTGGTTTTGAGCTTAATACCGTTTTAACCTAGGTTGCTGCACTTAGCACATCATCACCAGTCTATGTGCTGCTGTATATTGTACCAAAATATCAGGTGTTTTTTTACCTTTCTTCCCACCCATATTTGAGTCCCAGATATGCTAGAGCAGTGATGGCGAACCTTGGCACCCCAGATGTTTTGGAACTACATTTCCTATGATTCTTAACCACACTGCAGAGTGCAGGAGCATCATGGGAAATGTAGTTCCAAAACATCTGGGGTGCCGAGGTTCGCCATCACTGTGCTAGAGCAAGGGTTTTCCCAATATTTAGATATTATTAACAATAGCTTTAAGGCGCTCTATCTTCCTGCAATTCAGTGCGATGTGATTTCGAAATTGCACTGAATAGCACTTGTACCCCTTTCACAAGCTGGTTTTCAGTGCCTGTAAAGTGCCTGAAAACTGCCTCCCATTAATTTCAGTGTGACTTTTCACACTGAGGCGTTGTGCTTGTGGAATGTTAGGAAAAGTCCTGCAAGCAGTATTTTTGGGGCGGTTAGGAAGTGGTGTATACAGCGATCCCAAAATTGCCTGCCCATTGAAATGAATGGCCGGGGCTTCCAAAGCACCTGAAAAACATTTCAGAAGGGCCACAACAGGGGCACTTTTAACCCTTTCTTCTTTAAAAAGCGGTAAAGCACCACTAAAACGAAGGGCACTTTACTTATAGCTCTCAGGGGCCCCAGTGTGAAAGGGGTCTAACAGTAGTGTGTGCAGATCACACACTCAGAGCATTTTGAACATGGTACAGAAAGTGCGCATGGAACGCAGATTTCCTGCAGCGCGTTCTGGTAAGAATGGGCCCTGGCAGGCTACCAAGATTTTGCTTTCCATAGTAAATATGTGAGATTAAAGTGTTATTTTAAAGGCTAAATTTATATTTTACATAAACTGGCTTATGCAGACAAGGGGCCCCAGTAGTTTAAAATGCAGCGTGCTGTTTGTAAAGTGTTGTTTGATACAAATGCCATACTTGTAGGCCTTTTCTTTCACACATGAAGCCTGGTCAAAATACTCCCAATGTTTACATTCCTATTTCCTGGTTTGCCTTGTATTTTCAGGACATGGGCTACAACAAAATGGGCATTGTGGCTAATTCTTCATTCTCAGAAGACAACTAAAGACATTATCACTTTAGTTTTTTTCAAAGAAGGAGGCAGTGACATTAAACCCCTCTCTGGTGGTCAGTGCAGTGTGTCAGGGAAGTTTAACCCCCTCTGGTGTCAGTGTAGTGTGGTAATGAAATGTAACCCACCTTCACTGATCATACCCTACAGCGTCGCTCTTTTTAGTCTGCACATTGAGGCCAGAATTGTACAACAGCACTTACTAATAGCTCCACTTAAAGACTGTTTCAGTGCCAGGTGCTGGGACGCACAGAGGAAACAAGGGTCATGCTGCAACTGCTTTACACTCTCAAATACCTATCTACTGAGGTTAATAAGGCTTGCTTTTGCTGCTTGTCCAGAAAAGGTTTTTTACATTAAAGCAAATTGGACCATGCTTTTAAAAGGGTTTTTTTGTTTTTCCTCTAGGTCACCTGTGGTAAATATATTTGTCCTTTGGTTAAATTTGATGGACATGTGTTTTTTTTTCTGATCCAATGTTTTTATTGACATTAAAAAGGGAAACCAGATAACAAATTCTGACGAAGGGGATATAAGCATGAAGTATACGCAAAAATACAAAGTAAAACGTGCTATAAGATATAAATTATAGACTAACAATGACCCTCACGCTGGGGCCGCGGTCAATGCTGAATGCCTGAGCCTGCAGACCCAGAGGCTGAGGTGGGCAAGGGGAGAGGAGCTGTCCTCAATAATGGGGAGAATAAAACTAAAACCAAAATAAGCATGGGACAAACAAAAAAAAGAACACACACAGAGTGATGGGCAAAAGGCCCAGAAATAGAAAGGGTAAGAGGAAAGGCAAAGAGGAAGTGGGGAAAGGAAAAGAAAGGTCCCCAAGCTGGAAAGGGGTCAAATTAGTTTGAGAGGCCTAGACTGATCGGGTGCAAAGTAGCGAATGCATAGGACCACCACGGGGCCCATACTTTAAGAAATTCGGCATGGGAGTCATGGAGGATACGGAATATTTTTTAATGGATCATGAGGGTCGTCAAGGCTTTCTTCGCCCCTGAAAATGATACAGCTGGCTTTTTCCAGGCCCTTGCTATTGTGCGCTTAGCTGCGAAAAACAGATATGTGGCTAGTTTCTGTTGGTGAGAGAAGAGGCCTGGGATCAAACGGACATGTGGCTTTTTTCAACCTAAATTTGTAACTATGATGCTTTGGCCTCCTTCCTTGAATTTTAACACATTTTTTTCTAACTAACCATTTCACCCAAAAGCTGGTGATTCAGGGGCATTGTCTTCCAATCTGGCCAGCAGTTATCTAGGGGTCTAGTGGTCTACTTAGACTGGCCACACCCCTGTTGAATTCTCCTTAGTCATAATCTGTTAGATCTACAAAGCATACCACTAGGTGTTAGAATGTTCTGTCCCATTCAGGCCCATACTCTATAGCAGTGATCTCCAAACTATGGCCTAAGTGCCAGATGCAGCCCTTTCCTAGCCTTTATCTAGCCCTTGGGACACAATTTCTTCCAATGATATGGGGTACTATTCATCCCACTAATACCAACAGTGGGGCATAAATCCTGCCAGTGACATTAGTGATGGGGCATTATTCCTCCCATTAATATCAGTGAAAGGGAACTATTCTTTCCACTGACACCAATGGTGACATCATTGATGGGGTACTATTCCGCCCACTAATACCAATGATAGGGCACTGCTCCTCCTCTCACTGACCACCAAGCCTGAGGCCATGCTGATGCTGGGCCCGGGACATTTTCTACCCCCACTGGCCCCCCTAAAGTCTGAAGGACAGTAAACTGTCCCTTTGTTTGAAACGTTTGGAGACCCCTGGTCTATATGGTTACTTGTACATGTTGCTAATCTTAACAGAGCAAATTAAGGAAAGTTGAATTGGTGTGTGTCTATCAAAGTTCATGTACACATTGCCTTTTTGAGGTATACAGTAATACCTTGGATTATGAGCATAATTCGTTCCAGAAGAATGCTTGTAATCCAAAGCACTCGTATATAAAATGACTTCCCTATAGGAAGTAATGGAAACTCAGAATATCCCTTCCACAGCTACTGCTTGTCTATGCAGTACCGTATGTGGCCAGAGGTGTGGGGGGGCGCTGGAGACGCTCTGAGACACTCGGGAACAGAGTGTTTCCGAGAGTTTCTGAGTGCCTCCAAGTGGTCTCTGAGCGCCTCCGAGTGTCTGCAATCGTCACCGCGGCCCCTGCACCTCTGATCAAATGGAGTACTGCACACCCCAGCGTTTGAATCCTGCTTGTCTAGTCCAGCGAGTCAGCATTTAAAAAAAAAAAACGATTCACAATCGTTACTCGCAATCTGAGGTTCCACTGTATAATGGTGCTTTAGAATCAAACACAATATAAATGCTCTGTGTATATAAAGTATTTGGAAACATTATCTTCTATTTGATCATGTTCTAAATGCATTTTAATATGGTGTGTGGACGTACACTTAATTAATGGCTAGCCCTTTGCTGTGTTTCTTAAATGGATTTTAGAATAATATTTGTCTTTGGCACGCTAATAACCAGTTGTTCTTGTTTTCATATTGAACTGGCACGGTAAATAAGTCAAGCAGGCTTTTCCATTGCAGTGTAGATGTGTTTGTTGGCTGCTGTATAGAGAATCCACCCACTCACTTGCCTGCATAATGAATTTCCCCTATGAGGCTACCAGACCAATGTAGGAGTATCACAAAGATCAAATCTATGATGACCTTTACAGGACGGCCTTTCCCCACTGCAACACAGAGAATGTAATGGATATATAAGGTGTGCAGTTTCAAGCTGGGAAAGTAGAGGTTAGCTTACGATTTATTGTGCATTATTTCTAGTCTCTCCATACTGAATAGGTGTAAGGCTTGCTGATTTGGTATAGCAATGGACTGCTTGTCTTGCTTCTGGAATACTAAGGTGTTGCTATGCAACATGCTGTACAAGTTGATAAGGTGACATCTGTGAATAAATGGCACTGCAGTGTCTATTTTCCATTAGTTCAATGTTTACGTGTAATTCAATATTCCCGTTCAGCCATCGATTTTTGTTTAAGATTCAACATACAGAAAGGAATGATTATGGAAGAAAATACAGTGGACAACTAGTGATATTATAGTACAAATCTAATATTTGTTCAGGGACACATTTCATTAGAACAATGCTTGTTGATTTCTGTTCATCTCCGTGTTTGCCTGTTAATGGCGGAGTGATACATGCGTGTCCTTTTTGTACACATTTTAATGTTTTTGTGATCTCTTTATTTTAAATTTTTTTAATTTTTGGAAGGAAAATGCTTAGATAATTGCATAGCTTAAAATCATATTAAGGCTTACCTGTAGGTGCTGGAAATATCTCCTAAACCTCCACGGTTTAGGAGATATTTACAATAGAGCCATGCGCCAATGTCTACAGCGCATGCACACTTTAGAAAGGGCAGATCGTACCATTTCTAACGGGGGGTCATGCCGTGACTGGCAGCTCCCGCGCGCATGTGCAGAAGTGACGTCACGCTACTCTGGCCAGTAACAGAGCCGGAGTTCGCAGCCCTGGAAGGAAGAGGGGTGAAGATGGATGCTCACTGTTAGTGGGGACAGCGGTGATATCGCAGGCTTCGTTTTCAGGTAAGTGACACATAATGGGCTAGTATGCGGTGCATAGTAGCCCATTATGCTTTACCTTTGCAGGGAAATAAAGCGGAAGTAAAACCCTTCAGTATTCAGGATAAGAAAGCTTTTAATTACTGATGGGATACAGCACTGTACACTTATTTAAAGCAGTTGTATAGTTAGTTTTTTCACTTTGACCTACAGGTAAGCCTATAATAAGGCTTACCTGTAGGTAAAAAGAATATCTCCTAAACCTGTATGGTTTAGGAGATATTCCCCTCGCAATGAGCCACTGACTTCAGCGGTGCATGTGCACTGGGGATTCACAGCTGCCGGGAAGAAAACTCCTGCGCGCATGCACGGGAGAGCCGCGATACCTGGGAGACACGCCGAGGGAACATGTCAGCTCTCTCGGCGTGGACCGAGTGAGATGCCAGCGCCTCGTTCTAAGGTAAGTATTTCATAATGAGCTGGTATGCGGTACATACTAGCTCATTATGTCTCTTCCCTTACAGGTTTATTCCCGCTTTAAGGACTTTTTGCATGGACTTTGTCATTTATTCTTTTGTGTTTGACGTTTTCAGCCCACTGAATATTTTTATATTGCACTGAATGTCTTAGCCCCTGTACACACGGTTGGAGATTTCCACAACCAAATCCGTCGGATTTTGCCCGTCGGATTTTGTCCATCGGATCTTGTCCTGAAACTGTTGCATACACACGGTCGGACAAAGTTGGCGAAAAAATCCGATCTTTCAGAACGTGATGACGTAATTTCGTTACGATGGGACTACATTCAGGCTAGTAGCCAATAGCTTTGATGTAGGAATTTGATCTGAGCATGCATGGCACTTGGTCCGATCAAAATTCTCTACACATGATCGGAGTATGTCCGATCGGCCCAGTTAGTCTGGAAATATTTCCAACATGTTGGAAAATTGAGTCCGACGGATATTCCGACGGAATCAGTCCGATGCATACCACACACAGTCGGATTATCCGACGACACGGTCCGATAGGACACATTCCGACGGATTCTCCGACCGTGTGTACAAGGGCTTAGGATATTTTGCTAGCACTGTTAATGCTGCGATTTTCTATCTATGCATATTTCTGTTTATATTTTGTATTTTTTTAATAGCTGCTACAGTGCATTACTTTTTAATCCTTGGAGCGCTGGGATCAGTTACACTTGTTACTGATATTTTATAATAATATCATATATCTTATTTACCAACAGTGATGTAGATTCCCCAGGGCACAGTACGTAAGAAGCTTCAAGTGCTCACCAGAACTCCATATGGTAGGGATATCATTGAATGCATGGGTTTTCCCAAATTACAACTAGCAGGATCAAAGGAACAAACAGAAACAGTGACAAATTCAAAATAACTACAGATTGAAGTTCATACAGTAAAGTATATTGGGCATCAGGCTGCAGAGGGTCAAGTGTCAGACGTACGTTGGCTATGGTTAGGCAGAGTAGCCAAGTGCCAGATCACAAGATGAAAGCAAAGTTCAAGCTAGAGTTCACAAAGTTGGCAATCTTATAACAAGCCAGAGGGTGAATAGAAGCTAAGGTCAAATAGCAAGCTGGGTTAATGACAGATTATAGAAGCTCTGGGATACTAGCACAAGGCAGAAATAGCTGAAGTTCTGTCAAGAACAACTCAAAGAGCACACTAGCCTTGTATACAATGTAACTGCGCACTTGGTGTCTCCTGCATGCATGTATGTGTATAAACAAGCTTATACATGTCATTTACACATGCAAGGGGAAGACAGCTACTTAGGCTATGCGCATTCATAGGAGCAAGCATAAGACTCCTGCAACTAATCGCACTAGGTCTATAAAACCATGTTTGTCAGTAGAGTTTGGCATAGTTTTCCATCAGAGAAAGTGGATCTGACAACCAGTTAGATTTTTTGGCTGTATGTTTCCATGGTCTAATTAGCATTGTCTTCGTCACTAAAACACAAAAGAAATTAGCTCAAGGGTTTTGTCTGCAGGTCCCTTTGTTGGAGTGGAATTCACTTGATTTAGAGTTTTCCATTTTTCTTGAAGCATCTTTAGTCATTACCCTGGATTATATGTAGCTACATCCAGGGGATTGGACAATGGGAAAAAGAAAGCTGCCTGGAGATGTCATATATAACCTTTTCCGTTGCCAGAAGGCCTGTTTTTTGCTAGTGTCCTTAGATGATAGGCCTCTTCTTTCTGCTAAGAGAAACTTACCTCTTCTCTATGGGATCTCTCTCTCTCTCTCTGGTGATTCTTCAGTCAAGTTCCCTGGCTCTGCTATAGCCACTGCGGCTCTTTCTGTAGCTTGTGGATTGGTTGACTCCCTAACTGTGCCTTGGTGGACCATACCTAGACCCTGCCTGATTGAAAAAGTGGGGCTGGCCTGTAAAGTTGCTAGAATGTACTGTATTCTGCTCTTGGTGCATTAAAGATTCTGGTCCATGGTCTGCCAGGGGCTGTGCCCTGTCCCTGAAGACCCCTGTGGGGGTATGCCCATCACGGGGGTGATGGGCATACACCAAGCACCTATTTAACTTTTGGGGTGTATGATTGCCAGTGACCACCTCTCTAGTGGTGGTGGCTTGGAACTGGGATATCACTTTTCTGCAAATGTCTCATGTGGAAATGTCAGCCCCCACCATTTTTTTTCAGAGACCATTGTTAAGGCTTTAGCATAGTGTGTTTTCTCCCTCTCTATGCCCCTTTTTGTCTCCATGGTATCTCATTTGGTTCTGTCGGCCCTTCAGAGGCCGCCATTTAAACCTATTAAGCATATTTCTTTGTCCAACTCCATTGTCAAGGTGTCCTTTCTCATTGTTACTTTCTCTATGCAGAGAGTCTTTAAGTTAGTAGCCTTATCTTAAAAGTGTTGCACAAGGACAAGGTTGTCTTAAAGTGGCTGTTAAGCCACTCTAACCTGTATACACCATCAGCATTGCCTCCTATTGTAGGATCCCCATCTGTGGGTGATTTATAAAAATAAATGCTGCAAATACATAATTTCACTGCCGAGATTGCGATCATATGACTGGCCAGCTTTCTCATTTTCTCCTCTGAGATGCAGCGGGCAGGGCTGAGATTCCTCTGCTGATGTCAATCTGGAGGTGAGGAGGAGAGAGCTGTCTGGTCATGTGATCGTAATCTTGGCTCTTAAATGAGGTATTAACAGCATTTATTTTTATAAATCATTCACAGAGGAGGACACTGCAATAGGAGGCAGTGCTGATAGTGTATACAGGTCAGTGTTATGAAAGCAGTAGGAGGCTGGAGGGGCGGCTCACACACAGACAGAGAAGGGAGGGGGAGGTGGACACAGGAGCAGAGAGGAGACAGATAGCAGGCTGCTGATGACAGAGGCATGTAAACTGACCACTGTGTCTGGTCTCAGCAGCCATGATACATCGTGGTCAGTTAACATAGGGGTGGCGAAAAACTGTCAGGATCAGCCGTGTTTTTTAGGTGTTACAAGGGGCCAAATGACACAGGACAAGCACTGTGTCATATAACATGCTTTAAAGGAGCAGGATCCATTTATTATATTTTCTTGGGTTAACAAACGCTTTAAGGCCTAGGCGTCCTTACTCCCTAAGGCATTCTCTTCCTTTTACCTCAACCAGAACATCATTCTTCATTCATGTGTTACTCCAAAACATCCCAAGTAAACTTCTGTCCTCAGTCTTGGGGTGGTCTGTGCAGTAAGAGTCTACCGCTTAGTAGGTATTGAGTACAGTACAGGATACAGGTACCCCCCCCCCCCCACTCTTCTTATAATTTCCCTACTGCTTTCTACAAAATGGAGGCTAGCTGGGAGTGGAAGGAGTTATAAAGGAGATGTACCAGCAGCTGTTTTTTTGCTCGTGTCCAACCACCTGAAGGTAGCCGTATATAACCCGTGGTAATGTCTAAAGATTCTGTGTCCCGTACTGTACTTAATAAAACATATTTTACTGGTAAGTCAGAAATCCTATTATATTGCAGCTTACTAATCCCAAGATGTGGTGGATGCATTTGTTTCCTTTCTTCTAGCTTATTTTCTCTTATTTTTACCTGGTGATTCTGCCAGAAACAAACTACAAGGTCCTAGGATGATAGCACTTACTTCTGTATCGAGACAACAGAAGCAAGATAGGACTACTGAACCCTTTCCCTTTCCTATTGTCTATAACACAAAGTGGCATAGTTTTGTAGTCCTCAGAGAAAAATGTAACTGATACCAGTCAGCACAGGCAGATGACACAGAAAGCTAGCAGCTCACACGATTTTCATCAACAGATCAACAGATATTGCTTTTAACTTATCAAACAAAACACTTTCAATGAGAGAAGTTCATTGTTAAAGTTGTGCTGCCCACATTTCCTTTTTTTAACTAAAAATTGAAAGCCACAATAATCTGTTAACATTAGTATGCCCATATGTTAGTCTTGGGTTGAAATTTTGATGAAAAATGAAAAACAACCTGGTTTAAAATATAGTCCATGAGCACTATGTACCTTGCTTACGCACAGTTTTCCCTTTTTGGGAAATCATGAGTTGGAAGATTTATCATTAGCAACTGAAACAATATATGGGTTAAAAAAAAGTTACTTTTTGATACCTGCCTGTAAGTGTTTTCTACGGTATACTAATTCAAGCTTGAATCACACTGCGTTTCAAATACAGGCCGTCCCTGAGTTACAAACAAGATAGGTTCTGTAGATTTGCTCTTATGTTAAATTTGTATGTAAGTTGGAACAGGTACATTTTTTAAGTGTAACTCCAGCCAAAAAAAAAAATGTTTACGTTTTTTTTTTCGATAGCATACGGTTAACACGCCTGTAATGTTGGTTTTGCTGTCTGTGCCCCTGTTCAGAAGATTTCACCTCACTTTCTGTCCGTGTGACAATTGGATTTTAAAAATGTTGGGTTTTTGTGAAAACAAGGATTGTTGATAAAGCACCATTTTCCCCATGGTAACTCTTATGCCCTGTACACACCGTCGGACATTCCGACAACAAAATCCGTTGGATTTTTTGCAACGGATTTTGGCCGAAACTTGTCTTGCATACACACGGTCGCACAAAGTTGTCAGAATTTCCGATCATTCTGAACGTGGTGACATCAAACACGTGCATCGGGACTATAAATTGGCCAGTAGCCAATAGCTTTCCTCTCTTAGTTTATTTTGAGCATGCGTGGCACTTTGTCCATTGGAATTGTCTACACACGATCGGAATTTATGCGATCGGATTTTGTTGTCGGAAAATTTTAGATCCCGCTCTCAAACTTTGTGTGTCGAAAAATCAGACGGAAAAAAGTCAGATGGAGCCCACACACGGTCGGATTTTTTGACAACATGATTCGATTGCACATTTTCCATCACAAAATCCGGCCGTGTGTATGGGGCCTTACAGGAGTGAATTTCTTGTCCTAGGGGTAGATTTCCTCTCGCTTCCTGTTGTCTCCCTCTGTTTATTATAAGTATGAGTTGTTTGTAAGTCAAATGTTTGTAACCCGGGGACTGCCTGTAGTGCCAACTTCTAATCAATTTAAACGTCACTATTTTAAAATATTTTTATATACAAGTGAGTTATGGGATGATTTTCTAGTAAGAATCCCACCCTGTGTACACTCATTGTTTATCATGCCATGTAAAACCTGAGACCAGAAAGGCAAATGCATAACAAAAGAAACAATCCCTGATTGAACCCTGGCATGTCTGCAAGTAATACATATGGGAGGAATTAAGGAATAGCACACATTCCCACTGGAGCCCATTTATAGATCACATTCAGTGTGTTTGTCAAGAGAGTGATTCAAGTCACTCCAAATTGGAAAATTAAGCTTGTCAAGATAATAAAATATTTCTGAAGAATAAGGATTAAAGGACCATTCACACCAGATTGGGCATTTCCTGTGAGATCTTGCAGCCTATTCATTTGAATGGGCTGCAAAACACTCTGGGACGCAGAAGCAGTAGTTCAAGCACTACTTTTTCAGAACACACTGTACGAAACCGCATGGTACAATGCGATTTGATGCCTGCAAATGTGTTGTGTTTGCAAAATGTGTTTGAGGTGCCATTAACTATTCATGGGCCCCTCAGAAAACGTGCATGGAACACACCTTTACCGCACTATGTTTTGGTGTGAACCAGCCCTTAAAGGGGTTCTAAACCCTCAAGGTTTTTCACCTTAATGCATTCTATGCATTAAGGTGAAAAACCTCCTGTAATGCAGCAGCCCCCCCCCCCAGAGCCCCCCTTTTACTTACCTGAACCCGGTATTTCCAGCGACAGGGACGAGCACACCAGCTCCAGCCGGTGTCTCGGGTCCTGATTGGATAGATTGATAGCAGCACAGCCATTGGCTCCCGCTGCTGTCAATCAAGTCCAATGACACGGGAGATGGGGGCGGGGACGAGTCCTGCTGTTGGTGCCCGCACAAGTGCCCCAAGGGAGAGCCACTCCCCAACGGAGCATTCGAGAAGAGGAGAAGCCAGGAGCGTCACTGAGGGATCCCAGAAGAGGAGGATCGGGGCCACTCTGTGCAAAACCAACTGCACAGAGGAGGTATGACATGTTTTTTTTTTTTCTTTTAAACAAACCTTTACATATCCTTTCATAGATAACTGTACCTTTTAAAACATTCTACCTCTTTTTGATATATCACGGAACATTAAGCTACTTTTGTAAATACAACCTATATGTCTCCTTTTGTACCATGCTGTCAGTGTAAACATTGGCTTGGTGAGAACATGGAAGGCATCTGTATCATATACCTCTTTGATTCAGTTGGAGTGAATTATTAAAAAGCGTCTGAGATAAACTCTCAACTGGAGCGCAGTCAGTCAGCTTTTACATTTTAATTTTCTAAGCTCTCTGTGAAAAAAAAAGGATAAAACCACTAGTTGAGGAAGTACATGTATCAGGCTATTAATTACCCCAATGTCTTAATTTGTTTGCTGCAGCATACTCATGCAGTTACTGGAAATCACAAACTGCTAGAAACAGGAAAACCTTGCATGAGTTTAAAGAGGAAGTAAACTTCCCTTGATTGTATGTACCTATAGGTAAGCCTAAAATAAGGCTTACCTATAGGTGCTGTAAATATCTCCTAAACTTGCACCGTTTAGGAGATATTTACTGTATACGCCGCCGATGATATCATGGGCGCATGTACTTTGAAGGAACAGCCATTGCCATTTCAAAAGAACCCTGTGATGTGAGCAGCGGCTCCCATGAACCCGGAAGGAAGACTGTGGACCCAGAAGTAAGACGGGCGAAGATGGATGCGGCCTCCAGAGGGGATGACGAGGGCTTCGTTTGCAGGTAAGTTTCACATAATGTGCTAGTATGCGATGAATACGAGCACATTGTGCTTTACTTTGCAGGTCACCAAAATAAAAAAAGGAGGCAGTGTTTACTTCCTCTTTAACTACACTGTAGAGTGCATATCTCAAGTCCATGACTGAGAAAGAAAGCATTTGAGATCCCTCTAACTGTGCATTCCGTCTTTCACAATTGGCTTTCTGGACTCTGAACTTCTGAACAACTGGAGAGCCATAGTTTGGAGACCTCTGCTTTCGAGGTATAGGTATGTACTCTAGTATGGAAACAAAACTACATACATTGTATATTCCGAAAATAAGTTAGGAAGTTTTTCTTTTGTGCCTACCTCGGCATTGGAAATGGGTCGCCAATGAGTCATGACATAGCTGCCTCTAACAGATCATTCACATGTGCTAGGAGTGTCAGCAGATGCATTTACTCTCCTAACCTGTGAGAGGTCTGCTTCTTACCTGAGGACCCCACCATAAAAGTAGCTCTAACGAGCAGGGCCCTCTGATTCCTATTTTATTAAATTTTATTGTAATTGTACTTTCTGCCCTTATGTTGTAAAGCCCTACATAAACTGTTGGTGCTATATAAATCCTGTATAATAATAAAAGGTTGCTACTAATAGGTTTACTACAGGCAGCTGGTGGTTGTTAGTTTCAGATGCCTCAACTCCTTGTGTTTTCTTGTGTTTTGATCATCCTTTGTTTCTCCCTTATCAGTAATGAAAAACCTAATCGATCAAAAGTTTTACATGCAACCTCGGCCGAACTATACTGTTTAAATTTAGCATAAATAAGTATATAAAAATCTACAGATTTTGACAGCAGTGATGCGGATATTTGAACTTCTAATGCTTTTTAATAAGCCATCAGCAGCCATGATGCCCCATAGAGAAGGCGCTTGCATTAGATAAAAGCAAATGTAATGCCCAGCCTTGGCTTCACTTAATTATTTCTCTTTACTTTATTAAAGATACACACACACCGAACCCTTTACCTAGTGTATCACCACAGCGCTTAAATGACACAAATTCTACACCTTAGCTGCCACTTGTTACAAACTGTCAAAATATATAAAGGTGCATACAAAACTAGTGCTAAAAATATAATTAACTAATTAGTTGCACGTGGCGCTGTTACCTGTGTGCCTTTCAGTCAACACTCCCTAATCTTCTAGAAAATCATATCCCACATCATACAAAATGTGATAAATAATAAACACTTAGGTAAATACCCAAATTTACATTTAGATTAAGTGTACAGTGACATAAATGAACAAACGTGAATATAGTCCATCCGCCAAATACCAAAAAAAAATCTAAAATGTATAGAAAAATATATTATCTATAAAAATAAACCAAAAAAAAATTATATATAATATCCAAATAATAGAGAGTCTTTTTATAAAAGCGTGAGCAAATCTCCAGTGTTTAAGTCTCCTTATACACGTGACTCCTTCACCACACCATCCGTGCTTAATGACCCCCCTTCGTGAAAAAACTCACCAAATGCTAAGCCTTACACTCTCGTGTGAGGCAAAAGGGCTTGCAACAGATCTCTCAAGATGTAATTTGGATATCAGCACATCCGATTTTATCTTCTCCAATTGCGTACTTCAATGTGTATATATGAATACCTCAAAGAAAAATCACAGAGGGAGACCCCAATAGTGTAATACTGCAATCACTCTTTAATGTAAAAAATCGCACTCTTTATGCACTCACATGAACTTAAAAGGGTAAAATCACTTCAAAAGGATAAAGAAACTTGCTTCACAAATTCACTCCACAACAGCATTCTGAATACGTCGGGGCATTGGTGGTCACAGCGGACTTATTAGATACGGTACTGGATCACTTAATCTCACCCCTCCTCGTGCGTCCCGCCTGGTCCCACACAGCAGGTCCGTTCGAAAAAGGCGCCTTCAGATCAGATGATTCAGTTCACTTAGTCCTGTACCTCCTTCCCAGCTCCGTGTATGTCAGCTCAATGTTCACCAGATAGCCACGCCACTGATCTTACCAGAAAATGGGCATTTTGCAAGTTTCAGCTCACATTGATTTCAGTGAGGTTCTGGTTTGGCTTCCGAACGTCTTTGAAGTTCGCCGAATGAGGCTCAGACTGAACCCAGGGTAGTTTAGATTAGAGATGAGCTAAACTACCCTGGGTTCAGTCTGAGCCTCATTCGGCGAACTTCAAAGGCGTTCGGAAGCCAAACCAGAACCTCACTGAAATCAATGTGAGCTGAAACTTGCAAAATGCCCATTTTCTGGTAAGATCAGTGGCGTGGCTATCTGGTGAACATTGAGCTGACATACACGGAGCTGGGAAGGAGGTACAGGACTAAGTGAACTGAATCATCTGATCTGAAGGCGCCTTTTTCGAACGGACCTGCTGTGTGGGACCAGGCGGGACGCACGAGGAGGGGTGAGATTAAGTGATCCAGTACCGTATCTAATAAGTCCGCTGTGACCACCAATGCCCCGACGTATTCAGAATGCTGTTGTGGAGTGGATTTGTGAAGCAAGTTTCTTTATCCTTTTGAAGTGATTTTACCCTTTTAAGTTCATGTGAGTGCATAAAGAGTGCGATTTTTTACATTAAAGAGTGATTGCAGTATTACACTATTGGGGTCTCCCTCTGTGATTTTTCTTTGAGGTATTCATATATACACATTGAAGTACGCAATTGGAGAAGATAAAATCGGATGTGCTGATATCCAAATTACATCTTGAGAGATCTGTTGCAAGCCCTTTTGCCTCACACGAGAGTGTAAGGCTTAGCATTTGGTGAGTTTTTTCACGAAGGGGGGTCATTAAGCACGGATGGTGTGGTGAAGGAGTCACGTGTATAAGGAGACTTAAACACTGGAGATTTGCTCACGCTTTTATAAAAAGACTCTCTATTATTTGGATATTATATATAATTTTTTTTTGGTTTCTTTTTATAGATAATATATTTTTCTATACATTTTAGATTTTTTTTTGGTATTTGGCGGATGGACTATATTCACGTTTGTTCATTTATGTCACTGTACACTTAATCTAAATGTAAATTTGGGTATTTACCTAAGTGTTTATTATTTATCACATTTTGTATGATGTGGGATATGATTTTCTAGAAGATTAGGGAGTGTTGACTGAAAGGCACACAGGTAACAGCGCCACGTGCAACTAATTAGTTAATTATATTTTTAGCACTAGTTTTGTATGCACCTTTATATATTTCTCTTTACTGCATGTCTGCAAAAATTATCAGGTGAAGGAAGGAAAGAAAGTTGCTGCTGATAGATCAATTTGAACTAACAATGAATGGACAGAAGCCACAGCTAGAAGCCCCCAGTCAGCCAATTAGACAACACACTGTATTGTAATTTTTTTTCTTTACCTTTCTTCTTTTATGTATTTATTTATTTTTACTTGATTGGTATCACTGTGTGATAGCATTGGACAGATGACAGGCATTCTTTTTTGAGATAGGGGTTTAATAGACCCCAATGTCTCCCCAGCCCTTCACATCATCTAACCAGGCACAGATCTGTTCGGTCAGAAGTGTCCACTGGCCGTACCAGGCAGGAAATAGTGTTACTGAAACTGGAAGTGCTGAAATCCTCATCACCGCAATATTGCAGTAACGCTAAAAATCACTGATCACCACCATTACTAGTTAAAAAAATAAAAAATAAAAATAATAAAAATGCCATAAATCTATCCCCTATTTTGTAGATGTGATAACTTTTGCTCAAACCAATCAATATACGGTTATTGGGATGGATTTTGTTTACCAAAAATATGTAGCAGAATACATATCAGCCTAAACTGATGAATAAATAATTTTTTTTTTACATTTTATTTTAAATGTTTTATAACAGAAAGTAAAAAATGTGTTTTTTTTTTTCAAAATTTTCTGTTTTTTTGTTTATAGCGCAAAAATAAAAAACGCAGAGGTGATCAAATACCACCAAAAGAAAGCTCTATTTGTGTGGAAAAAAGTAAATAAATTTTGGTTGGGTACAGCATCACACGACCGCACAATTGTCAGTTAAACTGACGCCGTGCCACATTGCAAAAGAAAAAAAAAAACGGCCTGGAAAGTGGGTAAATCGTTCCAGGGCTGACCTCATTACTTGCAGTTACCTTTAAAAGAAACTCTGTATCAAAATAGTCTATAATTTCATAGATGTAGGCAGATAAATTACATGGAAATCTTTTTCATAAAATAAAAGTTTGTCCACTCCTATCTCCTGAATCTAGCCTCCCATCACAATGAAGAACCAATAGAGAAGCTTCTGGGTGGGGTAAAGCTAGCCAAGCTTGACCTTATAGGAAAATAGAGATTTACACCTCACTTTATCTTCCTATATCTGATTCTGTCAATAAATTTGTCATATCTATCTTCACTGTATGTTTTTTTTACAATATATGCTCACTATAGTCTGGTATACCTAAAATCAGGTTTGTAACTGTTATACTTTCATGGCATTCATGGCACTGGTCATTGACATAATTATACCCAACATATAACCATGTTACTACTCATATTCAATCCTGAAACTCAGTCAGCCACAGCGATCTTAATGTTTTTTTTTTCTTTCGGGAGTAGTAGAAACTCTGTAGTTTCCTATTTTAGAAATAACATTTATAAAAAGTCATGCCATTTATATATGCACTGTTTGCAGATCTATTGCCAAGCCCCGTATGAGCAAGTCTTTGACATGTGTAGATGTATGGATCCTGCCAAAGGTGGTTCTCCAACCAATATGTACATTTTCACACTAAGTGGAGACTGGGATTTGATTCGCAAGAAGTAAAACTTGCTACACTGTGAATTTTTGATGATTTCCAAACAGTCATCATCATTTCTATAAGGTGTCACTGCAATTTTACCCTGAAGCTGTGCCTTAGTGCAATTAGCTTTTATATGTAGCCTTTTAGTAATTGCTAATGGATTTTCTGAAATAATACATCTCTGTGGATAGCATAATTTGGAAAATGATCGCTATGGATAACATAATTTAGAAAATGTTGCCATTTTATTCAATTATAGCTTGGTAGTGTGAGAGAAACAAGGCTTCATCTATCCTTTGTGTTATTATCCTTTGCAGGATAAGACATGTTGCTATATAAACATATATAGACCTATTGATAAATGTTTTCACATACCTTACCTTACCTTTCACGCAGTTTTATAATTGCATTCTGTTGGGAAAAGGTTTTAAACCTAGGTGAAAGTTGTGTGAATCTTGTGTGAAAAATTATAAATGGACCCCATAGTTTCTCCGGCAAAGCAAAGTTAATGCTCTGCATTAATGGAGAATATATGTACAATAGGTAAAATAAGGGCCATTCTAGCAATTTGGCAGTTCTGGCATTTGTTAAAACACCTAGCGGGTCTAAGTGCAGACTGATGTGAGTCCTTGTAAACTGCCAAACTTCAGTCAGCCCTGCATTAACAGAGCAGACAAGTTAGCTGTGGTCTACACATTCTGCCTCTAAACTAGGAATGGTGGCATCAAGTAAACATGTCTTTACTGATTACTTAATTATGTCTGAGAAATTCCTTTACAGAATTGGAGAATGCTTTGGCAGTTTGTTAGGAGTGAGGGTACAGCTCTTTTTAGATTGGAATCTGTCAAATATTGGGCATCATATTGGCTGCACTTGGGGTAAGCCAGAAACAGTGCCAGGCACATCCAACTAAGATCATGGTAGGTTTGGTGCAGCCTGTTTTTAACTGGCTTTTGCTGTAAAACATGCACATTATATTCTAGTGAAAGAAAATGAAACCTGATTTATAGAACAGAGATAATGTAAATATTGAAGGTGAAATTTCCCACCCCTTTTTTAGATTGCTGTTTTGACGTTTGGTGGTACAGATTTTCCAGCATGTAAGATATAGTAGTTGTAATTTGTTTTTACGTGAGTATTCTAGTTATTCAACACAAGTCATATATATCGAACAGGAATTCTGGAGATTTTGTTCTCCAATCCAATAATAGTTGCATATTTTAAGGGAATTCAAAAGTCATTGTGTGACTAGTCTGGGACCCTAACGGTCACTTTTTGACAATGCCAGAATTCCCTTTGGGTTCCATAGGGGCATAAAGGGTGTTGGTTTTGGACTTCAATATGATAGATCCTAGTGAAATGCCCTAAAAGATTACTGAAACAGTGTTTATTGTGGACCATCCTGCTAAATTGCTATATTACTGCTGTAAGTGAATCTCATATAAGACTCCAAATAGACCAAAATCATTATAGTTTAAAGCTCACCCCAAATTTTTTTTTCTTCCAATAGAATGAGGGAGGGTTGGAACATCTTTTCAGGTTTTTATTGCCTTTTCTTATATGAGATTGATTTCTCCCACTTCCTCTTTAAGAAGTGCCTTAGCGAAAAAAAAGTACAAATAAATCCCCCCAATGGGACACTTCTATAAAATTGAAAAATGCTCAATTGGGAACACAGAAAGCATTTGAACCCTACCTTCTTCTATTCAGAATGAAAAAGGGGATTTGAATTGCGCTTTAGTTGAATTTTGGTTGGTTGAATCACTGACCAGCTTTTATATCTCAAGCAAGATTTCTTCTCAGATTTCCCAATTTAATTTACACTTCTGCCCTGCTATGGTTCTTGGTGGGTGGCATCACATTTCCTCTCTTGGGTCCCCCCTAATGGTGCCATCTGTAGCCAAAACTTTTTTAACTATCCCCTCACTTTCTGCCACTGTGACAGCACACTAGGACAATAAATCAGGGGATACCACCTCTCATGGGGCCATAAAATGACCAAATATCTGACACAGCTTTTAACTATTTCATACTCTGTCGAAAACTCAAAAACAATGTTCACTATAATGCAGTGTTAAAAAAAAAAGAAATAAAAAAAAAGAGTTCACAGAGATAATGTGCCCACCTAAAGAGAGCCATGATGGTGGAAAACTTGCAGCTAAATTTCCCATAAGATCAATTTACTTGTATCCAGTCGGAGCTTAAAAGGTAATTTGAAGTGGATTCTGCCTTTAATGCATCACTTTTAATTAATTTCATTTGTAAATGCTGCAACATCACATCCTGTTATGGAGCACATAATCAATGTATATGTATATACTCTTCTAAAACAACTAATCAATTGTTTATGTATCTTCTCTTTTTATATTGCAGACGAAAGACTTTAATGTGGAAAACTTGAGCAAGCCAGAATTGCGTTTTCTTTTAAGTATATTAGAAGGAGAACTAGAAGCAAGGGATCTTGTGATAGAAGCCTTGAGGGTAAGTTTTACTTTTTATCTGTATACTTATTTTTTAATAATGCCACTTCTTTAAATGAGCTCATTGAAGGCATTTTGTAACCTGGTATGTTTATATTTTTTGTATTTGCTGCAGGCTGGTGCAGAGTTCTGCACATTTTAATATTTGAAAATGGTATATACACATCTTATCTTTGTTTTAAGCTGCCGTGTATGCCATTTGCAATGCATAAATGTTATTTAATTTTCACCAGGATTTCCACTAGCTTTTTCCATTATTTGGGGATCTTTGTCCCATTGCGACATTTCGCAATGCATTAATGTTCTTTAATTTTCACACGATTTCTATTAGGCTTTCCATTATTTAGGGATCTTTGTCACATCGCTGTATTTTACATTATGGCCAATATAGTGGCGATGAGCTCCTCCGATTTTAGACTTCATTCACGCATGTGCATTTATATAGGAGATTCCTGTAAATGAATCACAACCCCACTGTCATTTTATCTGTATCTTACCTTAAGTAGCTATAAAAAGCAAGTTTTTGTGTCTGTGATGTGACTCCTTCTCCTGGTTGATTTTTAAAGTTCTCTGACTTTCTTTTTCTTTCTTTTTCCAGTCCTGATACTACATGACCCATCATGCTTTGAGCCTCTGTAGTTTTAGGGCAGGCTATGGGAGTCACTTGTTGCAGTTCTGGAAGCGATTGTGGGTGTGTCTGAATACAGATCACTTTTTAGTCTGCAGAGCAGGTGTAAATGTGTCATTCCTGTCTTGCAGCATGCCAAAGAATTATGGCTTACTGCAAAACTACAGAAGAAGAGGCCCGTCTTCCTTCGGAAAGACCTTTACCAGACCCCTTCATTTTAACAGTTCCCTAAAGTCCACAAGAACTTGGACAACTCCCCCGAGGTGTCCCATGGCTGAAATGGACCCTGATAGCACCAGTGCCTCACCATATATACGGCTCCCCTTGCTCCACTCTCCAACCTGATGAAGTGCGCATGCCCAAGATCGGCATCACGCAGACTTAGAAAATGCGTCGCAACTCCCTCCCCGCCGGGGACGTCATCCGAATGTGCCACGTTCCATGCCACGATCCAGCTTTATCTGCTCTGCTCGGCTTTTCACCTGAGAACTTCTGCCTGTTCTCCTCCACGCAGCAGCATACCCTGGTGGGCCACATCGTGGACATCCAGTGCTGACATCCCAGACTCCCCTTCCCAATGAGCTTATACTTCACTCCATGTGAGTTGCCCCTTGTATTTTATTGCACCTAATAAACCTGTAAAACAGTCTGCACTTTGAGGCGCTTTTTCTTCTCTCTCCTGCTTGTTTCGATTTGAAAAATGCTAATTTACAGGCAGGAGTTTTTAGGCCATGATCATGCGACCAACAATGCCCCATTCTGCTTCAGAAGTAGCTCAGGTACCCTTTTGAGCTTCAGGGACTGAGCTACAGGCACCTGCATGCTCATATTTGAACAGGCACAATTTAAAAGCATGATATTTTGGTTGCTGAGTGTTTTAGAGCTTTGAACGTCAAGCTACAGAATGTTAAGATGCAAATGTAACCTTAAATTCATAACAGCTACATTGAAAGAGCCAGGAAATCCAAAATGAATTCAATGCTACTGGAGTCCCTCAGAGATTTAGAGAAACTAGTCAGTTATGCAGCCAAACATCCAAAATTGAAATACTGCTTTCATTAGACAATCATACGACTGTCACTGTAATGTAAAAGCTAAGTGACAGAAAACAGAACATTTGCATTGCAGTTTTTATTAAAGTGGATGTATCACGAATCTTAGCTGTTCATACTGAACATAAATGTAAAAAAAAGCTCAAACTAATTTTACCTTATGTGAAGTTGTATGTTAAAATGATCAATATATCCAGAAATATAGGTTGCTGAAATAACAGACAAATCTTAAATTTCCTGAGTTTGAGCTTGTCCACTTTCCCTCCCACCTTCTGGCTTTTTTATCTATCATTGATGCCACCTGCCTAGTTAGAGGACCAATAGGACAACTTAGGAGACAAAGCTGGTGGGGCAAAGCTCAGACAAACTTGAGATATGAATACAGTTTAGCAGTCAACATGCCTTGATCTGCAGATCATTTTGATATGCAATTTTCACAGAAGGGAACCTCCAATTATGCAGTTTTCATCACATGCACAGTTGGAGTTGCTAAGATTTGTGGCGGTTTTATATCTTAACTCTTCTATGTCATAGAGTAACATGATTTTATTTTACCACCAAGAGCCAAGGTTTAAAAATACTTCATACTATGCATTCATGTTTAAATTATAATTCTTTTTCTTTATTCTGTAACAGCACATGGTCTAAAGTTCTTCTTTACTTTAGGTATCCTCTATGGCTAGTACTTTGTTAACAGGCAATTATGAACATTGGAAAAATTGGAAAATGTTGGTATGTTAGATTTGTGCCCGGCATGAAACAGGTCCTGTGTATCATTAAAGATCTCTTTACAGCTTCATCCTCGGGGCCCTAGTAGCGTGGCGGTTGGATGCTATGTGATCTCTTATAAATTTGTCCTTGAGCAGGGAACCATGTTCTTGTTCTTATTGCCTTCACTAATACACAACTGAGAATAAATCTGAGATTTTAATCTTGTATTGGAAACTTTATCATCCTCACCATCTCAACCATTTCAATCATGTCTGTAGACGTTAAGACACTCTTCCTGATGAGAGCAGCCTCTAGAGAACAGAAGAATTGCATGCTGTGCCTACCGAAGCATATCTAGCTTTACAACTTAGTTGTCACTATTTTAGGATCATCTAAAGCCACAGACACGTTCTAAAGGATAATGACAAGATCAAATGGGCAGTTTCAAAGCTTTACACATAAAAATGCCCCTGGTGGGAACTGGAGCCAATGCTCATCATGCCAGACAGAGAAAACGGAACTTCTGTTTTGGATACTGTCTGACTAACAGTATTTTGACTTATTTAGATATATAGATAGACAGATATATATATATATATATATATATATCTATATATATCTATATATATCTATATATAGACAGATATATATATATATATATATATATATATATATATATATATATATATATATATATATATATATATATATATTAATATTTATCTATCTATATATATATATATATATATATATATATATATATCCACTACAATACAGGGCACTTTCGCCCCCTTCCTTCCCAGCCACTTTAAATGACAATTTCAAGGTCATGCTACGCTGTACCCAAATGAAATTTTTATCATTTTGTTCGCACAAATAGAGCTTTATTTTGGTGGTATTTATTCACGACTCAGTTTTATTTTTTTGCGATATAAGCAAAAAAAGAGTGTGAATTTGGAAAAAATATTCTAAAAGTATTCTGCTACAAAAATTCCGTTAAATGTATAATAATTGGTCTGTGTGATCACAGACATATGCATGCAAATTATCATGTACAGATGTGTGCAGGTGATCACAGACATATATGTGCAGATAATCATTGGGACATGTGATTTTAGTGGAACATATGTGGGGGACATGTGTTTTTATTATTTGGAGACATGTCTTTTTATTATTTGGGGACATGTGTGTTTTGGGGACGTGTGTGTTTTACACTAGACTGGTGATCAGTGAGTAAAAAGCTGTAAAAAACAGCTCATACTCACTGATCACCAGCCGACTGCAGCGATCTGCTCTCCTCTCCTCAGCGACGACTTCCGTGTGAGGAGAGGAGAGCCTATTGTCTAGCAACCGGCTGTTTGTTTACATCACATGATGGCTGTGATTGGACACGGCCATCTTGTGATCAGGAGGGCAAATCACAGAGCCCTCCTGCTAATCCGAGATATGCCACGTGACACGAGCGCATCGAGATCGCACTGCTGCGCGGGGACACGCGCGCAATCCCCCTCCTTTTGAAGGACGTTCCTGAACATACAGTCAGAAGGAGGAGGCTTCCACCCGGCCATATATATATACATTGGCCTGGTGGGAAGTGGTTAAATATATATATCTATATAGCTCATGTCTAATATTGAGTAGGTCCCCCTTTTGCCACCAAAACAGTTTTTTTTTTTTTGCCAAAACAGCCCTAACCTATCAAGGCATTGATGCCACTAGGCCTCTGAAGGTATGCTGTGATATTAGGATATTAGGCACAAAGTCGTCAGTAACAGATCCTTTAAATTCTGTAAGTTGTGAGGTGGGGCCTCCATAAATCTGACTTGTTTTTTCAGACTATCCCCCAAATTGGATTAATATGTGGTAAATTTGGAGGCCTCATTAGCAATATCCAGGATGGAGTTTTAGAAACAACATTTCTCCTCCCTTCTACAAACCTAAATTAGTTCTATTGGCTCAGCCATAATGTTAGACTCTACTACAGTAAACATATTTCTAGATGGGAATAAAATGATTACCTCTTTATATAAGCATATAAATACTTTTTTTTTTTTTTTTTAAGTAATGCAATTTCCCTTAAAAAGATAATGCTATCCTTCAACCACCTCAATATCAGTATGTTACAGCCCTTCCTTTCCAGACCATATTTAAGTTTTCTTTTTAGTGTATTAGTAGTAGTAGTTTCATGTTATAGTCATGCATCACTGCAGAAATAAATCATCATATAATTTTTTGAGACAGAGTTTTTGTTGGTGGTATTTAATAACTATTGGGTATTTTCATTATATAAAGGAATAAAACACTAAACATTTTGAAGAAAAACGTCCCTTGCTTTCTGGAATAAAACATATGACATAAAAATACCAGGACCTTTTATTTTTTTGCTACAATATTTTTTAAATAAAGAAACATGTTGGTATTGAGGTTCGCTTAGCCTTTAAAAGTAGCCCACTAAAAGGGAAGCCTTTCATTAATAGTGGAAGAAAGTTCAACAGAGGATGAAACTGTGGAGGAAGAAACGCTGCTGTGTGGGTGGAGCTATTCACCTGCTGTCAGAGGGGGCTCTGACTTGGCACCATATTACATGTTACACCTTAGCCTTTATATGCACATCTAAACTTTAATCCCACCTCCCATTTTGGTCTTCAGCAGCACTTTAACCTCTCCCCTTCCAAAAGAATTCTACACCGTTGGTGATAAGTGACAGTTTTATCCCTCCAAAACAATCCTATAATCATTGGTGACATTTTAAAACTTCCCACTCCCACCCTCATCATTGGCACTCAAAATCCCCCAATAACAATCCCACAACATTGGTGGGCAGCAGCCTCTCTCTCTCTCCTCTCCTTTTGATAGCCTGCACTATTTTTCCTTGATCCCATTCCTCCATTTAGAGAGGAAAGGGAGGGCTTTTAAATATAAATAGTAGTACTGATTACATTTGTGAGTTCTCTGATTGGTCATTACAGCTATCACAAGGCACAGCGCTACTCTGGTGGCCCCTGTAGCTTTAGCCTATCCCTACTGCTTTGTGAAGGCAGGATTATAAGCATTGTGATCGCTCTGGGTGCGCACACCAATAACAATTATCATGGTGTCCTCTTAGAATATCCTATTCAGAGTATATTTTATTTTAATTTTGATTAAATGTTAATTTTGCTTGACTAGTGAAGGGAGAATAGTCACATTCCTGTACCTCGCAGATATTGCTTGTGTTGTATTTATGTCACAGGAACTTTATGCAATAATAATATACAAAATGATTGCACTATGGTGTAGCTTCTCAATCCTCTTTTTCAGGATGAGCTTTGGATTGACAGATATCTGATTACATTGTTTAGAGATAATGCTAGAATAACAACAGTATAACATATTAAGTTATTAAAGAGGTTTTTTATGTAAATTTGGGGTATTTTGTCCTATTTTTACATGATTGCACTAAATAATTTCATAATGCTGCATCAGCCTTACTGAAATTCACTGGAATTCCCTATACGAAAATACTAAAGATAAACCATTTTTGGCCTTATAAGGAATGCTGTTTAGAGGAAACCTGTGAGGAGTACCTCATCGCATCCTCAGATCACTTTTTTTTTTTTTTAAAGGTTTACATCAGGAATTGACACGACAAGATTCTCTACTTAAAACAATTAATATTATTACACATAACCAATTGCATAAACATAGAATGGCATTTTCTACATAATGGTACAAAGAACGTAATTTTTTTACCGCTCAAAACACCAGACACGTAAGTGAGTCTGATGGCAAGTTTTTAGTGGTTTACTTGGTGTAGAAGGAAGGGGGTGTAAGGTGAGAAGGACAAGAAAAAGAGGAAAAAACACAGGGCCAGTGAGGGCTTCTGTGGTGGCATCTCCTAATACAGAGTTGTGGAGTGTAATAGAGAGTTACTCAGTATTGTAAGTATTTATCAAACATGTATATTGTTCCCAGTAGACTGTAGTGGTAGACTGTGGTCAGGTCCACAAAAAGGGATGTAAATTGTTGGCTTATTTGAAGGACCTGCTGCCAAAAGGGACCTTTTTATAGATAGTCCTAAAATATGTGTAAATGTGCCCCCTTGTGAACCTTCAATCTCCAACATAGATGGTTTTTGTTGTAGGAAAGGTTTAGCAAGGACGGTTGGGGTCCTATACCACGCAGATCACTTTTGTTACATGCCAGATTATAGAGATCCCAGGGTACAAATTGTGACATTAATTTCTTGGTCATGCTTCTTGCCATCCTTTGTCTGCTCTTTACATCTTCCTATTGGTCAACAAATGCAATGGTTGTATTTACGGATCAAGATGAAATTGGCACAGTATGTAAAACACTTAGATGTATACACATCTTAAAGTGAAATTCCAGCTTCATCCTAACTAGCCTTAAAACTGTCCCCTCCCCCCTCCTAACACCTATTTGAACTGAGTAAGAAAGTAGGGGAGAGGAGAGAGTGCTCCGACAATGGCTGGTTGTGCCTGGAGCATGGACTTCCTCAGCCCAACCGTTTCCGGCGCTCCCTCCTCTCCTCAGCGGCATTGGCTGACCCAGGGGAGTATGATCACATGATCGGACTGGAGCGGGCTGAAAATAGGTTAGTATATACATCTTTCTTAAACATGTTAGTTAGAATAGATGTTAGGAAGGTTAGACCTGGTTCACACATATGCAGGTTGCAGTTTGCATATTCCAGGTGCATTTTGCATTTTTCAATACAGGTTTTTAAGCCATTGATGTCTATGGAACCATGAACCAGAATAAAGTCCCTGGCCCTTTCTGTAAAAGGCACAGATGTGAACTTGACCCATAGAAAGCCATGTTAAATGGACTGTAGTGTGTTTCTGCAAAAATGAAAATGCGCTAAAAAATGCATAGGTGTGAACCAGGCCTAAAGGATGAAGCTGAACTTCCACTTTAAGCTTGTTAGTTTGAATATTTGATTGTAAAGGTGGATTACCTTTAGGCTGGATTCACACTTATGCATTTTTAGTGCTTTTTGCATTTTGCAGATTTGCACTACAGAACGTGTTCCATAGCAAACCATGTTAAATGGACTGTAGTGCAAATCTCCAAAATGCAAAAAGCACTAAAACTGCGTGAATCCAGCCTTACATTTCACAATTTTCACTGCTTTACAGTACCTGGCTAGCATTTTGTTTTTAAATTCAGCATCTGTGTGGAGCAGGCATAGGGGACAAGTTTGACAGTTTTAGAGCCGGTGTACTCTTATGCCCCGTACACACGAGCGGACTTTTCAACATCCAAAGTCCGTCAGACCGAGTCCGTCAGACTATCCGATCGTGTGTGGGCTGCAACGGACTTTAGCTTCGCAAAAGTCTGACGGACTTTAGAAATGAAGCATGCTTCAAATTTTCCCGATGGAACTCCGCCGGACCCGGTCCCCTTCGAAAACTCCGCTCGTGTGTATGCTACTCCGACGGACTAAAACCGACGCTAGGGCAGCTATTGGCTACTGGCTATGAACTTCCTTATTCGAGTCGGGTCGTACGTCATCACGTTCGAATCCGTCGGAGTTTAGTGTGATCGTGTGTGGCCAAGTCCGTTCGGCCGAAAAGTCTGTCAGAACTCCGTCGGAACTCCGGCGGAACTCCTTTGGAAGTCTGTCGGACATAAGTCCTCTCGTGTGTACGGGGCATTATAAGGCAACATTTCATTGGTGTGTTTAGCATTGCTGGTTAATCTGACCAGAAGTACATCTAAATATGCTAATTACATATGATAGCTCACCTGGGAGGCCCAGGCTGGTTAGAATTGGATGATATTTATTTTGTTGTTAAAAGTAGAATCACTTTTAATATCTTGTCATTATAGTCAAATGGGCTTATTTATTAATGGAATGTGTTCAGTTCACTTCAAATACCCAATAAAGCCCAATAAAAACATATATTCCCCTGAACCTAATTGGATATTTTATATAAATAAAGAGAAGCACAAAAATTAGTTTCTGTAGAATAATTAGTCCTCAGTAAGCTGATTTTAAATGAACTGTGTTGCTGAATTATTTCTTCATAGAAATTAAGTATTTCTTTCATAAATACTGAGCTGAGAAAGGGTGTGTTTATTATTGTATTATATAAATGAAATGGTAACAGGTGTTCCTATTGTTAATCCTAATAAATACCTTGAGGAATAATTTATAGTAATCCATAATGCATGGTGTGTTTACAGGTTATTAGTGGGTCTGGGGGTTGAGTGCTAGCTGTGCCCATTGTACTCTCTAATTGGATGTATATAGGGCACAGCTATGAAATAATTGCAGATTGTTTGATGGCATCTAAGATGTGCATTAAGTATCTACCATTGTGAGCCTTGAGCAGAAGTCAGGTTTGGCCTGAAGTACTGAAACCTAACATATTAATACTTCATGTCTGAGACTATAATAACCTTGCATACTTTGCTAAATGACTTAATCCTCTAACAAGCTTACCATTTGTGCCTCCATGCCTAGGAGGTCTGCTACTATAAAACCACATAAACAGAAGCAGAAAACTCTATTCACCTGAATTGTGTCATTCTATATAATGTACAGTACATCTCCTCTTTTAAGGCCAAATAGAATGTAACAATAGAGATCCGACTTGTGTCCTTTTAGCATTGCAGCCATATGACATTTAGGCTTGGTACTAAAAGCTAATTCAAAAAATGTAACATCTAATGGATCGCTGTGGTTGTTGTTAATATTGTTCTTTGAGCTCTTTTTTTTGTCTTCTTTTTTTATAAAAGGGTGCCCTTTCTTCTCAACATGGCCCAAAAGTGCAGGAAAATGCAGCTCAAAAATTACTTAAAGTGATTTTAAACCTATACATTTACCCATTGTAGAGACTGGCCTCAGGTGATATAGAGATGGATCAAATCCTCCTACAGAAGTTGTGTCTATATATCTGCAGTCTTCTGTTCTCTACAGTACATCTGTTCAGAGTCCAGAATTGATAACGCTTGTCTGAGCTGTCAGAAAAAAGGGGGTGGAGAGCTGAAATGACACACCACAGAGCTCAGTGAGAAGAGCTCTTAGAGATGATTGGAGGGAAGAGACACACCCCCTTCACACAGCACACAGGAACAGAGTCAATGCTTTCAATCAGCTGGAGGTCCCTCCCTGTCACCATTTTCTCTTGGTGTCAGGAAAACTTGTCAGAAGTGATTCATGCTGACAGCAGATGAACGAAGCAGCAAACAGAAATGACACTTAGTGCTGAAAATTGAGACAAGTCCCTACTATAGAGGCATATGCTCTGTTTATATTTCATGTGGGAGGTTTAAAACCACCTTAATTAAAGTGACTGTAAACGTTCAGATTTATTATTTTTTTTTAATTAGCAAACGTGTCATACTTACCTGCTCTGTGCAATGGTTTTGCGCAGAGCTGCCCCAATCCTCTTCTTCTCAGGTTCTCGCTGTGTGGCTGTTTTAAGCACTTGTGATTTTGCCAACATCAATGGACAGTAAAGTTGGATCTTTTAATCTCTATGTCTTCTATTATAAGTGTTTTATGTCAACAGCACTAGACCCTAGAATATAAGATTAGTGTTAGTTAAAAAGTAGATGTACTTATAGGGAACCCGGCCTTTCTGCCTAGTGCATTTGTTTTTCATATTGGCAAGGCTTGAGCAACTGCTAAATAAAATTTTATTTTATTTATTTTTTCTTTGCTTCAATCCTGGTAACTATTGTGTTCTGTCTATGGGAGCCTTCCCCACTGGCAGAATACAATGATCATTACTGGCAGCTATAGACGCCAGCAGTGATTGGGCAAAAAAAACCTGACAGGCTGGTTCTACTGATGTTGATTGATGGATCGACTTCAGTACAACCAGCCTGCCCATAGATCGATTGAAATTTGGCTGGTGCCTGCAGAACTGGACAAATTTCAATCTTTCTATAGCTGCCTTTCCTGCGGTTATGGTCATTCACCGCAGACCCACTGAAACCCGGTATATAAACGATCTCAGCTACCTCCCAGCAGTGACTTGACAGCCTTCTAATCTCTAATGTAAACACAAAGCAGGTGCTGTAGAAAGGAACAGCAGGGTGAGCTAAACGTCTGAGAAAACCAACTTGACAGTCTTTAGTACCCCTGCTTTAAAGTTTGGGGATGAATGGCTTATCCAAAGACACGAGTTCCTGATCTGACCACGAACTTCAAGTCCAGAGAATGCCCTTCTTAAGGATTTCTTTACAGACAAGATAGTTTGTATACTATTAGCAACTGCCCATTCATATCGGTAAAATGATAAAGTAGCGGCCGCAGTGCGGGGATGACAGACAGGTTATGATCCAAAGGTACATTTTTCTGACTTGAGATTTAGCTTTTGTTTTTTAAATCAGAATTAACTTCACAATTTATGTATCTAAGCCCAGTAAATCACTTTCTTAACATATAATTACTGTGAGCAAAATTCTTAGGAGGCCACTTTACTAGCTGTCATCGTTAATTTGATGGCATTTAGGCTTATGTTTCATCTTAAGTAAGGGGTAAGCAAATGAAGTTATTAATACATACAAGAGCTTAAGTTGACTCCATAAAATTTGATGTAGTATATTATGCCAGACATTTTGCTTTAAGGCCTGCAAATGTGCCCCATCAAACTTAGCTGTTAACAATATTGCCCATAAAGATCCATTTTTTTCTATAGCAGCTGCAGGAAGCTCAGCAGGTAAAAAAAAACTTGCAGCTGGATTTCTGGCCAAATACATTTTAGAGAACCACCAAATTTAAAATAATAAACACCTGGTCTAAACAATGGTATTGTACAGAATGACCAAGAACCTCCTCTTCTGGGATCCCCCACTGGTGCTATCCGCTCCTCCTATTCTCTAAGTGTCCCCACAGCAAGCTGTGTGCAGCATGTGTCCATCAACACACACAGAGCGGTTTGGTCCCTCTCCCTCCTCACAGCATTTGATTGACAGCAGCAGGAGCTAATGGCTCCCACTGTTGCCTCAGTCCCTGTGGGTTGAGGGAGAGGGGAGAGAAGAGATTAAGCCAGACACAGGTTCTTTACCTAAATGTAAGTTTTAGCTTTAGAACGAAGTTGGTAATATGTATGTCATAAAATACTGCAATTAAACTGAGCCATGATGTATACCATACTTTAGTGGTATGGAAGAGGAGCAAACCTGAGATGCTTTGTATGATCTGTCTGTCACATAAGTTATAAAGTACCATTATCCAGTGCCATGAATATCATAAAATGTTTTGAACGTTCACCCACTGCTGTAGGCAGGTGATTATCTACATGGCCAAAAAACACTACAGCTCTGACACTTTGCCCATTCTATCGTGATAAAATGTCATATACCAGGTTAAAATAGAAGTATTGAAAGATACTTATTCCTGGAGGTATAGGAATAAATTAGGCAATTGGTAGAACATGTCTGACACTGTGGTGCTGGCAAGGCTCTTTTCATATGTGGGCTGGAAATCCACAATCTGTAAAATAGGAAGGGAAGAAAGCACCAAACCGGCATAGAGTAGCACAATTTATTAAGTAAAATACCATATAATACAAATAGAACGCACAAGCGGGTGAGGGGGAGAGAAAGGATGACAGTCCGCAGTGGATTGTAATGGGCTGGGAGCTGTGTGGTAGTCGTTGGTGGAGAAGAAAGCCGGCTGTGGTGAGGAGCAAGATGAGCCATGATGGTAGATCCAGAAATCAGATGTCCGCCCAAAGACGATGTATCCAGCTAAGAGTCGTGAGAAGAGCTGTCAGTCCAACCACTGTGAGCCAATCGGGACGCATTTCAGAAGCTTAACCATGCCTCCTTCATCAGCCTCCAGGTGATTATCTACCCTTAGGAATAGGAAACATCTTTAACCCCTTGCCGATCGGCTCACGCCGATATACATCGGCAGAAGGGCATGTACAGGCATATTAACGTACCTGTACGTTGTCCTTTAAGACGTGGCATTGCGGGAACGCAGGAGCTCCGTGAGTGTGATCACGGGTCCTGCGGACTTGATGTTCGTGGGGATACCCGTGGTCATCTCACAGAGAGGAAGAACAGGGAATTGCTGATGTAAACAAGCATTTCCCCCTTCTTCCTAGTGACAGGACACTTATCACAGCTCCCTGTGATCAGGAACGGTGATCAGTGTCATGTTACACGTAGCCCATCCCCCCCACAGTTAGAATTACTCCCTAGGACACACTTAACCCCTGCAGCGCCCCTAGTGGCTAACCCCTTCACTGCCAGTCACATTTACACAGTAATCAGTGCATTTTTAATCACTGATCACTATATAAATGTGAATGGTCCCAAAATAGTGCCAAAAGTGTCCGATCTGTCTGCCATAATGTCGCAGTTATGATAAAAATTGCAAATCGCTGCCATTACTAGTTAAAAAAAAAATATTAATAAAAATGCCATGAAATTATCCCCTTTTTTTGTAGATGCTATAACTTTTGCGCAAACCAATCAATTAACTGCTTATTGCGTTTTTTTATAACAAAAATATGTAGAAGAATGCATAAACTGAGGAAAAAAAATTTTTTTTTTTAAATATATTTTTTGGGGATATTTATTATAGCAAAAAGAAAAAAATATTGTGTTTTTTTTCAAAATTTACGCTCTTTTTTTTGTTTATAGCGCAAAAAATAAAAACGGCAGAGGTGATCAAATACAGCCAAAAAAAAGCTCTATTTGTGGGGAAAAAAGGACGTCAATTTTGTTTGGGAGCCATGTCGCACGACCGCGCAATTGTCAGTTAAAGCAACGCAGTGCCGAATCGCAAAAAATGCTCTGGTCTTTGGCCAGCCAAATGGTCCGGGGCTGAAGTGGTTAAAATACACACAGTAAAGAACTGACTATTATGTGAAAAAAACGGGTCAGAGTTTACCAACAATAATTGGTTTGGGCCTGGGTCCTAATAACAAGTAATTGTTGAGCAAGACATGTAGTGTAACGAGGAGCAATGATCTCAAAAACAGAAATGTTTTGGGGTTTATTGCTCCATTAAAAAGAATGGGCCCCTTCAGATCTGTAGACCCTAATGTCTTAGTTGGATGATTTTGAAGGCATAGTATTCTACTGTCATGTTGCTATTGTCCTTGACAGCTGGAGTGATAAATGAGAATAGATGAGGTTTTGGTCTACCAAAAAAAGTGGGCAACACTTCCTATTTCTAGACCCTGTCCCTAATCATCAATGTAATCACAATGATCACAATGATGAGTGGATGAGGTGTGATTTTGATAAGGTCAAACTCCCGTTGGATACCTGAGAGGCTAGATGAATGCAAAGGTACTGCTACATGTGCGGAAGAGTTCTGCTACTCTGCTGCTTCTTATGGTGATTTTTACACTAAATATACATATTTTTTATTGATCCCTGAAAGACATACATATTTTGGATTGTATATATATCCTACTAGTTTGCCTGTTAAATCTGATATTCACAAGTCTGAATAAAATATCAAGTCTAGAGGGTGTAAAAATGTAAACAAAATTAGACTGTAAATCACCCCCCCCCCCCCCCCCTATAAGTGATCACTTTCCCTCTGTTCTCAGCTTCATAAAAAGTTGAGGAAGGATCAACTGAAGCACACTGGTCTTCACAGTGAATGGCTGTGTGTGTAAGTGTGGGGAGGGGGGTTGTCAGGACCAGTCTGATCATTGGAAGGGAGCAGGCTGAGTACCCAGCACAGCCAGAACACTGACCATGCTGTGCTCACATGCCTAGTGTTGTCCGTTTTTAATAGGAAAGAAGAGGGACTGGCAGGAACACCAAGGATTTCACACAAAGCAAGCAATACAAAGAGAACATGATACAGCAGGCACATATCAGGAATATGACATGTTGGGTTTACATGTTCTTTAACATGTGAATTAAGTAATTTCCAAACTTTGAAAGTTAAGTTTTTCCAAATACTGAAATCTGCAAAATTGGTCCACCTTGACTGTCCTATAGTTACTAATAAATACAGCCATTTTCATTTGATGGTCATTATGCTGGAAAGTGTAGAGTATATCCAAGGAACCTGGATGAACGTAGAGGGGTAAATCTCCACAAAACTCATGTAAACATTGCTATTTTTCCTCCCTGTTATCTGCAGTTGCGCACTTAAAGTTAACTTTGCCAAACCAAAACATTTTTAGTTAGTTTTGGATAGAATGAGTAAAAATTAGGACCTTCAGCTTTTCATTTCTATCTGTGTCCATGTTGGGTAGATTTACCCTCACTATTGAACCTGGAGACCATTGTCAGAAAGTGATGGCAAATCCAACATTTTTAATTTGTCAATTTTTAATTTGTCACATAAACAGGAAGTAAGGGGAAATCTTTTGAATGGGGCACTTGTTACAGTATCAGCTGACGAAGAAGGGGAACTTCCCACGTTTTGTAAAAATTTCCTTTCACTTGCTGTTACATCTCTTGAGAAAGAAATGAAGGGAAATCTCCCCAAAGGAACCAAACAAAAACTGACCGGTGTTAATCTCTCCCAACTCTATTCAGAGATGAAAAGTTAGTAGAAGTTTTGGCTTTACATACACTTAAAACTTCAACTTTGGGCGGCACAGTGGTGTAGTGGTTAGCACTCTCACCTAGCAGTAAGAAGGGTCGCTGGTTCAAATCCCAACCACGACACTGCCTGCCTGGAGTCTGCATGCTCTCCCTGTGCCTGCGTGGGTTTCCTCCAGGTACTCCGGTTTCCTCCCACAAACCAAAGACATGCAGGTAGGTTAATAGGCTTCTGTCCAAAATTGGCCCTAGTATATGAATGGGGACCTTGGATTGTGGGCTCCTTGAGGGTAGGGACCAATGTGAGTGTGTAATGTACAGGGATGGGGACAATTGTAGACACTCAGGTTGAACTGGATGGACTTGTGTCTTTATTCAACCTTACTAACTATGAAACTATGAAACTCTGGGCTGCATTTAAATGTACCCATATAGTAGGATTCCTCTCATACTGCAGGGGTTAATGCTTGTTTAGCTAAGGCGGTAATGAAACGAGTACAAATTCCAATACATCGAACCCTCTCCCCCACTATCTGACACTTAGACAGTGCACACTACAAGTCCTGCACTGTGCATGATGACGTCAAAGAGCTTAGGCCAGGCAGCAATGTATAGTGGCTTCAAGGAACCTGTTGGGGAGCAAGAAGTGGAGGACCACACAGCATGGGTGAATTTAACAGCAGCCTGGAGATGGTTGCTGCCTGGGATATAGTTCCGCTTTAACTATGCTATGTTGCTGCAGTAGTGGGTGTTAAGGTAGAGATGCCTAGATGATAAAACTGGCTAAAGAATAAATAGAATATCTTTTGTTAGTTAAAGTATATGTGAACATACTCTACTCAAAACTCTCTTCATGTGTATTCTCATATTGCGTGTGTCAGTGTTGGAAGGGGACGGGCTGTTAGTAACGTTGAGCACATGGAAAACTACTTTCTCTGCTGTGTATGTTACACTCCAGGAGCATGCCCATTCTGTGCTCTGGACTGAGTATAGGAATATAGAATATAGGAGGGAATTACATCCCCCATCTGTGTATGTCTTCTTCTGTCCATGCCCCTACTGGCTACAGCTGCATAAGGCAGGCTGTGATTGGCTAATCATTTGCAGCCATGTTCACAACCTTCTTGCAGCTGTGGGGCTGGGTAATCAATACTTTATTTCAATATTTCAACACGGCTAAAATCCAAGCATGATGGTAACCCTTTCCTATGTGCCTCAATTTCTTCCTCTCTTTTCAGACTTCTTTTCTGCTACTTTCCTCTCTTTATCCTGTTGAGCTTTTACTCCATTCTGTCTCCTCTCTCTCTCTTTGTTGCGCAGGTGGACCACATTCATCTCCTTCGCCTACCTCCACACGCTTTTTTTTTTTCTTGCCCCACATTCACACCACTCCTGAGATTAAGCAAAAAAGCTAAATACCACCCAAGATGCAAAAATGTCCAACCCTTGACAATTAGAGAAACAATAACCTTCCTTTTTTAAACTGGATGAGACAATCTATGTTAACATCTCTCAACCCAGATCCTTAGCACATCCAAACACTGCATCCTGGACACATTATTTCTTGTGAGTCTGTTATTTCCATCTACATGGACGTTATCATGTATTCACCATTGTCATTCAATTAACTGTTTGTTAATTGTGTGATCACATACTCTTCTGTAACAGTTTTTTTAAAAGCTTTTTAAAAGCTTTTTAATAAAAACCTTTTGAAAAAAAAGTGAAAAATTGTTTCTCCTGTTAGTGACAAAAACATACCTTATTAGACATATATATGCTATAATCATTTTACTTTAAACATTTCCCATATATGAATTTAGGATGAGTATTTAGCTGCTTGCCACAGGTCTATCTTCACATAATATTCTACTTCTTATTGAAGAAATCATATGTGTTATGTTAGGTCACACAAACAGGTCATAAAGAGAAGTATGTCTTTGACTTTTTCTGTACTCACAGTTTGGCTTTCTGCAAGCTTGGCTTGGATGTTTACAGTGGAGAATGCAGAAACTGTACAGATCCAAATATGGTAGGCTGTTAGTTGGAACCCGAAGAGGAGACAATATATATTGTCAGTCCTCCATATATATATATATATATATATATATATTGTACGTTTATACTAGTATTTTTCTTTGCATTTAAATGAATGTTCCAGTACAGATTTAAAGACACAGAGTAACCTTTTATAAATGAATTGTGAAGGCTACCATTGCCGACCTCTGCTTCTACAAATTCTTTCTTCTCGGCATCTTTAGACACACAGAGACTCTTGTTTTTCAAGCCAAAAGTAGGTTTGGCTTAGGAATTGTTCATGTTTTTTTTTTTTTTTTACATCATTAATCAATGCAAATGTAAAACAGAATTGATAAAGTTAAAAGTTTGTTTTGTAGCACCGCATGGTAACTCTGCAACTCCACATTTGTAAAACATATGGTTGATAAAAATCCTGTAAGGAACACAGTTTATATGTTTGCCAGCATATGCACAGCAATTAGCATTTTTAAGAATTTATATATCTAAATGATCCTGAATGCTCAGATTAACAATTCGTAGGCTGTCTTTTCATCAAGTATGATAAAAACAAATTGTCTTTGGGCATTTCCATTAAATGTCTACACCTGTCAACGTGGTCCTTTTATATGGAAAAGTACATTATAACCAGATGTTTATAAACATCTATTAAACTATAAGAATGTATTTCTTTTAAAACTGCAGGCATATTTACAGAATTATTATTTCTTTAGTAATTAACACATCATTTGGGTAAATTCAGTGACTAGAATCTGAGAATGTTGACAGATGGTGTGCTCACATTCTGTGTCATAAATACATATGTACAATAGTTTCCTGTTTTGCTTGTTCTTGAATTGAATACAACCTGGCCTTCACAATGAAAAGTTTATTATGTAATGTAAACCCATTATTTCTGAAACCATGTACGGTCAAGGTCTGCATTTATTGCAGTAAACAGAACATGCCTTTACAATAATGCATTTTGAATCCCATTCTTACTTGTAATACATTTTTCTTTCTTTTGGGGGTACAGGCAGTGATTCATGCTGGTAGTAATGCTTCAGATTAATGTTATAAACCGTATAAGATAAAATAGTTTGCTGCCTGTCCAACATAAATGGATGTGCCCCATAACTTCTGCCACTGTAATATTAGGTACTAGTAGAATTTATTTATGAAGCCACAACATGTTTCTCAGGGCTGTGCAGCTAAATTAAATTGAGGATCATGCTACAAAGGACATACTGGCTACATATATATCTTAGGAATTGGAGAATTTTAAGTTGGCCAGATTTGCTTACAGTTTAGAAGTGTTCTGGTAGATTAGGCTCTCTGATCCTTTCCAATAACAACAAATATCTATTGAGTCAGGATAACAAATATAGATGCACTAATAATACTTTATATGTGGTCTGGTCCCACACTTTTATTAGCGTGGATGATAAGTATCTGTTGATCAAATTGGGCAGTTTCTGTGTATGACTAAATCTTTTAGTTTGTGTTGGAGAAAAAAATCACTTGGATTACGGTACATTATGTAACCTTATATATATATATATATATATATATATATATATATATACAGTATCTCACAAAAGTGAGTACACCCCTCACATTTTTGTAAATATTTTATTATACCTTTTCATGTGACAATACTGAAGAAACGACACTTAGCTACAATGTAAAGTAGTGAGTGTACAGCTTTACAACAAACTTTAGTGAATGTACAGCTTTACAACAGCTTTACAGCAAACAGCCATTAATGTCTAAACCGCTGGCAAAAATAGCGAGTACACCTCAAGGTGAAAATGTCCAAATTGGGCGCAAAATGTCAATATTTTATGTGGCCACCATTATTTTCCAGCCCTGCCTTAACCCTCTTGGGCATGGAGTTCACCAGAGCTTCACAGAATGCCACTGGAGTCCTCTTCCACTCCTCCATGACGAGAGCTTGTGGATGTTGGAGACCTTGCACTCCTCCACTCCCCATTTGGGGATGCCCCACAGATGCTCAATAGGGTTTAGGTCTCTAGACATCCTTGGCCAGTACATCTTTTGGCTTTCCCCTTCTTTAGCAATGCAGTGGTTGTCTTGGAAGTGTGTTTGGGGTCGTTATCATGTTGGAATATTACCCTGTGGCCCAGTCTCCAAAGGGAAGGGATAATGCTTTGCTTCAGTATGTCACAGTACATGTTGGCATTCATGGTTCTGTCAATGAACTGTAGCTCCCCAGTGCCAGCAGCACTAATGCAGCCCCAGACCATGACACTCACAGGGCCATGCTTGATTGTAGGCAAGACACACTTGTCTTTGTACTCCTCACCTTGTTGCCGCCACACACGCTTGACACCATCTGAACCAAATACGTTTATCTTGGTCTCATCAGACCACAGGACATGGTTGCAATAATCCATGTCCTTAGTCTGCTTGTCTTCAGCAAACTGTTTGCAGGCTTTCTTGTGCATCATCTTTAGAAGAGGCTTCCTTCTGGGGTGACAGTCATGCCGACAAATTTGATGCAGTGTGTGGTCTGAGCACTGACAAGCTGAACCCTCACCCCTTCAACCTTTGCAGCAATGCTGGCAGCACTCATACGTCTATTTCCCAAAGACAACCTCTGTATATGATGCTGAGCGCATGCACTCAGCTTCTTTGGTCAGCCTGTTCTGAGTGGAACCTGTCCTGTTAAACTGTTATATGGTCTTGGCCACTGTGCTGCAGCTCAGTTTCAGGGTCTTGGCAATCGTCTTATACTCTAGGCCATCTTTATGTAGAGCAAAAATTATTTTTTTCAGATCCTCAGAGAGTTCTTTGCCATGAGGTGCCACATTGAACTTCCAGTGACCAGAATGAGAGAGTGAGAGAGATAACACCAAATTTAACACAGCTGCTCCCCATTCACACCTGAGACGTTTTAACACTAACGAGTTACATGACATCGGGGAGGGAAAATGGCTAATGGGACCCAATTTGGATATTTTCACTTAGGGGTGTACTCACTTTTGTTGCCAGCGTTTGGACACTAATGGGTGTGTGCTGAGGTATTTTGAGGGGGCAGAAAATTTACACTGTTATACAAACTGTACACTCACTACTTTACATTGTAGCAAAGTGTAATTTCTTCAGTGTTGTCGCATGAAAAGATATAATAAAATATTTACAAAAATGTGAGGAGTGTACTCACTTTTGTGAGATACTGTATATATAGATATCCTGCTCTATAAATGCATGGCCTGCACCCTGGACATTCTTCTTTACCTTTATTATTGGCACTCTCCTCACTGAATCATTCTCCTTCCCTTCTATCCACCGCCATTTCCCTCTCTGGTCACTATCATTCTTTTCTATCAATGCCTACTCTACCTCTCTTTGGTTGTTCTCCTCCACATCCCTCTATACCTTCTCTCGTTTACTCTTCTTTGATCGATTAAGGTCCACTGCCATTTCCTCCATACACAGCTCTCAGACTGTTTATACATTGTAACTCCATACCGGGGCTGGAGATGTTCGTCTTTTCTAAGCTCCTGCTCGTCTTCTCTCATAGAGTTCTATTTGACTAGCATAGCGGTCTCCAAACTGTTTCCCGGGAACTGGATGCGGCCCTTTGCTTACCTTTATCTTGCCCTCTGCACTATTTCATCCACTGACACCAACAATTGGGCATAATTCCTGTCGCTGACACCAACAATGAGGCACTATTCTTCCCACTAATACCATCAAAAGGGTGCAATTCCTCCCTCTGACACTAACAATGGGGCATAATTCCTTTCATTGATTCCAGCAATGGACCACTATTCCTCCCACTGATAGCAACAATGAGGCACTATTCCTCCCGCTTCCACCTATGATGAAGCATTATTCCTTCCATTGACACCAACGGTGAGGCACAAATCCTTCCATTGACACCAACGATGGGGCAAAATTACAAATTTACTTTACTATGGTTACAGGAAAAAAGGTCCTGTACTACACATATAGAATGCTTTTGGTTGCATTACTCGAAATTTTAAGAACCTATTCAATTGACAGCGATAGAAAGTTAATGTATGCTGACCAGAAAGGTTGCAGGGACAATTACTTTTATAGCATGTTAGCCCGGCATATTAGTGTTAACTAAGAATTAAAATTTATGTCCAGCCAAAAGGTTTTTCCTTCCAAAAAGTACAACATTGTCTTGACATACATTTTAAGCTGGCCATACGTGCTGCATATCAGTTAGCTGTGCATGCTTGATATTGATGCTACCCAACCATTTCTCATAAAAAATATTAAATAGATGTGTTCATGGCTATTACTGTACTTGTTCATATTCCCCGTATACATCCTTGGCTCTGCTTTTAAGGATATCTCAATCAGAAACGACATTTATTTAGCAAAGGGTTTATTTTGTTAAAAAGGTTTCTGCTGAGGTTTAATGCTATTCCTAAATCCAGAATGGATTCTCCATACTTACAGTTGCATGTATGCATTAGGAAGTGGAGAATGATAGAGAAGACGCTGTATTAATAATTTTTTTGTCTTCTATTTCTAAGGCACGAAGAAAGGAAGTTTTTGTTCAAGAACGATATGGAAGATTTAATCTTGGAGATCCATTCCTTGCTCTTCAGCGAGATTTTGAAGCAGGTGCTGTTGATAAAGAAAAGAGGCCTATTTGTAGCAATCCCCTTACTATCTTGGAAGCTGTCATGGCACACTGCAGGAAGATGCAGGAAAGGATGTCTGCTCAACTTGCTGCTGCTGAGAGGAGACAAAGAAAGGCAAGTGAAGATGTTTAATGTTAATGAATTATTGCTTAAAGCAAATGTGAATTGTAAAATACTTTCCTTGAACCAACGGTCTTCACCTATTGCAGGCACCTTTGGGTGCCCAGACATCAGTGTTTTTTCAGTGTAAGCATGCTGAATGCCTGGAATTGCCTGACATCCTTTTATTATGCAAAGTTTTCTGTATGTATTGGTGAGGAACCTGACCCCACCCCTTCTATCTGCTGAGCCCTATAATTGGTTAATGAGGCTCCCGTCACAGTACACATCACATGTGCAAATGTGAGGCTGACGGGAAAGCCCAACTCGTAATCAGTCAACCCAGGGTGTATGTGCATAGCCTAAGCACCTAGGCTTCCTGGGTGCTTACAGTAAAAATAGACTTAATGTGCACTTACTACAGGATTTTTTATTTGCTCGATATTCTAAATAAAATGTTAATGGGGCTAAAACTAGAGGGTCATTTTGCTTGCCTGCTACTGATTTTACCTTATGTTTGCAGTTACTTAATTTGCAATACATTTAACCCTCCAAGTTAATTGTAGATACAACATTACCGTATATACTCGAGTATAGGCCGACCCGAATATAAGCCGAGGCCCCCAATTTACCCCCAAAAAACTGGAAAACGTATTGACTCGTGTATAAGCCGAGGGTGAGACATGGCTGTCCATCCCTGTGTGTCCGTCCATCCCTGTGTGTGTGTCCGTCCATCCATCCCTGTGTGTGTGTCCATCCATCCATCCATCCATCCATCCATCCCTGTGTGTGTGTCCGTCCATCCATCCCTGTGTGTGTATCCATCCATCCATCCATCCCTGTGTGTGTGTGTGTGTGTGTGTGTGTGTATTCATCCATCCATCCATCCCTGTGTGTGTGTGTGTGTGTGTGTATCCATCCATCCATCCATCCATCCATCCCTGTGTGTGTGTGTGTGTGTGTGTGTGTGTGTGTGTGTGTGTGTGTGTGTGTGTGTCCGTGCAGCCTTGTGTGTGTGTCCAGCCTACCTGTGTCCCAAGCCTCCGTCCCGAGCCGCCGTCGTCCCGAGCCTCCTCCGTCCCGTGCCTCCTCCGTCCCGTGCCTCCTCCGTCCCGTGTCGTGCCGATGGATCGCCGCTCCAGGATCGCCGCTCTTCTCGGCGGCCATTCTACAATTCAAAAGCCGCGCCTCCGCCTCCGCCTGTGATAGGCGGAACACTCAATTTCCCAGCAGCCTGTGTTCCGCCTATCACGGACATCCTCTCATACTTGTCCGTAGTATGAGAATGAGCGGATGTCCGTGATAGGCGGAACACTGACTGCTGGGAAATTCAGTGTTCCGCCTATCACAGGCGGAGGCGGAGAAGGAGGCGCGGCTTTTGAATTTTAATGTCCGCCGTCTGTCTGCTCGATACGCTGATCGAGCAGTCAGACAGCGGTGACTCGAGTATAAGCCGAGGGGGCACTTTCAGCCTCAAAAAAGAGGCTGAAAATCTCGGCTTATACTCGAGTATATACGGTACTTACAATTGGGGTTTGTTCAATAAATAGTGCAAATTGCTGTAATAAACAGTAACTAATCGGAATTCAGTTTACTGAAGAGACTAGCACATGATGGATATTGATCATTTGCCAACTTGTAGTCTAGCATTGTATATTTTGCATCTTTTTGAACATGCTGCATGGAAATACCTTCAATATATACATTTCAATAATTAATACGATCAATTACAAAGTCATTTTGACAAAAAACACAAAACATTCAGTTTAATGTTGTCTTTCATTTTGCTAAACTTCAGCAACAGTGGAAGGGACAAATAGTTATGTTAAATAGGCTGTTACACAACTCTGTACTCTAAGTACAAAAAGCTGGCATCATACTTATCGTCTTAATACTTTTGGCATTACCACCATATTTGGATGCAAGGAGCACTTAGACACACCAGGGACCACTGCACATATCCTTTCCTTAACTTACTTATGTTTTAAAGTGTAAGCCGATTTTCTTAGATGTCTGTATCTCATTGGGAAGATTTCTCTTCACTTCACCTGTTCCTAGAACCCAATGGGAAGGGGATCACCCCAAAGCAAGGCGATATGTACCCTGTTAGTGAACATCAGAACAGGTTTCTCCATTGGACGATTTCCTGCCTCCTCCTGTTTTAGTGACAATTCAAACATGTTGGATTTTCCATCACTTTATATAAGGGATACAGCAAAAAACAAAACAAAAAAGAAAACAGGAGTTCTAAACTTTTCTTACTCCCATCCAAAATAATAAAATACGTTTTGCCTTTTTAACACTTTAAAGTAGATCTACGGTCTATGTACGAGTGATGTTGTCTTTATATCTCAGAAAATCATTTAGTTAAAAAATAAAATTATATTTATATAACTGTTTTGTGTATCGCAGTTCTCTATTTGGTGAGTCACTGAACTAGAACAAGTTGTCAGGAAATGTTATATGCATGTGCTTTTTTATGCCAGTGACCTAGATAGATAGTGAAAGGAAGGATATGGATGACACCATGCATTTTCACACCTGCTTTGCTATGATATGGCACACTCTGGTTCTGCTTTTTTTTTTTTATTCATCAACATATATAAGTTTTTTAGACATACAAGAACACCACAAAAATATTTTTATTTATATTTTTTTATGATATTGCATTGCTTTTATGCCTCTTGGTAACTTAGTTCCAAATAATACTTATAGCTCCACAATAAACTTCGGCAATGAAATCCCAAGTAGCAGCCTTGCCTGTGTTCTCCTCTGCTGAACTCCAGAACCCCCCCCCCCCCACCAACTTACTTCATAACATAAGTTTTGTAGTCCAGGACAGGAGAGCACAGGTTGAAAAAAGCTGCTCGGGATTTTAGTGCCACGGAGTAATTGGCTCAGTCAGGAAGTAAGTAGTTCATTGGACTTCTAGCAGGACCAACATTTATTTTTGTGCACTTGCTGTTTTTTTAAAGAGACAAATAGGCATATACCACAGAGATGTACTGCAAACTCAATCAATAATAATAGTCTGCTATTAATTACATTTTAATAATTATTTTAAAATATTTATTATTGGAACTTGTTGACATTGTTTTACTCTCCAGGAAATACTTGGCAATCCCCAGAGCAAGTAAATTGTTTCATGACTGAGATCTGTTTCTGTGTTCTGTGTTAAGTGGGAAAAGAAGACTAATGGCATATGAGATTTTGACAAGCTTATTCTTTTTTGCTGCAAGAGCAAGACTAACAATAGCTCTGTCAGATTTAGCTTTTGCAACTTCGTAGGTCAACGTAATTGGATCCATAGCTGGTCATTCAAAACTTGGTGTTCTTTGATTATTGTTTACTTTGAGTTTGCCAAGAAAAACCTACAGTAGACAAGTTAACCTCATCAAGGACAGATTTCTTTTAACTCCTTTTTTTCAGAGTGATAAGGCAAATTCATTTTCTGTTTAGAAAGATTATGTAATGCTAACTCATCTGAGTATGTGTCAGAATATATGTAAAGGTAGGGTGCATTCTATTTCAAATTTGGTATAGCAGTATATGCAAGAAGCAATCAAAGTGACAGATTATAAATGTACATGCAGTATCTCACAAAAGTGAGTACACCCCTCACATTTTTGTAAATAGTTTATTATATCTTTTCACGTGACAACACTGAAGTAATGACACTTTGCTACAATGTAAAGGAGTGAGTGTACAGCTTGTATAACAGGGTCAATTTGCTGTCCCCTCAAAATAACTCAATACAGAGCCATTAATGTCTAAACTGCTGGCAATAAAAGTGAGTACACCTCTAAGTTAAAATGTCCAAATTGGGCCCAACGTGCCAATATTGTGTGCGGCCACCATTATTTTCCAGTACTGCCTTAACCCTCTTGGGCATGGAGTTCACCAGGAGCTTCACAGGTTGCCACTTGAGTCCTCTTCCACTTCTTCATGACGAAATCATGGAGCTGGTGGATGTTAGACTTTGCACTCCTCCACCTTCCATTTGAGGATGCCCCACATATGCTCAATAGGGTTTAGGTCTGAAAACATGCTTGGCCTTTACCCTTATGCATTATGAATCATAAATAAATCATAATAAAACATAAATAAATTATAATAAACATGCATCACCTTTACCCTCAGCTTCTTTAGCAAGGCAGTGGTTGTCTTGGAGGTGTGTATGGGGATGTTATCATGTTGGAATACTGCCCTGCGGCCCAGTCTCTGTAGGGAGGGGATCACGCTCTGCTTCAGTTTGTCACAGTATATGTTGGCTTTCATAGTTCCCCCAATGAACTGTAGCTCCCCAGTGCTAGCAGCACTCAAGCAGCCCCAGACCATGACACTCCCACCACCATCCTTGACTGTAGGCAAGACACACTTGTCTTTGTACTCCTCACCTGGTTGCTGCCACACCTTCTGAACCAAATAAGTTTATCTTGGTCTCATCAGACCACAGGACATGGTTCCAGTAATCCTTAGTCAGCTTGTCTTCAGTAAATGGTTTGTGGGCTTTCTTGTGCATCATCTTTAGAAGAGGTTTCCTTCTGGAACGACAGCCATTTTGATGCATATGGTCCGAAGCACTGACAGACTGACCCTCCAACCCTTTAACCTCTGCAGCAATGATGGCTGAACTTCCAGTGACCAGTATGAGAGAGTGAGAGTGATAACAACAAATTTAACACACCTGCTCCCCATTCACACCTGAGACCTTGTAACAGTAACGATTCACATGACATCAGGGAGGGAAATTGGCTAATTGGGCCCAATTTGGACATTTTTACTTAGGGGTGTACTCACTTTTGTTGCCAGTGGTTTAGACATTATTGGCTGTGTGTTGAGTTGTTTTGAGGGGACAGCACATTTACACTTATATAAGCTGTACACTCACTACTTTACATTGTAGCAAAGTTTAAGTTCGTCAGTGTTGTCACATGCAAAGATATAATAAAATATTTACAAAAATGGGAGGGGTGTACTCAATTTTGTGAGATACTGTATGATGCTGCTTTTTTGGAAAATAACCCTTACTCTCTACTAGAGAGAGTTTTAAGGTTACTTCTACTTCATCATTGGTTTTGGTCTTTAGCTATTGGCAACCACATTCAGTAGACTAACACTAATGTGCATGACATGTGGCCAGGCTAGAGGGTACCTTTTAAGACAATTCGCTGGCTGTCAAGCCACCCTAGGATCAGGTTGATGTATTTTGAACTGAAGATGCTAAGAGTGCTAATGGGAAAGCAAAGTACATTCCACACATTACGCTTTTTTTTTAGCAGATGGGGTCTCAACTGTGTCAAGCCAGTTTTCAGCATAACCACGGTGTAAAGGTAGTTAAGAAAAATCCCCCATTCTCGGTTGACATTTATGTCAAGAGGAATTTTGAATGTAGAATATTACATTTTAACTTTCTTTTTTTTCTGCTTCCAGCTTGAGGCAGAGAAAAATCAACTGCAGAACCTGGAACAAGAGCACAAGAAACTGTTGGCTCGTCTCGAAGAAGAACGTACCAAAAATAAACACGTGGTCCTGATTCTAGTAAAAGAATGTAAACTTTTGTCTAGTAAAATAGTAGAAGAAGCTCAAAGGCTTGAAGATGCAATTTCAAAGTTAGAGTTGGAAAAAAAGAAGGGTGCCGAACTAGAAGAAGCACTGGCTGCTGAAAAACAGATCCGATCACAAATTGAAGCACAGATGGAGGCTCAAATTGAAAAACAACTTTCAGAATTCGACACTGAAAGAGAGCATCTCCGTGCCAAGCTCTCTCGGGAAGAAGCACACACCAAAGAACTACAGGATGAGATTGACAGAATGAAGAAAATTATTGAGCAACTGAAGTTGTCAAGAGAAGAAGAAAGTAAAGCAAATATACCACTTCTGCGGAAGAGCAAAGATAAGCACCCTTTACCTGGAAGTTCTGGTTCACGATCAGTTTCTTGCCAGGCAAATATATTAGTAGTAGATAGTGACTCTGAAAATAACAAGAGGCCTCCTTTGACTATACCAGCCAAACCATCCATAGTCAACCATGTCATAGGAGGTGGTACAAAGATTTGCACAAATTCTGCATTTTCAAAGTCAGTGGTAGATAGACAGACCGCTCATGACGGTTTTCCTACGAATTATAGCAGGACAGAAGAGAACGGCTGCACTTCAGAAATAACAAGCAGTTCCTCTTTATACCCAAACATTCCATTTTGTACCTCCCCGGCTTCACCAAGTTACTTGTCTAAGTCTATGCAGAGCTTACATTCACCTTGTTCAAATACTACTTTAAATTCAGGTGTTAGTCCTCGCATCCAAGCTGCAAAGTTTAAGTTTCAGGCAAATGCCAATGAGCATGACCAAAATGGAAACACAACTCAGAATCCTCAAACAAGAGATATGTCTCCCAGCAGTCGTGAGAATATGGTTGCAAAACAAATGGCTAGAAATACTGTGACTCAAGTTCTTTCTAGGTTTACAAGTCCTCAGACTGGTGCACAAATAAGACCTGGGTTTTCCCACCCAATCGAAACAGGCACATATCCACCCGTAGCTGGACGTGGTGGTCATTCATCTTTAGCACTAAAATCCACTTCGGTTTCAAGAGTTGATAGAGGAAACCCCCCACCTATACCTCCAAAAAAGCCTGGACTTTCACAGACTCCACCTGCACCACATCCTCCTTTAAAAACACCACCAAACATTGGGGGGAAAATTGAACATAAGCCCATAACATCTGCTCCTTCCACTTCAGCACACGGGTTCAGGGTATTAAATGAGGAAACTGTGTCTAAGTCTTCTTCGCCTCAGCTGCCACCAAAACCATCTATAGATATACCTGTGGCATCTGCAGGCTGTGTCATACCAGCCATAGGCACATCACAGGTGGGTGCTTGGCCTTCCCAGTCCCCTGGATGGAAAGAACCTGCATGTTCAGAAAGTTCCCCTGTCATTCCCACAACCATTGCCTGTACCTCCTCCATACACCCTGTTAGTGCCTCATCCTGTAGACCATGTGATTCAGACAGCCTCCTGGTAACAGCATCAGGTAATGGGATATATATCGGTGCTTATGTTTTCTCTGCCAAATGTTACCCTTTTTATTACTTCTGCCTTAACTGTCATTCCTCAAAACAGTCTTTCCATAGCTCATTATATTCTCCTTTCATACATGGGGTATGAGAATCTGTCTTAACATGGCATTTGGTGCAACATGCAAGGAAATCTGACATTAAGAGGCTGCATTTTTCTTTCAAATGTTGTGTGCATTTGAAAAAGGATCCTAAAAAACATTAAAATTTCTTTAAGATTAAAAAATTATATATCATAAAGCAGACTGGCATTGTCGCTGCATATGCTACATTTTTTCTCTATCACTCAGATGAATTTAATTTACTCATAGAGTTAGAAAAGATATGTTAAACTTAGTTTATCAATATATTTAGTGTTAATGTGGTTTAATATGACAAATGTTGAGTCCCACATTATTTAAAACCAAAGGGCAGTTACATTTAGTGAAAAAAACATAAAACAAATTGTCATTGTTCTCACTGTTCTAAAGTGGTAAATTATGTTTGGTTGCAATGGAAATAGCTTGAGCCAGCTTGAGCTATGTAGCCAGTGTGCCCCCTCAAACATTTTTACCTGATGCAACTTCTTTTAAACTTTTTCTGTTCTCATGTTCTCATGGATTATATGAACTGACTGCTGAATTCTTCATAAACTTGTCCATTCTTTTTCTGTAAGTTAATGCACATAACCGCTCTTTTCCCTAAGTCTAAAGTTCATGGGTAATGTGCCACAAGGTTAACTTTTGACATATCACTTTGTAGTCATTAAAGGCTATGAAGATATGACATTTTTGCCCCAATATTTTGCACTGAAATGCAAGAAGCTAAAAATGCATAATTACATTAATAGGAATGTTTGTAACTTCAATGGGACCAGATGATCCATGGTGAGGGAGAAGGTTCAGTAAGGTTTTCTTTCTGTGGTTCCCTATTAATATATTCAGGTAGAATCATTAAGGTAACATTACTGTATGTATAGATAAATACATTGTGCCAGAGTGCTCTAAACAAATAAGTTGCCCAAACTGTTATTGTTCTCAGAATGGTACTGGTATTGGCAATGGATTGAATTTTAAAATAAATCTTCTGACTCCCCTCTGTTTTGTTTTGGCCAGTTGTGGTGCTGACACTCTTGCTTCAATGCTTTGAGTTGCTGAACTGGAACATGTTTACAGATCTGGATAGTTAGTATAAAAAGAATAGTGGGTCAGCATGTAAGGCAGCTACCATTTTCCAAAAAATGTCACCATGTTTCTTTCTAAATAGATTTAATGTATGGCTGTGGTATTCTGGATCCTTTAAAGGAAGCCTGCCATGAAAAACACGGAAGCTGCCATTGCTGGGAACAGTCTCGCTCTGCTCTCTCTCTCTTTGAAAATGCTAGTTGCCTTGCTATTTGATACTTTATCTGAAATATTTTTGTATATTAGTCACTGGCCCCGAACAATGCAGATCAGGGCTTCTGACTTTAAACTCATTTTGAGATTTGTATACTTTTTCCAGGTCAGTGACTTAGGAATCATTGAAGCACATACAAGGTTCTCAACAATCATGGATATGTAGCTCTTCACCCTCTAATATAATTTTTTTAAATAAATATTGAAGCAGAGCTGCAGCACTATGGGCAACTCAAGCATGTTGCCCTCTGTTAAACACTAAACAGATCCAGCTAGCTTTTTGACACATCACCAGTGAGCACATGCCCTGCAGATACTTATCGCCCTGTGGCCTCCTAATTCCTATATCATTTTAAAATATGAACTGGAAAAGTAAGCATTCAGGTGGCTAAAAATAAATATCAAGCCCTGAATGTATATGTCATAAATATGAAAACTGAGAACACTTGTTATCAGTCATAAAGTCATAAACTGGTGGAAAGCCTGATAGGGCAAGTCCATGAAGGTAAGGCATGTGATAGGCAACCTGTGCATTCATCCACCAGCTAACACATTTAATTTCTGCTTAAGCAAACAGCAAAATTAATTTTACTTTAAGATCTACGTAATGCCATAATACTGTTTACTTTTGCCACTGGGGGCTGTGAGGTCACAAATATTAAGCCTGTAGGCAAGGCACTCTAAAAGAAAGCTAGAGGGGCCATAATATTAACCTGGACATAGTTATCAGACATGATGAAAAATATGGTTTGAAGCCTACCATCTGTCTGGTTTTATCCAGCTATTTTACAACTGAATAAACACCAAGCATAGTAAAAGTGTGGACTTTAGGGTAAGCTGCAGAATCCCATCTAAGTTAGCTTAATAAAGATGGCTACATTTGGTAGCCCCTGAGCTGGGGCAGCTCAGATGACAAGGTTTTGTGTGCCCTCAAGTGTCCAGCTTAAGATCGTTTCATTCAGTTGTATGCTTTATCCCACTGATATGTAATAGCAGACTCGGTTAAAGTGTGAATGAGCTGCTGAATAATTTCTAAGCTACATTTAAGATTTGTGTTTGGACTAAAGTTGCCTTTTCTTCTTATTCCTAGATTTGCCATTTTCCATCAAACAGTCTTGGCTTACTGTGCTCTGCACTTGTTCATGCAGTTTTGAAAAAAGCAGAACATTCTGCCAATTAGGAGGCCAAGCTTCACATAAAAATTCACAAGCGTTTGCCTTGATAGAAGTTAGGTCAGTAACTGCAACCACTTTCATTATGTAATGATGCCAAAACCGGCTTGATCTGCGACTCTCTGGAGCCTTTTGTCATAGTTCCTAGTATTTATTCTTTGTTTGTTTAGGAGTATGTTTTATCGCGCTGCTTACATTTCTGACTACTAGGATTTTTACATGATCTAAGCTTAATTGCTTTACAGAACCACTAAACCCAAAATACAAATGGCCTTATTGGATTTTAACATGTTTGTGTATGTATGCGTGTGTGTATACAGTGTGTGTTTCTGTTCATAGTTTTACTGGTTTGTATATACCATATTTTCTCTTTCAATATTTAGGATATGCTTCTTCCTTAGTATTGCAGCACAGTGGTTTTGCTTTATCTGCTTCTGACTCTTTTAGAATTCTTTTAGAATTCCAATACTGATTGAAAATCATACAATATCTCTGACTGGGAACATTATGGTATCCCGAAAACAGAGAATCTATAAATTTGTAAATAATACACTCCAATAGGACAATGGAAATGGCAATAATCCAAAATATTAAGTCAAGTTATAGAAACATTTATTTCAGATCATTTTTACAGTAATTTTTAATAGGTGCGTACTATAAAAGTTTGTGATTAGGCTGAGTAAACACCTAAAATGGCTTGGGAGCATAATGTATGATTATTTATATTCTAGTATTATTTTATATATACACATTTGTATAGTATGTAAATGACTCAGAAACTGATCACAAGGGTTTTCTCCCCTAAATGGTAGATGACTTGTGGTCAATAGTCACCTTTTTTGGACACTACAAAAATATGTTTTCTGCCTTTTAGCCTAATGGCATGATTAGAAACTAGAAAATGATTAGTCCCTAATTGTCTGCTTCAAATTCACTCTTTTTACTCTTATTACTATAAATTGGGCCCGTGTGGATTTCCTATTCATTTTAATTTAATTCACATCTCTGTAATGTTTGCCAATTTTTGAAGTTTTGAATGTTACCGCCACTGTGCCCAATACTCTTGATATCAGCAACTCAATGTGGGAAAATTTTTAGTCTTATCATTGATTACTATAGAAGAATCTGCCATACTTGCCCTGTGTGTCTATGTGATCTCTGTGTACATTCTTCTTACTTTGGATGTTTTGCACATGGAGATGTTAAATATTAAGCATATAAATATAATTTTCATATGCCCCCTGTTGCCACCACCAGGACAGTTTTGTAACTTCTGCGAATGTGTAGGGTAAAACACTTCCAAATCCCAGCAATTGTGTGTAAATGTATTTTAATTTCCCTACATTTATTACGCTCCAAAGTATACATTTTCTCCACATGCTATTGTAAAAAGGCCTGTATTGCATAGCATTGCCTTCCCCATGGATTTATTCAGAGGAGCAAGGGTGAAAACTAATGCAGCTTCTTTACATTTTTAATATACCCATTGCTGGAAGTGCTCATTCCAGTTAGTAACTTGTGTTAAACAGTCCATTCCGATGCTTCAATAAACAATCTTTTCATATTTAACTATAGCATGTACTCAGCCACACTGAGGATGGTTATATGTGATTGGTGCCATGATGCTGCACGTTTGATCAGCTATAACCCCAGTCTTTGGAAGGTTTAATAGTTTGGTTGAGAGCACAACCAATGTGACAGTTATATTTCCGGCACGTGCCAGGAATGTAACTGCTTTTTTAAACTGTTGGGTTTACTTCCACTTTAAATCAATCCAATACTGAAAGAAGTATGTAGGTTATTATTGTTGACATTTGCTTATGATAATGCTAGCTGATCATTTGTCAGACAGATCCAATAGCTTCAATACTTTCTGATATTATGATAATGCTAGTTGATTATGCTCAGACTGATCTAAAAACGTCAGGACTTCCTGAGTCATTGCCCCTAAACAAGCATGCAGATCAGGAGTTCTGACTTGCCACTTCATTGGCTTATGACTCTTACTTCATATTCTAGGTCTGTGACTCAGTAGTCTCAAAGCAGGTGATAGCCAGGTAACTAGATTATTCAAAAGTAGGGTCAGAAATTAGAGCTCCCAAACTTCTTTGCAATGTTCAAAGGAGAATGTTATGAAGTATTAAATTGCAACCACTGAGATTTGTAGAGAGCAATTACGTGAAGTATGAGTTATTAAAAAATTTAGCTTGAGTTGATTATTGCACTGATTTAAAGAGTATCTAAACTCAAAAGCAAAACATTTAATATATTGCAGCTTACCAGTCTATGGTGAGCTGGCTGCATTATATTTTAATTTTTTTCAGTCATTTTTCCCCTTTATTTTCACATGATAGTCTTGTAAAATAATCAAAAAACTTCTGGTTCTTTCCCCCCACGTTTGTGCCCTATTTCTCCATTGTATCTATGGGGACAGCCATGGTGGTCACACAGGCTGGACAACAAACATGTCTGCCTTTGTTCATCTCCATTACATGATGGATTGATGGGACTGGTTGTTCACATAATAAAGATAAGGTTTTTTGTGCTTTCTTGTAAGCTCATGGGAAGTGGCAAAGATACTATGTTTCTGGCAAGATTTTTTTTTTTTATTACAGGAACTTACTGTATATTTGTTTTTGGGTTTAGATACACTTTAGATAAACCTGTTGCACAAATATAGATCGTGTGTTCATGTGTGCATGTGTCTGAGCTTAAACGTAGCCACTTTAATATAAAAAAATTGTATTTTAGGTTTAGTGGTTGTTTGGATTAATACAATTTGCAAACAGTTCACACATTTTTTTTCTACTCATTAATTTTTATTTCAGTTGAATTGCAGCAGCTCCAAAAACAGACATTCAGTCATTTGACTATATTTTGCTTTACAGATGATCCATTTTTTGTCTTTTATTTCAAGCATGATGCATTTCAGTTATTGGTTAATTTAAGCTCATAGATTTTCATACCCCATGACATTTTTTCATATTAAACTGCAATTATTTTCTTCAAATTGTAAAACCACTGTCTTTGCCTCCTTTAAAATGCAATAATTTATCTTCTGACTGTGATTTGGCTTGGAAGTAGGGTCAAAAGATTGAGGTATTGATTTTGGCTCTCAAATTAACCATCTCCACATTCTGAAGCTGATGCCAGAAGCTGTTCTTCTGCCCCGTTCCATTTTCCATTGCTGCATGCTTTTCCGGCTTATGCAAATGCTTCACCGATAGATTTTTTTTGTATTTAAAAATCTTTCTTTTGCTTCTAATAATTCACAACTGTCTTGTATGATAAATTATACTCGTGTAACGTGGACACACTTTCTTTACTGGTAAGCTTTTTAGCTGTGCTTTTTGGCTAATTGATTTTTTTTATATGTTACATTTGATTTGTTTATGCATTGTTTTATTTTATTTGTGAGCAAATCAGATATAGAAGCTGTTTTATGGTATGGAATAATGCATACTGTAATGAATTCTAATGTTAGGTGCTTACCTTTTGTTTTACAAAGATAAGGTCATTTTAAAAATGGTAATTTCATCTTATCTGAAGGGCTAAACTTTATATATATATATATATATATATATATATATATATATATATATATATATATATATATAGATATAGATATAGATATATAGATATATAGATATATAGATATATATAGATTTGGATAGAGAAAGGAAAGGGGTGGAATCCCTGCAATGTTTGTATTGTGATTTGTGTCCCTGCTAGAGAGAGCCAATCCCTCTATTTGTCCTGATGGTTTTTGACACTGGGACTGGATGTAATGGAAAATCTAAGAGCAATTAGACATGTGCTGTTCATTTCGTTCTGAATTAATGTGTTTTTCGTTATCCAGAAATTCGGATGTATCTGAATTATGATAGTACTGAATTTAAACAAATTTGAAATAACAAAGTTCGAATTCGGATGAAATTCAAATTCAAATAGTTTTCCAATTTCCAAAGAGAAATAAATAGAATACAAAAAAATTATATTCCTTTATTTTCTATTCTATTTTATTATTTTTGGAAATTGGAAAACTATTTGAATTTGAAAATTTTTCAAATTCAAAAACTATTCGAAAACATTTCGAATTCGAAAATTTTTCAAATCGATTTGAAAACGAAAATAAACTAAATGAATCCCGAAAATGAATGAAACATATTGAACTAAACAAATTTATGTAAATAACGAATCGAAATAAAATGAAACAAATGTTTTCGTTCTGCACATGTCTTAGAGCAAAAGGGCTAAAATGATGGGCAACAATTACGAACGTGGGTACAAGTCATGACGAGCAGAGAAAAAGGAAGTTCAATAGCCAGTGCGGCTCCTTCTGCTTGATTCCAAGCATGCGCAAACTTTTGTGCATCGGATTTGTGTACACACGATCGGAAATTCCGACAACAAAGTTTTGATGGAGCATACACATGGTCGGACTTTCGGCCAACAAGCTCACATCCAACATTTGTTGTCAGAAAATTTGAAAATCACTTGCTTTTGTGTGTACAGGATATGAAATCTCCACAATGGGAAACAAATTACAAAAAATGAATGGGAGTTTTAATTATCCCTTCTCTATCCAAAGTGCTAAAAAATTATTTGTGGCCTTAGATATATGTTCAAAGGAAACTGCCATAAAGGATGTTATCTATCAAAACAGAATCTGCCCTATATCTCTGAAGGCTATCATTGGACAGCAAGTGGTGCCAACTCTGTGGCAGAGCGCACTTATAAAGCATCACACAGGATGTCATGGCTTGCTCTGGAATTAGTGCTTAAAGCTGATCTCCATGTTTTAGGTTGAATATATATTTTATTGTTAATTGCAGCATGTAGGAAAATAGCTGTGTCTACAGAATTAAAAAAAGGGGGGAAGGGGGGATGAAAGTGAGGCATAACCTTCCTCAGAAACATACAAATTCGAGACAGTAAGGAGCTTAGGTTACAATAAGCCACAACATACATATATTGAACATATTATCATCAATAAGTATTGGAGAGTAAAAGAAAGGAGATATGTAAAGGAGTATTAGAAGATAGAAAGGAAAGAAGAGTTACATGATTGGAGGGACACAGTGCTAACCACAGACAAAAAGGTAATACATTCCTTCTGACGGGATGGGGTCCTAGTGAACACTAAGAGGCATAGGTGAGAGGGAAGGGGGAGGTATTGGTGAAGTATCCTAATTCAGTTACAAGGAAAGTCTGCCTCTTGGTTTATCTGAAGTCGAGTAGTGAACTGATCTCCATGTTTTAATCAAGGTAACATTTTGGGTTTGGACCAGCTAGACTGGACAGAGTGGTGGGCAGATGACATCACTATCTCCAACTCAGCTATTCAGAGGAAGCTTTGTATTTATCCACAGAATACAAAGCTCCCTATGAATGGCTGAGCAGTTTTTAGCCCAGCTCAATTTTATTTTTGGGAGCAGGACAGGAAGTTCCTGGTACATAGAGATGTACACTGTGTTTAGCTGAGGCTAAATTCAGTTTATAAAGTGGGCACATCTAGCAATGAAGGTAATAGTTTGTTTGGACCAGCTTTGTCCAAACAAACTATTTACCCTTCACTAAGACATAGGAGATCAGCTTTAAAACATCCTGACCGGTTCACTTAGCAATTTAGCAATTTGTATAATCTGCATGTAAAACCTTAGTAACTAATTCACCAAGCTCACATTATTTCCTCCCATGGTAACTGATTCATAAATTTTTTCTCTTGCAGTCTTTTGGCACTTTTAGAGTTCACAAATTGTTTGGCAGCTTGTTCACTAAAATTTCCAGAATCCACAATTATTCTCCTAAGGCGGTTGCTAAAAATAACTGAATGGGCTAAATTTACTGACTGATTAAAAGAAATTGCATTCAGTAGTATAATCAATCACCTTCTGGTTTTGTAGTTTATTTGCTCAGTATCTGCCATGCAGTGTGCAAAGTGTGGCTGACATTGTCCAGTTGAAAATCAGTATCTCCAGCTCTAAACAACCAAAAATGTGTGTGTTTGTATGTAGTTTACTGCATGACACTTTTTACAGTTTATCTCCTGTGCCCTTGATATTAGTTGTCTTCACTGCATGGCGGTCATACTCAGCTACCTCAAATAATAGTATTTCTATGAAACCTTTAAGGGGCAATCCAGGCAATGCACACAATAACATTCAATGGCCTTGAGTTAAAGCTGAACGTCAAACAAATATAAAAGGCAAATATTCATGCAGCTCTGTAAATAGATAGATTTATATAGATATAGATAAAACATTAAACTGTTGTAAATACATTTATTTTGCATGGTATTGGCCCCTGTACAGCAGAGCCCAGAATAGGAGGGGGAAAAACAGCACAAGGAGCTAGTTCTGCGGTGCTCATGTACAGAACCGGTGCTACCACTAAGCAAGATAGGCAGCCACCTAGGGTGCACTGCTGCCTAGGGCGCAGCCACGGCCACTGGTCTGATGATGTTCCCCATCAGGGATGCCATCAGGAGAAGCGGCTGTCAAAGAAAGCCTCCATGAAGTTCTCCAGCAGGCCCGCCTCCCTTCGATCCTGATTGGTGGCTCTCACATAGATTACTTGGGTCCTGCTGGCTCGTTCTTGGTCACAGGAGCCTGGTAGTTCAGTTGGGAAGCTGGAACTGGAGAGCTGCTTTTTACGCTCCTCCTCAGCCTCCTAAGGCCCCCTGGGCCCCTTTGCTCCATCCTGACCTGCACCACAAGGCTCTGACAGGCTCCATCCCCATCATCACTGGCAAATCAGATACAGCGGGGTATCTGGGCCGATGCAGCGAGCTGGCATGTGCACATGACCTGGCTGATAATCCCAGCACTGATATTGGCTATGGATCCTGAGCCCCAGCACACTGCCCGACCGGCCAGACCAGCTGCGTACCACCACTATTTGTCTTTAGGCTAGGTCCAGAAGTACGGGTCTGCAGAAGAAATGGGTAGAGCGGCGCCACAAAAATTGCCACCTCCACGATATACATGGGCAGGGCAATGGGAGTGGAGTCAGGGGCGGAGCCAGGGGACGGCAAAATGAGGTTTCGCCTAGGGTATCAAAAATCCTTGCACCGGCCCTGTATGTGTGCTAACACAGAGAGTGCTGATAGGGGGATAAAGTAGGGCATCATATAGTTGAGCCTGTTTGCTGCTTCTGCTTCACTGCCTACTCATAGGCAGGGTGTAGGAACACCTAGTTGTATTACTTAACTGCAGCAGGGAGAGTCCTCTGCCCTGTTGAACAGGGTTGGATGGGTAAAAATACAAATCCCTAGGCAGGTAAAACCTATTATTAACAGAAATATAAAGTATTTATCTGTCTTCCTGGAGTTCAGCTTTAGATCCAAACTAGTAATGTTCACTTTGTGTTTGTGTTGCTGGGGCAATACCCTTAGTGCATATGCTTTAAATTCCTTAAGTAAATTTAGCCCAAAGTATAATCAAGTTTAAGTTTATTAAAATTAGCATTTAGTCACCTAACCAATATGCATAATACAAATAATTAGTGCTATACACACAGTATATTACTTAATCATTTAAAACAGTATAAAAACATCAAATGCATGTTTAATCTTTATGCGCCCCTTAATCTTTAATAGGTTTTCCCTGAAAATGACAGTTAAAATGTCAATATTAAATGACAGTACTAGGAATACATTTTATGAATAATTCCAGACCCTGTTAATTATTAGGAATTTATGATTTTAATTTTTTCAGTGTTACTTGTAGATTTTTATCTCCCTTATCATATATTACTTTGACTCACAGGCTGGTCTCCCTCCCTAACTTCTTTACTAACAAGCGGTGGACCTGTTCCCCTGGGAGACAGGTCCACCCTTCTTCACCAAGCTGCTGCCCAGGGAAATGTCACTTTATTGTCAATGCTGCTTAATGAAGAAGGACTGGATATAAATAACTTATGTAAAGATGGCTATACTGCCTTGTATTCTGCTGCTGCCAATGGACATTCAGGTAAGATGTCAACTATTAATGTTTGTATTTTATTTCAGTTTCTATAGTGCTAGCTTTCACTAGTTCTGTGTATTCCCCTTTATTGTCTAAAATGTAATTTTTTTTTCTTCTTTCTAAACATATCTTTTATGTTGTGCTTGAGTTTTAGGGCCAGTTCACACCATAGAAATGCAGTCTGGATGCGTTCCAGGTGCTTTTCTGCATGCACGTTTTTTATGCATTCCAGTGCATTTTGATGCATTTTTGGTGCGTTTTTGATGCAGTCCAATGCCCCTCCCCTTTTTTCTTAACCTTAGAGCCAGTTCACACCATAAAAATACAGCCCGGATGCGCTCCAGATGCTTTTTCGCATGCGTGTTTTTGATGCTTTCCACTGCATTTTTGATGCCGTTGAGTGCATTTTTCACCCCTTTTTTTTCCTTAACCTTAAATAAGAACATGGGGTGTATTTTTGGTGCGTTTAGGTGTGTTCTGGTGCGTTCCCGGGAGTTTTTTGTGCTTTTTACAGCGTTGCAGTACAGTCCAGTGCAGGAAAAATGCAGCATGTTCTACTTTTTTTTCCGGGACCGGAACGCACTGGAACTGCAAGCACTGGTGTGAACTATGCCATTGAAAACCATATAACCTACTTTCTATGTGTTTTTGATGCATAAACAAAATGCACTGGACTGCATGTGGTGTGAACTGGCCCTTAATAAGGACAAGTGTGTTGTAGTGCGTTTTTGGTATTTTCCATGCGTTTTTGATGCAGAAAAAATGCACTGGACTGCATGTGGTGTGAACTGGTCCTTATAATGACTGGAAGCACCCTTCTGGGTCAAGTATGCAGCTATTGACGTTGGGATGGATAGCAAGGAGCCCCTTCTTTCTATGAAGATACCAATGTGAATACCTTGTGTGCCAGGTTGAAAAGGAGCAACTATATTCTTAGTGACTGTATGGTGGCAAAATAGGTGCTTTCTTCCCACCTGTATATACTATTGGAAGGGGTGGACAAAGGTTTAGCAGAATGACATACAGAAATCAGAAGATCACTGTTAAGTCTTGCTGGTGATCTCTTCTCCTCATTGCTCCCGTTGTTCTTGATGAGTCCATGGCATCCATATATTGAGGAGAAGCACTGTGAATTTCTGGGGCAGCTGCATAAGGCTTCAGTCGTCAATTTTACCAAACACAGTGAAAAAAGATTTCTGTAGTACACAGTCCTTTGTGCTTTGCACAAGGCACAACAATAAACAGCCAGGCATATAATATGTTCACACAATGAGACCACTGCTTATAGTGAATGAACCGTATAAGCAGCTAGCTGGAGGCAGTTCTGGCTTGTTCCAAAATAGGTTTATTGGAGATGGTGCTCAGACAGCCACTTAAATTCCTTAAAAGGTTGTAGCTAGCTGGTGGGTGGGGGGCTAGTGATTCTATCTCGTCAATGTTCAGGCCTTGGCTAATGCAAGCTTTGGCTGCAAGGTACTTCAAGGTGTCACCTGCATATTTTTGGTTTGAATTTGTTAACCCCTATTTTATTTTGTGCCCGTTGGCAGTTCTGTTTTCTATGTTGTTGCCTACCTCTCAGTTTATTGTTTGGGTATGTCCCATGGTCTAAGAATACAAGTCTTATGACCTGTACTGTAGGATTAAGATGATAGGAATTTTGGCTTACCTGTAAATACCTTATCCTGGAGTATAGTACAGGACAGAGACCCCTCCCTTCTGTGACATCTATGAATGAAGGCTGTGCGAATGAGTGAAGGGTGATCGGCACATTGGCCAGGGAGGGCAGGAGTGACACTTCACATTCATGTGTCTGTCTGTGACACTTTCAGTGTTGCACCCCAAAGTAACTTTAAAGGGTGTCTACGACACCCTTTTTGAATTCCCCTGGTAGTGTTCAAATCTAGATTCAAACTTATGAGATATCTGCCAGCACAGTACAGACAGGGTTAATTATTACATATAAACAGATTTCCCCAACAAAGAGAACCTGTAGAATTTTACATTGCTGAAACCTGCAGAAAAAAACATCTAGAAAGGTAAGCTTTTTTTTTTAAGTTATACTATGTCAGTGGGGACATGTATCAAATATAAAGTAGTTGTTATCCCAATTTGGGTGCAGATACACTTTAATGAATCTAGTGTAAATCGGTTTCTAAATGTTTTTCTTTCTACTGTATCTTTCTGTTCTAAACGTATCTTAAAGCGGAACTGAACCCTCCTATCCTTTACTGCCAAGGAAGCTGCCATCTTATCTTCTGATCTACAGTTGTCATTGTGCTGCACATATGATCAGCTATGACCCCAGTCATTTGATTGTTTGTGTTAGAAATTCTGTATAAAGCCCTACATGACAGACAGTGCACAGTCTACATGGGCTTTGCTGCTTAACTGCAGAAAGCAGGAACTTTATTTAGGGAAAAGTCATAGAGTATACCATAGATGCAGCTACAAACTTATAAACACTGCCATCTATTGGTTGAGGAATATATATCTACTGAATACTGATGTACAGTAGTTGTTGCACAAAATAAAATTCTATATTCCAACAACCCCACGCTACAACTACTCTTTATATTAGTCCCATTTCAGATATCAGTTCTATTAATCTGTTTCTTGTAAGCGGTTTTGTCAAAGCATCTGATCCATTTTTGTTTGGCTCTAGTTTTAAATCTATGCAAGCAACATAGTACAGATATTTGACCGGGATGCGTTTAATGCTTGTATGGTTTCTTCTTTTACAGCATTTGGATTGTTTACCTTACTTTCTATTTCTGTATCACTTTGTTGCTTATCTTCATGCTACTTTCATGTGGAATTTCCCTCACTTTGAAGCATTTGTGTTAGTTCATGTTGAACACACTGTTTCATCAACAATTACACTTCTACTGATGGCTTCCTTGTTTGTGTCTTGGTGTAGAATTCTGTATCCCTGTTGAAATTCATTGTACCTCTAAAATATACCTTCCTTTGCACAAGCATCCCATTTTCTACACTTTTCTTTCGGAATGTGCACAAAATTTTTTAGATGGTTCAAATTTGGGGCTTTTCCATTCCATAGTTCATATGGCATTTTCTCAGTTGATTTTCCTGGTAGTCAATTTTGGAGATAGCATCTGGTCATAATTGCCTCCCCTCAGTATGTGGGTGGCATATCTGCATCAGACAGTGGGGTTCTTCCACTCTCACATAGAGTAAGGTTCATTCTTTCTGCAGCCTCATTTTGTTTTAGGTTATATGGTACAGTAGTTTAAATATTATACCATGCTTTCTGAGTATCACATGTATATTCAATTTAATTATCTGTGTGCAATATACTTTGTTGCTTAATTGAGCCAAATGCTGTTCAAAATTCTCTGGTACTTCACATTTGTTGTGTAGCAGATATAAAATGCCTCTTCTTTCTTGAAGTAAATTTTTTATATTGGACCACAAAGATCTGAATGAACTACGTCTAGTGGTTTCTCAGCTCTGCTGTTTTGGAAAAGCTTGTCTTGTCATTTTTCCTTTTATACAGCTGGTGCCTTTAATTTTATGATCACATTGACTAATTTTTATTTGACTTGCGTAGTCATTCTCAGTTAATTTTTTTATTATGTCAGGACTTTTATGCCCAAGTTGTCTGTGCCATGTGTGAATGCTGTTTGAATGTTATTCCTCCTTGGCAGAAATAACTACCTCATTGCAGTTCAACTGATACATTTCATCTGTAATTTTAGCCTTTACAAGTAAGATATCCCCTTTTGAGATGGCACAACTGTCATCTAAGAAGGTCACTACATTTCCTTGTTTTGTGAGCTTCTGCACTGGCAAAACATTAGTTTCAAGAGCAGGGACATAGAGGACATTTTTTACAGGTATCTTTCTAAAGACACCCGTGAAATAAAGCAGTAAAGAAAACAGTTTCCTATTCCTTCTGATTTCATTATTTACCCATTGACTGCTGTGATTTGTTTCTGTATTACACTGGTCAAGGTGAATAAAGACATTTCTGTCATTTATCACGTGACTTGTAGCTCCTGAATGAACACACCATGCCTGCAAAGATGAGGTGCAACTTTTGTATTAAAAAAACATATTCAGTATCTAAAGCAAAATCAGTTTCTTCCTTCACACTTTTGGCCTTTTGTAGTTAAATTAGTTTTTGCATTCTAGCTTTCCAGATTCTGCAATCTGCTTTTAAATGATTGTGTTTCTTGCACACAAAATATTCTCATGTTTCTTGTTGTATGTTACTGTGTTCATTCCTATTTTTTCCCATCTTTCCCATCTTTAAAGCAGACTTTGCGACAGAAGCCGTCACTATTAATGCTTTCTGTTTTACACTTATATTTATCCACAAGCTTGCCCCTAATATATTCCAATGTCGGTTCATCATCTGGACATGCATTAAGTGCTGTGAAAAGCGTTTCATAAAATTCTGGTAAAATACTTAGTAATAATGTTGTGACATGAAAATCTTTTATTTCTTCTCCTATACCTCTCAGGCATTTAAGCTTTTCCAGGGTGTGCCTTATGTAATCCTGCATATCCTGGCCTTTTGTCAGCTTGGTTTGGTAAAGCTTTGTAATCAAATACAGTTTTAATTGCTGAGATTAGCTCTTTCATGCACCTTTAGTAATCCTTCCCACATTTCTTTAGCAGTTTCACGCTTACATATATGTATGATTTCATATTCTATGCGACGAGAGATTGTGCTCTCAGCTTTTTGGTCTTTTTCTATCCACGCGTCTGAAAGTGTTCTGGCCTGACTTCATTTATACATCTTCACATATCTTCTTCTAACAGCAGCATTTTCATATTGAATTTCCAAGACTGGTAGTTCTGGTTTATTAGATGTGCAAATGAAAGCTTTGTTGCAGCTGTGTTACTGCCCATTTTCTTTTCTTTGCTGCAGTCTTTTTTCTGTTGCTGTATCTTGCACATATTTCCTGTAGCTGGCTATAACTGGGTTCTCAGCTTTTTTTCTGGGCTATGCCTGGGCCCATAACCTGTTAGAAATTCTGTATATAGCCCTACAGAACAGACCATGCATAGTCCACATGGGCTTTACTGCTTAACTGCAGACATGAAACAGGAACTTCATTTAGGGAAATGACATAGTATACCATAGATGTAACTACAAACTTATAAACACTGCTATCTACTGGTTGAAGAATATATCTCTACTGAATACTGATGTACAGTAGTTGCTGCACAAAATACAATTCTGTATTCCAACAGTTTGACAGTTCAGTTGAGAGCACGAGCAACTGTGGCAGTTCTCATTCATGGCATGTAACATGTAACTAAAACCATTATATTGTTGGGTTTAGTTCCACTTTAAGGTAAAAGTTGTAATGTATGTAATGGTATTGACTACTAGCTTTTATATAACTACATAACACATTTCTTTGCAAGTTTTATTCTACCATTTTCTCACCCTCTATTTTTGTTCCCATGCAGACTGTGTAAAATTGCTGCTGATGTCAGGAGCTCACGTAGATGCTACTGTTTCAAATGGCTTTACAGCCTTATGTGCAGCAGCTGCTCAGGGACATGCAAAGTAAGAGACCTAATATTCAGACTTATTTTACAACACTTATTGGAGATGTTTTTTTCAATTAGCGACAAATGTTGAAGACAGGGCTAGATATTAGGTTCTGCTGAAATTTTGGACAGGCCCGTAACACTGTATTTGTCTAGACAGGTACGGTAGAAGTCAGATTCCACTAACTGTTGATGTTGGCGACAGCTCCTACATAAGCATAGCTATAAATGTGTATAGAAAACCAGAGGGGTAATATAACGGATCTGACTATCTAGAGATAAGACAGAGAAACAGGAAAACTGTTTATGGATGGACTAACTCATTTATTTTCTACTATAACTAAACTAAATTACGTTAACTATACTTTAGTATAACTATATAGAAAATAAATATAAATAAGTACCAAATCATTGTTCATGTGGTCCCTGACAAGGGACATAGCCAGCTATCTTTCAGACACACTCAACCAATGAGCAACTCAAAAATAAACTCCTTCTTTAGCTGAAATCATATGCTTTAAAGGGTCACTTCACTTCTGTTGATAGAAAAAACAGCTCCATCTCAATATACAATGTACACTGCATGGATTTTATCTTTGTAACAGATTCCTACTCATTTCTGCTCTGAAGAAATCGCTGTTGACAATGTCCTTTGGATTCTGGTTCTGAATGGGAGGGACTGGTTTACTATAATTAGCTGATGTTCTGCTGAGAAAATATGCAGTGTATCCATCCTTTTATAATGAATGAACCATTAGGGGGCATCTTAACAAAATTACATTTCTATTTCATAAATGAAAAAATCAGTGAGCCAATTACACAAGCAGGAAATCACATTTTGGTAGGAGTTTGTTTTGTGTATTGATCCAAATCATTTGGTGGAGGGGAGATTATGGTGTGGGGTTGTTTTTCAGGGGTTGAGCTTGGCCCCTTGGTTCCAGTAAAAGGAACTCTTAAGGCATCAGCATACCTAGACATTTTGGAATGTTTCATGCTCCCAAATTTGTGGGAACAGTTTGGCCCCTTCCTATTCCAAAGCAAGGTCCATAAAGACATGGATGAGCGAGTTTGGGGTGCAGGAACTTGACTGGCCTGCAGAGAGTCCTGACTTCAACCCGATAGAACACTTTTTGGGATGAATCAGAGTGGAGACTGAGGCAGTCTTTCTCGTCCACATCAGTGACTCATCTCACAAATGCGTTTCTGAAAAACTGGTCAAACATTCCCATAGACACACTCCTAAACTTTGTGGACAGCCTTCCCAAAAGAGTTGAAGCTGTTATAGCTGCAAAGGGTGGGCCAACTCAATATTGAACCCTGTGGACTAAGACCGGGATGCCATTAAAGTTCATGTGCGTGTAAAAGTAGGGGTCCCAATACTTTTGGTAATATAGTGTATAATCTCCCATGGGTTACTGTACCTTTAAAATTCTTTGAAATGTTGCGTTGAGCAAGCCTGATAATATTGTTTTTGGAAACATACCAGTTGGACCCCCTTAGTTTGTAGCACATTACTGAAAGTAAAATTATAGGAAAAATAAAACAAAAATGTTCAGTACATCTTCCCAATACATGCACATTTCCTTGTTTGTTATGAATATTTTATACCGATAGAATCCAATCCAGGTCAGAAAACTGGAACACGAAAATGACACAATGCATAGAATTTCATATGCTAATAATCCTTGTTAAGCCGCGTACACACGTAGCGGTATGTCTGACGTACTTAGTCTGACAGACTTCCCGCCAGACTGTCCGTCGGACTTTCCGAACGGGCTACTTGCCCACACACGGCACTTTTTGAGCGGACTAATACGGCGTACTAAGTCCGCCGTACTATCCGCCCTACTTTTGAAATGAACGGACTCGCCCACACACGCGGAGGAAAGTCCGCTCATTTCGAGCGCGTCTCCAGGTAGGCGGGGCCCGCGAAGGAGACGTTGCTGGCCCCGCCGCCTGGTATGGACTTAAAGGGGAACGCCAACGCCGAAAAAAATCGGCGTGGGGGTTCCCCCCAAGTCCACAACAGACCCTTGTCCGAGCACGCTACCCGGCCGGCCAGGAAAGGGGGGGCGAGCGAGCGCCCCCCCCCTCCGGAGCCGTACCAGGCCGCGTGCCCTCAACATGGGGGGTGCCTTGGGGAAGGGGGGGCCGCGCGGCCCCCCACCCCAAAGCACCTTGTCCCCATGTTGATGAGGACAAGGGCCTCTTCCCGACAACCCTGGCCGTTGGTTGTCGGGGTCTGCGGGCGGGGGGCTTATCGGAATCCGGGAGCCCCCTTTAATAAGGGGGCCCCCGGATACCGGCCCCCCACCCTATGTGAATGAGTATGGGGTACAATGTACCCCTACCCATTCACCTGTAAAATAAAAGTACAAAAAAAACAACACACGAGATAAAATACTTTATTGCACAGCTCCGGGGGTCTTCCGTCTTCGGGGGTCTTCTCGCCGGACTCCTCCGCTATCTTCTTGTAGCTCTTTTACTAGCGGAGGAGCCCGGCATTCTTCTTCGTCGCCGCGGCCTCTTCTTCCGACTTCGGGGGTCTTGTCCCCCTCTTCGGTTCTTCTGCTGGGCCACCCCAAGACACCCCCATGTTGAGGGCACGTGGCCTGGTACGGCTCAGGAGGGGGGGGGCTCGCTCGCCCCCCCTTTCCTGGCCGGCCGGGTAGCATGCTCGGACAAGGGTCTGTTGTGGACTTGGGGGGGACCCCCAGGCCGATTTTTTTTCGGCGTTGGGGTTCCCCTTTAAGTCCATACCAGGCAGCGGGGCCAGCGACGTCTCCTTCGCGGGCCCCGCCTACCTGGAGACCCGCTCGAAATGAGCGGACTTTTCTCCGGGCGGGAAAAGTCCGCTCATTTCAAAAGTAGGGCGGACTGGCATACACACGGCCGGATTCTCCGCCGAAATGCGAGTCCGCCGGGAAGATTGGAGTGGAACACGGCATTCTAAGTCCGCCGTACTTTCGGGTCAAAAAAGTATGCCAGAGGCTACACACGGGGGGATTGTTTGGCGGACTTGAGTTTGCCGGACTTTTCCACCAGATTGTTTGATCGTGTGCGCGCGGCATTAGGTGGAGTATTTTTCTAAATCTAACATTAGGGTTTTCTACATTTGAGGTAATGTGAAAATCAGTCAGATAGACTGTTTATCCCCTTTTAAGGAATTTCACGCTATACTACTACAAATGACAAGCTGTATAGGCATTCTGTTATCCATGTACTGGCTGTGGACCATACAAATGTTTAATGTTAACTTTTTTGCCCTCAGATGTGCAGAATTGTTGCTTGCTTACAATGCTGACATAAATTATGCTGATGGAGGAAAATCCCCTTTATACCTGGCTTGTACAAATGGACATTTTGAATTAGTTAAACTCTTGCTGGACTCTGGAGCTGATCGAAGTACTGCAGCCAATGTGAGTATACCTTAAGCTAATTACAAATGAAAAAGGGCTCCCTACTGCAAAGGTTTTTGTTGTGCTTATAGGTCTGCATAATAGAGGTACAAAGAGGGCATATTGTTTGACATTCCAGGGCTAAAGCTGACCATAAACTAGTAGATTTTCCAACAAATATTTGTAAAAATATTTGTACAAACATGCATAGAAAAATTGTTCAAAACAGGATTTTCATAATTTAATTTACAAAACATGTCTGCAACTTTGAAGATTTTTTTTTTATTGTGAAGCAAACAACAAATTGGACAATATAACAGAAAAAGTCAATGTGCATAACTATTCACCCCCCTAAAGTCAATACTTTGTAGAGCCACCTTTTGCGGCTATCACAGCTCCAAGTCACTTTGGATAAATCTCTATGAGCTTGCCACATCTTACCACTGGGATTTTTGCCCATTCACCCTTGCAAAACTCCTTCAAGTTGGATGGTTCACGCTTGTGAACAGCAATCTTTAAGTCTGACCACAGATTTTCTATTGGATTGAGGTCTGACCTTTGGCTAAGCCATTACAACACATTTACATGTTTCCCCTTAAACCACTCAAGTGTTGCTTTAGCAGTGTGTTTTGGGTTATTGTCCTGCTGGAAGGTGAACCTCCGTAAAACTCAAATCGCACACAGAGTGGTACAGGTTTTGCTCAAGAATATCCCTGTATTTAGCACCATCCATCTTTCCCTCAACTCTTAACTAGTTTCCCAGTCCCGACTGTTGAAAAACATCCCCACAGCATAATGCTGCCACCACCATGTTTCATTGTGGGGATGGTGTTCTTTGGGTGATATGATGTGTTGGATTTGCACCAGACATACCGTTTTCTTTGATGGACAAAAAGTTCAATTTTAGTCTCATCAGACCAGAGCACCTTCCTCCATAATTGTTTGGAGTCTCCCACATGCCTTTTCGCAAACTCAAAATGTGGCATTTTGTTTTTTTCTGAAAGTAATGGCTTTCTTCTGGTCACTCTGCCATAAAGCCCAACTCTATGGAGCGTACGTCTCTGCTGTGGAACTCTGCAGCTCCTCCAGGGTTACTTTAGGTCTCTGTGCTGCCTCTCTGATTAATGCCCTCCTTGCCCGGTCCGTGAGTTTTGGTGTGCGGCCGTCTCTTGGCAGGTTTGCTGTTGTCCCATGTTCTTTCCATTTGGTTATGATAGATTTGATGGTGCTCCTAAGGATCATCAATGATTTTGATATTTTTTTATAACCTAACCCAGGCTTGTACTTGTTTTTTTTTTTATAACCTAACCCAGGCTTGTACTTGCTTAGGTGTTGCAGCCTCTGGGGCCTTTCAAAATGGTCTGTATATGCAATGACAGATCATGTGACACTTAGATTGCACAGGGGTGGACATCATTTCACTAATTATGTAACTTCTAAAGGTAATTGGTTGCACCAGAGCTTTTTATAAGCTTCATAACAAAGGGGGTGAATACATACGCACATGCCAATTATCATTTTTTTATTTTTGAAAAATAGTTTTATGTATACATTTTTCTAATTTTACTTCACCAACTTAGACTATTGTGTTCTGATCCATCACATATAATTCTGATTAAAAAAACATTGAAACATTGAACTAAAGGCTGTAATGTAACAAAATAGGTAAAAAAGCCCCCGGGGGGGGGGGGGGGGTGAATACTTTTGCAAGGCACTGTAAATGATATCCTTATTTTTCTAAAATAATCCATATACATCCACTACTCAATGGCCCTGTGATCTGCTTTTCATTAAATAGTTTCTTATTCTGTTTCTCTGCCTCCTTTGTAATGTCCTCATGTCCTCTGCAAGCTCCTGAGCCTCTCCTTTTATCCCCTCACTTCAGTTTGTTCAAAACGAACAGTACATGTTAGTTGCAGCTATGTGCAATTCTCTGTGCACACTACACACCCCACAGTCCCTAGCCCATCTCTGGAGTGAAAAGGTAAGGGGTGGCTATGCTTCTACTTATAGTGGGATCATGGAGAGCAAATGTAGCCACCCTCTAACAGGAAGCTGGACCAAAGCAGCAAAAATAAAATATTTGGAGACTTGGAGGAGGTACTTTTCTGATGTAAGAGTAAATACTTGAATATAATATACTGTATGTATATATTTTTAACCAAAGTTTGGTGTCACTTTAACATATACATTTGGAGTAAATGGACTTTCCTAAACAAAACCACATACATTTTAAAAAAATAGTCAGTTTGAGAAAAAAATTCCATTCTGCTTCCTTGAATTTGCACAGCACTACAGTCAAAAATGAACATAGGAATTGTGCCCACTAAGGATAGGAAAATCCAATAAACATTCCCGAAACAAAACATTTCAAAGAAATTCTACCAGTGTGTCGTCAACTTTAGTCTTGTTTTACAGTAGTGAAAGGATTTAGATATTTATGATTTTATATTTGCCTTATTCTGATCATTATGTTGATAAATGTAAATGATTGGGGATTAGATAAAGGACCAATGTATCTTTTTCAAGCTGCTGAATTGTGCAGGCTTCTCTCCTGTACTTCAATTATAATTCAAGATAGAGCCTGCCTCTTTTCCGGGCTGGGGGACATCATCAAGCTGTTTCCTCCCCTTCCACACTGCCACTGGCTGCCACTTTCGTTCATAGGATTTCAATCATAGAGGTTCAGCATCACATGTGGCTGTTACCAAGGGTCTGCATGCAATTGCTGCCTTTTTACGAACACCCCATTTTCCAGACGAAAATCCACACAGGAAAGCATTTTGATATTTACATAATTCCTCCAACAGCCAGTCAATTGCTTACAATATGACTTACGGATTTTAGGAGAGGTACTGAGGCAGAGCTCCGTGATGTTTTCAGAAAGCTATGTACAGAACCCTGTCAGCCCCTCACACCATCCATGATCCATTGCAAAGAAAATCACAAAGGTTTAAAGCCAACACTTTTTGCCATGGTGTCCCATTGCTTAATTTCCTGTCCTGCAGACAGAACTCAGATGATATTGTTCTAATATTAGGGGTGTCCCCTCTTAGACAGTTGTCATGGGTACAGGTTTCCTCTTTAAAATATTTCTATTCTGGTAGCAACTTAAAATATTGGATTTACCCTGACTGTCATTCCTGGTGTCAGGACAAGAGGATCTCCTTAACAGGGACTTAACAGCAGGGGGAGCCATAAAAACCAGACAGTGATTCTAACTGGAGTATGGTGCAATCTCCTGGTGCAATCCACCATCCAGCATGCTCTGAGAGGGCATCACTGAGGAGACCTAGTGTCCATGAGCATGTGTTTTTGGGGGGATAGCCACTTTGTCTAACGTAGTAGAGTGTTGGCTGGGAGAGGGAACTCTCACTCAACCTAATTGAGATAAATATCCTCATTTGTTAGCTCACCTGAAGAAGTGAACTTTGTTTCAGGAAACAGTTCCATAAGATCATCTATAAGCACATCAAGGGATTGTTACACATATGGGCTATAATACAAGTCTGGGTGACTCCAACTGGAATTATGGGAGTAAATGAATATGTTATACATGCTTTTTGTAAAGGGAAAGACTCAGCTAGTATTGGCAGTGGTAAGCCATGCACAAGACAGGGATACCCAGGAACAGTGCAAGCAGGTTTGTCCTGCTTTTTTATTCAACAAGGAAGCAAATTCAGTAGGACTTTGTACAGCAGGTCCATAGCTTAAAAAAACAATACATCTGCTCATCCGAGGCACAAGCTAAAGTCAGGTCGGTTCTGACTGACAGGATGCCCCCTAATCATGGGTTCCTCAAAACAAACAGGCAGTATTTGAATGTTTTTTAGAGTTCTGTCAGCAGTTGGCCTTTTCACTGTACAGCAGGCTCTCACAGCAGATGGAGGAAGAGAGAAAAAGCCCTGAGGAGGTCATCTCGTATATATAAAGGCCTGTAGACTGCTGAAACTATTAAAGAGGTCTGTTGCTTCAATGTTGCTAATGCAGTGCAAGCATGTGTGTGCTTAATGACAGGTACAATAGGAGCAAAGCAAGAAAGAGGAGCACTAATTCATGCTCCTATTGTGGCTGTCATTAGGCACACACATGCATGCTCTGCAGTAGCAAAATTGAAACAATACAGCTCAGAAGCAACTCAGAGCTGGCAATATAGAGTTTTATTATTATACATGTCATTTCTTTCTTTTAAATTTATTTTTGCACAAATAATTTGTGTGTGAGTGCTGTAAGAATTATTTATAGTGTTTGGTTTGTGCTTCATATGGGGGATTTATGCTGTCTCCTAGCTGGCTGCCCCACAGATTTTTTAAACCCCATGGTATGGGTCCTGGTGCACTAAGCTCACAGAAATTGTTTTTTTTTAAACAAAATAATGTATGTGTTTCATATACATTCTTTGTCTCTTAGAGGAAGGTACTTTTGATACCAATAAAGTTCTAATAAATGTAAAAATATTTATTTGGAACTAAAAGGATGAATGTGGGCATGTTGCGAATATGAGATACAGTAGCTAGTGGGATAGACATAACGTTTGAAAATGGATAAACTCTAGTTTGCAAATAAAGTCATTCCCTTTGTTGTGTAATGTTTGAATCGATAATATTCAGACTGAGAGAACTGAAATACATTCAAATTGCATGTGAAAGTTTGATGAAATAGAGATATATTGAATTTTGCACGCACAACTAAGTAGTACCAGTTCCTCATTGTTGCTATTAATGTCTGCTAATTTGAAGTTGTCCTTTGTGATATATTAAGTGCTTTATGTTTTAAAAGAATGGCTGGACACCAGTTCATGCTGCTGCAGATTCTGGAAACAGCGACTGTCTGAAACTCCTTATGTATTATGCAAGTCACTTTGATACCAGTGAGGAGATTGATCTAAAGAACAATGACAGCTGTAACCTCAGACCTGTTATTTCTGCAACTCTTCTCAATAGTACAGACAGTGAGGGATGGACGGCCGCTCATATAGCTGCATCAAGAGGATTCAAGGTAGTTTTTAAAGATTTTCTGCGTTAACAGGAGTGTATGCTAACAGGAACTATTTGGAAGATGTTGCATATACAGATTCTGATAAGGATTGATCATTTATGTTGCCTTTGTTTAAATAATAAGCATTAAGTCAGTTTGCTTTTATGTGTTTATGTATAGATATGTGCCTGAAGGATGATTACAGATGAGGTGATTTGACTACCTTGTTTCAATACATAAATGGTACATAGTGTAAATACAGTAAACTCTTAACTTTAAGGTTACCACAAAAGACACAAGATTACTCTGTGTCTGTAGCTCCACCCTTGGCAGAAGCCCAATTTATGGGTGTTCCTATAGAGGCCTACAGCACAGCACTGAAACCACCTCTCCCTCATTCTGCAACTTTGTCATCTAATCTTCCAGCTTTTTTGTTCCTTCTGCTCTACTCCTTTCCCTTGTACCCCAGGGGAAAGACTGAGGCCAGAACCACCTGCTAGCTGCCAGTTATTCTAAGAAGAGAGAATGGCATAGTAGCTGGTGCCCTCATTTCCTTTGTGCCTGTCCATCAGTTCTCATTATAGATTAATCTTCTTGTTGGCAGCGTGGTAAGACAGTGATGGGTTAACGGGGCTCACTGTCAACCATGCTGGCTCAACAACCACTACATAGGCCTGAATGGGATCAAGCGCTTTATGCCCTGGGCCCCCTTGGGGATTGAACCCTCTTTCTAACTTTTGGTGATACCTCTTCTTTCTTAGCTTCCCGCCCTTAATCCATCTTAACTTTTCCTAGCACCAGTCAGCGCAGACCCTGACCAAGTGAACAGTGTAATGTCATCCTGGTTGCTTGATATTGTTTACCAGCAAGCATTACAAACATTTGTTTAAAAAGAAACAATAGAGCTATTAAAGTAAAACGTTTGTTTTTTCACGTTTTTGTCAGTTTGTCAATGGACAATAAAACAAAAGACTTTATTAAACTGTGTTGAAAATAATTTCCTTAAAAACAGTGTAGTATAAAATTACTGTAGATAAGGAAACTACAGTGTATCCAGTGAATAATGCCTGGTTATCCAGGCATCTATGACCCCCAGTAATTTAATGTTTAAAGGACTCAATATGCATTAATAATTAGTGAAGCCATCACTTTTCTGCAATCTCAGAGGACCACTGCTAGCTGTGCCTGACAGGTGTTGATGCTGCTGCAATCAATCCTCTGATTGATCACATATCTGTCAGAGTAAATCTTCCCAACATTTGAATCATAAGTGGCATTTGCACATATGTATAGTACTTGTCTTAAAGGTCTGCTAAATGGCAGGAAAAATTATTTGTAAATTTTTCAAGATGGTAGTTGGGTGGATTTGTATTGTCATCTTAAGCCTGATCAGAAAGCAGCGGAGTTAATGTATGAGTAAGTTAACAAAAACAAGTACTTGCTTCACAAGTAATTACTATAATAATGACTTCCTGTGTGCTGGTATCCAGGGTTCAGTTTCCTTTGTTCTCACTGATGACACCTCTATAGTTTTCTCTCAGTAGGGAAGTTAAAATAAGTCTCATCTGTGGTAATAGCTAATACCTCCAAAGTGCAGTGATCCATTCTTAAAGGCTTTTCATGCTTTTGTTAAATGCAGATGGGCTGGCCTCAGCAATAATGGCCCATATGAAATGTTTGTGTAGCTCTCATTTGTATTTGCATATAAAAGATGGCAAGCAGAGTACCACTAATCTAAAAACTGTATAGAAAGTATTGGTATGGAAGCTTTTCATTGATTGTTGCTGCTGTTTACACTTTCTATACCGTCACTCATCTATTGTTATTCATGGTAGATTAGACATTTATGTTTTCCCTTAAAATGCATTTAGATGCAGGTGTTTTGCCCTAGTAAGAAGTAAAGTTGGTAATTTGTTGAGATAATGATAGGTTGTGAAACATCTGAGGCTCCATGCTCAAAACTGCTTTGGGAGGACCCACTACATGTGTCTCTGTAACTTGAGGTGTAGCAGCAGCAGTTCTCTTATCTTATTATTTCCATTTGCGGTCATAACCTAGCTCCATATGGTCTGATGGTTGGAAGTACTCTTTATCTCCATAGAGAAGCCCTACATTTTGAATGATTTCTGATTGAATACCATGCTTGCATGGCCATGTGCAGGCGTCATGAAACTAATGATACAGTGGGCAGTTAGGGGTCTCACTGGATCTCCGGGGCTCATTGCCATCTTTGCCATGATTAATCTAATGAACAGGATATAATATGCTTCTAGTCTAAAAATATCTAAACCCAAAAACAGGAATATAATATATTACAGCATATCAGTTCTTAGAGGTAGTTGCTACAATAGTTGTTTTTTTGTTCTTTTCATGCCAACTACATTTTTTGCAAGTACAGAAAAATACCTGCTGATCATGAAAGAAAAGTATTGTCCTGTAACTGCTGTGCACTAAGCTGAAATTTCAAACAATGCTATTAGCCTTCCCATTTTTCTTCTTCAGACTGCAGAATACCTCTATTGTTTGTTATGCAAACAAGTTTAGGGAGAGGCATTTTAAGTCCAAACCAGGAGAGCAGAATGAATGACAATGCTCAACATTGCTCTTTCACAGATTCACAAATGGCATTTAGGTGCCATCCCATTGAGTTCTATAGGACCATGTGTTTTATTAAAGAACATCAAAGATGCAGCATGCAGGACTTTGTGATGCAATATCATGAAAACTTACGGTCTAATTGAAGTCAATGGGATTGCACCTAAAACTGTGTGTAAAACGCACATAGAATTGCACTGTGCCCAACCACAATTCACTGGCGTGAACCTGGCCTTACAAGCAGGATTTGGTGAAAACAAAGGAAACAAACCTCAATCATCACATCTAAGGACTGATAAGATGCAATATGGTACATTTTTGTTTTTGATTTTAGATACATTTTAATACATCCCGGCTCCCTTGTATGCAGTTGATGCTGAAATCTGCCTTGTTTATTCTGTCTGTGTGTGGTCATCCTGTATTTTAAGGAAACAATCCACTACCAGAAACTTTGACCATATAATGTTTATTGAGCTCTAAATGCAGGCTGTATCCTTTACATCATTTGTTAACAGGTGCCCTGGCATCACTGGTTATAATTTGTCTTTCGATATGTAGAAAAAAGTCATGAGAATGAACATTGACACGTAATATAAGTTGTTTCGCGGGTGGGAGAGATTTTTCATAAATTAAGAAAATGGTAGTTGGAAACTAGTAATTGTTTTGGGCATTCCATTGATTTCAAAGGAAAAGGTATCAGAGAGAAATGCATAGGTGTGAATCCAGTCTTAAGATACTTTATTTATTACTTGGGCTTGCAAGTGTATGAATAACAGAGGGGTTTTGCTTTCTGGCCAACAGCAGTATCCTAGAGCAGCTAGTTAGCACTGCTACATTTGCACAGTCTTAAAACATAATTCCAACTGTTTTTCTGAATTTCATTCTGTTTTTTTTTATGCTTCAAAGCATTGTTATTCTATTTCTTCCAAAGCGTAGAGCAGCAGAATGTTAAATTACAAGGTAATTTTTACTTTGTCTAATATCTAGCTTCCCTCTAACACTACCAAAACGAATTAAAAAAATAAAAATAACATCTGTGATTGTAGATTAACAAATAAAATTACTCCGGCAGTTTACCAACCTGACTTCACAAAGTTTTAATCCTGTAAACTCTTTATTGTATTTTTTTATTATTTTTTCTTTACATTTTATATTAAAAAGAAAAACATCATAGCTAGGTGTATAGGTTGGCATCCCCTTTGCTAGAGGGTTGTAAGTGTGCATCCATATGCAAGGTAAGGTCCAAAAAATGGACTCATCACTAAAACACCTTTTGATATGTAAAACTTATAGGGAGGCTCAAGTGACAGAACGGGCAGGAGGAAAGCTCAGCTTTTACTAGAATCGTGTTGATTTGTACTAATTAAACTGCCTGTATTTCTGGATCTTTGGATTGTTATGCTCCATTTTAACTATCTAGACGATCAAAAAGTTTACTTTGACTACTAAAAGCCTGTATTTCTCCTGTTTAAATATTTTATCTCAGTAACTGTTATATCATCCCCAACAAAATGCTTTTTTTCATAGAATCTCCATCATAAAATGTCACAATTCCCACAAGGGGTATAGAGATATTGATAACCTGGGCAATATTTATTTAAAATGTAACAGTTGGAGTCACAGGCTTTGGCATATCTTTGTTATGTGTGGACATGCTGATTAGGCTTTAATCTTCTGTTCTAACTAATCTGATCTCTCCAGAATTGCTTAGAAATCCTGTGTAGTCACTCTGGGTTGGAGCCAGAAAAGCAAGACAAGTGTAACAGGACAGTTCATGATGTAGCTACAGATGACTGCAAACAGCTCCTGGAGAATTTGAGTGAGTGAACTTTACTCTTTATTTGTCCTCTCAATCTGGTGGCTTGGCATTTAAGCTGTATAGATCTCACATAGTCGGAAAGTCTTACCACATAATCCTATTACTGTCTGAAGGAAAGATTATCATCACTTTATCTTCAGATGGAGACACACTAAATTTCAGAAGGCATTCAGGATCGAAAGCTGGTCATAAATGGCTCTAATTTTCATTGGGAATCTGCTGAAATTTGAGCTGTGGGTAACCCTGCTGGTGCCACCTGACTAAAGTATATTTTCCAAATCGACTTTTGCCTAAAGAAAATTGTCAACTGAACAAAGACTGCATCCAATCGATGCAGTCACTGTTTAGGTATTCAGCAGCCACTGGTCTCATTGAATATAAAACCCAGCAGGGTTGGCTACTTCATCCATGCTCATCTCCGTCCAAACTAGAGGAACCTTTGCATGCATGGTTAGTGTAAGTTTTTGTTATGCTTTCTAAAAGCAACAGTGAATTAATTGTATGTTTTTTTTAGGTGCAATGCATTTTTTTTGTCACACCGAATGGCAAAATATAGGTCAGTGCAACCAAAATACTCCAAGCAGGACTTTAACACATCACACTATAACACGATGCATTGGTGCGAATAGAATCAAATCATTGATAATAATATGTTCTCAAGCCTATGCATTTTGCCCACACTAGTAAATGTAATGCCGCGTACACACGGTCGAACTGTTTGACGTACTTAGTCCGTTGAAACACATTTCAGCGGACAATCCGCTCGTGTGTGGGCTTCAGCGGACTTTTTCAGCGTGCAGTCCAGAGTACTAAGATTTTCGGTTTTTCAAAAAATCTGTCCGTCGTACTTTGGTTTCAGCGGACAATACGGTCGTCAGTATGCTAGTTCGACGGACTAAGAATGGCGCATGCCCAGAAAGGATTTACACGGCGGAAGGGTGCTTTGCTGTGTCTTGGACTTCCTATTTCTAGTCCCGTCGTACGTGCTGTACACGTCATCGCGCAAGCTTTCGACGGACTGTTTGTGTATCCGTGTGTGGTCAAGTCCGTTCAGTGGAAAGTACGCCGGATTGTCCGTCGTATTGTATGATGGACTAAGTACGCCATACAATCCACTCGTGTGTACGCGGCATTACCCTCACAATGTATAGAAACTAGCGTCAATGCAATAGATATATTAATAATATCATTAATAATAATAATAATAATAATAATCATCATTAATAATAGAATATTAAACATACTGTAACTATTTATAATATTTAACGATTTTATCATTTTTGCTATAAAAAATATGTATCAAATCTCCTTCAATATATCTATTATTATTTATTTTTCTATTTATTACAATCTTACTTTTTGGAATTGACAGGAATTTCAGATCATTGAATGAACTGTCATTAGCTAGGATGAGAATTTTTTCACTAAATATGGGTGTAGTTAGGGTTTATATAGATTATGGGTGGTGGTTAATGTTTTTCCAATTTTTGGCTTAACATATTGAAAAATAGGATTTTTATATACAGCTTACCTGTAAAATCCTTTTCTTGAGAGTACATCACGGGACACAGGAGCTTCATTACATAGTGGGTTATATAGACACCTGCGGTGATTGGACACTGGCTAACCCCAATTAAGGAGAATTCCTCTCCTATATAACCCCTCCCATACGGGAGGCACCTCAGTTTTGTAGCAAAGCAATAAGAAACCACGTAAAACCCAAGAAGGGTGGAAGCTCTGTGTCCCATGATTTACTCTCAAGAAAAGGATTTTACAGGTAAGCTGTATATAAAAATCCTATTTTCTTGATCATACATCACGGGACACAGGAGCTTCATTACATAGTGGGATGTCCCAAAGCAATGCTCAGTTTGAGGGGAGGGAGACACAGATCAGAATTATAGACCGCCATGGACCAGAGGATCTAAACTGCAGCCTGCAGTACACTGCGCCCAAAGGCGGTATCCTCTTGCCCTCTGACATCCACCTGATAAAATCTGGTGAATGTGTGGACTGATGACCAAGTCGCAGCCCTACAGATCTGAGCCAGAGAGGCCTGGTGATGCACTGCCCAAGAAGCACTTACAGCCCTAGTTGAGTGCGCTTTCACTTGAAAAGGAGGACTCTTCCCCATTACACTATAGGCCTGAAGAATAACTTGTCTAATCCATCTTGAGAGAGTGAATTTTGATGCCGCTTGGCCCTTCTTAGGGCCTTCTGGCAAAATAAACAAACAATCAGTCTTTCTTATCTGAACAGTTGCCTGGAGATAGATACTGATTGCCCTTACCACATCTAGAGTGTGCAAAGACTCTTCTTCTGCGGACTGTGGATCTGTAAAAAAGGATGGTAGGATTACATCTTGATTCAAATGGAATCCTGAAACCACCTTAGGTAGAAAGGACCTATTAGGACACATCACTACTCGGTTCTTATGAATAATTATATACGGTTCCTTGCTCGAGAGAGCTGCCAGCTCTGACACTCTTCTAGCCGACGATATGGCTATCAAGAAAACGAATTTTTTAGTCAAAAGAACTAACGAAGCCTGATGCAATGGTTCAAATGGTTGTCCCTGCAATGCCAAGAGAACCAAATTTAGATCCCATGTGCATACCGGAAGTTTGACTGGCGGCCTTAACCGCATGGCCCCCTGGATGAAAGCCCGCACAAGAGAATGTGATGCAAGTGGCTTCTGGAAAAACACTGACAAGGCTGAAATCTGCACCTTGATAGTGCTTACGGCCAAATTTATTTCTAGGCCTGACTGGAGGAAAGCCAAGCTCCTGCTAACGACATTCTTTCTAGGATGCCATCCTCTGGGTTCAAGGAAACATATGCCTTCCAGATTTTGTAGTAAATAAGCCTGGAGGCCGGCTTTCTGGCATTGACCAGAGTAGAAAGGACTGGCTCCGAGAGTCCACAGTCTCTCAGAATGTGGGTCTCAGCAGCCAAACCGTTAAATTCAGACTGTGTAAAGCAGGATGGTAAATTGGACCCTGCGAGAGCAGATCTGACTGGAAAGGAAGGATCCAAGGCCTGCCTACTGCCAACTTCATGATCTCTGCATACCAAGGTCACCTGGGCCAAGCCGGGGGGCTACCAATAGAACCGACTTTGTTTCCCTCTTGACTCTTCCCAGGAACCATGACAGAAGCGGGTATGGTGGGAAGGCATAAATTAGATTGTACCGATCCCCGGGAATTGTCAGAGCATCTGACCCCTGAGCAAATACATCTCTTGTCCTTGACACAAACTTGTCCAGCTTCCTGTTGAATCTGGATGCAAACAGATCTACGTCTAGAGTACCCCATTTGTGACATATGGTCTGAAATATGTCGGTGTGTAGAGCCCATTCTCCTGGGCATAACTGTTGGCGGCTTAGAAAGTCTGCTTGTCAATTTTCCACTCCTGGAATGAAGATTGCAGAAAGGCATGGAACATGCCTCTCTGCCCAAGCAAGTATGCGATTCACCTCTCTTTGTGCAACCAGACTCCTGGTGCCACCCTGGTGATTGATATAAGCCACAACTGTGGCATTGTCGGACTGTATTCAAACAGGGAGACCCTGTAGTCTGTAGGACCAGTTCATGAGGGCCATATAAACTGCCCAAATTTATAGAATATTTATGGGCAGTAGTTTTTAGTTCACAGACCATTTCCCCTGCGTGCATACCTCTTCCAACACTGCTCCCCAGCCTGTCAGGCTGGCATCTGTAGTTACAATCTTCCATGTAAGGGGAAGAAAAGTTTTGCCTTTCAGCAGATTCTTGGTCTGTAACCACCAAACGAGACTCCTGCATGTCCCTGGGGATAGATACATAGGAAGGTCCAAGGCCTGGGGCTTCTTGTTCCAAGCCGCAAGGATGTATCTCTGCAAAGGCCTTGAGTGAAACTGGGCGAATGAAACGGGCTCGAAGGAGGCGACCATTTTCCCTAACAGTCTCATACACAGCCGAATGGGAGAAGTCCTTCTGCCCAGTATTAGGCGCACCAGAGCCCCTATAGCCATGGCCTTTGGCCTTGGTAAAAAACACCCTGCCCTGAGCGGTGTCGATGACCATGCCCAGATACTCCAACCTGGTAGCAGGCTGCAGGGACGATTTTTCTAGGTTTATAATCCAACCAAGGTGTTTTAGGTGTTCTAATGTTTTGATAACACTGTGGTTCAAGAGCGCTACTGTTCGCTCTATGAGTAGCAAATCGTCTAGATAAGCTATCATGGTTATACCCTGAGCTCTTAGGTTTGCCAAGAGAGGCTCTAGAATCTTTGTGAAGACTCGAGGAGCTGTAGCGAGACCGAAAGGCAGGGCCGCAAATTGAAAATGGCGCTGATCTACCGCGAACCTTAGATACTTTTGGTGTGCGGGAAATATTGGCACATGAAGATATGCATCCTTGATATCTATTGATGCCATAAACTCCCCTCCTTGCAGGGAAGAGACCCTGTATTGACTGCATTTGGAAAGACCGAATGTGCAAAAATTGGTTCAAATCCTTTAGATCCAGGATAGGTCTGACATCTCCATTTGGCTTTGGAACGGTTAAGAGATTTGAGTAAAAGCCTGAACCCTGCTCTTTTAGGTCCACTTCCACTATCACCCCCTGGGATAGTAAGCGATCTAAGGGCAGAAGTAGCGGTCTTTGCTTTACTGGATCCTTGGGGATCCTTGACCTTAGGAAGCGAGATGGTGGAATCTCCTGGAACTCTAGCTTGTAGCCCAGAGATATTGAGGAGGTTACCCACTTGTCCCGAATCTCTTACCGCCAGGCTTCTGCAAACTGCAGGAGCCTTCCCCCCGGCTCTGTTTGGCAGGCTTTCGCCCCCAAGTATTTTTCTGCCCCTGGGCGTGACCCTGGGCCTTTCCTCTAGAGGGAGGTTGGGAAGGCCGTCGCCACTGCTTAGAGCTTGATGCTCCGGGAGAAAGAGAATGCCTAAATGATGGACGTTTGTTCTTTTTGACTGGCAGAAGAGTAGATTTACCCCCTGTAATCTTTTGGACGAATTTATCCAATTCTTCCCCAAATAAGCATTCCCCTTTTAAACGGGAACCCAGTCAAATATCTTTTACACGACAGCTCAGCTGCCCAATTTTTGAGCCACAGGGCCCTTTGCATGTGTACCAACAGGAGAGACAAACGAGATGCTTGTTGGACAGAATCCAAAACCGCATCAATCATAAAACACAGAATTTGAGGAATTTCTGCATAATTCTCCACTTCCTCACTGGGAAGAAGGCCAAGCATCTGCTTAACCTGTTCCTTGAGGAACTGATACAACCCCACAGTTGCGACTGTAGGTTGCACTACAGCTCCAGCCATGGAAAAGGAGGCTTTCAATAACGTTTCCAGCTTCTTATCAGTTGGATCCTTAAATACCTGAGCATTATCCAAAGGACAGGTCAGGTTTTTATTCACACAAGAAACAGCCGCATCGAAATATGGGACCCCCCATTTCTTGGTGAAACTTTCATCCAGAGGATAAAGCATAGAAAACCATTTAGGAGGAGCAAACAGTTTATCGGGATGTCCCCAATCCTCATACAACAATTTATCCATTAAGGGATGAATTGGAAAGGAAAAGGCAGTCTGTGGGATTTTTCTGACCCCCAGGGAAGAAACAGAGGATGTAGCAGCCTCAGCAGCGGGCATTCTGAAAGTGATACGCACCAATTCAGTGTAATATTGAACTTACTTTCTAAGTGCCTGGAAGGAGGGGACCTCTGATTCATCCGACTGCTCTTGATCCCTATCCCATGACAGGGATCTCTCCTCATTGTCAGAGGTGTCATCTGAAAGAGGAGTTTCAGCAGAGGGAGGGGATCTACCCCTTTTTCTGCTATTTTTCAAGGAATCTGAAATAAAATTCATAATTCTCCCTTCAAAACCCTCCAATTTAGCCTTAAGGGAGTCTTCAGTGACATACGCTGGGGCTGAAACATTAGGAGAGGCTGCAAAACCTGACAGGGGCACTGACTCATCCTGTGAGGCTGGCTTCAGTCTTGCAGGGGGGGGATGGTAATCTACAGGCATCTTTAGGACCCCTAGACCTAGGCGGTGATTTACCAGTGCCCTTGTTACCTCCCCCTGAGACCCTCTTATGAGGAGACATAGTCCTAAGCTACAAAGCAGAGGTACTAGTACAAAGTGCAATCACTGTTGTGCTACAAGTCTCACAATAAACATATATGCTTAAACTGCACAACCTGATGCTGAGTAGGTGTCTTAGGTTTGCCTGGATCCAACCCCTTAGGATGCTTACTGCCCACAGCTCTGTGTCCTCCACTTACAGCCCCCTGGCGTTCTGGGCTTTTAAAATTGCCACTTTGGCGCCTGCGCAGTAAGTGCCGTGCACGCTGTTGTCCACGGCCCGCAACCACACCCCCATCTTCATTTAATATGGGAGCGCACAAGGACTTCCGGCGTCTGAAGGGGGGAAGAGGATCACCTACAGAGCTGCGCTGGACCCCCAGACTACGTGGGACCTCTTTTTTACCTGTATTGTGGCAGAGTCTGCAGTGGAGGATGTGAGCCATCCGGATACTGGCTTCACTGAGCGTGTATACTTGGAAAGGCATGTAAGTATGCATCAGGCTGCTCTTACACCCTCTAGTGGCGGAAACCAGGTAAGACATTCAACTACTCACATGAAGAAATCCATAATATATGATTTATATAGGATTAACTTCTCTTACCTGTCCCCGCCGCAGGAATTGCTGAAACAGACAGATTCCAGCCTTCACCCGTCACGGCGGGCAGAGTTGTGCCAACCTTAAGGATTTTTTGGGTTCCTTCTCAGAGGAACCTCTTACCTGGATCTTGTAAAAGACTCTGCCAGAAACTTTCGTGCCACTGTTTAAATAGTACACAAAGTCTGGTTTTCCCAGAGCCTAGTCTTCCAAAGGAGAGGACTTACAGGCAAAACCTTGTTTCTTTGGATGACGAGGCCCAGGTACCATATCATCTTGGGAGTCAAATATCGGCCTGAGATATGGATCCGTTTATCGTAGCCCTTAGACTCCCGCAGGGACCTGCATATAGCTTTCTTCATAGCACATGTTTTACATGACCAACCACCTTAGACACCGGCGACAAAACTGAGGTGCCTCCCGTATGGGAGGGGTTATATAGGGGAGGAATTCTCCTCAATTGGGGTTAGCCAGTGTCCAATCACCGAAGGTGCCTATATAACCCACTATGTAATGAAGCTCCTGTGTTCCGTGATGTATGATCAAGAAAGTATACTTCATTGTGCACATTTTCCACAGGCAAGTTCTCCCATCCTTGTAGCAAATAACAAAATTTTAGTCTTTCTACTATGTTCTACAGAGTATGGTCACAATCACAACAAATGTTCAACACACTGTACATGGAAAACACTGTTAAGGTCCAACAATGTCTTGTGCTCTTGAGAGTAAGGGGACATTTCTCCTTCCTCCCTCCCCTGAGGCCAGGAGGCTTTTGATTATACCTTTGATCAAAGGGAACTTATATGATATGGAAACTAGATGCAACCATAACTAGAAACACTCCAATCCTGCACTTCCGAGATGTAAATTTTAAGCTTACTAAAAATCAGTTTTGGGTCTCACTAAGAAGATTGAGCCTACCTACTGCAAGTGATTTATATGTAAAATTATTTCATTTGTATTTTTTCTGACGGTTGAAGACAGTAGTATTTTAACCCTGACTGGTCATATACTGTATATTAAATAATGACAGAAGAGTTCACTATAGCATCAGAATAATCAAGAGGGTCATAGGGCCGTTATAAAATGTCAAAGTATGAAATGTGCATCTGTAGTCACCAGATTTCAGTAATAATTCTAAGGACAGGTCAGGAAAAAAACTGGAATCTCATTGGATGCTGTAGGCAATGTAGAGTCTTTTTTTCTCTTATTCTCATTAATAGCATTAGGAAGGAATGTGTGAATCTCAATTACAAGAAATGTAATTTTTTTCCAGATTCCCTCAGGATTCCCATAAGGATTTCTCTCGATGATAATGTTCGACTATGCCACAGCGCAAGTGATTTTGAAGGCGAAGACATCTGCTACCTTCGCATTCATAAACATACAACCTGGGATGATTTCTCTGCAGCTGTGAGTCAGGCTGTACTGAACCACTTCAGCACTATTATGTCTGATGGATGGGAGAGCCAAGAAGACTTGACATTTAATAACACTGCTGAATCCAACCTTGGCCTTGGTTCAATCACCGACTTGTCATTCAGGCTAGGTACCTATATTCAATCCCCTATATAAGATATATGATCTGCTAAGAATTAGTGTCATGAAACAGCATTTCCTGGCTAAGGCTAGCTCCTTCCACAACTGATGTAATTTTAAATGCTTAACATGCAAGTAGTGAAAATTTGCACAAGAGCCAAGCAGTTTATAAAAATGCAGTCTTGCCAAGCTGTGTACCAAGTGTATAAAGTTGAAGGTCCAATATGGGAAGCATAATCTTTGCAGCAAGTATCCTATCGTAAATGTAATTATACAGCTATGCGCTAGGAGATCCTGGGGTTATGGTTCATTAACATATTTTCATTAGCAAACGTACAAGAATAAGGCATAGGCAGAGGGAGTGTTTTATTTTTTCCTGTAAGCCTATTTCAGAGATAGACAATTAAAAGCGGAATTCAGCAACCACTCAGTATTATATAATCCTACATATTTCTTTTCAGTATGTTAGATATTAACTCCAGCTGGTTAAAGCAGTTCTTCACCCTGAAAATAAAACATTAAAAGTCAGAATTTAAAATCAGCAGTTACAAATACTGTAGCTGCTGACTTTTAAAAATAGGAGACTCACTTGTCCAAGGATTCAGCTCTTTCCTCACCCAAGCTGGCTCTTTCGCTGTCTTTGGGTCCAGGTGAAGGCTTGTTTTACTTTGTAAAGCCGGCTGTGACTGCTTGCAGCTTCACAGCCAGCTCCCCAGTGTGTATGTACAAGCTGGGCTGTGCTTTGTGCATGGTCTCGCACTTTCTGGGACCTGTGACATGTCCCAGATTGCTTGGATCAAAACTAGGTAAGTGCTCCCCCCCCCCAAAAAAAAAGAAGTGCCAAATATGGTAGAGGAGGGGGAGAAGGAAGACATGTGGAACTTCCCCTTTTGGGTGAAGTTCTGCTTTAATGCAGTCTATAGTTCCTCAGGTGCTCTGGCACTGCAAGTCTCAGCATGATCACTTATTACCACATGCCCAGATTTGATGTTTATGAAAGATTAAGCTTGGTTCAGTTCAGCTTATCAGCATATGGTTTTATGAATACTTGTATAAGATGAGTATTTAATTTATGGCTCATTGGTTAGATGAATATTTTACTCTTACTGATCTTATATTTGTATTTTTATATCCGTCATCCTGTAGAAACATACTTATATGTAATGTCTAGATCAGTGATTCTCAACCAGGGCTCTGTGGAACCCTAGGGTTCCTCCAGAAGTTACTAGGGGTTCCTTAAGCATTGGGCCATTTCTGCCTCTCAGATAAGTTCCCACTGACACCATTGATCTTTTTAGCTATCTGTAAGGAGGTAATTCTTCCCAATGACCATAAGTGTAAGGACCATTCTTCCCACTGACCATCACACTAATGTATCATGAGTTGTAGATTTCTAATTTTTAGCAGGGGTTCCCCGAGACTGGAGAACTATTTCAAGGGTTCCTCTGTGTTGAAAAAGGTTGAGAAAGGCTGGTCTAGATGCTTCATGCCTGTAAGACAGAACATATCTGTAGAGTGCTGACCAAATAACTTATGTCACGCAAGTAAAAATAGAACTTGCGTCTGCAGATCAGCAGCAGTACTACTGTAAATGTAATTTGTAACTGCAGAATATTGATGTCACTCTGTTAAAATATTCTTAGACAGTAGTGATATCACTCTTGGTGTTACCTTTGTAAGATATAACTTGTACCTAAAAAAGTCGTGATATCTCTCCTGTAAAACAGGACCTGTATCTGCAGAATTCTGTGATCATACACCGTGGAGAAGCAATAACTGTAAAGGACCGATATTGTCTGTATGATTGTAGGGTGCTATGGAAGGAAAGTGGAATATAAATGTATAATTTTCATCACAGAACTAGCTTGGTGACAGTAGACTGCAAAAAACTGATGCCACACTGTTACACATCATTATGTTAGAAGATTTGGCAGTCATGTTTCACCATGAAGCATGTGTGTGAACTTTTATTATGCAGCTCCGATTAATGGCACATGTGCCCACCAACTTTCCCTGATTCTCAGGTCCAAGACTTGTTCCTGTTCATTTATATTCTTGTGTCTTGGTTTATACTGTATGATAAATCTTTTTCTTCCTACAAACAAGGATTTATTCTCTATGTATATAAACAGTACAAACCTATGGATTTATTTTATTAAATATTTAGGGGGTGGTGAGCTGCATTTTAGTTTTATATACCCTGGTTGCCTAGAATGTCATAACTGTGTTTATTATATTAAGACCTGTGGTATGATCCACATATTGGCCTTTTTAATTTAAGAACCAGATGACCCGTTGTAAAGATGGGCTGCTTTAAGTTGTGTACATTCTACAGTTTGCAAAAACTCAGCAATGTCACTGCCAAAGCAAAATCTATCAGACTGATAAATCTACTTGATTATTTTTTAATTTATGCTAAATCTGAGATTTTTAGCACTGGTGTGGAAGTAGATATTTGTAAAACATCTTTGGGGATTAGCTATTTAGTGATCTATTGGTAAACTTTCTTTTATTATAGTACTGTAGAAAGAAATTGTAGAAGGATGCACGTAACAATGCTGAGTTTGCCCCTTTTTCATTTTATTTTTAGGGAACACATCCTGGTCAGTAGGGCAGATTTTTCTGCAGACACCATGGGAATTCCTGAAAATGAGCAAAGTGGATCAGCTATCGGTTTTAATGCCAGGTAAGTTTAAGTAACAACTATCCTGTTTTTCAAAACAATGCACCTTTCTAAAAGGGTGGTTCATTATTTGTTTCAGGTAGAATTGAGATATTATAGTAATGTAATAGAGTAGCTGGAAGCAGGGCTGTCTTAAGGCACGGGCACCATGACAGTGCCACTGTTAGGGTGTATAGTCCGGCCTCCAGTACAGGGCCTGGGCCCCATCAGTTCAGCGGGTTGGCCCCGGCAGCAAGGGGAATCAGTTCTTGGACAGGAGCCAGTGATCGGTGCGGCAGGGGGCAGTTATAGCCAGCCTTCCTCCACAAAGCATTGTGAAAAAATAAATGTTCCCAATTTGACATACATTTGGGTGCGGGTCCACAAACACATACAGTGTGGAATCGTGGACCCGTACCCAAACGGATGTCAGATTGGGAGCAGCGGCTGTGTATGTGAAGCCACTGCATCCTGACATGAATGGGACTGCCTGCATAAGGATGCACCAAACACCTGTGCACCATTATGCCCTACCCGCACTCTTTTATAAGCTACATCATGATAGGTTCGCTTATAAAAAAAAAATGCCAGCCCTGTAAGGGACACCATCTACACATTCCTATCTGGTCTGTCAATAAAATGCTTACTAGGTGCTGCAGGTGTTCCACACTTCTGATGTGTGAATACCTATTCTTTCTAGTTCCTCCCCCACATGCAGTGGTTCTTCATAAGTGTTACAAGATGTACAACAGTGGTTCTCAACTCCTGTCCTCGGGATCCACTAACAGGCCAAATTTTAAGTATTACCTTGGGGGCGATGCAGACTAGAATACTGCAATCACTGAGCAGCAAATTATATCACCTGTGATGTATTTCAGTTATCTTGCAAACCTGGCCTGTTAGTGGGTCTTTAGGACAGGAGTTGAGAACCACTGACATACAAGCTATTACACGGAAACAATGCAAAAGCCAAAGGGAACAGGTATTATACAGTGAGGGAAAAAAGTATTTAATCTCCTGCTGATTTTGTACGTTTGCCCACTGACAAGAAAATTATACGTTTATTAATTTTAATGGTGGGGTTATTTTAACAGTGAGAGACAGAATAACAACAAAAATATTCAGAAAAACGCATTTCAAAAGTTGTAAATTGATTTGCATTTTAATGACTGAATTAAGTATTTGATCCCCTATCAATCAGCAAGATTTCTGGCTCCCAGGTGTCTTCTATACAGGTAAGGAGCTGAGATTAGGAGCACTTTCTTACAAGGAGTGTTCCTAATCTCAGCTTGTTACCTGTTTATAAATAAACGCCTGTCCACAGAAGCAATCAATCAATCAGATTTAAATTTCTCCACCATGGCTAAGACCAAAGAACTGTCCAAGGGTGTCAGGGACAAGATTGTAGACCTACACAAGGCTGAAATGGCTACAAGACCATCGCCAAGCAGCTTGGCGGGAAGGTAAAAACAGTTGGTGCGATTATTCACAAATGGAAGAAAAGCGAAATAACTGTCAATCTCCCTCTGTCTGGGGCTCCATGCAAGATGTCACCTCGTGAAGTTTCAGTGATCATGAGAATGGTAAAGAATGAGCCCAAAACTACACAAGAGAATCTTGTCAATGATCTCAAGGCAGCTGGTAACATAGTCACCAAGAAAACAATTGGTAACACACTATACCGTGAAGGGCTGAAATCCTGCAGCGCCCGCAAGGTCCCCCTGCTCGAGAAAGCACATGTACATACCCATGTGAAGTTTTCTAATGAATGATTCAGAGGAAAACTGGGTGCTGTTGTGGTCAGATGAGACCAAAATCAAGCTCTTTGGCATCAACTCAACTCGCCATGTTTGGAGGAGGAGAAATGCTGCCTATGATCCCAAGAACACCATGCCCAACTTCACCGCATCAAAGGGATGATGGACGGGGGCCATGTACCATCAAATCTTGGGTGAGAACCTCCTTCCCTCAGCCAGGGTATTGAAGTGGGTCGTGGATGGGTATTCCAGCATGACAATGACCCAAAACACACGGCCAAGGCAACAAAGGAGTGGCTCAAGAAGAAGCACATGAGGGTCCTGAAGGGGCCTAGCCAGTCTCCAGACCCTAATCCCATAGAAAATATGTAGAGGGAGCTGAAGGTTTGAGTTACCAAAGGCCAGCCTCATAAACCTGGTGGCCAACTACAAGAAACGTCTGACCTCTGTGATTGCCCACAAGGGTATTGCCACCAAGTACTAAGTCATGTTTTGCAAAGGGTCAAATAATGTTTTCACTCTTTAAAATGCAAATCAATTTATAGCTTTTTTGAAATGCATTTTTCTGGCTTTTTTTGTTGTTATTCTGTCTCTCACTGTTAAAATAAACCTACCATTAAAATTATAGTCTGATCATTTCTTTGTCAGTGGGCAAACTACAAAATCAGCAGGGGGTCAAATACTCACTCTATAAAGGTGAGTACAAATAGGCTTCTTTTACAGATCTGGCATTTTTATAAGCGACCCTGTGATGAGGGGATTACATTATTCTGCTTTTTTTCTTTTTAATTTGTCTCTGTAGACTAAAACGCAACAGTTACAGTATGTAAGCCTAACTAGCATAGCTGATATACCAGATATCACGTGCATGTAGGGATTTACACAAAATTTAAAGTTGAAATGCCATATTACTTGTATGGAGAAGGCAAATACAAGGTTAATTCAAAAGATTATGGTATACCATGACAGTAACATGTTTGAGAATAAATAATAATACTTTCCGTTAAGGGGAAAAGATTTCATGGAAAGATTTATGAAAAAGAGGAAAATATCTGTACAATGGCGTTCAGTTCTAAGCAGCTGGTTCACTTGTGGCAGTGCTGAGTCAGGGGAACTGTGCCTAGAAGGGATGCAGGTGTCAGCGTTCTTCCCTGATCTTATATGCACAGCTATATACTTCTTTCAAGGAACAGACTTTCTCATGGGAAATGAAAACTTGTACATAATTGAAAAGTTTACAAACAGCACTGGAGCAAACAGCAGATAGATTTAGTTTCTACTTGAATTGAATCTACTGGCTGATTGGATATGCATGTAAACCTGATTAGGTTAATCCATAGAGCAGAGGCTATGGAGACCTCCTGTTCGGTAACATAAGCATTTGGCTGCGGAGTGGGCAGTCACAGCTAAAAGTAGCAGAAATAAGATTAAAGAGAGCTTTAGGGTTAATGTAAGGGGAATCCAAATGTAAGAGAACCACCACTCCAGGTAAGTCCACAAATCCAAGAAAACAGCCCCTCCAGGAATGGAGAAACCCAGGTGCAGGCACAGCATATTCTTGTTACAAAAATAATTGAAGAGCCATGGACGGCCCCACTCCAAGATAAATTCAAATGCCTTTTATTGGTGAAGCAGAATCACACAAAAGTGGGTCACAGCAAAGCAATAATAGCTAACACGTTTCACACTACCAAGGGTGCTTACTCTTAGCTATCTTGGAGTGAGGCCGTCCAGAGCTCTTCAATTATTTGTAACAAGTTCATGTAAGGGGAGTTTTTTTTTTTTGTTCTTTTATTAGAAAAAAAGGGAGAAAAACTGCGCTAAGGTGAAATTCAAAAATTAATCACATATATTACTCCTAAACGAAATTAATTTAGCTGCAGCTTAACTGTGTCACATAAATACAGAAAAACAAAGAGAAAAATAATAAGCCGTGCTGAATCACACAAACATCAAATTGTGCATAAATAAATAGAAATTAATTGTGGACTATTAGTAGCCTCTAAACATAAATTGATATGAAATCACACCATAAATAATAAATGCATATAAATGTTATAAGCTCAGGCCATGCGAACCGCTCAATCCTTGCAGTATAAGACCAAGTCGCATGTACCTATGTGTAGGAATACAAACTCTAAAGACACCCAGTGTATGAGTTACAAGTCCGTATATGTAAGTCACCAAGAAATTCTCTCAAAAAATGTGAATAAAGTCCTCCACAAATGAACCATAAATAATCCACTGCTGAGTCCAATTAGGTAGTGCTTGATCCGCCACCAAAAGAAATTAAATTTGCCGCTTACCAGAAAGACATGACCCCCGCTACAGAGGGTCACCAAAAGCATATAGATATACACTCGTCTTCCAGTCAAGAGGAGTCCTCGATGTTCTCCTTACGCCGCCACTCCAGTAAAGGTTGTGGGGAAGCGCTCTCAGAAATCTTTCTCATAGAACCAGAGGTACTCGAGATAGGGACATCAAAACCATGGAAGAGAGATAGAACTCCAAATAGTAAAACCCTTTATTACTAAAGATAAAAAAGTAAAATTGCACTTACAGTGTATAAAAAATCAAAAGCCTTGAGTCCGTTGCACCGGCCGGATGCATGCGGACAGACCCGTTCTGCTGGAACTGTTCCAAACACGAGGTGATGTTAGCGTATCGCTCAGCCCTATGCGTTTCGCAACAAAATTGCATCATCCAGGGGCACGAGCGGCACCCTGCATCACCTCCATTTATACTGTCCCTAACCCTCCAGGCCTCACTCTGGGCACCTGGCTATTCCCGCCAAAACCAAGCCTCATTCCCATATCGAATTATGATTCGCCAGGCCCTCCCCCAGTCATTAGTCCCACCAATGAGATTAGTGGACCACTCAGGGACTAGATCTAGCCAGGCCTCATTCCAACCCCATATAGAGATCACCCAATTACCGGTGTGCTTGGTACCAGAGAAGCTGCCATTGGATCAGTAACTTAACACAGGGACCACTGAAACACTGTGTGTTCCGCTGTGTTTCCGGGGCAACATGCCCAGCCACTGACAGGTCACTCCTACAACAACAATAACAGAGGAAATTGATAAGATTTGACATCCTCCGCTCTACTTCCGGTCCTCCGCTCTACTTTCGGTTCAACACTACCGGTTTGCGGCCACATCCGGTCTGACCAAGCCTCGCTTCCGTTCTCGAATGACCTCCGGTTCGTCACATCCGGTGTGCGCCCGCATCCGGTCTACCCAAGCCTCACTTTCATTCTCGAGTGACTTCCGGTCGGTCCCATCCGATGCCCAGTCACTTCCTATATGCCCAAGCTGCATTTTATCCTGTAGCCACTTCGCCAGCCACCCCATGAGTCCCAGTTTCACAGGGGCGCTTGCAATCACACTCAATGCGAGACAGCCCACCAGAAGAAGATTTGATCTCCCAATGTTAGGGTTGTATTGGAGCATTCAAGGTTTGTGAAGTGGCTACTTGATCTTTTCTTGGTATTTAAAATAGATTCTGACTGTCTTTATTGAAGAAATGATTTAAAAAATCAAGGGCATTATATGACAGAGTACATAATCCTGGGATAATAACACATTGATAGGATGTTGAGTGGAGTCAGATGTTCATACAGTTCAGGTGTGAGTTTGACCTGCCCTGCACATAAAAAAATCCCATACTTTGGCTACTTATATTTCATAGCGTAATTCAATGTATATCCTATGTGATCTGGTGCAGACATAAGCTAAAACAGTTTTGTGTACTGTAATAGATTTCCATCCCTAAATAAGTTATCTTCTCAGCTGCCTGCTAGTGAAAACACAATGAGTTCATTTTTTATAAACCTCAGGTGCTTTGTCTGAACAGATTGTGTGCAGCAAATATTTTAGGTTACATTTATTATGGAGGAAATGGAGGAATAATATCAGTTAAATTACTGTACTTTTCTTTATGAAAAGAAATGGGTTTATAACCATATAGATTATGTACACATTTTATAAAATGAAATACATTGTTTATTAAATATAATAAATAAAAGAAGAGCTTATATTAAGGCCCACTGCCAACATTGATGTCCTGGAACAGTTCTTTAAATAGACCAAAGAATCATTTAAACAAGAACTTGATTCCCTTAAAGCTGATACCACACAACTTGGTCACAGAATGGAAACCCTTGAATACAAGTACTAGGACATTCAATAGGATTACTAAAAGAGCATTCATACAGACAGGATCTTTAAATAGAAACCCTACTGTTAGAATTAGATGACTATGAAAACAGAAGTAGACACGCTAATATCATAAATAGAGGTCTCCTAAAAGCCAACAAACCTCTTGACCTGATCTCTACATTACAAGCAATCTTCAACCAAATTCTGAGGACAGACTAGACCAGTCGTATTAAGATAGACAGACCGCACAGAGTGCTATGCCCACTGACATAAGATCAGGATAAATTGAAAGATGTGATTTGCTACAGTGCCTTGAAAAAGTATGCATAACCCTTGACATTTTCCACATTTTGTCATGTTACAAAAAACGTAAATATATTTTATTGTGATTTTATGTGATAGACCAAAACAAAGTGGCACATAATTCTGAAGTGGAAGGAAAACGATGAATGGTTTTCAATTTTTTTTACAAATAAATATCTGAAAAGTGCATTTGTATTAAGCCCCCTTTAGTCTGATACCCCTAGCTAAAATTTGGTGAAAACAATTGCCTTCAGAAGTCACCTAATTAGTAAATAGAGTTCACCTGTGTGTGTGTGTATAAATTCAGCTGTTCTGTGAAGCCCTCTGAGGTTTGTTAGAGATTCTTAGTGAACAAACAACATCTTGAAGGTACACACCAGACAGATTGGGGATAAAGTTGGAGAAGTTTAAAGCAGGGTTCTGTTATAAAAGCTTTGAACATCTCATAGAGCACTGTTCAATCCATTAGCCAAAAATGGAAAGAGTATGACATAACCAATCCACCTAAACTGACAGGCCGGGCAAGGAGAGCATTAATCAGAGAAGCAGCCAAGAGGCCCATGGTAACTCTGGAGGAGCTTCAGAGAGCCATTGCTCAGGTGGGTGAATCTGTTCATAGGACAACTATTAGTCATGCACTCCACAAATCTGGCCTTTATGAAAGGGTGGCAAGAAGAAAGTTATTGTTGAAAGAAAGCCATAAGAAGTCCCATTTGCAGTTCACAAGAAGCCATGTGGGGGACACAACAAACATGTGGAAAAAGGTGGTTTGGTCAGATGAGACCAAAGTTGAACTTTTTGACCTAAAAGCAATACTCTTGCAGCAGAAAACTAACACTGCACCTCACCATGAACACACCATCTGAAATATGGTGGTAGAAGCATCATGTTGTGGGGATGCTTTTCTTCAGTAGGGATGGTTAGATGGTTAGAGTTGATAAGAAGTTGGATGGAGCCAAATATAGGGCAATCTTAGAAGAATACATCTTAGAGTCTGCAAAACACTTGAGACTGGAACAGAGGTTCACCTTCCAGCAAGACAACAACCCTAAACATACAGCCAGAGCTACAATGGAATGGTTTACCTCAAAGCATATTTATGTGTTAGAATGGCCCAGTCAAAGTCCAGACCTAAATACAATTGAGAATCTGTGGCAAGACTTGAAAATTGCAGTTCACAGAAGCTCTCCATCCAATCTGACAGAGCTTGAGCTATTTTTCAAAGAAGAATGGGCAAAAATGTCACTCTCTAGATGTGTCAAGCTGGTAGAGACATACCCAAAAAGACTTGCAGCTGTAATTGCAGAGAAAGGTGGTTCTACAAAGTATTGACTCCATTTATCATTTTCCTTCTACTTCACAAATGTGTGCCACTCTGTATTGGTCTATCACATAAAATCCCAATAAAATACATTTCTGTTTTTGGTTGCAACATGACAAAATGTGGAAAATTTCAAGGGGTGTGAATACTTTTTCAAAGTACTGTAACTCCACAGATATACAGAAAAAAAGAAGTGATTACAGCTAAAATATGCACAAATGGTCAGTTGACTGTGCTCAACTAAGTCTTCTCCTGACCTTTCCAGATGCACCTTAATGATTTGACGAGCCCTCCTCCCACTGGACTAACTATGCAAAAACTATTTTCTACATTATTAAACCATGGGTCCATAGACATCCCACTATGGGGTGTCTGCCTCAGATCAGTTATCAGTTCCACAGATTGACATTACATGGCTGTCCATTTCCTACCACCTACTATATCAGTTTATTTACTGGGTCTATAAGCGTCACATCTTAGAAGTCAGAAAGGCCTAATGCACCCAGAGAAGACTACACTATTACTAGGTATAGAAGCTTGAGATAATTCTTAATAGGGTGAATTGAATGTTCATGGAAGAAACCCTTAAAACACCAGGTCCAAGCCCTAACATGTTGAGTTGGATACTGGTATGTTAACTAGGGTCATAGTTATAGGTGCTCTTTCCAGCCCTTCTAAATGAATAACAGAACTAGGCAAGGCTGTCGGTTACCACAATAGCCATTTCCCCTAGCAATAGAAGCATTTTTGGGTAGAGCTAGACATTTAGGGGGTTCACACAGGCTCTACTGAACATAAACATTCTGCCTATGCACATTATATGTTGTACTATAGCACTGAACTTCACCTTAATGCTGGAGTTGCAGCAATTTGAGGCCCTATCAAATTTCAAAATGTACCTAAATAAATGAATTCTGCCACCTACAGAACTTGACTGTAAATATCATCAGTCACTGAAACATCTGAGCATCCAGCTTACTGACTCCCACAACCTACTCTTTTCAAAGAATAACAGTCTATTACTAAGGATTATCAAATAAGATCTTGATAGCTGGAAAAAAGTCTCATTCACATGGTGGGGGAAATTTAATATTCTCAAAATGATAATAAGTTGATGCCCATTAATCTGTCACAAAAAAAAGTTGACGAGATCACACTTACACTGGCATGGGAAACAACACAGATTATCAAACAAAATCAGGACAAGGCCTAAAGAGGACCAGGCCTCTTTGATATAACAGAATATATAAAATTGTTGACCAGGATATTTACCTGGAGTCTCTGCCTTAAACTTGGGTCCCCATGGAAAAAAAACAATGGCAGGACACAACCTTGCATATGCACCAAAACATGTCAGATGCCTCCCAGACATTCCCACTGATACTTCACATGTGAAATATTTGGGACAGATTAAATACTAAGGGTTGCTGTGTCCCTTGATATCCCCACTGGTTCCATAAGGTGGATTCCTCTAGTTTCCCCGAAAAGAAAACACCTGTTTTTCTTCCAATCATTGCCCTGAGATAGGAATACATATTATGGTAAACTTGTCCGCAATGGTCAGTTAATTTCCTTACCACCTACAGGTCCAATATGGGAGGTTCCCATTAGATACATGAAGAGAAAGTGAGATATTTTATCTACACAGTGCTGAAGACCCGACCACTCCCTGACTCCCATTGAACTCCTTATTGCAGGGGAAGCCCTTTCATAAATTTCTCATGTTACTTTTCAAAAAATTGTTCTACATGTGCAGCTGAGTGAAGGGATATACGTTTTCATGGATTAGTCAGAATTGAGCTTCAGCTTCACCCCCAGAAAACTAAAATCATCCACCTGACATGTCTCGTTCCCTGCCTACTGAATACAAGATTCCTACGAAATTGCTTACTAGATGGTACCAGGGCCCAACTAAGCTCGCATTTCATCCTCCATCCCTGTCACCTGTTGGTGGGACTGTGCACAGCATTCCACGTTTCTCCATGGTGGGTGTACTCTCAAATAATCCCTTTTGGGTATCTATCCAACAACTAATAGACGATCTTACCCTTCTTATATCCCCCTAGCCCCCCACCCACCATCTCCTGGTTAAAACCTATACACACAACAATATTTTCCTCACTTAATAATTGCTTTGAAGGAAAAACCATTTCCCTGTGCTTGCCTGTCAGTCATACAATGGTTATTTTGATTTTCATGTTTACACACCCCCTTCCTGGGCAGACTTTAAGGACCAGTGTCTCCTGGGTCCCCCTTTCTTCCCTGACCTCCTTCCCCAGTTACCACCCCTCTCCCCCCCCCCCCCCATCCCATGTTGGTTCTCTTGGACACAAAAATACCAAATTAAAGAAAGAAATAACTCTCAAACACGTTTGATGTACATTGGCTCTATATTTATCATTATAGTGACTGAGTCATCTGATTGTGTTACTGTGTTGTGTACATTAACCCTTCTTGCCTATTAAATACAAATTATATTAAAAAATAAAGTAAAATATGATACTCCAGGGATTGACAGTCATTAGATTCCAGTAATCCATCAGTCAAGAAACAACTCCAACTACTCAATTACTTTAAATAGATATTTCAATAATCCAGCAGGCAACACATTTTTTCAGATAGCATGTTAATCTGAAATCATTTGGTAATTCAAAAATAAATGTCACTAGGTGCTGGAAAGACAGTGAAAGTTAGGCAGAAGTTACCTGTTGTGGGCAATTTCCCTTTTTTCTACTTCTGTGGATCCCATACATACACACACATAATTTATCATCTTTAGGATCCTGTAGGGTAGGTGCTGCTTTATTGGATTTTTACTGCTCTGGAAAATGTAAAAGTAAATGAACAATGTTATTTACTGTATGTTGTGTAACTTGTCATTGTGCTTTTTGGAAATTATAATAGACAAATAAACCATGTTACAAAAATGTATTTTATACATTGCTGTGAGCAGTGTACATACATTGCTGTGTAGGTTCTGTTATCACATAATTTTAAGTTCTATTATTAGGAGTGAAAGAAACGGTAATAAACATTTATTTTGATGGGAGTTATCATGGATGTTTTTGCATTTTATTTTGTGGAGAATTTTTACAGAATTTCAGAATTTAATTTTTACTCTACAGGTCCAAAAGATGGAAGTCTTAAAAGTGTGGCTTATGCATCAATGATTCCACTACAGACATTGCAAAACTTCCTTCGCTTGGTAGGTTACTGACTCATGAGAACATTTTTTTTTTTTTCATGTAACTAATACAGTATGTCTTTTCAAACTTTCCTTAGTATTCATATATTAGTATTCATACTTTCCTTAGTATTCATGTATTATTTGTTTTTTCATGCCTTCCTGAAATCAGTTTTGTCTATTTACTAATTTATTGCTTTAGGCACTACATATTCCTAGAGAATCCGTATAACTTTTTTTAACTACAGTTTACAATTTTGCAAAATTGTGTTGGAATAGTAGCTCATTGTTTAATTTTACAAAAATTTACTTCTGCACTTATCTTAAGAATTAACTTGCATGCTAAGCAGGTGCGGACTGACCATTCAGGCACTCGGGCACTGCCCGAGGGCCCCGGCCACTAGAGGGCCACATCAGGGTTGCCAGCCTCAGTAAAAACAGGGACAGATTATAAAAATCTATGTTTTTTTACATCTGTCCCTGAAATGTCTGACATCGACATAATTTTTATGTAAAATTCTACAGGCTATAGCTTCTCCGCCCCCCCCCCCCCCCCACTACCTCCTCAGACAATGGGAACACAGTGTACCTGCCCCCTTCCCCTGCACAGCAGGTGAAGGGGGCATGTGACTGCAGAGCAGGAGATGCTGACAGCAGGAGGAGACCTGCAGTGTGGGTAGGCTGCGGGCTGATACAAGGTAAGCTGACTAGCTTGGCTGAGTGAAATGTAGTTTTATCAGTGCTTTCTCTGGTGAGCAGGAGGAGGAGGCTGTGTTTCTGTGTATGGAGAAGTGCACTGCTCCTGGAGGAAGGATGTTCTGAACTTCTCCCCCAATTTCTGCTACACCTTAATACTGATTACCTGCCCACCAGTACACAGACACATCATTCCCCTCTCCTGTATTACCAACCAATGTGTTTGTGAGCTGCTGGGGCACTACAAGTATCAGCATGCAAGCAGATGGGGGCAGCAGCAGTGTGTTCAATTAGGCTGATTTCTAGATGAAAAGTGCTAGTGTGTGTATACTGTGTTTGTATGTATATGCTTAATGTGTGTGTTTATGTATGTGTATATCAGTATACTGTATATACTGTGTGTGTCTGTGTATGTATGCTGTGCATGCGTGTGTCTGTGTGTGTGTCTGTATGTATACTGTGTGTGTGTGTCTATATGTATGTATACTGTGTGTGTGTGTGTCTGTGTGTATACTGTGTATGTATACTATGTGTGTGTGTCTATATGTATGTATACTGTGCATGTGTCTGTGTGTATATTGTGTATTTATACTGTGCGTGTCTGTATACTGTGTGTGTGTATACTGTATGATCCATGTGTGCCTATTGCCGCTCAACAGAAGTCGATCTAACAATCCCATGTCCGTGAAAAATTCACTTGTTGCCATTCGGAGGCAGCTGATTGGTGTGCTGCTGAGCTCGGCCTCGGATCAGGCAGAAGGGCAGGGCTGGGTGCACACACGCCTCAATGCCCGATCTGAGGCCAACCACAGCAGTTCCCTGTTCCGCTGTCTCCACAACTCCCTTGCACAGTTCAGAGCCTGCAACAAGTGGATTTTCTTTGAAAGTCTTTTCCCACCAGCTGCCTACCACACCAAGCACTAAGGTGCAAAGGTGTTTGTAGGGGACACTGATAGAAGGAGGCACTCAGGGGGCTCTGCCGTAGGGTATCACTCTGGGCTCTCTGCCGTAGGGTGCCACTCTGGGGGCTCTGCCATAGGGTACTACTCTGGGGGCTCTGCAGTAAGGTAAGATTCTGATGTAAGGGGGGGACTGACTCTGTGGACTGTGATTATAGGGAGAATGTTGGGACTTTGGTATAAGGGAGGACTCTGATGTGAGCGTGGTACTCCTGCTGTACACTACATGTTGTTTTGTTCATTACTTACTCCTGACCCACGTACTCTGTACAGTTTGCTGTACATAGACCTGACCAAGGTGTTGTATCAACAGTTGCTGGTTTTAATTAAAGGGATTGTAAAGTCTTGTTTATTTGTTTTTTTTTAAATAACAAGCATGTTATACTTACCTCCTCTGTTCAGTTGGTTTTGCACAGAGCAGTCCGGATCCTCCTCGTCTCGGGTCCCACTTCGCTGCTCCTGGCCCCTCCCTCCTGTCGAGTGCCCCCACAGCAAGCAGCTTGCTGCAGGCAGTGGTGTAATGTGGGGGGTGCGAGGGAGGCCATGGTCCTGGCCACAACATTTGGGGGGGCGAATTCCCACACCAGAGTGTTTCCCCCCTGGCTACATCCTCCTAATTTTGATTTCCTATGTCTCCAGGCTTTGACCACTATGTTCCATCACAGGATGGCCCCTATCTCCCTGTGATTGGGCAAATGGGGTCATGTGCAGTGGCAGGGCTGGCCTGTCCTCGATCGCTGGTGAGCAGGCTGGCCTCCGCTTAGCTGTGAGCCGCTGCTGTCTTCCCCCCTCCTCCTCTCCTCCGGAGTTTGGATCGGATCCCAGATCGTTTCCCTGTTGTGGCAGACAGTCTGGCAGTGTGACAGACCGCAGAGGCAGAGCAGAGCAGATGGAAAAAAAGCAGAGAGGTAGAAGCCAGTAAGTCAGTTTAATGTGTAGTGTATACTTGTAGTTTAGTGTGTAGTGTATTGGGCAGTTTAGTGTGTAGTGCAGTGGACAGTTTAGTGTGTAGTTTTGTGTGTAGTGTAGTTTAGTGTGTGGTGTAGTATGTAGTGTAGTGGGCAGTGTAGTGTGTAGTGTAGTTTAGTGTGTAGTGTAGTGGGCCGTTTAGTGTGTAGTGTAGTGGGCAGTTTAGTGTATAGTATAGTTGGCAGTTTAGTGTGTAATGTAGTGGGCAGTGTAGTGTGCAGTTTAGTGTGTAGTTTAATGTGGAGTGGAGTTTAGTGTGTAGTGTAGTTTAGTGCTTAGTGTAGTGGGCAGTTTAGTGTGTAGTGTAGTGTAGTGTGTACTGTAGTGGGCAGTTTAGTGTGTAGTGGGCAAGTTTAGTAGGCAGTTTAGTGTGTAGTGTAGTGGGCAGTTTAGTGTGTAGTGTAGTGTAGTGTGTACTGTAGTGGGCAGTTTAGTGTGTAGTGGGCAAGTTTAGTAGGCAGTTTAGTGTGTAGTGTAGTGGGCAGTTTAGTGTGTGTCGTGTTGTGGACAGTTTAGTGTGTGGTGGAGTGGACAGTTTGGTGGGCAATTTAGTGTGTAGTATAGTAGGCAGTTTAGTGTGTAGTGGACAGTGTAGTGTAGTGGACATTGTAGAGTGTAGTATAGTATTTAGTGTATGAATCAGGTAGGTTAGTGCACTGGTCAGTGTAGGAATCAGGTTGGTTAGTACTATTGTAGGAAGGGAAGGGACTCAGGAAGTGCTAAAATTCTGCAGGTTAGGGGGCGCAAATTACTTGCCTTGCCCCGAGAGCTGACAATCTCCATAATAAGCCCCATAATCGCCCCATGAGTTGTCAGTCCCTCCCCCTGATGCTAAGTATAGGATGCAATAAATGCAAGAGACATAAACCTGATGTGAAAACTGCTAATCACAAAATATGTGAAGAAAATAAAACTTACCTTGTGCTGAGTGACCAACATTTGCAAAGTGCTAGAAGCTGCATCATTCTGCATTATTACTGCATTTTTTTAACCACTTGAGTCACATATCCCAGGTTATAATGGTGCAGGATTGTCAGCTATTTGTCTCAGGGCCATTTTAAAGTGGTAAACAGTTTCAGCACCCCTGGCAGGTCCCTGCGGGGTTGACTTTTGAAACTGCCAGCTGTCATGGACTGAAAATAAATCTCAGCTAATGCGTTTCCTGTCCAGTTGCAGATCGCTCAGTTATGTTTTGGGGTAAATATTAGAGGCACAAATACCTTAAAAGTATTGTTTTTAAGTTCTTCATATTTCCCTATTTTTCCCTTTTCCTCTTTTCTATGAAAACACCAGAAATCAAAATATATACATACAAAGTGGCTATTAAATTATGGCCTATATGTCACAAAAAAGATTTGTTTTACAGTAGGGCAGATTACAAAAACTCAGGACCCTTCACACGTTTGCAGTATGTTACTACACACGATAATGTGCCATATTTTCCGTGTTAGCATTACATTAGGGCAGCTCGCTTATTTTGAATGTTTTGCCAATGTAACAAAATGCACAAAAACAGCCACGTGCCTTCTTGTTTATTAAATTGTAACTTTTAACTGCATTGCAGTTGAAAGTTACAGGCCCAAGAATAGTGGATAGGCTAAGAAACTAAAGTGATTATAGTGTAATTGTAGATATAAAGCATAAAATAACATGTCCCAAATCCCAATTAATAAAATAGGCTATACACATCTAGCACAATTCTTATAATATTAGAAAGATAAGCGGACAATTATGAAAAACAGGAAATTTATAGCTAACCTTACCTTAACCACTTAAGGACCGAGCCTCTTTTTCAGATTCTGTGTTTACATGTTTAAAAATGTTTTTTTTCTAACACCCTAGAGAATAAAATGGCAGTCATTGCAATACTTTTTTTCACACCGTATTACAAGCGCACTTTTTTTTTTTTTTTAAATGCACTTTTTTGAATAAAAAAATAAGACAACAGTAAAATTAGCTCATTTTTTTATACTGTGAAAGATAATGTTACGCCGAGTAAATTGATACCCTATGTCACACTTGGAATGGCGTCAAACTTTTACCCTCAAAAATCTCCATAAGTGTTATTTAAAAAATTCTACAGGTTGCATGTTTTGTTTTACAGAGGGGATCTAGGGCTAGAATTATTGCTCTGGCTCTACCGATCGCGGCGATACCTCACATGTGTGGTTTGACTACTGTTTTCATATGCGGGCACTACTCACATATGCGTTCGCTTCTGCGCACAAGCTTGTCTGGACGGGATGTTTTGTTTATTTATTTACTTGATTTTATTTATTTTTACACTGTTTTAAAAAAAAAATGGATCACTTTTATTCGTATTACAAGGAATGTAAACGTCCCTTGTAACAGAAAAAAGCATGACAGGTCCTCTTAAATATGAGATCTGGGGTCAAAAAGTGCTCAGATCTCATATTTGGACTTAAATGTAATAAAAAAAAAAATGTCATTTGAAAAAAATGACATTGAAAAAATGTGCCTTTAAGAGGTATGGGCGGAAGTGACGTTTTGATGTCGCTTCCGCCCAGAGAAGGCAGGTCCCGATCGACTCCGCTGCTGCCAACGGCTCTGGTAAGCGGCGGAGGGCATGGGAGAGAGGCAGGAGGGGGGTGGCACCTCTCCCACCGCCGATAACGGTGATCTCACGGCAAACCCGCCGCAGAGACCACCATTGTCGTACACACGACCGGCGCCTGAAGAGATGGTTGTGGCAGCAGCTGCTGCTGTTATCGAGACATCCCTCTTCAAAAATTGACGTACATGGTCGTGCGCCGGTCGTAAAGTGGTTAATATGCTGTCTAATATAACGGATCTTTTTCCTCATCCTTCCAGCCCCCCAACACGCTTGTCATCCTGTACATTAGTCTGCTAGATAATTATAACCGGGCTACCCTTTTGATGGTAGCTATATATTTATCAGCGCTCAGAAGCAATATGTTGCCTAATGAATAGTTTTTCCCAGAACAGCTGTGTGGGTACAATATAGATATAAATAAATCTTATAGCTTTATAACTGTGTGTTCTCTGTAGAAAATAGCAAAAATGTTACCCGAGTCATGTCTTTACAAAGTACCTGTGCTAATAGAAAATTAGATTTTTTTTCTGATGATATATCTTTTTTTTGGGTAGTATGCCAAGTCATGTGCCTTAATACCTTCCAACCTCCTGCCCCAGAACAAGTATGCACATTCTCACTGCAGCAGCTGTATGCTTGTTTCAGATAGTAAAATGATTGCAGCTGGTCAAGTGATAGGTTTCTCCGAAGAATCTTGATAGCATTTGTGTGTTAAATTATGCATACCAGTAAACACAGATGGAGGGTACTTCCGCTCCTGGCTTCTCATGAGCTTGCCGCACGTGAGAGAAGCTGTCTCCTGCTATCTGATTTCCCTGTGGTATATAGTACCTCCCTCCAGCTATATTGATCTTACAGTTGCCGGGATCTACTGCATACAACAACATAGATGGGTACATTACAAACTCACTGCTGGTGAACTGCAACAATGCTCAATTCTAAGAAGGCAAACAGAGATAGTGAATGGTAAGATGGTGGAAAAAGAAGACTTACTGCCTAGAGAAGGCGAAGACACCGATAGTGAGCTCACCTCTTCAAAGCTACATATCAACTATAAAATCACTAGAAGTTACCCTTAACCGCCTACATCATAATGGAGGCAGTGCAGCAGCATACACTCCCACTGAAAAACCACGCTACGGGAACAGAGAGCTCAGAAATGTGGGAGAATTGAAGCTATATTAACCTAGGCACAGCAAGGTGGCCGGCCACCACCTGACAGAGAACAGACCACAATGCAATAACTTGAGGGTTATGGGCCTGCTTTAATCTTATCGTGTGGCAAACCTTCATAACTTCTGTGCTATCGTTCTGCCACAAGCAATAGGCCTCAAAGCTCCAGGTATGGACAGGGTTGGTAGAATGGGGGCCTGTACCTTCCAATAATAAGACTCAGCACCTTGTGGTCATCGGTACCTACACTTTACAGGTCACACCTAGATATTATGTTATGTACAGAGTACAACATATTCTGGTCACAGAGAACACAAATTGCAGTGTGTTTTTTTTTTTTTTTCTTTAAAGTCACTAAATGCCTCAAGGCATTCAATTAGGTTTGCAAAACTTGATGATTAACCACTTCAATACCGGGCACTTAAACACCTTCCTGCCCAGACCAATTTTGAGCTTTCAGCGCTGTCGCACTTTGAATGACAATTGCGCGGTCGTGCTACACTGTACCCAAATGAAATTTTTATCATTTTTTTCCCACAAATAGAGCTTTCTTTTGGTGGTATTTGATCACCTCTACGGTTTTTATTTTTTGCGCTACAAATAAAAAAATACCGAAAATTTTGAAAAAAAAAATGTTTTTTTTTGTTTCAGTTTCAAAACTTTGTAAATAAGTACGTTTTCTCCTTCACTGATGGGCACTGATGGGGCTACACTGATGGGCACTGATAAGGTGGCACTGATGGGCACCAATGTGGCACCAATGAAGTGGCACTGATAGGCGGCACTGATGGGCGACACGGATGGGCGACACGGACGGACACTGATAGGTGGCACAAATTGGCACTGATAGCTGGCACGGATGGGCGGCACGGATGGGCATGGATAGGCGGCACAGGTGGGCATAGATAGGCGGCACAGGTGGGCATAGATAGGCGGCACAGGTGGGCATGGATAGGCGGCACAGGTGGGCACTCATAGGCGGCACAGGTGGGCACTCATAGGCGGCACAGGTGGGCACTCATAGGCGGCATCGGTGTTATAGTAATGGATGCCAATCAGTGCCAAGCAATAATGCATGCCAATCAGTGATGCCCATTGTGGCCACTGATTGGCATCCATTATGGGCACTGATTGGCACCCATTGTGCTGACTGGCACCCTGGTGGTCTAGAGAGGATTATGGATTTTTATTACCTTTTCCCTGGTGGTCTAGTGGTGTCCCTGGTGGTCCAGTGTGGGCATCCTCGGGGGGGCTGTGCTGATAATCGATCAGCACAGACCCCCCCTGTCAGAGGAGCAGCCGATCGGCTCTCCTCTACTCGCGTCTGACAGACGCGAGTGAGGGAAAGCCGATCACTGGCTCTTCCCATTTACACTGTGATCAGCCGTGATTGGACACGGCTGATCACATGGTAAAGAGTCTCCGTCGGAGACTCTTTACCGAGATCGTAGTTGCCGGGTGTCAGACTGACACCCCGCAACAACGATCGCCGCGATGCGCGCCCCCGGGGGCGCGCAGCGGCTCATTATCCTAATCATATGACGTCCGGTTAGGATAATGAAACCACTTTGCCGCCGTCAATTTGTAATAGGGCGGGCGGCAAGTGGTTAAGAGTTAAAGCGGTTGTAGAAACATATAAACATAGAAAGGTGATGGCAGAAAAAGACAGAATAGTTCATTGAGTCTGCCTATTTTTTTTTCTTGTTTTTTCTGGTTTGCTTTTTTTTTTTCTTTTTTCTGTTACCTATTGTCTATCGATCTAGTGAATGTTTGTCCCTAGCATTTACTTATTAAGTTCTTGAAGTCGCTCTCGATATGTTTAATCCCCCCAAACCTTTCACCATTTTTGTTACCCGTCTCTGGACTTGTTCTATTTTATCAATATCTTTCTGTAATTGGGGTCTCTAGAACTGGACACAGTATTCTAAATGAGGTCTCACTAAAGATCTGTGTAGGGGAATCAAAACCTCCTTCCTCCTGCTTGTGATCCCTCTTGTGATACATCCTAGAGTTCTATTCGCTTTTCCCACTGCCTGGTGACACTGATCACTCATTTTGCAATCATCTGAAATAAGTACCCACAAATCTTTCTCTTCTGTAGTGCTGGCTAACACTGTTTCCCCATGTTCTACTTTCTCAAGGGATTCTATTTTCCTAGGTGCATTATTTTACATTTAAAAACATTGAACTGCAGTCTCCACTGCTTTGACCAAATTTCCAGCAGTGCCAAATCATGTTCCAGATACCTTCAGGAATATCAACCCTATTACACACCTTTGTATCATCAGCAAAAAGACATACCTTGCCCAACAAATCTTTAGCTACATCACTTGAATATATAGATTAAATTGTACCCCTAAAATTGAAAACCCTAATTGAAAAATTGTACCCCTATATTGTAACCCTAAAAGATAAAAAAGGTTTCTGTTACTTTAAGGCATAATCTATATAGCATAGTGCTTCTGCAGTGTAATTTGTCCCTTTCTGTGTTGTAAAATACCTGGTTGATCCTGCCTGTTCATGTGTTCCCCTATGTGTGCTGCCCAGGGTAATCATGGCTGCTGATCCATGATACCGTGGTCAGTTTACGTGCCTCCATCATCCCACTCTCTGCTCTGAGTCTCTCCCTCTCCTCCTCCCTCCCTGTCTGTAAATTCCGAAGCCTGTGTGTGAGAGCCAATCTCTTTCCCGCCCCTCCCCTCCTGATGCTATTTCCTGTGGCTTGACACAGTAGTAACATTTACAAATGACTTGCATCCCCTTTGTTTTATCAAGATACAAAGTACAGTATGTCCATTTTTTCTTTTATTTGAATCCTAATTACCTTCTTTCACTGCACCAATTTGAGGTCATGTGACCCCCCTCGGCTAGCGGGATGATATCAGAGGAGAATCTCAGCCCTTCCCACCGCTCTCCATAAATCTGGGAAGGAGAGCGGAGGAGGACACGTGACAACACAGAGGAGCTGGGAGAGAAGATATTAGGATTAGAATTTTTGAAAAACAGACACAGTACTTTATATCGAGGGGATGCAAGTTATTGATGATTCTGACTTTACAACCACTTTCAATTTTCAATCATATATCTGGATATCCTGAGGTTATCTACAGAAAATCTACAGCAGTTGAAAAGACTTACTGTTTCCAAACATACATGGGGGGTATTTAGTGGTATCATATTGGCATCTTCTGGTGCCTTTTTCACATTTTACCAATGGGCCTTTTAATTTGGCAGTAACTTCATTTCATATAGATTTTTGGGGGAAAAGCCAGGTTTCCTTTTGCTGGTATTGTCTGTCAAGGGATATTTAGGGTCCTTTCACACGGGGCGGATCAGTTCTGATCCGCCCCGTGGATGTCCGTTTGCTCAGCGGGGATCACTCCGCCGATCCCCGCTGAGCAGGGAGATGACAGGTCTGTCTCCGCACACTGTGCAGGGACGGACCTGTCACAGCGCCGCTCTCCCCTATGGGAGATCGGATGACGACGGACCGCAGTGCCCGTCGTCACCCGATCCGATCCGCAGACGGATGGAAAAATAGCTTTTTCCTCCGTCACACTTTTTCGGATCGGAGCGGGTCGGATGTCAGCGGACATGTCACCGCTGACATCCGACGCTCCATAGAGCTCTATGGAGCACCCGTTCAGGTCCGCCTGAAAAACTGACAGGCGGGCCTGAACGGGACGTTAGTGTGAAAGGGGCCTTAATGTACTGTGTTTATATTAAAGGCAGAAAGAAAAACAAATGAGAATGTGTGTGTATATGTATATGTAGCAAACACTGCCCTCCGGTGTTCATATATTATATCTGCTTTTGCAAATAGAAAAATCAAAATGGAACAATTGTACTTCAAATAACAAATAAATAAAATAAAATATGGATAAGTGAGGCTATTTCCAAACTCGGTTTTTATTTCAGCTATAGCATTTATACATATAATTAATTCTCTAGAATATTAAAGTTTTTATCTTATTTGATCCTGACCACCCATGGTTTCACTGCATGCTATGTGTGCGGCAGCTGAAGTATCCTGTAAATCAAAGCATGTCTGACACACCGCAACACTGCAACATTCAGTCAGCAACTTGCTGGAATCAGCGTGATACCCAAGTCTAGAGGAAGAAGAAATAATGCCGATGTATATTTTAAAAGATCTATAGATAGACAGCATTCAGCAAAGGTCATAAGGGCTTTGCTGCTTCTAAACCGCCTAAAATAACTATATTGGTTCTTAGTAGATGCATAGCCGTAATTCATATGACTGCTGATTAGCGCCAATGTACACCTTGACTATGTGCAATCCACACGCTTTTAGTAAGCCGAGTTGCTAAAACTTTTATCACCCATGGGGTAATAGAATTGTGATTGACTCAGCTCTTACACTCTATTGTTTACTGGACTTGTTACATAGTTACATAGTAGATGAGGTTGAAAAATGACACAAGTCCCTGAAGTCCAACCCATGTGTGTGATTATATGTCAGTATTACATTGTATATTCTTGTATGTTGCGGTCGTTCAGGTGCTAATAGTTTCTTGAAACTATCAATGCCCCCCCGCTGAGACCACCACCTGTGGAAGGGAATTCCACATCATTTCCACTCTTATAGTAAAGAACCCTCTACGTAGTTTAAGGTTAAACCTCTTTTCTTCTAATTTTAATGAGTAGCCATGAGTCTTGTTAACCCCTTCAATACTAGGCACTTAGACACCTTCCTGCCCAGGCCAATTTCAGCTTTCAGAGCTGTCACAATTTGAATGACAATTGTGTGGTCATGCTACACTGTACCTAAACAATTTTTTTTAGAATTTTGTTCCCACAAATAGAGCTTTCTTTTGGTGTTATTTGATCACCTCTGCGATTTTTATTTTTTGCGTAACAAATAAAAAAAGACGAAAATTTTGCAAAAAAACAAGTTTTTCTTTGTTTCAGTTTTTTTTGTAAATAAGTAAGATTTCTTCTTCAATGATGGGCACTGGTGTGGCTGCACTGATGGGCACTGATAAGGCGGCACTGATGGGCACTGATAAGATGGCACTGAGGGGCACTGATAGGCAGCACTGATGGGCACTGATAGGTGGCACTGGTATGCAGCACTGATGGGCACTCATAGGTGGCACTGATGGACACTCATAGGCGGCACTGATGGGTACTTATGGGTGGCACTGATGCATACTTATGGGTGGCACTGATAGGTGGCATGGATGGGCACTGATAGGTGGCATTGATGGGCACAGGTGGGCACTGAATGGTGACACTGATGGACACTGATTGGTGACACTGATGGGTGGCATTGCTGGGCATCCCTGTTTTGTAATGTAAATATGAGGTGCCAGTCAGTGCCCATTTGTGGACACTGATTGGCATATTTTGGGTATTTTTTTACATGTGGATGGCCATGGGGGATGTACCTGGCCATCCACATGCTGGGGGCTTCCCTGGTGGTCCTGGGGGCTTCCCTGGTGGTCTAGTGTGGGAATCTGAGGGGGGGGGCTGTGCTGATAAACAATCAGTGCATACTCCCTGTCAAGAGAGCCGCCGATTAGCTCTTGTCTGTCAAACGCGAGTGAGGAAAAGCCAATCAACGTCTCTTCCTGTTTACATCGGGATCAGCCTTGATTGGACATGGCTGATCACGTGGTAAAGAGCCTCCGCCAGAGGCTCTATCCCAAGATCGGTGTAGCAGTGTGTCAGACTGACACACCGCACCACAGATCGTCGCGATGTGCACTCCCTCGAACGTGCACCCCCACGAGCGAGCGGTGGCTGTTAACCTGAAGGACGTCATATGACGCCCAGTCAGGATAACTGAACCACTTCCCGGATGTCAATCTGCTATTGAACGGGCGGGAAGTGGTTGAAACTTCCTTCTTCAAAAAAGTTGTATCCCTATTGTGGGGTCACCAGTATGGTATTTGTATATTGAAATCATATCCCCTCTCAAGCGTCTCTTCTCCAGTTCAGTGCTCGCAACCTTTCCTCATAACTAATATCCTCCAGACCTTTACTAGCTTTGTTGCCCTTCTTTGTACTCGCTCCATTTCCAGTACATCCTTCCTGAAGACTGGTGCCCAGAACTGGACAGCATACTCTAGGTGCGGCCGGACCAGAGTCTTGTAGAGTGGGGAGAATTATAATTTTATCTCCGGAGTTGCTAGAACCCCCAGGTCCTTTTCCATCCTAGCTTCCCACAGTGTATAGATTGCATTCATATTTTTACCACCCAAATGCATTATTTTACATTTTTCTACATTGAACCTCATTTGCGATGTAGTTGCCCACCCCATTAATTTGTTCAGATCTTTTTGCAAGGTTTCCACATCCCGCGGAGAAGTTATTGCCCTGCTTAGCTTAGTATTGTACACAAATACAGAGATTAAACTGTTTACCCCATCCTCCAGGTCATTTATAAACAAATTAAATAGGATTGGTGCCAGCACAGAACCCTGGGGGACCCCACTACCATTCCAGTCAGTAGACTGTCAATAAAAAATAGGAACAATGGTCTGGAAATTACTTGACTGAGTTCCCTAAGTAGCCTCAGGTGCAAGCCATCTGGTCCGGTGATTTATTAATGTTAATTTTCCCAAGTCTAATTTTAATTCTGTCCTCTGTTAACTATGGAGGTACTTCCTGTGATGTGTCCCCCGATTCCCTTGTAAAGATTGAGGAGAAGCATAAATTCAATACCTTCGCCATCTCCCCATCCTTTGTAACCAGTTGTCCTTCCTCATTCTTTATGGGGCCAATATGGTCTGTCCTCCCTTTTTTACTTTTTACATACTTAAAGAAATTCTTGGGATTTTTTTTTGCTCTCCTCAGCTATGTGTCTTTCATGTTCTGTCTTAGCCGTCCTTATTGCTCCCTTACATTTCTTGTTGCATTCTTTATAAAGTCTAAATGCTGATGATGATCCCTCAACCTTGTATTTTTTGAAGGCCTTCTCCTTTGCTTTTATATGAATTTTTACATTGGAGTTAAGCCATCCAGAACTTTTGTTCGCTCTTTTAAATTTATTACCCAATGGGATGCATTGGCTAATGCCCTTATTTAATACGCTCTTAAAGCAAGCCTATATCTCTTCCGTGTTCTTTGTTCCTAAGATTTTATCCCAATTTATGCATTCTAGCAAGGCTCGTAGTTTAGGGAAGTTGGCTCTTTTGAAATTCAGTGGCTTTGTATTCCCCTTATGTTTCCTATTTGTGAGATTTATACTGAAGCCAATTGACCTATGATCACTGTTACCTAAATTACCCCTTATTTCCACATCAGTGATCACGTCTGTATTGTTGGTAATCAGTAGATCCAGTAATGCTTTATTTATAGTTGGTGTGTCTACCATCCGACCCATAAAATTGTCCTGCAAGACATTTAGGAACTGGCGAGCCTTAGATGAATGCACGGTTCCCTCAGCCCAGTCTATATCTGGGAAGACAGATCTCCTATCACAATTTGGATTAGCAGCAAGGATGGGAAGTGTTATCTTAATGGGGGATAGCCTATAGCACACTCCTAGAATTATTTTCCCCTTAGCTTCATCCCTTTGGAGCTCTACCCATAAGGATCCCACCTCCTCCCTAGATCCCTTAGTGATGTAATCTCTCACATTCACTTGTTCATTATTCTTGATATATAGGCATACCCCTCCCCCTTTTTTTACCCTTTCTATCCATACGATAAAGGGTATACCCTTAAATGTTTGCCAGACAATCATGGGAGCTGTTGAACCAGGTCTCTGAAATTCCCACAAAATCCAAATCCACCACGTACAACAGTATCTCTTGTTCACCCATCTTGTCCGCCAGGCTACTGGCATTGGTGAACATGCCACGTAGTTTAGACCGGTCGCATATTATCCTCCTATTGGGTGTTCCGACATTACAACTAGGCCTTGCTACTATACTTACCTTGGGTTTATGTGCTTTGGTCAACCTACCACTAATGCCCCCAATACTACCCTCTGGAATATGTTCCACGCTGACTATCTCTACCTCTGGACCACCCCATCGCCTAGTTTAAAATCCCCTCTTTTTTCCCCAACTTTTAGGCCATCTTCATTCGCAACTGATCTGCACCCTCCTCATTTAGGTGCAGTCCATCCCTTCTATAGTACTGGTTATCGACTGAGAAGTCGGCCCAGTCCTCCAGGAACCCAAACCCCTCCATTATTACACCAGCTCTTCAGCCACTTGTTTACTTCCCTAATCTCCCTCTGCCTTTCTTGTGCAATAAAAAATATAAAAAAAAGAATTGTCAACTCACGTCTCGGACTGTCCCCATATATCGTCTAAATGAAAAACTTGATTTCTGCATTCCTATCCAGAAATTGTTATAGGTTGCCTCACTTTCCTTAATGTGATAGTAATGGTGCACTTAGGCAGACTTGATAATTGCAATTACAATTACTTATTTTTCAGCTTGGAAAAGCTAAGAACAGTAGTCAGATTGTTTCTGTGCTTTGGATTGTTCATGTGCAAATTAAATTTAAATGACTCTAAATGTTCTTTTAGAATTTTACATTTTCTATATAATTTTAAATCTAAAGTATCTTTGATATATTGTAAATTAGTTACTAAGTGCAAATCCTGTATTAACACCCTATAGCATGTATTAGGATACATGTGTGCATTTGTTTTGCTCCTACTGCACCTACTGCACCTTGTTATTAATGTAATGGTTTTCTTTTGTTACACAGCTTTATGTGCCCATCTTTAGAAGAGTGTTCTGTATTTGTTCTTTTTGTATTATCCTTGTTTGTATTACTTATACAATGACACCGCAGCTGAGGGTGCTACAATTGAATTCAACCATAATGTTTTATTTAAGTAGGACCACACTGTTCACTATGATTTCTTTCACAGAAAAAATGCTTTTTTTAATTGTTATTATCATAAAAAATAAGGCCTGATTTTCGTTTTAGTTTTTTTCGTTTTTTTAATCAGCACAAGGAACAGTACTTACATTCAGTGAGAAATGTCCCTTGTTTTGATGGCTAAAATCTTCACTCCTCTAACCCCCATACCTTTGTAGCAGGAATCTTCTGGTGCTACAGTGTTTAATATAGCCCCTGGTTCTGTATAGGCAGTCATGAAGAGTGCCAATTATGTCCACTGTTTTCATCTCCTTTTCCATTCATAGAATCATTCAGTAATGAAAAGTGCACTATGAATGAAAGGCAGATGATTGAAAGAAGAGGGAGGAAAAGTCAGTTGTGGTCAGCACTCTTGATGAGTGCCTATGACAGGTCCAGCAGCTGTATTAACCCCTGGAGCAGCAGGAGATTACCGCTGCAGGAGTATGGGAAGAGGGCAGCTTTTTTTTTTGCAGATCTAAAAAAAAAAGCATGCTTTTTATTTACCTCTGTGGTTATTTAATTCTGTTATCAAGTCATCCAGGACAGGACTGCATTTATTGTTGTTAATTTATGTTGAGGACCATTTTTGGTACCTAATAATCAGTTAATTTGTATAGGCACTTTGAAGGGTGAAGCTTATAGACCATATTTGGTTTTCGAAATTTGTGGTATTCAAAATTAACAATTTTTCTTAGACTAAGATTAATTCTTTCATGCAATTTCTTTGTACACTGTAGTGAATCTTTAGTATAGGAGCTGATGGTCATTATATTGTTTTTTATTTTATTTTCAAACAGGTCGAGCAATATCACAATGTGATCTTTCAAGGTCCAGAAGGGAGCCTGCAAGAATATATTGTGGATCAGCTTTCATGCTACATTAAGGTATACTACAGTATTACCTTAGTATTACTACGAGTTATTTTTCGTATAGCAGTGCATGGTCACATTTCCAACACTAACAAGGGCTTTATCCCCCAGAACAAGGAAGAGGGTACTGAATTTTGCTGTGATGTGGTCAAGGTTGAAGTCGATTCGGGATTATCTAAGGAGCAACTAGTGGACATTTTTATTAATTCAGGTAAACTGATTTACAGTGTAATACTTGTAAACCTCATCAGTTGAGGAATAGTACTTTGTGCCTTAAACCAACAGTTAACCTTGGCCTCTCTTTGCACGTCCAGGAAAAATTTAACTGGCCAATTGAAATGAAGAGTTTGATCTTTTTAACCTAAATGTGTTACTGCAGACAGTTAAAAGAAAGCAGTTGTTACAGTACTTGTTCTAACCTGTTCATGTACAACCTGCTTGTCATTTTAGGTTGTTTAATTCCTGTTACTGATTCACCTCCTTGCAAAAAGAAAACCATCATCATTCTGGAAAAATTAGAGAATGTCTCGTTATTGGAATTGCTTGGGGATTTGATGTCTCCATTAGAAAACCGTGGATCTGAAAATCCGTACTGCATTCACAGAGGTAGATATATTCATAGAAGCAACCAGAAAGCATATTCTAAAACTCTAATGTTAAGTGATATATTGTGAATGTGGCTTTATATTTTTTTTCTCTAATAAAGCCAGTGGACTGTCTGATGCCTACTACTTCCATGAAGATTGCTTTTTGATGGGAACGGTTGCAAGACCTCGCCTTCAAGGACCGGAATTATTGGTACAGCAGCATTTCCGATGGGTCCAACTTAGATGGGATGGAGAGCCCATGCATAGTTTACTCCACAAAGTTTTGAAAAGAAGAGTTGTACATAAGGTATGTCCCTCCAATAGGAAGGTGACTGTAAAGATAAACTGTATTAATACATGTTTTAGTTTATTGCTTTTTATTCTAATATAATAATTTTTCAGTGGCCATGCATGGAAACACTCAAATTTCTCTGACCAAAATGATTCAATTTTTGCTTAACTTGGGCACTGTTTTGAGCACATACAAATGCCATACATGCAGTGTACCTAGTGAAAATTAAACAACAGATCTGTACAGCAATAGTTCTAATCATTGACTTTATATATTCCTTGTTGTCTGGTGTAAGGCTTCATGCACACGAGACGCAGATGCAAACTCTGCTGGACACATGTTTTTAAAAGCTGAAACCGGCGTTTAGAAACGCGCATTTTGCCGCGATTTTTACCGCGATTTAGCGACGTTTTACCGCGTTTGCGTCTAGAAGCGTTTAGTTAAGCTAACATCATAGACCCTCCCCAGCTCAAAAAACAGTATTATTAACTATTTCAGCAATTTTGTGAGACCAGAGTGAGTAGCAGCAGCTGTGAGAGCTGCAGTGTACTTGTATTTAGCGTGTCACTTGCCACGGCACCTGCCACAAGTTGTGGATTGTCCACTTGCCATGTTACTTGCCACGTCACTTGCCACGTGACTTGCCACGTCACTTGCCACGTCATCTGCCACAAGTTGTGGATTGTCCAACTGCCACGTCACCTGGCACAAGTTGTGGATTGTCCACTTGCCACGTGACTTGCCACATCACCTGCCACGTCACTTGCCATGTCACTTGCCACAAGTTGGGGATTGTCCACTTGCCACATCACCTGCCACGTCACCTGCCACAAGTTGTGGATTGTCCACTTGCCACGTCACTTGCCACATCACCTGCCACGTCACTTGCCACGAGATGTGGATTGTCCACTTTCCACATCACCTGCCATGCCACCTGCCACAAGTTGGGGATTGTCCACTTGCCACATCACCTGCCACGTCACCTGCCACAAGTTGTGGATTGTCCACTTGCCACGTCACTTGCCACATCACCTGCCACATCACTTGCCACGAGATGTGGATTGTCCACTTGCCACGTCACCAGCCACATCACCTGCCACAAGTTGTGGATTGTCTACTTGCCACGTCACTTGCCACATCACCTGCCACGTCACTTGCCACGTCACCTGCCACAAGTTGTGGATTGTCCACTTGCCACGTCACCTGCCACGTCACTTGCCACAAGTTGTGGATTGTCCACTTGCCACGTCACCTGCCACGTCACTTGCCACGTCACCTGCCACAAGTTTTGGATTGTCCACTTGCCACGTCACCTGCCACAAGTTGGGGATTGTCCACTTGCCACATCACCTGCCACGTCACTTGCCACATCACCTGCCACAAGTTGTGGATTGTCCACTTGCCACGTCACTTGCCACATCACCTGCCACGTCACTTGCCACAAGATGTGGATTGTCCACTTTCCATGTCACCTGCCATGCCACCTGCCACAAGTTGTGGATTGTCCACTTGCCACGTCACCAGCCACATCACCTGCCACAAGTTGTGGATTTCCACTTGCCACGTGACTTGCCACATCACCTGCCACGTCACTTGCCACGTCACCTGCCACAAGTTGTTGATTGACCACTTGCCACGTCACCTGCCACGTCACCTGCCACGTCCCTTGCCACGTCACCTGCCACAAGTTTTGGATTGTCCACTTGCCACGTCACCTGCCATGTCACTTGCCACAAGATGTGGATTGTCCACTTGTCACATCACCTGCCACGTCACTTGCCACATCACCTGCCATGTCACCTGCCACAAGTTGTGGATTGTCCACTTGCCACGTCACTTGCCACATCATCTGCCACGTCACTTGCCACAAGATGTGGATTGTCCACTTTCCACGTCACCTGCCATGCCACCTGCCACAAGTTGTGGATTGTCCACTTGCCACGTCACCAGCCACATCACCTGCCACAAGTTGTGGATTGTCCACTTGCCACACCACTTTCCACGTCACCTGCCACAAGTTGGGGATATTCCACTTGCCACGTCACTAGCCACATCACCTGCCACAAGTTGTGGATTGTCCACTTGCCACATCACTTTCCACGTCACCTGCCACGTCACCTGCCACAAGTTGTGGATTGTCCACTTGCCACGTCACTTCCCACGTCACTTGCCACGTCCCCTGCCACGTCACCTGCCACAAGTGGATTGTCCACTTGCCACATCACTTGCCACATCACCTGCCACAAGTTGTGGATTGTCCACTTGCCACGTCACTTGCCACGCCACCTGACACAAGTTGTGGATTATCCACTTGCCACGTCACTTGCCACGTCCCCTGCCACAAGTGGATTGTCCACTTGCCGCATCACTTGCCACATCCCCTGCCACAAGTGGATTGTCCACTTGCCACATCACTTGCCACGTCACCTGCCACAAGTTATGGATTGTCCACTTGCCACATCACATGCCAGTCACCTGCCACAAGTTGTGGATTTTCCACTTGCCATGTCACCTGCCAGGTCACTTGCCACCTCACCTGCCACAAGTTGTGGATTGTCCACTTTCCACGTCACTTGCCACTTCACCTGCCACGTCACTTGCCACAAGTTGTGGATTGTCCACTTGCCACATCACTTGCCACCTGCCATGTCACTTGCCACAAGTTGTGGATTGTCCACTTGCCATGTCACTTGCCACCTGCCATGTCACTTGCCACAAGTTGTGGATTGTCCACTTGCAATTGCAATTGTTTAAAATATTTTTCTAATGGTTTCTCATCATTTGCAATAATTTTTGAGATTTTTAATGTAAAAAAAAAAGGTCACCTTTAAAAACGCTTATAAACGAAAACGCGGCAAAACGCGGTAGCGGCGTTTTGCCGCGTTTTACCGCGTTTTGCCGCGTTTTGCGCCTGAAACGTGGAAACTTTTGCGTCTGAAACCATTTTTTTGCTTCTGGAAAAACGAGGTTAAACGCAACTGCATAAAAACGGCAAAAAACGAGACTGTGTGCATGGATACATAGGATAACATTGAATGAGTTCAGGAGCAGTTGAAAAAAGTGTCCAACTGCCTCTGAACACGCGTTTAACTGCGTCTCGTGTGCATGAGGCCTAATAATTGAATAATATTACTGTAGAAAGCATAAACATGAACATGTATTTTCTATGTAGGGCACTAGTGTTGTGTTGTTATCTACCATCCTTTTACAGTAAACAGGCGTCATAAAACATGTATTCGTCCAGATAAAATTATTGTTTGCTTTCAAGTACTTGTACTGGAGACCCTAGAAGTCTTACAAAATCTTTCCTTTCAGTTTAAAGGTAAACTGCCTCCATCCAGCGACCCCGTGTGTCAAGGTGTAGATTGGATATGTGCAGTATGGCATCAGCTAAACTCCTGCTTGTCTCGTTTGGGCACACCAGAGGCACTTTTTGGACCACAGCCATTTATGTCTTGTCCAATAGTGTCTGGAAATGCACAAATAATGGTGAAGTAAGTATTCCTAAATTAAAGAGGACAATCCATTCCAATCAATATAACATATCTTGTGGACTATGAACCAAGCAGCCTGTATTTTAGGAATATGTGCAGTTCAGGGTCCTTCCTGTAGCTTTCTCCTGTCAGTGTACATGCTGCTTTGTTCCTTGGGAATTCCCGATTAAGTATATGGGTTAACACCACAAGCAAAAGCAGAAGTAGCACAATAAAGTGTGAAAAAGGTAAATGGTCTTATGCAGCAGAGACACTATGATATTAACTGAATTGTAGATTGTTTGATATTTGGTGCATGTGTACATACAGGTATCTTTTTTTTTTTTCTTAAGGTGGATGTCAAAATTGTGGAATGCAGTAATTGTGCCAAAAGTGGAAGAAGCAATTCTTTTCCTGGCTACAGTCAAGAGATCCTCAATTCTAGGCCATGTTGCTCCTATTAATACCCCAAGCCAAGGGCAGCAAGCAGTTGTAAGAGCAGCCCTCAGTATACTGCTCAATAAAGCTATACTCCACGGCTGCCATCTTCCAAAAAATGGTAAGTGCTGTTTCTGAAACAAGTCTGTTGCATTTTTTTCATAGGAAAGTTTGCTGGCTGTACAAGGTGTCCTGCTTCAATTCATTGAACGGATGTTGCATACATTTTTAATTTCAGATGTAGAACAATGTTTAGCAGATTTTAAAGGAGGGCATTTTTCTTTATCCATGAGCTCTACTTACAAGCCTGGAGGAAAGAAGAAGGGGGAGAATGGAGCTTGGAGGAAAGTCAATACAAGTCCTCGCAAAAAATCCAATCTAAACTCTTCATGGAGCCAAGATGAAGTGAGACAAGAAGGTAATCTAGTTTCAACCTATTACTAGGAGAAAAAGGGTACATGGGTGATGCAGTTTAATAACAAATGAACAAAGCCCTAGCATTCAGTTATGCAAAATCAATCTAACATAATACCAGTTTGAAAAAAAAACTAGGTTTTGGTTAGGTACGCGTTTAAGTATATGTGGAAAGCAACGTAAGACATTCTGCAAAGAGTCTTACCTACTCTGTACATACTGTATGCTGTATAATGTATTATAGCACAGAGTTTATGTATGTGCTCAGATTGTCAGAAGTACACTACACACTAGCCCAACGAGTGTAAGCCAGCAATCTATAAATATAAGTGAGCACATGATCTGACTTTATTATTGCAATGTTTAATCAAATTACCTTATATTACTTTATTTGTATTATATGGCTTTCTAATAGTCTTAGAAAAGTAAAATGTCTGTGATATACACATAACATCTTCATGTAGATGAAAGGACCGATGCTGTGTGACCAGTGACGTACCTGTACACCGCTGCAGGCGTCATCAGGGTATCTTTTTTAGAGCTGACGGTCAGCTCTCCTGTAAAAGCTATCCCAGCAGCTAACTAACCACTGGCTTGCTTTTACAAGCAGTCTCCCCCTCCCTCCACCTTCACAGCTTTACCTCGGGATCTCTCTTCCCACCAGGAGCCCCAAATTGACTAACCGCCGCTTCTGCTGGCTGATCAATGAGGTGATCAAAGACAGGAATGGCTTTGATTGCCTCTATGATATAGGAACCCGGAAGTGTTGAGCTTTGTTTATTTTCACTTAATTAAAATGTTATTAAAAGCCATCGATACAAAAGCTGGGAGTTCCAGGGTATGATGGGACGTCACTTCCAGGTTACAGTATTAGAACAGAGGAGATGGCAAACAGCAGTCCATGTGTAACAAACCATGCAGCTGGCTAGGCTCTGCACACTGGAGCGCTGTGGTGATGTCATGGCCAGTCGCCGGATGGAAGCAGGAAGGAGCCATGAGGAACCAGCATGGAGAGCAAGCGTGGGGGTTGCCATGATGGCGCGTTTCATGCGCATGCTGTTTGTCAAGTCCGTGTCCTTGCCAAGACTTGACAAAGCGCATAGACACAAAATGCGTCATCATGGCAACCACCAAACTTGCGCTCTATGCTGCTTCCTCATGGCTTCTTCCTGCTGACATCCGGAAACCGGTCGTGACGTCAACACGGCACTCTGATGCACCGAGCCTGGCCAACCGCACAGTTTGTTACATATGGGCCGCTGTTTGCCATCTCCACTCAGCCCTCATATTGTAACCTGGAAGTGATGTCCCATCATAGCCCAAAACTTCCGGCTTTGGTAGTGTTGGCTTTTAACAGCATTTTAATTATGTGGAAATAATGTTTGTACATTTGCAGTCATTGCATAGACTTCATTGTGACCAGCACCAGGGCCGTATTTAACGCAGGGCAAAAGGGGCAGCTGCCCTGGGCCCTGTCGTTGCTGGGGGGCCCAAGGCAAGTTGCCACTTAAGCCCTGCGATTCCCGCATTTTTCCCTGAGTAGCGCGTGCAGTGTGCAGCCAATTTCAAACCCCCCCCGCGCGCTCTCCCACGTTCTGGTCATATATATTATTATACAGGAGAGCGGGACAGCTGCGGGCTTCACGTCTTTGAGCCCGCTCGTCCCGCTTCTCCCTCAGTCAACAGCTGCGGACCCGAGTCAACGACAGAGCAGCACTCTGTGTTCCTCCACCCCCGCCTGGCAGACCTGTGTAGCACACAGCCGAGGGACGTTTTCTGGCTGTGTGCTGGGTCTGATAAGGGGACTCCGGAGACTGTGTTGCACCGCCGAGTGATCAGGTAAGTGCAAGTGCAGACTGCAGAGAATTGCTGGTACAGGGGTGGACATGGGGGAGGGGGGTGCAGAAGTGAGAGGTGGACATGGGGGAGTACAAAGGTGGAGGAGGTACAGAGGTGGACATTGGGGGGTACAGAGGTGGGGGAGGTACAGAGGTGGACATGGGGGGGTACAGAGGTGGGGGAGGTACAGAGGTGGACATGGGGGGGTACAGAGGTGGAGGAGATACAGAGGTGGACATGGGGGGTACAGAGGTGGACATGGGGGGTACAGAGATGGAAATGGGGGTACAGAGGTAGAGGGGGATACATAGATGAACCGAGAGGTGGACGGGGGTACAAAGGTTGACATGGGGATGTACAGAGGGGGACGGGGGGGTACAGAGGTGGAGGAGATACAGAGGTGGACATGGAGGGGTACAGAGGTGGACATGGGGGGGGTACAGAGGTGGACATGAGGGGGGTACAGAGGTGGACATGGGGGGGTACAGAGATGGAGGGGGTTACATAGATGAACCGAGCGGTGGACGGGGGTACAAAGGTTGACATGGGGATGTACAGAGGGGGGCGGGGGGGTACAGAAGTGGAGGAGATACAGAGGTGGACATGGGGGGGTACAGAGGTGGACATGAGGGGGGTACAGAGGTGGACATGGGGGGTACAGAGGTGGACATGGTGGGGTACAGAGGGGGACATGAGGGGGGTATAGAGGTGGACATGGGGGGGTACAGAGATGGAGGGGCTTACATAGATGAACCAAGAGGTGGATGGGGGTACAAAGGTTGACATGGGGATGTACAAAGGGAGATGGGGGGTACAGAGGCGGATGGAAGAATAAAGAGATGAATGTGGATGGGGGGGGGGGATACAGAGGTGGATGGGGAATATAGAGGTGATCTGTGGATGGGGGGATGCAGAGGTGAAAATGGATGGGGGGGTAATAGAGGTGGATGGGGAAAACAAAGGTGGACATGGGGGGTACAGAGGTGGACGGAAAGATATAGAGATGAACATGGATGGGGGGTACAGAGGTGGAGGGGTGGTACAAAGGTAGACGGAAAGATATAGAGGTGGATGGAGGGGTACAGAGGGGAGCTGTGGATGGGGAGGGGGGGCAGAAATAGAAAGAGAATACAGAAGTGAGCTGTGGATGGGGATGGGGGGGGGGGTCAGAGGTAGACAGGGAATACAGAGGTGAGCTGTGGATGGAGGGGGGTACAGAGGTGAGCTGTGCATGGAGGGGGGTACAGAGGTGAGCTGTGCATGGAGGGGGGTACAGAGGTGAGCTGTCGATGAGGGAGCAGAGGTAAGCAAATTGATGTGCAGAGGTGACCAATAGATGGTTACTTTGGGGGAGGGGGGAGGATATGCAAGTACTGCCCCTTGTGCCGATTTTTTTCTGTGCCCTGTATGATACAAACACCTCACAGTACACTCCCCCCCCCCAATCCCTGTGTCATCCTGGACTCCTATCTCCCCCTTCCCCCCATCGTCTTGAACGCCCCCATCTCTTCCCTCCCCCAATCATCCTGGACTCCCCTATCCCCCCATCATCTTGCACTCTGCTAGCTCCCCCCCACCACCCATCATCCTGGACTTCTCTATCTATTCCCCCATCATTCTTATTATTATTATTCGGGATTTATATAACGCCAACAATTTGTGCGGTGCTTTACAACATGAGGGCAGACAGTACAGTTACAGTATAATGCAATACATAAGTTTACGTGTGTTTTGTTTTTTCGAATGTTGGGGTGGAGAGACAATGTGCATGGGGGGGGGGGGGGCCCAAGAATTTTGTTTTGCCCAGGGCCCAATCAATAGTAAAGACGGCCCTGACCAGCACCATCATTTACCATCCATTAAATCCGGTGAGGCTCTTCTCAATACAAATGATTGCACCTAGGGCCCAGAGTGCTGTCTTTCCTCTTTGTTTTCTTTTTTCTATCAATATGGGTGCATTTATTAATTTTCCTTGCGGGTAAGTGATTCAGAATATATGTATTAAGATCAGTGGGGTCAGCATTAAAACTAGGCAGCTAGCTTTTTAAGATGAAGGTCAGAAATGGCAGTCGCCATATTTTCCTCATAAATAGGTAAATTTTAAACAAATTTGCAAAAATCACTAATAATTGTCATTTGATGACTGTCACATTCAAAATAATTCTGTCAATTGAACTGATGGTGAAATTAAAACAGATTGTTGAAAAAAAGGTTTTTGCATATAGACGTCTTTCAGTTACAGGTTGTTTTATTTAACTTCCATCACAGGTGGTATTTCAAAGAATGACCTGAAGCCTGGAGGCAGTTCTTCACTAACCAAGCAAAAGTATGTTTATTTTCTTTCCTGCTGGCTGAAAAGAATTGAGGTTTCTTTTGTGAGTTTTGTGTGGTTTATCACAAGCAGTGTCAAGCTGCTCTGTTGTTGTCAAGAGCAACCCTAATATGTCACCCTTGCACTTTTATTTGACTTATGCCGCGTACACACGATCAAACAATCCGGTGGAAAAGTCCGGCAAACTCAAGTCCGCCAAACAATCCCCCCGTGTGTAGCCTCCGGCATACTTTTTTGACCCGAATGTACGGCGGACTTAGAATGCCGTGTTGCACACCAATCTGCCCGCCGTACTCGCATTTCGGCGGACAATCCGGCCATGTGTATGCCAGTCCGCCGTACTTTTGAAATGAGCGGACTTTTCCCGCCCGGAGAAAAGTCCGCTCATTTCGAGCGGGTCTCCAGGTAGGCGGGGCCCGCGAAGGAGACGTCGCTGGCCCCGCCGCCTGGTATGGACTTAAAGGGGAACCCCAACGCCGAAAAAAATCGGCGTGGGGGTCCCCCCCAAGTCCACAACAGACCCTTGTCCGAGCACGCTACCCGGCCAGCCAGGAAAGGGAGGCGAGCGAGCGCCCCCCCCCCCCCCTCCTGAGCCGTACCAGGCCGCGTGCCCTCAACATGAGGGGGTGCCTTGGGGAAGGGGGGCCGCGTGGCCCCCCCACCCCAAAGCACCTTGTCCCCATGTTGATGAGGACAAGGGCCTCTTCCCGACAACCCTGACCGTTGGTTGTCGGGGTCTGCGGGCGGGGGGCTTATCGGAATCCGGGAGCCCCCTTTAATAAGGGGGCCCCCGGATACCGGCCCCCCACCCTATGTGAATGAGTATGGGGTACAATGTACCCCTACCCATTCACCTGTAAAATAAAAGTACAAAAAAAAACACAACACACGAGATAAAATACTTTATTGCACAGCTCCGGGGGTCTTCCGTCTTCGGGGGTCTTCTCGCCGGACTCCTCCGCTATCTTCATGTAGCTCTTTTGCTAGCGGAGGAGTCCGGCTTTCTTCCTCGCCGCCGGCCTCTTCTCCCGACTTCGGGGGTCTTGTCCCCCTCTTCGGTTCTTCTGCCGGGCCACCGCGCCTTCTTATAGCTCTTTTACAGGCGGTGGCCCGGTCTTCTGTCGCCGCCGCCTTCCGTTCTTCTTCTTCTTCTTCTCCTTCTTCTCCTGGAGATGTTGACTCGACCTTCTCTCTGGCCACAATGCCAGGGACGCGCTGCGCGGCCACTTATATAGGGGCAAGGGGCGGTGTCACATGTCAATGTCAACTATACAAATGATATAGGTGAGCTCAGGGCCGGTGCTACCATTAGGCAAACTAGGCAGCTGCCTAGGGCGCACTGCCGCCTAGGGGCGCCCGGCCACTGATTCATGGGCAGGGCAAAGGGGGTGAAGTCAGGGGTGGAGCCAATGGTGGCGGCAAAATACGGTTTCGCCTAGGGTGTCAAAAATCCTTGCACCCGCCCTGGGTGAGCTATATAGTGTATATGGTGAGCTGAATAATACTGTATCTAATACATTCCCTGTCATTGAACACATGTGGATTTTCTCTGCTTATATAAATGAAAAATTCAGCAGAGAACTCTAGAGCACATTGGGATTGATTTTCTAAAACTGGAGAGTGCAAAATCTGGTGCAGCTGTGCATGATAGCCAATCAACTTCTAACTTCAGCTTACTCAATTAAACTTTGACAAAAACAATTGGAACCTGATTGGTTTCTATGCAGAACGGCACCAGATTTTGCACTCTCCAGTTTTAGTACATTAACCCCATTGCATTGGGTGCAAGAGATGACTGCACATAGGAGCTCAATTGCGTAGACGGCATCATCAGATATCTCTAAGACAAAGAAAACTGGTGAGTGATTTCAGTTCACAAGTGTGTTTTAAAAATAGAAATACTACTAGATTTTGGTTGGTTGCCTTTAGTTATTATGTCACTTAATACCAGTTCTTGAACATATAATATGAAAAATAAAATGTGCATGCCGGTTGAATGATTTGAGAATTCTTGGAAATGGGCACTCTGTGTACAATGTAGTCACCAGGTATGAGGACAAGTAGCCTTTTACAAATGATCAAAAATCAGCATTTTGTACACCGAATGGTATAAAATTAGCTATTTTGCGTTGTACCTTCTGGGATGAGTTGGGGGCTTCCATGCTAGTGTTTTCATTTACGAACTAATTGACCTTTGGTTTCGGGCCCAGTGACAGGTTCACTTTCAAGGAGTTAGAGTAAGTTCACATCAGCCTGGTGCATTGTGCCGCACCACAAAGGACCAAAAACCGTGCATGCAGCATTTTATCCAGCACACTGCAGAGAATGTTACTGCATTGCCATGTGCTGCAACACTACCATGTTTCCCCAAAAATAAGACAGGGTCTTATATTAATTGTTGGTACAAAAACACACTAGGGCTTATTTTCAGGGGATGTCTTATTTAATTACAGCACTAAAGTGGTTGTAACCCTAACAAAAAAAAACAGTTCCTTTTAAAGCATGATAAATAGCACAGTGCTCATGCTGCATCATTTACCCCTATCCATCAATAAAATCAATAAAAAATAAAAAAAGTTCCTGTGTCACCCCCCCTCCCCCCACTCCTTCTCCTCCCACTGTCAGGTCAGAAGTCTTTTTAATCATTAAAAAAAATCCATCTTCCTTAAAATCCTTATCAAATACTTTTAATACAAATATTTTACTGGTACATTAGTGTGTCCACAGTTTTATACCATAAAAAATACCTTTTAAAGCTCCCCTGGGCATTCACATGTGATCTGCTCTTCTTCTCTGAGATCCCCGCTGACGTCAGCCCGGTCCGAGTACTGCAGAGGGAAGGGCCACAGACATCAGTGGGGAGGAGCGGATGAGAGAGAAGAGCCGAGATCCAGCTGACGTTAGCGGGGAGGAGAGGATGAGAGAGAAGAGCCGAGATCCCACTGAAATCAGCCCGCACCATACACTGAAGAGAAAGGGGCTCAGCGACGATGAGAAAAGAGGACCTCCGGTGGCTGTAAAACATTGTATTATTAATACAGTAATGGGAATAAAGGTGTAGCGCTTTATACAGTAATAAATGGAGACACTGCACCAGTATACGGTAATGGATTACAGGTTTTTTTAGTGAACTTTGGTAGGGCTTATTTTCAGGGTAGAGTTTATATTGCAGCCCGCTCTGATGATCGCACTAGGTCTTACTTTTGGGGTAGGGCTTATTTTCAGGGAAACACGGTAGTGCAGTGGAAGGTTCATTTGGGAGCTATTCAGAATATAACACCAAAATGCAGGATACTACACGCAGTGGGGTGAACAGGCTCTTGTTCCAACTGCAGCAGTAGAAAAGGGCCCCCCCCCCCCCCCCCTAGCAAAAAAATAAAAAAATAATTTCGAATTATTTACAATGACAAACAAAACACTCTCTGATTTCCACAGATCTCTGGAAGGTGTTCATCCAAAGTCTCTCCACATGGAACAGAGACTGTCGGCTGGATCAGATGATGAGATGGACCTTGTGAAAGAATTACGAGCAATGTGTTCCAGCAAATCAGAACCAGACATTACCAAGGTAAAGGATCTGACATTGCTGAGAATTTATACTGCTTCATTTTTAATCAGTTGTAGCGCTATAGTCTGCCAAATGTAATTGCCATTTGTATTTTTGAATTTAATCTTGGTACAAGGAAAAGAGATTTTTTTCCCGAATATTCATTCGTTGTTGTAAAACTTGGGCGGGCTCATGGCCCAATGCTCTGCGCCACGAGACACCCTATTTTGAAGCCTATTAGAGCCTATGGCTCTAATCAGGTGCTTCAAAAAAACACCCCCGCCGCTGTAATTCAGGCACCCGGTGTCCTGAAAGGGGCTGGGTACCTGAATAGGGGGTGGCCGCGGCAGCCATGAATCTATCCATTATTCATATAGGTGGTGGCAAGGATAGAGGGGGTGGTGCCTCAGCGCCCCTAATGGACGGGCCGCCATTGTTCTCATATCAAACTCTCAGAATTTACATACTATCCGCATCTCTGCAGGTTGTGATGCGGTAGCTTTCAAGTTTCATATAAGGAGATTGATTAATAGACTCAGCCTAATTCAAGCACTCCCTGCTAGTTTTGAAATCCTGTGCAAATGTATCAGTCCAATATTAATGAAATCGCGGTTTGCTTCTCCTTAGATTGCAGACTTGGATAATTGCCTGGTGATCTTTAAAAACCCTCCGAATGACCAGAAGTCAGCAAAGAGTAAAAAACAGAACTCTCAAAAGCCACGTAAAGTAAGTATAACAATATTATAACTATAACAAAAATGTTTTTTTATCTATTTGTCCAGCCTAATGCTATCATCAAAAGTGAAAGTAAAAGAAAATCCCAAATTTTTCGTTATCACCAGAACAGTAATATAGGAATAAGCTAAAAAAAATGAGTAGTGGCGCTGCTGAATAGTATGAGATTTAATACATTAGTCCATCAATAAGTCCTTGAGGTGGATACTCAGTATATGTGGAGGGGAGACCTGTATAGATTACTTTAGCAGTCCAAAACAACCTTGGCAGACTTTGAGGGGGGAGTTGAAAGCAGACTCCAGATATGCAATTGAGAAGAGAAACACAGGGGTCTCTAGGTTAGAACTGTAAATATTTTAATGAGATACAGGTGCATTATCCACTTACATGGAGGTTAAGGACGTAAGGCACGAGTCCATCCACACTGGCGTGGTGTTCACTGCTGTACGGCGTTCTGAACAGCTGATTTTTCTGCCAGTGGGGGAGAAATCCTTGCCAGCAGGATCTCTGGGACCACGGCGATGAAACCGAGGCTTGGATCAGGCCGATGGTGAGGGCTGGAACGCGGTGCTGGGCGCGATGACGTCACAGGGATGAATGTCAATACAACAAAAGTGTCCAAAATACATCTAAAGCATACTGTTCTACAATTAATTCACATAAAAAGCAGAGTTGAGAATGTAGCTTTAGAAGGTAAGATCTAGGATGCAATGGTAGAAAAAAGTAACTAAGGGGGCCCTGTGCAAGATACATTATTGGGCACCACATTCAATTACTGGCCAAGTAAAAACCCATGTTCACTGTGCATTGATTGACAGCTGTGTAAAAGTGAGTTATATCCAAGTGACAGTGGGAAATATCCCAGTATCCACCTGACTCATAGCTATTATGTAAATGCCCCCCCCTAAGTTCCAGAGGGCCCTTGTGCAGCTGCAAAGTCTTGGAAATAGTATGCAAACTCTTCTTGTATGCAAATAAAAGGGATCATGTTTTATTTTTAGTATTTTTTACTGCTTCTGGTATAAAATGATAACTGGAAGGGATGGTGAACAAAGAGCAAATTGTTTATTAATTGATTGGATTGCACATGATTGGATAATAGAAATCAGCAGAGCTTCCCCTCATTTCAGATCTTCCCCTCAAATCTACAGAAACTGCACTTCCAAGTGCACTTTCAGTGCACTTGTAGCGCAGAGTGGATTTGCCTTTGATAAATCAACCCAATGTTTCAGTCTCTGCTTATTTTTAAAGTGGTTTCATTTTTTACTTTAATGCATTCCCTGCATTAAGGTAAAAGATGTCCCATTGGTTATATTGCCCCATCACCTTCCTAAATTCTTACCTGAGTCCTATCTAGATTCAGAGTTATGCCCAAGTCACTGCTCTCTCTTCCACTCCTCACAAGATTCAGTGAGAGCAGCAGGAGCCATTAGCACCTGCCGCTGTCAGGCAAATCCTGTTCGGAGGGAGCAGGGGATGGGGCTGAACTATGCTCTGTGTCTCTATAGACGCACACAATTCTCCACGGGAGCAAGTCCGCAGTTGCTCCTCCATAGGAAGTGGCTTCCTACAGTGGTGCATTGAGAAGAGGAGGAGCCAAGGGTGGAGGATCCGAGGATAGGTGGTTCAGGGGCTTCTCTGTGCAATACTGTTGCAAAGAGCAGGTAAGTATAAAAGTATAACGTTTACTATTTTAATAAAAAATGTAAGCTTTACAATACTTTAAGGATTGATTTCCACATCATCCCAGCCTCATGGACTTGAATTTTACCATTTAAATTATCAACGCAATAAAAAAATGTTTACACACACATACACACACACACACACACACACACACACATATATATATATATATATATATATATATATATATATATATATATATATGTGTGTGTGTGTGTGTGTACATATATTATTTTTTTCTGTGATTTCCATCAGATACCTAATCAGCACTCTTGTATTCACAGAATGGGGCCTGTCCTCTCCACAGCAGCCAGATGTCACAGTATAGCAACCAAAAGCCAAAACCAGAACCGAGTTCCTCGAAAGTCAAATCTTTACTTCCTATACCGAAAAGTCACCGTAAAAGCAGCAGTAATACAAGGCAGATAGCTATTTCTAAAGACTCTAAAGAGGAATTATGGAGCTTGCACAATAATAAAGCTAATAAATAGAAATTTCTATATCTGACATATTTAACCTCTAATGCGCACATGTGGCCTGAAATACATTACTTTTATGTAATGTATCAGGGACTTGTCTAGCTGTAAAAAAAAAAAAAAAAAGGGATAAATATTTCCTGTACAGAAAATAGTGTTATGTAAATAAAAAAATGACAGTTTTACCTGTATTATAGCATATAAATGGGGCCACAGAAACTTTATATGTAAATAAGTTGTTTTTAAACGTGTTGATGTAAGTTGTTTAAATGCCCTATTTAAATCTTTGAAAGCTTGGGGGTTTTAAAAGTTATTCATTGTTATTAATATTATTTTATAAAAGAAGATCAAAAAAGATTGTTTTGCCAAAAGTGTTAAGTGTTAATGACAGAGATATTATCACAGACCACTTACAGGATGATCAGACTGGTTCCTGTCTTGTATAATGCACAGTGTTGGCTCACAGAAAATCCTCATTTAAGTATTTCTAATATTCATCCCCTGCACCCACAAATCGAATGCGGCATTGCAATAATTAGTCTCACTTATCAATGCACTTTTTTCTTTTATACAAGCCATAGACAAAGTGTTGACTGTTCTTTTTAAGCGCTTTATATTTGTTTTACTTCTTGTGTAATGCAGACCTTGCTGTTTTTGTTGCTTGCTGTATTTACATTGTTGCTTTAGTTCTTTCTTAGGATGAGGGTTCTTAATGCAATAAATAGGTTATCTCCTGTCTGACAACACTTAAGTGGTCTTTCTACTCTTGAAAATCGACTTGTTCTTGTATTTAAAAAGATATATGTAAATAAAATGTAAAGCTATTCTGCTGTCCAGAAATGTTTCAGCACAGAGGCCATGAGGTGTAACTAACGATTCAGGGCTTGTACATCCAATGTACAGTATTTCGTCGCATCATTAATTAACAGTCCTTTTGTTTACTACAGTAAATAGTAGACTTTGCAAATGTTTAATCACTTTTCACTTTATAATAAACTCTCTATGGCTAAATTATTTGTGCCTAGTGCTTTTTTGTGCTAAAGTTTAACTCCTGACTGATATGACATTCCAGGTAATCCATGCATTCATGGATGTGACAGTTGTAACTGATTAAGGCCCCTTTAACAATGGGCGATCTGATCAGGTCCACTTGTCAGTTTCCAGGCGGACCTGATCAGACCCTGTAGTCTCTTCTATGAAACAGCGGATCTACGGACACCCGCCAACATCCAATCAGATCCTGTCTGCCAAAAACAGATTATTGTCATATTCCCCATCCATCTGGCAGATCGAATCAGATGGAAACAGACAGGCAGTTCATTTCCATCCAATGGCCGCATACAGGAGAGCACGACTGTGTTCATGTCCGTTCTGCATAGCAGAGCGGACACGGACCTGTCATCCACCTGCTCAGCGGGGGTCAGCGGAGAGAACCCCCACTGAGCACACGGATTCCACTTCACAGAGGCACCCATGTGAAAGGGGCCTTAAAGAAGGAACCCAGGTATGGTATATTTTTACATATAATTACATTGGTCCAGCTTGGCTCAATGTAACTATATATTACATGACATGTATACATCGCTACTGCAGTGATCTCCACTTCCACGCTTTCAGGTCCTGTGCTGAGTGACTGGCCTGCTGCATTGTGAACACAAGATATCGGCTACTCAGCGCAGGCATCATTCAGAGAATGCTTTCTAAAAGGAAACAATGACAGAGGGCGCACTAGCCTTGCGCATTACCTTTGCAACACTGACATTTATTTAAAATTAGGATAATATACTCACAGTGATAAAAACAAGCAAATAATAGAAAGTTAATCATAGACCTCACCCAGAAGGATCTGCTGACCAGTAGACTTAGGTGGGATGAAAAACGTTCAAGGTTAACTGACGCATTTCGAGGGTGACCCACCTTCCTCAGAGCTGGATATGGGCTGTAGGTAGGTGGTTTTTAAAGTGGCTGTGGTCAAGTGGATAAGTTCATGTGATCCAAGCCCCTCCCTCAAAAGGGAGGGCCAATGATAAATTACAAGAGGCAAAACACCAAACAGTTCTTTCCCCATATAGGTTGATTGCGACCCTATATCATTTGCATAAATTACATAATAGGAAAAAGGGAAATAGCAGCATATCATATAAACTGAGACAGGGCCAATATAAATTCACAGATGTATATCTTATTACTACGAATCTCTCAATGCACCAACCGTTATGTATTAATATGTGGATACTCACTCAAATTTGGATGAAGCTAGATGTCAGTGGGATGTATACAGGGTCACAGTGGTGATCATTTGCAATGGGAGCCCAAAATGGAGAGTCTGGGGCAACCAAGGGGTGAGTGTGAGTGCTACCGTCAGTAGAACAGGCCGTTGGAACGCACGGCAGCTAAATTCCCAGAAGAATGTCAACCTGTGCATGCCAAAAAAAGGTCTATAGACCGCAAATGTCACTTCTGGTGACGTAAGACAATGTAATATCCAGCCATCCTACTAGGGAGGCAGGAAACGTCTTTTCCGGTGATGTAGATGTCCTCCAGCAGCACACTGGTGGCAGCCGGAAACCGGGATAGTGTCTCCCATGGACGGTGCATCTGGGTACTAACCACCATGGGGATACCCAGAGTGCGCACGTCAACCCTCAGTGTAAGCATGCATATCACCGCGCAAGTCACTGGGGACTGGCTGAGTAATGCTTAAAGAAGGAAGTGAGAGAGCGGCAAAGGTCCAAGAGCCACTAGGGGACAACTCACAGTGCTGGCCAGTAGCAAACAGTCACCCCATGGAGCTCTGGGGCATATACACACTAGGGCATACATGAACAAATATATATAAAAACAAATCCTGTATAAATGAGAACTTATTGTGAATGGACACACCATGCCAGATACTTGAAAGAAAAAAGTTGAACCATCTACCTACTCGAGGTGTCAAAATTCACTATATCCTATATAATAATATGGACATAGCTATGTCTATGATATATAAAAAATTATTGTTGATTATACAGCTTTTTCAGTAAATTTATATATATATATATATATATATATATATATATATATATATATATATATATATATATATATATATATATATATATATATATATATTATAGGCTGAAACCACGGTAATATGTGAATAAGTAAATAAAACAAAACCGAAATAGCAGCAGCTTAATGTGGGATACACACAAAAATATAATAAAGGAGAAGCTGCGCTGATAAAGTCCCAAATTGTGTTAATGCATCCTTGATTGCATATCATCACAATATGTGTCCATATTTGGAATGTTAAGGTAGACCTTAATCGAAATGCCACCACAGTGATTCACATCAAAATGTGTGCAAGTAAACAAAGCATATGGCTATAGCCCAGCCAGGGACTTTACTTGCACCGAAGATCCTATGAACGATCAACAGGGTGGATGGCTGCAATGTCTCTCACACACTGCCAGCGCTGTAGGATCCGTGACCATCTCTTTTCACATCGCTGAGAGCCATCCTCTTGTGAATGCTGGGGCAAACACATGATTGGTTGTTAGGATGCTCAGCTGCCAGCAGCTGAGCAGCCTGAGGATAGAGAAGGGAGCTGCTAAGAGCCCAGCCCTGATACCCACACAGGTCACACACAGGTCTTCAGGTCAGCTTATGGTCTCTGTTTCTATCCATCTTCTACAATCCACCCCCCCAGTCTCCAGCACAGATTCCCCTGACTCCGCTGTCATTGTTGGTTGCTTGGACAACGAGCAATCAATGAGCAATCAGCAGCATTCTGACCCCACATCTAAAATTGCCCTTTTGGTCAAAAAAGGATGACTAAGCATTGGGTCTACTATTAGATGATTTTTTGAGTTTGGGCAACTACGCTCCTCAAATTGCAAGGTTGCCTATAGATAAAGTTGGGCCTGTCAGGAATCAGTTTCACAAAGACTTTTTAGTCTTATCCCAATTCTTTTGTAGAATTTGCTGCATGTGCCAGGCCCTTTTACTAGATCTGGTGCAGAAATTGAGTTGTTGGAACTGGTGCTTATCTTGAGTATGGTTCTCTATACAAGGATCATCTACTGTGATACTGTTGGTGATTCTTTTGGTGGTGATTGTATTCCCATATGGGGACAAGTATTTGGTATAAGCCTCTTCTATATGAGAATCACAATAACCTTTATTTTTCATCTTCCTTTTAAGGCTAGTTCCCTGTTCAATATAGTTCTGTTTGAGTGTACATGTGCGTTTCAACCTACAGAATTGCAAAACAAGGAACATTCTTAATCCAGCGCAAATGGTGATTGCTATTGGCATGTAAATAATGTAATGTACCTCGCATATAGGACCAGATTCGTATCATATGGGTTATGCAACCAGATGTTATAGTGTTCCCAATAGCCCATGAAAAGGTTGACATAACTGGGTGCAAACTTGGCTCCCATAGAGTTCCCTGAATTTGCCCATAATATTTGCCTAAGCATGAAAAATTGTTATAGGTTAAGGTAAATTCAATGCTGTCATGTAGGAACTGGATTTGTTGGTGAGGAACAATTGATCTTTACATAAAAAATGCCGTATGGCTGCTAACCCAAAATTGTGTTTGATGGAAGTATATAAGGATGTTACATCTAATGAGAGCCATCTATACTGTTTTTGCCACGTATAATTGGAAAGTATATCAAACATGTGGTCGGGGTCCTTAATGTAAGAAGAGAGGTTTTGGACTGCGTCCTGTAGGAAATAAACAATATAACAGCCTAGATTGCTTGTGAGGCTCTCCGTACCTGCTATAATAGGCCACCCAGGGGGATTTGTTTCATCCTTATGGATTATGGGGATATGGTAAAAGTATGGTGTAGCTGGGTATTTTTTATATAAGAAATTATATTCATCTTTATTAAGTACTCTATATCCTAAAGCTGAATCCAATAATAGTTTAAGTTATTTCTGGTATTGTAAACTATTGTCTCCAGGTAGTGTTTCATATGTCTCCCGGTCTCCTGGTCTCCCGGTCTCCCAAAAGCCTAAAGGCTTCTACCTGATATGTATCCCTATCCTGGATGACCAGCCCTCCTCCATTATCAACTTGTCTGATAATGATTTCATCATTACTTTTTACACTTTCTATAGGACCATATAGTGCATTCCTTTTGGCTCGATCTCTTAACTTATTCTCTTTGGTACATAGATCTTTGAATTCTCCAAAAACCCCCTTGTAGAAAGTAGGAATGTTATTACCTTTAGCTTAATGTGGGTAAAAAGTAGATGCAGGTTTGACGGTGGAATGTATTATTCCTTCAGAAAGGGAACCTGGTGGAAGAATTTCTAATGAGTCATCTGGACTATCAGTGCTCCCATCATCAGTATGATGACCCTCTGAGTATAAATCCTCCAAGATGTTTAATATTGGACGATCCCCCTGAGAACAGGAGGGAGGTATGGAAGCTCTAGCTTGGCTGTTTGTTTTATCTTTAAGGGCATAGAACATTTTGACTGTAAGGTGTTAGGTGTGACTACAGCAAGTCACCTACTCATCAAGTTATGTTACCGTTTCCCAATTATTATTAGAGTTCTTATCTAAGCAAAGAGACACGGAAAGAGGTTCTCAGTATTTCTGCTCAGAAGGCTGCACCCAACTCTCTGAGTCTCTTTATTAACACAGCTCTTATATACACAAAAGACAGGCTTCAGGAATGTTGAAACACAACAACAAGTTTCCATAAAAGGCAATTCTCTAGGCGTCTTCTGCTTTTAGAGCTGATGTGGCAGATGGTCTTTAAGATAAGGTTTCTTCTTATGTGTACGTGACTTAAGGATGAGGTGTCTTTAAGATACTTAGGACTTAAGGATGAGGTGTCTTTAAGATACTAAGAATGAAACAGACAAGATAAACATTTAGTGAAACATACTGTCAACCATCTTGGTTTTCTTATACCTTGATCCTCACAATTTCCCCCTTTGACATCACCCTTCCCTCTTACCCTGGGTCCACCTGAACAAGTTCTAGTCGGCCTATGTCCAAAGTACTCTCCCTGACCGCGAGTTGTCAGAGGGGTATACACCCATCCCCCTGGATAGTACCAACATCTAAAATTCAGGAAGAGTGGCCTTTCTGAAAGATGGGTGATGTCAAGAAACTAAATCCACCTATCTCATCCAACTTATCAACTTACAAAAGTTCCATCTTTTCTACAGCATTTACCTTGGCTTTCTTGCAAAAACACATAAACAACTTAAAACACAAATAAATGAGAAATATGAATATAAGCACTACTATAATCATCATTGCTGCCTTCTTGAACCAAGAAAATAACCCTGAGAAACTAAAAGTTCCACCAAAAGGATCCCAGTCACGGCCAATATTACGGGCCTTCTCCTGTAGATCCTTTACTTCCGTGCGGTGTTGTGCAATGATGTCATAATAATCGGGTACTTCGATGCTGGTGTTATGTATCCAAGTACAACATTCATAGTCTTCTGTGGTCTCACAGAGTCCTGTTAATGCTGCACTCATACTTTCAATCGCTAACTCATGTAATTCTATTTGTTTTGTGATGGCTCTGGTCTCTAGATTTAACTTAGTAATGTCATCAGAGTTTTTCTCCAAAATATCATTAATTATTCCAGTATAGTTATTTAGTCGCTTCATTAAGTCTATACCCCATCCTGTCCAGGACGGGAACCAAGCCCATGCCATGTCCTGCTCTAAAAATATTTCTCTTTTGTTACGATATCTGAGGGGATATCTGGGGTGCATACTAGCTTCTAGTAGGTGATCACCTCGTTCATCACCCACTACTCCCATTACTGGTACCAAACTTGCGAGGTAGCACCATCCCTGAGCCCTTCTAGGTATCCAGGTATAACACTTATCCCCACAACAGATGTATATATTGTTTCCTAAGGCTACTGGACTTGAACTGATATTACGTCTATAACGAGAGGTGTATCCATAGAGGGAAAGGTTGGACACTAACCACCTAACCTTATTATCCACAATGTTAGTGAGGAAGTCAGATAATGTCTGGTGTGTACTGGTATTACTGGGGTAGAAGCTTCCATTTAATACGACAATGGACAAGTTAAACTTGCTGTCTTGGCATTTTCTATTTCCTCCCGTTGTGTTTCCTAGGTTGAAACACCAATCAGGGGGAAAGGCGAGGCCATTTGATTTAAACATTACTGTCTTGCTGGTATTTGTTCCAATTATGTTAATGCTACTGTTAGCAAGATCAGTATAATTTATAGGAACTGCCATCAGTGGTATTTTAGCCGTGCTGGGGTGTAATTTACTGCAAACCCAACATTTCTCATATCCTGACTTCCGAGCATAAGCATATTTAAACTTCAGTAATAACATTTTTTTAGAAAATCCTTCATCCTTGTGAATTTCATTCTGTGAGGTAACCAAACTATTGGTCAGGATTACTGAAACAAAAAGAATAAAAAGATACATGTTGTCATTTGCCAACTGGCTCCTTTTTACAGTGTGAAGCGTGGATCCAGGTAGGTTTCCCTTCCAATTTCACTGAGGTTGCTGTAGTCAATAGCACCTGGAAAGGACCCTCGAACCTTGGTTCCAGTGTCTTCCTGGTATGTTTCTTTACATACACATAGTCTCCCGGTTGTAAGTCGTGAGTACCTGTGACAGAATTAGGGTCTGGAAGAGAAGAATACACACTCTTGTGGATTTTAGTTAGACGCTGTTGCAATTGTATCACATATGTAGTTAAACTATCACATTGCAATTGCATACTTTGAGGAAAATATAAACCTAATCTGGGTACACTCCCAAAAAGTATTTCATATGGGGATAACCCGGTTTTTCCTGTTGGAGTGTACCTAATAGAGAACAAAGCTAAGGGTAGACACTCAGGCCATGGTTTATTTAACTCTTGCATGGCTTTTTGTATTTTTAGCTTTATTGTCCCATTTACTCTTTCTACTGATCCTGAACTCTGTGGGTGGTAAGGGGTGTGAAAACTTTGTTGAACTCCTAACATTGCCATCACATTTTGCATTATTTCTCCCGTGAAATGTGTCCCCCTATCCGATTCTATTGTTTCTGGGAGACCAAACCTAGGTATCAGCTCAGTAATCAGTTTCTTGGCGGTGGCTTTTGCCGTAGCTGATTTCACAGGATAACTTTCTGGCCAGCCTGAAAATAGGCAGATGCACACGAGAACAAATTCAAAAGGGCCGCTCTTAGGCATTTGTATGTAGTCAATTTGCAGTCTCTGAAAGGGACATTGGGCCCGGACCTGATGTTTACGTGGGGTTTTCACTCTCTGTCCTGGGTTATTTAACAGACAGATTTGGCATGCAGCACAGTAGTTCCTTGCAGTACTACTGAATCCAGGGGCTAGCCATCCTTGGCTTACAATCCTATACATAGAATTGGAGCTGACATGAGTGGGCAAGTGGACAGCTGCTGCCATTGCGGGGTATAGAGAGGCGGGTAGACATATTTTTCCTCCCTCTCTCCATACATTGTCAAGGCCTGGTGCAGCTCCCTCCTTAACCCAACGGTCCTTCTCAGTAGTCCCTGCTTGTTCCTGTAGTTCGATCAGCTGCTGCCATGTGGTTTCGGGCATACTCACCTGTACCGTGGCTAAGGTCTCAGGGCTTACTTCCCCTAGAGCTGCCTTCTTTGCAGCTAAATCTGCAAATGCGTTTCCTTTTGCCTCAGTTGTTTTTGCGCTCGTGTGTGCCGCTATCTTCATAATGGCTACTCTTTTAACTTTTTGAAGATTGTTCAGGACTCTTTTGATTCCTTCACCATGTTTAACAGGTGTGCCTGCTGCTGTAAGGTAACCTCTAGCTTTCCATATGTGGCCATAATCATGTGCCACACCGTAGGCGTATGCAGAATCAGTGTAAACGTTCCCTTCTTGTCCCTCTAAGTGTTCTAAGGCTTTTTCTAAAGCTGTTAGTTCCGCTTCTTGTGCAGACATGTGTGCTGGTAGTGACTTTGCCTCAATTACCTGTGTGTCCGTTACCACAGCATAACCTGTGTGATATTTACCTTTGTCATCGGCAAATCTACTACCATCTATGTACAGTGTGTGTTCTGCATTTGCAATGGGTGTGTCTGTGACATGTGGGAACCCCGTGGTCTCTTGTTCCATAAGTTGAAAACAATCGTGTTCATCAGATGTTATGTCATGAAATGAAAGTGTGTCAGAATCCTGAGTTTCTTGTGCTGTGCCTTCACCATTACTCCCCCCTGTCAAATCTGTCTGTAAGGGTAAAAGTTGTGCTAAGTTAAAGGAAGTGCATCGCTGGAAGGTAACATTGGGAGGTAGGAGCAAGGTGCATTGCAGACGCAGCTGCCTCGCCATTGATATGTGTTTTGGCTGAACCTGTGACAAGATGGCGTGTATGTCATGTGTGGTATGTACCACTACAGGATTGTCTAAGACAATTTCTGAGGATTTGTCAATGATAATTGACACTGCTGCGACTGCCCGTACACAGGACGGTGATCCTCTAGAGACAGGATCGAGAGCCGCTGAGAAGTATGCTACCGGCCTTTGTTTGATGTGTTGTTGTGTCAACACCCCTGTTGCGTGTCCCGTGATTTCAGCAATGTACAAATGAAATGTTTTGGTATAGTCAGGAATCCCGATCGCAGGTGCCGAAATTAGTAACTTTCTTAAGGTGCTAAAAGACTTATGACCTGCTTCTGTGAGTACATAGGGTACTATTTTCAAGCAATCATATAATGGCTGCATCAGAGAACTGGCATGTGGTAACCATTGTCTACAATATGACACCATTCCCAGAAATATTTCATTTGTAGAGTAACCGGGGGTATCAAAAACGCACAGCAAAAAGGCACCAAGCTCCATGCTGGCCACACATATAAACTCTCAGGCGAGAAAACATTGACGAAAAATCCATGTACATTCGCTGAATGTTTGAAATTTAACTTGTTTTTAACATAAAATCAACGTAATTTCTGAATGAAAACCACACACACCGCCAAAAAATTCCTTTAAACAAACACAATTTAGTAAATGCACCTTTTCAGTTCATTAGTACAAGTCTTGGCTCAGGTCATTTGCATGTCAATACAGTTTGCTTTACATTCTCACTGACCTGGTCAGAAAGAAGGGGGGTCATTTGAATGGGCTGTCAGCAGCTGTGAACAAACTTCACAGGACACATCAGTATTGCATACTCCACACCCCCCACACTCACAAAATTAGGTCAAAGATGACCTCTAGATATGACACCTACTAACATGTTTTCTATCAGAACCTGTACTTCTTGTTAAACCCATAACGTCTGTTTGGTAAGTTTGAAATTCTTTCCGAGCATTTATAATGTTTACAGGTCTAATTACAAAGCTTACCATCCACAGTTAGCAGTTCACAAAAAGACAGATTCATACTAGGGCCGAAACAACTAATCGACAATCAATCGGCCATGAAATCAATTGACTACTACCTTCACAAATCGATCAATCGGCCAGTAACATACTTTAATGGAGAGGCTGCAGAAAAACATGCAATGCGCCCCTGCAGCAAGCCGTGTGCTAAAAGAAAATGCAAATCGCAGCAAAATCGCATGCATGAAAAAAATTCTGTAACAGTCTGACCTGGGGCCTGTTTTATGGGCGCTGTCGAACCCCTTTCCTGCTGTTTCCCTTGGCAAAATTCTCGTAACTGATTAATAAACAGGGGTCTAGAGTCTATATGACGGGGGTGTATTCCTGGTGGATCTGCTGCTGGATCCCCTTGTGGTCTATGTGGAGCAATTTCATTCATAAATTGATTAAACATCGTCAGTGTCATTTTATGTCTACACAAATCTTCCCCATCTTGCCAAGCTGCTTCATGTGTGTCTAGTAATTGTGTCACGAATCTACAGAATGCGGCAGGTTTTGCTACGGGATCAGGAGCATTCTGTATTAATGCCATAAGAGTGTCAGCCGACCAAGGTGTCCATGTCCTCAGAACGACTTGTCGAGTCACTGTAGGTGGCTGTCCTGCTTGACCCGCATTTGGATTATTTACTTGTATTACCCTAGTCCGACTGTGGACTGGAGCTACGGGCTCTGGTCTTTGAGCTCCGCAATGTACACATTCCTGTGCCCAGTCTGTATTTTGGGTACCGCATACTCGGCATACCCATCCTCTTCCTTTTAAGGAAGGATAAAGTTTTGGTCTTTCGTTACCCGGTTTGGTAGTGCTATAAGGAGGTGGAGTACCTTCCGTTTCTACTCCATCCTCGGGAGCTGAAGGGAGACTCTTGCGTCGGACCTTCATATCCCATCCACCCTGTTCATGACAATACTTCCATCCCTCCTCTTTAGCCCTGTTGGAAACCTTAATTAAACATTGTATTTGTGATACCCATCTGTTCTGCAGGACCTCTCCCTGTCTGTCTCTCTTTATATTCTCCCAACCTTCTACACTTAGCCCATTTTCTCCATCCATTCCAAATTTCTTGAGAACTCTATTCGTGCCCTGTGCCTTGTCCTTCCCATACAACATTGTAATTATGTCTTTAACAGCATAACATTTCTGAGATTCCTCCTGGGGTTTACCATGTGTCTGGCCCATTTTGACAGTCTTGCCTAGGTGACGTTTGGATCACTTACTAAGTGTCTCGTTGCCTTCTCCTCCTAGGGTGCCAAAATACTAAAAACCTCTCCTAGATGAGATTTCTGAAATCGAATTACTTTATATGCTAGCCAACTGACAAATATTATGACCAGACTGACGGCTACAACATATACAAGCATTCCTTTTGGTGGCCAAACACATATAACTAGATCTCCGGACTTTGTGGAGACCTTATTCCCTTCCCATTACCATGGAATCTCTCAGCATTCGTTTCTTATTCCTGCTTTATCGAGGCAGTCAGGACTTATACTTTCAACCCGTTTTTAGGCTCATGAATCAAAAAGCGTATATCAAACTTAAGTGTCGGACCCCCAAAGTACTCTTACGAGTTAAAGGCGCATTCCGTTACTCATTGGGATGATATATGTTTCAATTCACACCATACAAACAGGGCTTATCTCAGTCACAACAGACAGATGACAAGGAGACAGACAAGAAACAACGGTAACATAAGTCAAATATTAAATTCAAGACTCGCTTACTACAGAGGTTGGTTTTACCTGAAGAACAATTCAGACAGATCAGGTGGGCACAAATCTAAGAAGCACAGAGTTTATAAGAAAATAAAGCTTTTCTTACCTGCGCAGGTTTTGTCTGTGGTTCCTGATGTGCCCGACCTCTTCGTTCCGTCCTTATGTTCGTTCGCCTCTTGTAGTTTCTTCAGCGAAGTCCGTGTTCGGGCGCCAAAAATGTTAGGTGTGACTACAGCAAGTCACCTACTCATCAAGTTATGTTACCGTTTCCCAATTATTATTAGAGTTCTTATCTAAGCAAAGAGACACGGAAAGAGGTTCTCAGTATTTCTGCTCAGAAGGCTGCACCCAACTCTCTGAGTCTCTTTATTAACACAGCTCTTATATACACAAAAGACAGGCTTCAGGAATGTTGAAACACAACAACAAGTTTCCATAAAAGGCAATTCTCTAGGCGTCTTCTGCTTTTAGAGCTGATGTGGCAGATGGTCTTTAAGATAAGGTTTCTTCTTATGTGTACGTGACTTAAGGATGAGGTGTCTTTAAGATACTTAGGACTTAAGGATGAGGTGTCTTTAAGATACTAAGAATGAAACAGACAAGATAAACATTTAGTGAAACATACTGTCAACCATCTTGGTTTTCTTATACCTTGATCCTCACAAAGGTTCTGAGGGAATCTCTTTAAATCTAAAAATAGTTCAAACATGTTAGGGGGATTGGGTGGTGCAAAATTCAATCCTTTCTTTTAGCAGGTCCAATTCAGCTTCATTGAACACTGAACTGGAGAGATTGTAAATTTTGATGGTATTGAGGGTAGGTGTTATCTCCTCCCTCTTTCTGTGTAACTTAGTTCCTCCCCTCCTTCCTCGTCTTGTGTGCTTTCTCTTTTTTTGAGCCAATTTGCATTTGGGCAATTCTGTTTGAGGCTGCGGGCATCTTGACAACCACAGCCTCCTAAAGTAAAAAAGTATAGTCCACCTCTCTTTTGTGTGAGCTATTGGATGTAGATATTGCATTGAATGGTGCAACATACAAGTTGGAGGCATGGAGAAAGTTGGTATGTGACAGAAGCCTAGTCCCTGCATCGGGAGCTATTGCTCCAGTAGCTAAATCGGGCTTATGTGGCATATTAAGGGAAGCTCCACCCGCTCTTCTCATCGGAGGAGCAGGTCTGCCTGAATTATGATTTCCGTAAGACTGTATTTTCCCTTTACCTGATTTCGAAGTATTATACTGGTATTTGTTGTCCTGTTTTGGAGTTTTAGATACATGCTTTTTGGCCATATAATTAGATCTATTAAGTGGATAGTTACCATTATTAAAAAGCCTGGCAGGATGATGTGAATCATTGGATGGTTTATTATTGTTAACCCCTGGTGCATGTTTACCACCATTTAACAGTTGTTGTTCCCCTTATGGGATGGATACCCATGCAGCCCTACCCCCTCCAGGTTTCCATGTTGGGGGTGGCATATGTTTGGGTGATGTTGGTTCTGTACTGGCTTCCTCCAGTTGAACTCCCTTCCTTGTAAACAATCTAATCTATCTCTTTCAAATTTATCAGACTTATTCCTATCAGATCTGCTTCAAAGGACATCATTTGTTCATTAACATTATTGTCCCACTCATTACAATTCCCAATATCAGTAAAAAAACTAAGCTCATCTTGCCAACTAGAAATCGTCGGGCGAATCAGCTCCAGAATCCTTTCTCTCTGCTTGGTAATGAGACACAGCCACATCCCATTACATTTTCTCAACTCATCAATCCATTTAGCATTCAAATCCTCTTCTAAGCCCTTGTACACACGGTCGGATAATCTGTCGGATTGCATCTTATCGGACCCTGTCATCGGATAATATGACTGTGTGTGGTATGCATCGGACTGATTCCGTCCGAATCTCCGTCCGACCCAATTTTCCAACATGTTGGAAATATTTCCCGACCAACTGGGCCGGACGGACCTAATCCGATCATGTGTAGAGCATTTTCATCGGACCAAGTGCCACGCATGCTCAGATCAAATTCCTACATCAAAGCTATTGGCTACTAGCCTGAACGTAGTCCCATCGTAACGAAATTACGCCATCACGTTCTGAAAGATCAGATTTTTCGCCAACTTGGCCCGGCCGTGTGTATACAACAGTTTCGGACAAGATCCGACGGACAAAATCCGACAGGCAAAATCCGACGGATTTGGTTGTGTAAATCTCCGATCGTGTGTACAGGGGCTAAGAAGTTACACAATTTGGTGATCCTAAGACCCCTAGGTGTTCTGTGTACATCTAAATACTTTTGTAATAGCAAAATATCACACCATTGGATCATCTCTTTTTCAAGTGCATGTTTAAGCTTATAAAATAATGACCCCCATCTCATCCTCACGACTGTATAAATCAAGATCCTTATCGGATGGTGCAGTGGTATTGAGAACAGGTTGTTGTTCAAGGGAGTCTATACTATTTGTGAACCCTTCAGCCAGGGAAGTCCTCTATAATTGTCTTTCTTTTATAGAAATAACCTATGCTTCAAATGTGGACACATAAAGTCTAATCCAATTGGAATGTGTTGGAGGAAACTGCGCCTCTCAGCAGCTGGAGCCTCACAAGAAGAAATTGATGCAAAAAGAAACAAATGCTCCTGCGCTTAAAAGTTTGCTGTTGGGTGATTTGGAAAAGGAAGGAGGAAAATATTCACAACTCACACCACCGCATTGAGAGTGGCTGTGCTGCCACTCTCAACAAGTTGGGCGGAACCCAGGACAAATTCTAAAAGGAAACAAGGAGAGAGAATCATTCAGAGAATGCTTTGCATGATGTCACCACCCCACCTCGTTCAATCAGAGAACACTTTGTATTTATTCAGAAAATGTAACAATCATGTCCCCTCTTCAGCGCCACTTCACCAGAGAGAATTATTTTAATGTTTCTAGTCATTCCTTATAACTGAAGGTGGATGCAGCTTTTAAAATTCTTCCCCACGGACAAGTTTAATAATGTCATCACAGTATATGGGGTTTATTTACTAAAACTGGAGAGTGTAAAACCTGGTGCCGCTGTGCATGGTAGCCAATCAGCCTCCGACTTCAGCTTGTTCAATTAAAGTAATATTAAACCTTTGTTTTTGTTTTTTTGTTATTTTACATAAAATAATAAACAAGTTATACTCATCTTTAAAAGTTTAGGGTGCCGCGCTAAGCAAACATACATATCATAAATCATCAGTGCATAATCATGTGCAAAATTCAATTAAAAAAAAATATAAAAAATGAACAAAATTTGTAGAATTAATAATAATCAATAATCAATGTGATGAAGAGACATAAGCAGTAGGTCCATAGAACACTAAAAGTGCTTTAATTTCATATACATTTATGCAAATAAGTTTACATACCCTGGCAGAATTTATGATTTCCTGGCCATTTTTCTGAGAATATGAATAACAAAAAACTTTTCTTTCACTCATGGTTAGTGTTTGGCTGAAGTCATTTAGTATCAATCAACTGTGTTTACTCTTTTCAAATCATAATCACAACAGAAACTACCCAAATGACCCTGATCAAAAGTTTAGATACCCTGGTGATTTTGGCCTCATAACATGCACACAAGTTGACACAAAGGGGTTTGAATGGCTATTAAAGGTAACCATTCTCACTTGTGATTTGTTTGCTTGTAATTGGTGTGTGTGTATAAAAGGTCAATGAGTTTCTTGACTCCTGACAGACCCTTGCATCTTTCATCCAGTGCTGCACTGACGATTCTGGGTCCTGAGTCATGGGGAAAGCAAAGGAATTGTCATAGGATCTGTGGGAAAAAGTAGTCGAACTGTATAAAACAGGAAAGGGATATAAAAAGATTCAAACTGTAATCAAGAAGTGGAAAATTAGGGGTTCTGTTGAAACCAAACCACGGTCAGGTAGACCAACTAAAATTTCAGCCACAACTGCCAGGAAAATTGTTCAGGATGCAAAGAAAAACCCACAATTAACTTCAGCTAAAATATAGGAGTCTGAAACATGTGGTGTGGCTGTTTCAAGATGCACAATAAGGTGGCCGGTGAAGAAAGTTGGGCTGCATGGTCGGGTCACCAGAAGAAAGCCATTACTACGCAAATGCCACAAAGTATACCACTTACAATATGCCAAACAGCACAAAGACAAGCCTCAAACCTTCTGGCACAAAGTCATTTGCAGTGATGAGACCAAAATTTAGCTTTTTGGCCACAACCATATTTGGAGCGGAGTCAACAAGGCCTATGATGAAAGTTAAAATATATTACTAAAGCGCCGATAGGAGTATAACAAACAACCTAAAAACTATAAATAATGTGACTAATTATATTAATGAAAAACGGCTGTAGCTATTTAAAATGTGTTCTGGCACCACATATATAATTGAACAACAATAAATAATAGTGCTCTAAATTTCAAGTATATGCTTCATCAGACACTCCGGTGAGTAAGTGACAAAACGTGATCTTAAAAGATATATGCAAAAAGTCCACATGCACAATAATATAAATAAAACTTTTGATTGCTGAAGAGACATGAATAAATTCAATCCGTGCTCTGTAACAGTCTCTGCAAAGAATAAGTGCTAACAGGTAATCACTACCACCTCCGTGTGCAATGCCTGCTCACCTCAAATAAAGACCCCCTTGGGTCTATTGGCACTTTTAGTAATAATTCACAGACGGATTAGCTCGATCGTACAAGGTTTTACAGCTAATGATTTAAGGAATACCAGGACTTCTACATAAACAATTTCTTTCTCCAAATTCAATTTAAGATATAAGTGGGAGTGTTGCTCGTCATAAGTGTGTAGTCCCAGCAGTTCTACTGCGTCCCACAAGCTACTCGCACAATCCGGGTAGCTGGAAAAGGTTCTGGTGTGATGTTGTGCTGAATAGCTGTACATTCAGGAAAACCAGGAAGTAGTCAGCTCCATGCTGTCCAGCTTGAACTGGAAGAGGAAATGATGTCACCAGCAGGGGGCAGGAGGAAGGGGTCAGGACTGTCTCTGTGGAATGAAAGGCTGTATATGTGCATTGCAATCGCCCATATGTAACTTGATAGATTAATATAACACACGATGATGTCAATACATACAGCCAACACAGGGTCATGTGTCTTCCTCAGGGGCTCCCTGTGTCAACACGCATAGGGGAGGGGCTAGGATGGTGGAGACATACAGACTCTAACATGGTTGTTAGTAGTCAGTTGGGAGAGAGTGGATATGAGGCTCTGCAGGACATGCTTACTGCTTATTTGTCTGCTAGAATTTGGTGCACTGCAAGTACTCTGCATTTTAATACACAGTTGGATAAGGTTTTAAACAATTCAAGCACTATTGGAGTTTTTTATTCCTTTATGCACTCTGATGTTGACAACTGAAGTGGAGTTGGTTGGAAGAATGTCTGGAAGAGCCATCTGATTTTGGATTAACCCTATTGATCCCCGGAGTGCCTCACAAGCGCTTATTGACCCAGCTTAGTTGAGGGGTCACAGTCCCAGAGGTGAGTCTATACCCATTGGGGGAGTACATGTGAGGTGATCCAATGGTGACTGTACACATTGACATCATTGTGTGTGTTTTATTAATCTATCAAGTCACATATGGGAGATTGCAATGCACATATATATGAACTTATAGCACTTTCAATATTGCATGGACTTACTGCTTATGTCTCTTTATTACATTGATTGTTATTAATACTACTATTTTTGTTGATTTTTAATCACTTGCTCAGCTCACGCCGATATACATAGGCAAAGTGGCACAGGTGTGCAAAACACCGTACGCGTGCATCACTCCATCATCGGAGGCTAGCAGGCGCATCTGCGTCCACCACGGGAGTGTGCCCGCGGGTGCTGTGGACTCAATGTCCGCCGGTGGCCCGCGATTGTGGCACGGAGAGGCAGATCGGGGAGATGTCTATGTAAATGTAAAGGAAATTTGTAAGTTCTGTATATAATTGTATTCTATTTTGTATGTATTGCACACTGCCCTCACTGTGCACACGGCACTAATAATGTTTTCATTACATGGTTGCATTCTTTCGAGTCCTGATTAAAATTAGCCTGTTATGCCCCTTGTTACCATAAACGTACAATTGTAATATTAATGTGATACCTACGTAATCATGTGTATAAAAACCTTCAAATGCATCATAATAAATCAGAACAGTTATTTGGAAAGATGCAGAGTGTATTTTTGTGTTTGTTCCCTACTGCAGTAGTTATTTGGAACCACTAATCAATATGAGGATAGGAGTTACCTATCTATAAATTCCCATGTCATAAACAAGGCATTTCTCTGTTCTGCCTAGAAACATGACAGGGGTCTACTGCTCCCAGTGAACGGGAACAGTGATCTCTGTCGTGTCCACCCCTCTTGATAGCCCCCTAGTGTTTAACCCCTCCCCTGCCAGTGACATTTACACAGTAATCAGTGCATTTTTATAGCACCGACCGCTGTATGAATGCCAGTGGTCCCAAAATAGTGTCAAAAGTGTCCGATCTGTCTGCTGCAATGTCACAGTCATGATAGAAATTGAAGATTGCCACCATTACTAGTAAAAAAAAATTATAATAAAAATGACAAATCTATCCCCTATTTTGTAGACGCGAATAACTTTTGCACAAACCGATCAATATTCTATTATTGTGATTTTTTTTTTTTTACCAAAAATATGTAGAAGAATACATATTGGCCTAAACTGAGGAAGAAATTAGTTTTTGTTATATATTTTTTGAGGGAAATTTATTATAGCAAAAAGTAAAAAATATGCTTTTTTTCAAAACTGTTGCTCTTTTTTTTTTATAGCGCAAAAGATAAAAACCGCAGAGGCGATCAAATACCACCAAAAGAAAGTTATATTTGTGGGAAAAAAAAGGACTTTTTGGGTACAACGTACAATTTTGTTTGGGTACAACATTGCACAACCGCGCAATTGTCAGTTAAAGTGATACAGTGCACATGATTATGCACTGATGATTTATGTTGTATATGTTTGCTTAGCATGGCACCTTAAACTTTTATTTTATCTTATTTGTACATGATTATGGGTATGTGATTAGTGCTGGCAGCTGGTCTGTAAAACTCTTGAGTGATTTCTTCTCACATTGGTAAACACATATAGTAGCTCACAAGGTTTTTTTTCTTTTATTAAGTTATACTCATCTGCTCTGTGCAGTGGTTTTGCACAGAGCAGCCCCGATCCTCCTCTTCTGGGGTCCCCCGCCGGGGCTCCTAGCTCCTTCTCTTCTGCGAGAGCATCTTCCTATGGGGGCATTCTGTAGACTCACCCCCAAGCCATTGACACAGACCAGGCAGCTCGGCCCCGCCTCCCGCTCCCACGTCACAGATTTCGATTGACCACAGCCAGAGCCATTGGCTACCACTGCTATCAGTGTGCCCAGTGAGGAGGGACACATGCACAGCACTGGATTGAGATAAGCTCAGGTAAGTATAAGGGGGGTTGAGGGGGGGGGGGGGGTTCTGTGATACAGAAAGGTTTTTTACCTTAATGTATAGAATGTATTAAGATAAAAAACCTTTAGGCTCGGTTCCCACTGCATGCTGATGTAGCTCACAGCAGGGGTCCTGTGTGTCCCTGTTCATCGTTTCAGGTCCGATTTCAGCCCGAATTTTGGGCTGAATTCGAACCTGAAATGGACCAAAAGATGCACAGGGCTCCTCTGCAAATTGGCACCAGAGCCATATTAGAGATATGTGAACTGGCTCCATAGAGAGCCGGTCACAATCTCCTGCTATTGTGAATTGGATGCGGGGAATTCGCATACAATTCTCAATAGTGTGAACCTGGCCTGAGGCTTTAGAACCACTTTAAGCTTTGACAATAAAACCTGGAAGCTAATTGGTTTCTTTGCAGACCTGCGCCAGATTTTGCACTCCCCAGTTTTAGTAAATCAACTAAATCCTTGTGTACAACTTTGTTCTTAAATTAAACTTTATTGCTTTCCAACTAACTGTACTACTGTATTTCAAGAGCATAATAAAAAAATGTATAACCTCTGAAAATGTTTTATTAAAAGTTCAAATTAATATCACCTAAATAAAACCTAGCCTGTACTCACAATTTTGTGAAAAAAAAAAGATAAATCATTCCTCCTCTAATATTCCTTGAGGTGATGGAAATAAAGAGTTCAGATTACCAACCAGTTACCTGTAATAATCTGCAAGAAGCCTTCAGATTCACAGAGAACATTACATCTTAGACTCAAGGAAGGATTACATTTGTCCTGGTAACAGAGAAAGGAAGAAAATAAAATTTCCCTATAGGGTACATGTACAACCATATCCATGACACACTGTATGTCCTAATCTTTGCTGCTATGCAAGGTTTTGTCGCTATATACAGTGGATATAGAAAAGAATTGCATTTTGTTGCTTTGCAACCTGAAATGAAGACACCGTTTTTGTTATATCCAGCTGTATGTATTCAGTGCAACTTATAATATCCAAGTGGAAGATAAAACACCAACAGGTCAGAAAAAAAATCAAAAACAGAATCACTGTGTTGAAAAAAGGATCACCCCTTATGCCAGTATTTTGTTGAACCACCTTTTGCTTTAATCACAGCCTGTAGTCTGTTGGGATATGTCACTACTAACTTTGCCCATCTAGATTTTTTAATATTTGCCCACTCTTCTTTGCAGAACTGTTCAAGTTCGGTTAAATTTGATGGTGACCATTTGTGGAGTGCAGTCTTTAAGTCATTCCACAGATTTTCAATGGGGTTTAAGTCTGGGCTCTGAGTAGGCCATGCAAGAACATTCACCTTTTTCTTCCTTCAACCACTGTGTGGTCATTTTTGCTGCGTGCTTTGGGCCACTGTCATGTTGAAAGGTAAACCTTCTTCCAATTGTCAACTTTCTGGTAGAGGGCAGCAGATTTTTCTCAAGAATTAGATGGTATTTTGCCCCATCCATTTTTCTTCTATCCTGACAAGTGCTCCAGGCACTGCTGCAGAGAAAAACCCCAGTAACAGGATATTACCCCCTCCATGTTTTACTGTAGGAGTGATGTTATTTGGATGGTGAGCTGTATTGGATTTCGCCCAGACATATAGTTTGGTGTTGAGGCCAAATAATTACATTTTAGTCTCATCTGACCATAACACCTTTTTCCATGTGGCCTCAGAATCTTCAAGGTGTGTTTTGGCAAAGCTCAGTCATGACTGCATGTGGCCTTTCTTGAGGAGTGGCTTTTTTCTAGCAGGCCTTCCATATAAGCCACATTTGTGGAGAATGTGTGATATTGCTGTCAAATGCACACAATGACCACATTTTGTCATAAACTCCTGCAACTGCTTCAGAGTTGCTGTAGGCCTCTTGGTAGCCTCTCTGACCAGTTTCCTCCTGGCTCTTTCCTGGCTCTTTTATCCAGTGTGAAGCGATGTCCTGATCCAGGGAGGGTCTGTGTTGTACCAAATACCTTCCATTTCTTAAGACTAGACTTCACTGCGCTTCTAAGCATTGATAAAGCCTTTGACATTTTTTTATATCCATCTCCTGACTTGTGCCTGTCAAAAACGTTATCCCGGATATCTTTTGATTGTGCATTGCCTCCCATAGTTGATTGTTTGCTTCAGCAATGCTCCAGGAAAGCTCTTTTCATGCTGAGCTAATCAAAATGACCACACCTGATCACAGTGGAAAGTCAAATGGCATTGTGTGCCATTAAGAAGGTGATTATCTACACCTGATTGAGTTTACAAGTCACTTTTAGGAGGGGCCATCCTTTTTCCAAGTCAGTGATTCTGCTTTTTTGTTTTGTTTTTTTCTGTTTGCTTGTTTTTATATGTTGGTGTTATATCTTTGAGTAAATACAGCTGAATAAAACAACTGTGTCTGTCTTAGTTTCAGTCTGCAAAGGAACAAAATGTGATTAGGGGGTGATTCTTTTCTATACCCACTGTATATATTGCTTAAAGCAGAGTTCCACCTAAAAGTGGAACTTCCGCTCATTTGTCTCCTCCCCCCTCCAGTGCCACATTTGGAACCTTTTGGAGGGAAGCAGATAGCTGTTTGACAGGTATCCTGTCCCTACTTCCGGGTGTCCGGGTCACGGCGTATTACTTCACAGCTCGGCTCCCTCCTCCTTCCCCGTCACCGGGCCAGTAGGAGAGCGCAGCTGTGACTCATGCATGCGCAGTAGGGACCCGGCGTGAAGCTGTAATGCTACACTAACGGGTTCCTTTACCCACAATGGCAGCGGCAGCACCCGATAGCTGATGGAAACATCACCTGCGGTGCCAACATGGACTCTAGGACAGGTAAGTGTGCTATTATTAAAAGTCAGCAGCTGCAGTATGTGTAGCTGCTGGCTTTAAATTTTTGCAGGAGTGGGCGGACCTTCTCTTTAATGATGATGTCCAAAACCAAGAATACAGTTTTGATGTCAATGCCACTCTAACCACTTTGGGATTTAGATTATTAGACATACATCTTCAAAATTTCAACTCTCATGTCCAGCTCCTTTGTCCTGCCACCGCTCCCTCCCCCTCCCACTGCTATTACCGGCAATTACAGCTGTCAACATGATAATAGGTAATTGTTTTGTACTACACAGCAGGAGTGTTTGTCAAAATGCATCCACTCCAGTGTAAAATGATATATGCAGCCTGCATGACATAGTCTGCATGTGTCATTAGGTACATGCAATGAATCAAAGTATTGTTTCATTGTATTTACTATTCAATTCATAGGTAGATCAAATTTGTGACCTTGGTTAACTCTAATTAATTCCTTCCTCCCTTTCTATGACGATTTTTTTTTCACCATACATTTTTTACATTGTTGTGTTGTGTTTGTGTTTGAACTTAATTGTGTTTATTACTTTTTTAAGTTATGCATAACAAGAAAATGTGGAAAATTGGATAAAGCCTTCATTTAATTTGCAAATTACTTTGCCATACTTTGTACCAAAAACATAATTTTCGTGTCATTTTAAACAGGGCAAATTATAAAATGTATTCTTTTTACATTCAGTAAAACTACTGATCAAAACAGAAAAACTGCATGCATTCTTTATGTTTAGAAATTCAGAAAAAAATTATTTTTGCAAAACAATGTACTGTATTTATTACTTTATCTCAACCACTTGCCTTCGGTACATACAGTATCTCACAAACGTGAGTACACCCCTCACATTTTTGTAAATATTTTATAATATATCTTTTCATGTGACAACAGTGAAGAAATGACACTTTGCTACAATGTAAAGGAGTGTACAGCTTGTATAACAGTGTAAATTTGCTGTTAACGTCTAAACGGCTGGCAAAAAAGTGAGTACACCCCTAAGTGAAAATGTCCAAATTGGAACCAAAGTGTCAACATTTTGTGTGGCCACCATTATTTTCCAGCATTGCCTTAACCTTTTTGAGCATGGCGTTCACCAGAGCTTCACAGGTTGCCACTGGAATCCTCTTTCACTCGTCCAAGATGACATCATGGAACTGGTGGATGTTAGAGAGATGTTATGAGACCTTGCGCTCATCCACCTTCCATTTGAAGATGCCCCACAGAGGCTCAATAGGGTTTAGGTCTGGAGACATGCTTGGCCAGTCCATTACCTATACCCTCAGCTTCTTTAGAAAGGTAGTGGTCATCTTGAAGTTGTGTTTGGGGTCGTCATCTTGTTGGAATACTGCACTGCGGCCCAGTCTCCGAAGGGAGGGGATTATGCTCTGACTCAGTATGTCACAGTACATGTTGGTATTCATGGTTCCCTCAATGAACTGTAGCTTCCAAGTGCTGGCAGCACTCATGCAACCCCAGACCATGACACTCCCACCACCATGCTTGACTTTAGACTAGACACACTTGTCTTTGTGCTCCTCACCTGGTTGCCGCCACATGCACTTGACACCATCTGAACCAAATGTGTTTATCTTGGTTTCATCAGACCACAGGGCATGGTTCCAGTAATCCAGTCTTCAGCAAACTGTTTGCAGGCTTTCTTGTGCATCATCTTTAGAAGAGGCTTCCTTCTGGGATGACAGCCATGCAGACCAATTTGATGTAGTGTGCAGCGTATGGTCTGAGCACTGACATGCTGACCCCCACCCCTTCAACCTCTGCAGCAATGCTGGCAGCACTCATATGTCTATTTCCCAAAGAAAACCTCTGGAAATGACTCTGAGCACGTGCACTCAACTTCTGTGGTTGACCATGGCGAGGGCTGTTCTGAGTGGAACTTGTCCTGTTAAATGGCTGAATGGTCTTGGCCACCATGCTGCAGCTCAGTTTCAGGGTTCTGGCAAACTTCTTATAGCCTAGGCAATCTTTATGTAGAGCAACAATTCTTTTTTTCAGATCCTCAGAGAGTTCTTTGCCATGAGGTGCCATGCTGAAGTTCCAGTGACCAGTATGAGAGTGGGAGAGAGATAACACCTCATTTAACACACCTGCTTCCAAGTCACACCTGAGACCTTGTAACACTAACAAGTCACTTGATACCAGGGAAGGAAAATGGCTAATTCTGCCCAATTTGGACATTTTCACGTAGGGGTGTACTCACTTTTTTGTCAGTTGTTTAGACTTTAACACCTGTGTGTTGAGTTATTTTGAGGGGACAGCAAATTTACACTTTTATACAAGCTGTACTCTCACTACTTTACATTGTAGCAAAGTGTCATTTCTTCAGTGTTTTCAAATGAAAAGATATAATAAAATATTTACAAAAATGTCAGGGGTGTACTCACGTTTGTGAGATACTGTATATAACATATTGATGACAATTGGTTAATACCAGTATCATGGCTGAAGCTGCAACCATGATCCTACTACTGTTTATGTACTGGCTGAAATTGCATCACATTCGTACCAAAATGGCGCAGGACCCTTTTTTGGTCCACACTGGAATTGGATCACATGGCTCTGCGATCTGCGAACTGCTCTGGGAGTGTCATTAATATTCTATTGACACCTACAGCCATTCGCAGAGGGCAGTGTGAACTTCCTGCAAGTGATATACGATGCGGGAACCCGCATTGGTATTGTGCTGGTTCCCACATCGCATGTGTGTGAACCAGGACTTAAAGGGTAAGTTCACCTTTACAGAAAAATCTGTAAGGTGAACTTACACAGGACCCCCTCCTCACCCCCCCCCCCCGTCCCACTGGCCTGCAGCCTGGCAATCTCCAGTTTTGAGCCGCCTCATGGCTCCGGCACTTAGAAAATCCCTCAGCTTTCTCTCTTCTTCCCAGCGGAGAAGACAGCTATGTGGGTTCTGATTGGTCAGCGCCCCGCATGTGATGCTGAAGGGGTACGTTTAGGAGATAAAGCTCTGGGGATTTCTAAATCCCGGAGCCGTGAGGCAGCTATAATGGGGCTCAGAATAGAAGGCAGCTGCACTGCAGGTCAGGGGGACTGGTGGGGGGGTTGAGGAGGGGGTCCTGCGTAAGTTCACCTTGCAGATTTTTCTGTAAAGGTGAACTTACACTTTAACTCTGAACAGATAATCTGTAAAGGCTTTTAAAGCATTGACTATTGACAGTTTTAAGTACCATGTTGCCATTTAATGGGCGTGCGTAATCTTAAATCTTGACAAGTATCTATTTACTCAACGTCACATCATCTTTTATATGTTATTAAAAATTGGGTATTACATTATTAAAAATTGCAATAGCCACAATTTTATTCTGCAAGGCCTCTGCTTTCAGAAAATATATAATGCTTGGGGGTTCTAAGTCATTTTTTTTAGCAAAAAAATGCTGATTTTAACATGCATGTGCAAAATTTCTAGATTGTCCCAGACAGCTAGTAGTTAACAGATCACAAAGTGAACACCAAATAATCAAGCCCATAATGGAAAAAAAAATACTCTGGTCCATAAAGGGTACACAGGTACGAGTGATGAAATGGATATATATGTAGTAGATATCTGCCTTAGCAAAAATGGGGTCTTCATCTATAATTATAGCATTTATTATGATTGGACTTAATAATTTGACCACCGATTCTAGAATTATTTTTCCCCTTCAACCAGTTTTCACATTGGCGTTTTGGAGCAGTTGTCGATTTAAAAGAGCTGAGCTCAACAAACCTTTTTTATCAACTTTACCCAATGTATTATTTTGTAACCTTTAAATTACAAAGACAATGTTATGCAGAATTATTTTCTTGAATATTAGTAAAAAAAAAAAAAAAAAAAGAAGAAAAAGAAAAACACAAAAGAGTTGTACATAAATTCATTTTTATTAATTGAAATGGCTACAAATACTGAGTATAATCTAATGCAAACAAAGGAAGGCAGTATTAAAAAAAACACTTTATAACATCATCAAAGATTCTGCTACATTCAACAGTGCTGATTTGGCAGTAGTTGCAGTGTAGTGCTCAGAATATCATTAAAACGTCCCTGATTTATATTTATACAGAAATAAAAGAAGGGGTCCATAAAAGGCAAGGTCACACAATGGCTCTTTCAATCCAATGTGTGTGTGTTTTTTTTTTTTTTGTTATTACTGATATTTTCAATGTGAAAATTCCTGAGCTATTGTTTGCAACATCATCTTAGTATGGACTTGAATGGAAAATTCTCCCATCCTGTCAGGCAGGTAGTGTTTTTTTGGTAGACCCTCTCATTAGATGGGCCACGGGTATGAAATGCTTTCATGTAATCTTAGCTTAAAGGTTGCTTACATAAGGGGTTGATAACATGCACACTGCCCCATATTAATTAAGTAATCTTCATTATTTAAGGTGCACAGAAGTGTGCAGCAGCACAGTTCTGTTGGCATGGAGGACGGCATTGTAAGAGCATATCTCTTGGGTTGGGGGAGAGTATAAATATGTGTAAATGCTGATTCAAAAAGCTAAACTCCAGCTGAATGCTAAATACGCTGTCAAGACATTATTATCCATCTATATAAAATAATTCCGCTTAGTCAACCTTGAGATTCACACACTTCTGTCACACTACATATTTATGATGGTAACATCATTCACAGTTGCAGAACTTCAGCTTCCAATATCACCTTCCTTCCTCCAACCTACCTATTAATCAAAAAAAAAAAAAAAAAGTAATCATCCTACTAATGTGGCCCCTCTTTGCCTCTTCCACTACTGTAAGCTCCCTAAACTCCTTGTTAGACTGATAGCATTGTACAATGCAACAAAGTCAAACTGGCTCATGATTTTAAAAAAAACAACATTCTGCTGTGGAGGGTATTATGGGAAGTTACTCTTATGCCGCGTAAACACGACCAGACTTTCCGGCAGACTAGGTCCAAAGGGATTAGTCCGTCGGACAATCCGATTGCATGTGGGCTAGTCCGATCGTTTAAAAAAAAAAACAAAAAACGACGGACCTAGAAATAGAACATGTTTCAAATCTATCCAACGGCCTCAATTCCGATAGACTAAAATTGGGAAAACCGTTTGTCTGTGTGCCGGTACGATGGACCAAATACGACACAAGGGAAGCTATTAGCTACTGGCTATTGAACTTCCTTGTTTAGTCCCGTTTACGTCATCACCTTCAAAACGAACTGACTTTCGAACTGACCTAATCCCTTCGTGTGTAGCCAAGTCCGTTCGTTTGGAAAGTCTGTCGGAACTCTGCCGAAAGTCCATTGGGAAGACCGTCGGATCTAGTCTGCTGGAAAGTCCGGTTGTGTGTAAGCGGCATTATACATTTCAGTTGGTTACACCATCTGTATTTAAAAAAAAACGGATTCTGGCCTCTTAAAGCAGATTACACAGCACAGTGCTTGTGCTCTGTAATCTGTCCCCCTCTAAACTGTAAAAAAAACCTCCCTGACCCTGGCACTTCTTGTATGCCCTCTCTATACTGACCATGATAACCAGGGCTGCTGAGGCCTGACCACCATGGTCAGAGTTCGTCCCTTCATAGCTGTCCTCTCTGCTCTCCTCTCTCCCCTTCACCCCCTCCTTCCTGCCTGTCAACACCATCTCTGTGTCTTGCCACTACTATTAAAAATAAAAAACCCAACAATTGTCACTGCTATTGTCATGCAAAACACACTATGCAAGTCCTTTGTAAAGCGAGCTGTAAAGTGAGCTGTCTTCAGGCCGGTCACATGAGTCACGCACGCTTTACAGCTCAGATACATTGCTTCTGCGGAAAGTCACGTGGTCTCCCTAGCTGACGTCAGAGGGAGAGCACGGCCCCTCCAGCAGAAGCAATGTCTCAGAGCTGTAAAGCTGCCGCGAGGCATGTGAACGGCCTGAAGACAGCTCTAATGACATAATTAGAACACTCGTTTTTACAAAGGATTTGCATAGTGTGATATGCCAGCCTCTAATAGAGGGGCTGGCAGTGAATACAATACTAGACTTAACAAACACTTTACGTTTTGTTTTTTTTTGCATTTATTTTATTCTTAACTGTAGTAAATGGGTAGGGTTTTATATTTGCTTGGAGTTTTGCTTTAAAAAAAGCAACATCGTAAAGCCCAAAAGAACCTTCAATTTTAAGCTGCTTCAGGAGCATCAAAACAAAGGATGTTCAAGGTCCTATAGTATGTTTTCATTCTAAAGCAGCCACAAACTGAGTAGAAAAGCCTGCCAGGGGAGCTTACTCTGTGGGGAAACAGTGGTCTTTCTGCAGAGGTCTGACACACTCCCTACTAAGTCAGACCTATAGCTCTGCAATCAGCAAAGCTTACACTCCCCAATGATTGGAGGGCTCTGGAAAGGGGCATGTCAGATAAGTTCAGAGAGACCACTACATCCACACAGAGAGCAAGCATTCCACTCTGCAGCACACTGGCATACAACAGGCTTTTCTACTCAGGATGTGATTGCTTTCTAAGGCCCTTTTACACCTGAGCGATTTTCTTCTTGAAGCTTCTAGCGGCTGTTTCAGGGTTCTTTGCAGGCGCTATTTTTTTGTGCTGTAGCAACTGCAAAGTGCCCCAGTGTGAAAGGGGTCTAAAGGAAACAAAGACTTGTAACATATTTTTCATGCACCTGAAATGTATTTACCTGATTTAAACTGAAATAAACCTTTAAACCCCCTAAGTTTAACATACAGCTAACCTACAGTACAAATAACTTTACAGGGGAAGTACTGGCTCTAAGATGGTTACCCCTTGCGAACTACAGTCTGATTAAGATCCTCCAATAAAAAAAACAAGACTTTATTTTGAAGATTTTTCAGATTTCTGATTTCATTGTGAAATAATATACTGCAAATCTATTATATACACTATATCTGCTTCATAAAAATATTTTCACTTCTGCTTAGTGCACAATTTAATCATTTTAAATACATCAATATATTAAAAAATATTATTAAAATATTGAAATAAATACTATATTGATGAAATATTGAGAAAACATTGTCCATATATTCAACAAAATTGTACTGTAAAAAAAAAAAAAAAAATATCAAACATTTGCATATACAAAGTGCAAGTGAAATTAAAAATGTGTCTAATTTGAATTATTAATCTAAAGTTGACATTCCAGCATATGTTTACACAATGGATCACACTGTTTAATGTAGAACCAAAGACATTGTTGGTGTAACACCATGACTGTAATGGACATTACCTGAGGATTAGACTTCAGTCTATCAAAAATATCTGTATTGCTACTACAAATTTGTTAGAAAAAAAAAACAAAAAACAAATGTCACATAATACCAAAGCAGGCACTATGTTTTCTAAACATACTGCACACAAAACAGTAGTTTTCAATAATATATTAAAATATGTATCCTAATATATTTAGAATCAACATTAGACATAGGCTGCCCACCAAAGTCTTAATGATGTCTCTTGAGTGATTCTGTAAGCTGCGTTCTAGATGTTTTAGTGCCGGTTCCCACAGGGGCGACATGTCAGGTGACTTAGCCGCCTGACAATTCGCGCTCAATGCATTGCAATAGAACCATTCTAATAGGAGCGTTTGGTCGCTCCAACTCAGAAAAAGGTTCCTGTACTACTTTGGGGCAACTTTAGAGCGGCTTGCATTGACTTCTATACAGAAGTCGTTCTGCAGGCCACATTGAAGTCACGCTGTACGGGGCGGCTTCAGAGTCGGGCGACTTTGAATCCGCCCCTTTGTGAACCAGCACTTACCCACATAATGATCACTATCAATTGTTAGCTCTTTTTAACTGGTATAGACTGGCAGTAACAGGCTACAATACAGCCGTCATTAATAAAAAGTGCTTATTCCCAAGTGCTACTAACCGAAATATAAGTACATGATGAATTTTGTTGGTAGCTAATAGCATTTAAGGTCAATGGCAATCTTTTTTTTTTCTATTTTTCAATACAGTGGGAAAGGATTTGAACTCCTACTGGGTTTTTACTACTATGTGGGGCTCTAATAGAGAGATTTAACTTCACCAATTATATATTCTTGTTCTGCTGGCAACAGTTTCAGCAGACTAAAAGCATAGTCGTGCGCACAGGGTGTACTGGCATAATCCCTATGTGTGACATGGATTACCCTTGCTTCCCATCCACCCCCTGCTCCCCTATGTGCGGCATCCCTTGTATCAGGATGGAGAGCAGGAAAGAGGTCAGAAAAAACGCAGTTTACCGGGCCCTTTCTTTTCTGAATGAACACAATGAGTGATCGGTACTGATGCAGGAGACAAAACAATTGGCCGCACTCCAAGGATAAGGTAAATTGCTTTATTGGTATAAAAACATCCAACATGAATTTCTTTGCTTAGTCAAGATGACTAATCAAAGAAATTTGTAAAAATGGGTCAACCATGCTCCCCTCTGTGCTGTCATGATGCTGTAACCTCAATGGTTTTTCATGCTGGATGTTTTTATACCAATAAAGCAATTTTCCTTATTCTTGGAGTGCGGTCAATCATTTTGTCTCCTGCATCTCCTGCACCAGATCATGGACTGGACCTGCACCTGATCATTAAGGAAGGTATTACCATCACCTGGAGTAGTGTTACTCCCTGTTTATTGTTTGATCGGTAGTGATCACTCACTGTGTTCATACATAACTGAAGCATAATAAACTGTGTTTATTATGTTTCAGGTTGTGAATGAACAGGAAGCTGCTCAGCACAGAGCACTTCCTATTCATTTACTGTTCAGTGCAGCTGGGGCTACAGAGAAAAACACTGGGGAATCTCTGTCCTCAGTCCCTTTCTCTGTCTCAAAACTGGCAGAGTTTGTGCTTTGGGGTGCGCGCTCTAATACAATAGGCTGCACACACCTTTGACTAAAAGGAAAAATCTACTACAAACTAACAGACAGAAATAAAGATCTGACAAGGGATCTAGCTTTTTACTACTCTCCAAAAACAAGCATTTTTATTTGACTTTGTTCCTGCTGGAGAGTTTCCCATTTGGTTGAACCCTTTTGCTTCCGCCAACAATATGTTATGTACTGGCTGCTGTAGCATACCTGTAAACATTACAAGCCAACTGTCAGTTTTTAGTTAGATGTGCTCTGACAGATCTAAAACTGTCTGTTCATTTCCACAGACACCTCAAACGGGCGGCCCCCCACAATGTTTCCCAGGCTCTGCTATCCTATCTTTTGGCCTGGAACCCACATAGCTAGTGAGGGAGCATTGAACATCCATTCACTGATCTCCTCTAGCAAGTAGTAGTAAGAACCTGGAAGCAACAGCGATTTTGTCACTTCCAGGCTTTGCTGTCATTATTCCTGGCTACTGTGGCCTATCTGTGCTCCATTAGCTTTAGTCAAGTGCACAGGAGACATCTAATAGGCCCTTGATGTCTCATTAAACAGAACCTATTACTATATATAAGCCATTATATGAGGGCTATTGGTCCCCTATGTGATGGCAACAAAGTTAAGTAAGAAAAAAGTATAAAAAAAATAAAGGCAAGCACCTAACCTCCCCAAAAGTATTTTGAGCATTCCCTGCCCCCTATATACACACACAAATAAATGCACTTTTTTGGGGGCGACTGTCCATTAAGCTACAAGTTACATTTTGCCACACATGCCAGAGTGTATGTGGTGAAACTCTAAACTGAGAAAAAAAAAACTCTAAACTGATGATCTGTAAATTCCTTTAAAGCAATGCCTAAGGAGAAACTGGGGCACCATAATTCTCACAGCTTTATGGGTATGCACAATTTTAAAAGTTTTACCCAAAAAATTAGGTAATTGGGTTTGCATGCATTACAATCAACTAGTGTATTTTTTACGCCAAATTTTAGCTTAATAAACCCCTTCACTAATATCAAGTGGCATAAAAAATTGTAACCACTGACATTTTATTATCCAGGGTTTCTGCTTTCTGAAAACATATGCTGTTGGGGGGGGGGGGTTAACAACAACATGTATGAAAAAATGCAAAAACTGCTGTGGCAGAAAAAATGGTAACATTATCAGCAAGACAAGAAGGGAAGGTAACGCTCTGAGCCAAAGGCCTGGATAACAGCAAAAATGTGACAGGGGTTCTAACCCTTCCCTGCTCTACATAAAAACAAAGTTTTGGCTGGACACACACTTAGAGTTAGAGTATTCTAACTTAAAGAATACGTATGCTCAGTAACCCCTTTGCCTGCAAAGGTCACTAATGGATTTGGGATGCTCTATGTACCTTTAAAGGGTCATGCTGCTTCCTCTGGAAGTGCTGGGGTATTAGTAATAATGCATAAGGAATCAAGCCATTGTTTTCTTGTGCACTGGCCTGGGAGACAAAGTGTAAGTAAGCTTCCATTAGGCTGCTCTAGAATACATTGCCAGCTCAACTTTTTTTTTGTGATCCAGTACAGTTTTCGAATTAGCACTCTCTAATTAATTAGGCCAGTATATGTGCTTCTGCTTAGAAAGACCTGTTAGTTATGATTGTTTATAATATGGGAACTGGTAAATAGAAACCAAGTCTAATGATAATGAAGTCTACTGCAGTAATTCCTTATGGTCATGTCATATAAATCGATGAGGAAGATTCAGTCACTTCATTTTTATTCCTGACCATAACATTCTATTCATCCCTTATTTAAAAAAAACATAATATCAGCATAATAATAATTAACTACCGTATTTTCCGGACTATAAGGCGCACCGGATTATAAGGCGCACTAGCAAATGGCTGCCTGCTAATGGGATATTTCCATATATAAGGCGCACCGGACTATAAGGCGCACTGGATTATAAGGCGCATTTAATGAAACAAAACTCTGAACTCAAAACTTTGGTAATCCCACGAAGCTGCACTGCTTGGATTGGGCATTACGGCCATCTTAGTCAGGAGGTGTGCGCATTCATTCGTTCATTTTCTACGGTCTACCCGCTGCCCCAAAAATGGCTCCTGTTAAGAGACATGCTTACGAAGCGGATTTCAAACTCATCGCTATCAGTCACGCAGTAGAACAACCTGAGAGAGGTTTACGGTACGTCGGTTTACGGTAAGAGACCGGGTGGCTTTTTCCACAAATCTCCATCCCTATTGATCTGTGACTCCATGTGCGCCCATCTGACAGATACTGTCAAAGCCCAAGTGAAGAAAACTTATTCGGTGCTTGCCATCATTCCGGGTGCATTAACCAAAGAACTCCAGCGATGTCAACAGGTCATATATAAGGCGCACTGCATTATAAGGCGCACGGTCGATTTTGTGAGAAAATTTAGGGCTTTTAAGTGCGCCTTATAGTCCGAAAAATACGGTAATCTAACTTCCAGTTGACTCTACCCAGTTAATACAATGAATACTGTCACGCTATGTATATGGAGTAATAAAAAATATTTTTCCTGATCTAAATATACAATGATATTTGTACCATGACGGCGCTAATTATTGCCATGTTAACTGTTGACCCTTCTAAATGTGCACAAAGTACCGTAACTGTGTAAGTGTGAGAGGGTTTTATTTACAATGCAATGTGCCATTTTCAAAACTACTTATAAATTGATTCGTTAAAATGGCAGTTAAATAGTATAAAATATAATAGGCTAAATTCACAAAGCTTTAACACAACGATCTTTACTTTTAGTCATCTGACTGTAATTTTCACGTCGCATTGAACTAAGCTGAAAATAACTGTCACATTTTTAAATATAAAGATCCTTATCCTGTTGTGTTAGCTTTCTGAATACAGCTTATTGTACTTTTAGAGGTTCATTTAACGCTAGAGTATAAATAGGAAGTTGTGTGTCCTGCAGTGCTTTGGACTACTTTGCTAATGTACTCTGTTGTCTCATCTTGTCCTTCTGCCTATACTGATTTTCATACATGGACCTAATTTCACCTATTGAAATTTGAATTTTTTTCAGTGTTCCTGGATGAAATTATAAATTATACATTGTAAATTAACGAGGTCCTGAAGAGACTCTGGAAACAAATGCAATTGTGTATACAATACAATTTGAGGCAGTCAAAGAAAGCCCAGTACCCTACATTATGACTGAAAATTGCAATTCTTAATATAGAGACATTACATTGTCTCTGTAGTAAGACTTTAGGAGGCATTACAGGTTTGGTTATTAATATTATTAGCCTGAGCTACTACTACTATTGCGTTACTTTTCAGACAGTTATGTTGGTTTCTGGTTGGCACATAGATTCATATGGGGAAAACGAAAAAAAGAAATACAATTTTAAATGGGTCCACAGGTAAGCTGGTGATGATCAGAGTTTTGTTTCTTGGACTTCCTCCTCTGTCTCCTCCTGTAAGGCAGTGATTTTGGGACGGGACTTCCTCTTGCTGGAATTTCTACGGTGCAGTGGAAATAGTTTCAGGCGGTCAGATTGACTAATGGCCTGCTTGAAGAAGCTCTTTTCATTCATCAGTTTCTGAATAGAGTCATACTGTCGAACGGTATTCTCTTCTATTACCTAAACAGAAAATCAAAAATGTCAAATACAAAATGATAACTAAAGCCACACGGTCACACATATTGGCAAATCATGCAAAGAACAATGGGTGTTTTGCATTAAAGTATAACTAAAGTTAAAATGTTTTCTTTAGTTTTGGACATAGTGGAGAGGGATGAAAACACTTGTCAGTTTTTATTGCTGACTGTGCCCCCATTAAGGAGATTCCCCCTCTCTATAGGTCCTGTTTTTAATTATTATTCAAAGTGAAAGTAAAAGAAAATCCCAAATTTTGGGCTCTCCGCAGGAAATTAATGGATCTTCCAATGGGGAAACTAGTTCTGGTGATCTGGATTCCTCTCATTTGCAGGGATTTTCTGTCACTTCCTGTTTTGGTTATGGAACAGGATGTGAAAGTAAATTTCCCCTGGGGCACAGAAGGCAGGAAAATAACCAAAAGGGGTTATAACCCTCACTTTTCTGTCTAAATATAGTTTAACTTTAATATGGGAACTTTAGTTTTGAAAAGGGTAGAGAAGCAGTGGCGGCTGGTGAAGTTTTAAGATGGGGGGGGCGCCAGACCCTGCCCTTCCTTTCTGACCCCTCCCACTTTTCACAAGCCACACCCCTTATAGAATCCACCCACTCCGTCTCCTGTGTACATCATATACCAGGCTGTACATTATACACAGGGCTCTTTAAATCATATACCAGGCTATACATTATACACAGGGCTCTTTACATCATATACCAGGCTATAAATTATACACAGGGCTCTTTACATCATATACCAGGCTGTACATTATACACAGGGCTCTGCACATCATGTACGTTTAGTCTAAGAAAGACTAAAAAAATAAAACGAATACAGTCATCACATTTAGGGACTGGAATAATGCAATATCTTACATGTTTGCATTTGGGTTCAATATCACTTGAATCCATAACTCAGAGCAGATCTACACAAGGTATTATTACTTAAAGTGCATGTTCACAAATAACAAACCTATGGTGTTCTGATCTCTGTGGAAGTACAAGTCCCAGGATGTCCTGTCCATGCCTATGACAATGGTTCCTCAGTCCCTCAGCAGCACAAACAGCTCAATGCTTGAATATCATCGGACATGTTGCATTATATATATATATATATATATATATATATATATATATATATATATATGTGTGTGTATGTATGAAGAATAACATCCGTGACCGGGCGCATCAGGGATCACGGTAAACGGCCGCTGATAGCGGCCGTTTACCACGTGATCACTCTGTCACTTGTAAACAAACCGGTGTCACGTCATGACACCGGTTCCTCCCTCCCCTCTCTGTACAGATCTGTACAGTGAGAAGAAAGAGGGGGAGAGATGGCAGCAGCTCTGTGGGCTGGATGTGAAGTGCCCACAGTGCTGCTCAGTGCCAATAATCTGTAGTACTCTGCCCATACTGTGCAATACTCTGCCACACTGTGCAATACACTGTGCAATACTCTGCCACACTGTGCAATACTCTGCCAATACTCTGCCACACTGTGCAATACTCTGCCAATACTCTGCCACACTGTGCAATACTCTGCCAATACTCTGCCACACTGTGCAATACTCTGCCAATACTCTGCCACACTGTGCAATACTCTGCCACACTGTGCAATACTCTGCCAATACTCTGCCAATACTCTGCCACACTGTGCAATACTCTGTCACACTGTGCAATACTCTGCCACACTGTGCAATACTCTGCCAATACTCTGCCACACTGTGCAATACTCTGCCAATACTCTGCCACACTGTGCAATACTCTGCCAATACTCTGCCACACTGTGCAATACTCTGCCACACTGTGCAATACTCTGTCACACTGTGCAATACTCTGTCACACTGTGCAATACTCTGTCACACTGTGCAATACTCTGCCACACTGTGCAATACTCTGCCACACTGTGCAATACTCTGCCACACTGTGCAATACTCTGCCAATACTCTGCCACACTGTGCAATACTCTGACACACTGTGCAATACTCTGCCAATACTCTGCAATACATTTTAAAAGAAACAAATAATTTTATTTATTTTTTTACCAAATTTTCAGTCTTTTTTAATAGCGCAAAAAATAAAAAACCCAGCGGTAATTAAATACCACCAAAAGAATGCTCTATTTGTGTGTAAAAAAAAAAAAAGGGACAACAATTTCATATGGGTACAGTATTACATGACTGAGTAATTGTCATTCAAAATGTGAGAGCACCGAAGGCTGAAAATTGGTCTGGTTAGGAAGGGGGTTTAAGTGCCCGGTGGTCAAGTGGTTAAACTCTGTCCTTATGACTAATAGTTGTGCAAGAAGTCAAGCAGTGGAAGAGTTAATGAGTAATAAAAGAATCTGCAATTTAATATAAAACACAACAGCAGAACCAAAGCATTAACGTTATAATTCAAATCCTCATTATTAAACTTAATGAAAATGCATAGAAATATAAGAATTGAAGGCATAATTAGCAGGGTCAGACAAGAATGCAAGGGCAGTAAACTAACGCAGGAACTCAGACAATAAGAAACCAAAAGGATGATATTATGTGTTGGAGTTGGAGGGATGAGGAATTACTGAAGGACATGTCCAGAAAACTGCACAGAGATAAGACAGTCTTATCAAGTAATTGATGGATGTATAGCAAGGAGAAAGCATTGTCACAGCTTTATAGAGCAGGTCAGGGAGGTTAGGAATACTGACAAGGTTATGTGCAAAAGCAGGACTGCACAAAGGCACTACAATTACACATCAGCTAGGCAGCTGAGCTGGAAAATGTTCCTCAGTACACAGTACTAACAAAAAGCCTCAGGGCTGCAAGGCACTTACCTTGCTTCCAGCTCCGCTCGGGCCATACAAAGAACAGAGCTGTGAGGTCACTTCCGGTTTTCGTAAAACCCGGAAGTAACCTCTAAATTAAACAACAATGCTCCCGCCCATAGTGATTCTACGGGCGGAAGCTAATTGGCACTTTCATTTGCGCCACAAGGCGGGTTAAAATCCCGCAAATGAAGCTCCACGTCTGCAATCTCATGATTGCATTGACGTGGTGTTTCCCATAGTGCACTGAGTCCGGCGCCCGGACACAGTGCACTTAATGACCTTTTTTCAATTTTTTTTTTTTTTTTAAAGGGCCAGTTTTAAAAAAAAAAAATTTTTTCATTTTTTTTTCATTTTTTTCTTTGGTGACTGGGGGGGGGGGGGGGTGCACCCAGGCGCCCCCTATGGACGGGCCGCCACTGTAGAGAAGGGTTAATTAAACAAAAAATGAAACACCAAAGTCCTAAGAGTCAATGAGAGCATTTATAAAAATGACAAGATGAGAGAGGTTAGAGAATATATAAATATTCAATGATGAAAGGACAATCAGCATTGTGATATAACAAAGGAAGGGGTTAAACCAATATGGTGTATGTTTGTTTGCCGTGCTACTCCATCAACCATCGCTAGGACTCGGAGCCAGTCTTTTTTAACTTTAGAGCAGGGTTAAGACTGCTGTACATATTTGTTTTCTCTTTTTTGCTCATATAGGGATACAGTATTACAATGAAGTAATAAACTTCCCCTCCCCCTGTTTTCTCTGTCACGATCGATGGCACAACTATCAACCTGTCCCTACATGCCAAGGTTCTAGGTGTAATCCTGGACTCTATCCTTTAGGCCCACATCCAATCACTGTCCAAATATTACCACCTCAACCTTCGCAACATCTCCAAAATATGTCCCTGTTTTTACCAATAACAGGCTCTTAGTTCACTCCCTGGTCGCCTCAACTACGGCAATTCCCTCCTTATTGGCTTACTTTCACATAGGATATCCCCCTTTCAGTCGATCATGAATGCTGCTGCCATGCTCATCCACTTTACATAGTTACATAGTATTTACATAGTAGGCGAGGTTGAAAAAAGACACAAGTCCAACCTATGTGTGTAATTTTATGTCAGTATTATATTGCATATCCCTGTATTACCGTTCAGGTGCTTATCTAATAGTTTTTTTTTTTAATTATTGATGCTTCCCACTGAAACTAATGCCTGTGGACGAGAATTTCACATCCTAGCCACTCTTACACCCCCCCCCCCGGAGGATGCTGGGACTGTGACATCATAAGGGGCTGGGTCACTATGTGACATCTCCTGGTGACACCACCCCTTGTCCCTATATAAGTCGCCGTACAACGCATCCCTGCCATTGTGGCCAGAGAGAGCGTTGTGTCAACATCGCAAGGGAGAAGAAGAGAAGAAGGCGGTTGCGGCGGCGACAGAAGACCGGGCCACCGCTATTAAAAGAGCTATAAGAAGATAGCAGAGGCCCCGGCTAGAAGAATTGAAGAGGGGGACAAGACCCCCGAAGAGGGGGACAAGACCCCCGAAATCGGAAGAAGACCCCCGGACAGCGGCGGCAACGAAGAAGAAAGCCGGGCTCCTCCACTAGTAAAAGAGCTAGTAAAAGAGCAGAAGATAGCAGAGGAGTCCGGCGAGAAGACAGAAGACCACCAGGAGGCTGCTGTGGGACCCTAATAAAGTCCCCTACAATGAGAGTAAAGGGCCCCAGGCCCAGGACCAGAGGTCAGGGGGGCCCTTCATTGGTTTCTTGCACCAGGGCCACAATGGTTGTAGTTACACCTCTGGCACATGTATTTCTTGTGTCAGGACACCTAAAATGCATGAGTACCCTAAAAAGTAAGTCAGCAATGGCAGCTTCCATTTTTCTAACAGAGCCCATTACGCTGTCTAGAAATGTCTTTGTGTATGTAAAGCCTCCAGACTGAACAGCATTGTCAGAAAATTATGTTCTATCCAATATTTGCACAAAATATTTGGACACTAGGATCCTAGAGCATGCTGTTAAAACCATCCTTTCTGAAAAAATTTGCATTTCTGACACAACCTACCAGGAAGAATTGACATTCCAGCATGGCTTCCAGCCTATGCTCAGATAGGATGACAGTACAGTTTGCGAATGAATGCTTCAGCGTTTTCCTAATGATCTGAAACGTTCTGAAATGACAAATTAAATCATGAATTAACCAGCTTTTACATAATCCTAAAAGTGAGCAAAGACATTGTAGTGTATTTGGAAACATACATGGGATCCAGGTGAGCACTGGGTTCATCCAGCAGGAGAATTTTCGCTTTGCTAAGAACTGATCTGGCCAGACATACGAGCTGCTTGTGGCCATGACTAAGAACACATCCACCATCGAGAAGGACAAAATCCAACTGACCTGGAAACTGCTCAATGATTGACTTCAAACCAACCTGTGGAAAAATTCCAAACACATTCATAAAAACTTTACATTGTTCTACCTCTTCTAGACGGGTATACATAACACAAGATTAGGGTCATGTCTGTGGTAGTGAAACCTTTTTTTTTTCAACTTTCTAAATTTAAAAGGGGTGGGAAACATAGCGCTTGACTTACTAAATGCAAACATACTGTTCACTTTGCAAGGGAAGTTTGCACTTTGCAAGGAATCTTCCCCAGAGATTAGTGAATGTAGTGCAGTTTCATATTATATGGTTTTGGTAAATCTGAAGACAAAAATCAGCAGAAAAGCTGATAGTGTGTATGGGGCTTTAGACCCCTTTCAAACTGGGGCAGTTATATGCATTTTAGCGCTAGAAATAGCGCCTGTAAAATGCCTGAAAGCTGCCTCCCCTGCCACTCCAATGTGAAAGCCCAAATGCTTTCACACTGGGGTGGTGCGCTTGCAGAACATTAGAAAAAGTCCTGCATGCAGTGTGTACACCGCTCCCAGACCACCCCAGCCCATTGGAATGTATGGGCAGTGCCTAAAAAACGCTTCGGAAGTGCCACAACATGGGCGCTTTTAGCCCCTTTTTTACCCCTTCTTGGGGGCTAAAAGCACCCTGTTACCGCCTGAATAGTGGCGCCAAAGCACCGGGTGGCTGCAGTGTGAAAGCAGCCTAAGTGTAAGAATTACAGGAAGGGTGTGTGCATGTAGTGCAGTTTCACTTTGCAAAGAATACCTAATCATGTGCAAGGAAAATAAAATAAACTATTTGCAAAGAATACCTAATCACATGCAAGTAAAAAAAAAAGGACTGGCACAGGTCTATGGCCATGTCCCTCTTAGCCACTGGTCCTCCAGGCACCCACGTAGGTCACCTAGCTTTCCAGCCCTGCTCTCATGTCACTGAACAACTGTTATGCTTACAGGATTTTCCTTTCTACCAAAATGTTTATCCGAGCAGAATACAACCCTGTCTAGGCACAAGGTGGCAGCACTGTATGGAAAATATTTTCACTGTGCATAGTGATACTCCTTTGCACACAGAAACAGAAGATTGACAGCAGAAAAACGAACAAGTGGTTCATCGAGTCTGCCCCTTTCCAAACTTTTTGTTGTTCATTTATTTATTTTTTTAAACATTTCATTTAAATCTAGATCTAGGTTTGTCCCAAGAATTATTCACTTACTGTTGACTGACTCACTACCTCTGCTAGAAGTCTGTTCCAAGCATCAACTACTCTTTTCATAAAATAATACTTACTAAAGTAAGATTTGAATATTCTTGCACCAAAACCCTTTTCTGGGTAAATAGGAATCTTCTCTAAGTTGAAACATATTTGTGTCTGGGGTAATCTATAGGTCTATTTCTAAAATATTTGCATAGCAATCTGTCTAGCACATCTGCATGTATATTTGTTCCATGCAAATAGTCATCTTTAAAATGATTGTAAAGGCTATTTTTTTTTGGTTTAATAACAAGCAAGTTATTTACCAGTTCTGTGCAATGGTCTTGCATAGAGCAGCCATGCACAGGGTCTGTCCACCCCCCAGTGCTCCTGGCTTCCCACCCTGACAAGTGCCTCCATAGCAAGGGCATTCGTGCATGCTAGCTCCTAAGCCCTGTGCTTCTTCCCTCATCACTGGCTGTGATTGTCAGCAGCCATAGCCAATTTAATTCACTGCAGTATCAGAGCCAATGCGGGCAAAGGGGGTGGACTGAGAGAGCCTAGGCTCTCGTTCACATCACTGGATTGTGATCTGGCTCAGATATGGATTTGGGTGGGGGGAGCTGCATGCAGAAGCTTTTTTACTTTACTTCACAGAATGCAGTAAAGTTAAAAAAAATAGTTCGACAGCCGATTTTTCACTTTTTCGTCAGACAAAAGCTGGATGTGCAGACTATAAAATTTTTGTCAGATGTGACCTCAACATCTGATTTTCATTTCATTAGTAAAATTTTCATACGAAAAAAATCGTAAGAGCAAGACTACACATTCTCAGAAACGAAAGAATACGTACAAAACTATTCAACACATTACGTCACTTCTGACGTTGTATTCTGTCAAAAGAAAATACTCGCATTGGTAGTAACCTCTTCATTTTCGAAATGAGCCTAGCATGCCACAAAAATCAGATGCTCTGTCATCCGATAATCAAAGCGTTTGTACGAGGTTTTAGGGTTACATGAAAGTTTAGTGTGAGGGTTAGTGTAAGGCCTCATGCACACTGGACGTTTTTACAGCTGCTGTTTTTGGCTTCAGGCGTTTCTTCTTGCAGCCAGCAAACTTTCCGTGCATGTTATCATATGTGTCCATGTACACATAGGCTGTTATTAGTCTTTTTTGGCAGGAACGTTTTCTGGCTGGAACCCCCCCCAGAACTAGTGGGTTTTATGAAGAGTTTTTTCAGCTGTGCTAAAACCTGATAAAAGCTGAAAAACACTGAAAAAGCTAAAACAAATAAAATAAAATAAAAAAGTGGATATTTGGCATTTATCAGCGTTTTTGAGCCATAAGCTTTTGTGGGAGAATAGTTTTGCTAAAAAAAAGCTTAAAAAATGCTAATAGAAATAGAATAGAAAACACTACTGCAAAAACGCTGCAAAACTCATTCTACAGCTACAGCTTTCTACAGCTAATGGTACTGGTGTATTTTAAAACGTTCAGTGTGCATGAGGCCTTAGGGTTAGAGGGAAGCCTGGCAATGGTAGGGTTACTGTTAACACCATCAGCGGAAGATAAAGCTTCCACTTACCTTAATGCAATCACTTCCTTGCTGTGCCAAAATGCTACTGAATCACATCTCCCTGGTCTGGTTAGCCAGAGAGTGACTCTATTACAGGTAAGTGGTCAGTTATCAATCCTGTTGCCGCCTACACACTATCAGATTTTCTGCTGATTTTTGTCCTCAGATTTACCAAAACCATGTAGTGGAAGGGCCTGCCTGATTGCATACAAACTGAAACTCCTAAGGTTTGACCTCATATTATATGGTTTTGGTAAATCTGAAGACAAAAATCAGCAGAAAATCTGATAGTGTGTATGGGGCTTTAGACCCCTTTCAAACAGGGGCAGTTTTCATGCTTTTTAGCGCTAGAAATAGCGCCTGTAAAATGCCTGAAAGCTACCTCCCCTGCCACTCCAATGTGAAAGCCCAAATGCTTTCACACTGGGGTGGTGCGCTTGCAGGACATTAGAAAGTCATGCATGCAGTGTGTACACCGCTCCCAGACCACCCCTGCCCATTGGAATGTATGGGCAGTGCCTAAAAACTGCTTCGGAAGTGCCACAACATGTGCGCTTTTAGCCCCTTTTTTTACCCCTTCTTGGGGGCTAAAAGCACCCTGCTACCGCCTGAATAGTGGCGCCAAAGCACCGGGTGGCTGCAGTGTGAAAGCAGCCTAAGTGTAAGCCCACGTACACACGGTCTGAGATTTTGCCAACCAAATCCGTCGGATTTTGCCCGTCGGATTTAGTCCGACGGATTGTGTCTGAAACTGTTGCATACACACGGTCGGGCCAAGTTGGCGAAAAATCCGATCTTTCAGAACGTGATGACGTAATTTCGTTATGATGGGAGTTACAGGGCAAGTTAGTGTTAGTGTAAGAGGTGGGTTAGTAAGGGTTACAGGGACAGTTAATGTGAGAGTTATTGTTAGGGTTACAGGGGACAGTGTGAGGGTTGATGTTAAAGTGGTTGTAAAGCCACTTTGTTATCTTCATACAATCCCCTGTGTTCGATAAAGTTATGTTTCCCAGTTTATGTGCTTTCTAAAAAATATGCCACTTTATACCTTATTTCAGAGCACCACTCAGTTGACTGCCTGCTGCTCTCCTCACCTGATCTGACAACTACAGCAGGTGGGGTTGAGAAACCGCCGCTGATGTCAGCGAGGAGAAGGGGAGAAGCGAGCGGTCACATAAATGCAGAGCAGCACCCTGAAATAAGATAGAAACATTGCATATTTTTTTTATAAGGAACATACACTGGGCAGATGACTTTACCTAACAAACAGGACTATATGAAAAATAATGAAGTTATTTTATCAGACAAGGGGGATGGTCAGAGGGGAGAGAGGAGAGACAGCGAAATGACAGAGGCATGTAAACTGACCACAGTATCAGCAGGAGTCATTATAAACATGGTCAGTTTACAGGGGGTGGGCAGCACCGGGCAGGATCAGCTAAAGTAGGTATTTCAGATGATAGAAAGGGACAAGCACTGTTAAAAGAACAGGATCCTTTTTTTTTTTTTCTTAGGGTAACAACTGCTTTAAGGAGTTAGTGCAAAAGCTATTATAGGATGATTTTTCAGTGCTGGCCCTACATTATTAGTTGTAGAGGACACATTTAGCAAACGTGCTTTGTTATTTGTCTGTCACTTTATTTGGATGCTTACAATACAGCCCCTTGTCCCTATTGGTAATTTTGCAATCCACAAATGGAGATTTGTCACAGCTCTCCTGCAAGTTTCAGGCATACCTCATCAGTGACTTTCCATATTTCTTCATCGCTGTAGTTTCCATAAGGGTCCAGATTTTTTCGGATAGTCCCTGAGAATATGAACACTTTCTGTGTGGGGACAAACATAAACACAATGAATTTCCAGCAATACTTTTTTTTTTTACAAAACTCTATGAAACATATGAAAAGGTATACAGGAGAGTGGATAAAACAAAACACTTTACTTCCTTATACAGCTTGTGTAAGTTTGAGCCAACATTTCATACAATAAACCGGACCGGTTTCCTCCTCGGCTTAAAAGGAAGTAATTGTTAAGTGCCCAGGTATAAATGGCATCCATTTATAAATTAATGGTGTGTCTTGCATAACTCTTTTCTTAAATAGGAGTCTTTCAGATTAATATTTATCATGATAGACATATCCAGCTTTCAGCCACTTACAGAAGAGCAACTTCACATGATCTCAGCTTTAACTAAATTAGTGCCCGAAACAAAGTTACATTTTACTAGAATAAACATATTTATGTATAGAGAATAACCTCCGGTGTACATTAATTCACGCTCCAGTTCTTTATTGGAGTTATCATATTTTAAAGTAGAATTCCAGCTAAAGCATTACTAGTCTTAAAAATGCAATTTCCGCCCTCCTAACACCTATACTAACTAAGCTGTGTAAAAAAATCAAAAAATCACTATACTTATTTTCAGCCAGCTATGATCTGGTCATGTTATTTGGCTCCCCTTGTGTCAGCCAGCAGTGGTTGCAGTAGAGAAGGTGCAACGACAATGGCTACACCATGAGAGCCTATCGGTGACGCCATTGGTCTGCTTTCAGAGCTTTTTCAGGCGCTCTCTCCATTCCCCTGCAGCTGTCACTGGCTGACACAGTGGATCCCATGATCGGGGCAGAGTGCGCTGAAAATAGGTAAGATTAGTTAGTATAGAATTTAAGAGGGGGAGAGGGGGAAGGGAGCATTTTTAGACTAGCTATTATTATTACTATTATTATTATACAGGATTTATATAGTGCCAACGGTTTGTGCAGTGCTTTACAAAGGAAGGGCAGACAGTACAATCACAATACAATTCATTACAAGAGGAATCAGAGGGCCCTGATCGTTAGAGCTTCCAATTTAAAAGGGAGGGCCAAGTGATGCAAAAGGTAATAACTGTATGAGAATGAGCTGAAGGAGAAACTAAAATGTTATTTGTTAGGTGAAAGCAGGACAGGTTTCTCTAAACAAATTGGTTTTCACGGATTACCTAAAAGTGGAAAGAGTAAGGCCCCATACACACTATCAGCTTTTCTGCCGAGTTTTCCCTTCAGATTTACCAAAACTATATAATATGAGGTCAAACCTTAGGAGTTTCAATTTGTATGCAATCACGCAGGCCCCTTGTACTACATGGTTTTGGTAAACCTGAAGGAAAAAAACATCAGAAAATCTGATAGTGTGTATGGGGCATTAGGCTTTAATTGGAATTCTACTCTTTTTGCACACATCCAAACTGCCGCTTTTACTGGCCTTTAAATACGCCTCTATGTTATCCTATGTGTCCATTCACACATTGGGGTTTACAAGCGTTTTTTAGAGGCAGAAAAGAAAACATCACTTCTGCATTCAGAAAAGCTGCACGTTTGCATTAATCTCTTTCCTTCTACCCCTTTGTAACTGTTTTTAACCCTTTGGGATATATAAAGTTTTTACTTCTTCAGTTAGAGGCGCCTTTTTTTCCTGTTTATTTCATTTCTAGTGCTGCCTTAAGTGTGTGAAGACTCCTTTCCATTTGTACATAGACTGATATCTGCTTGGTCCTGTTACTCAGAGCACCCTAAAGGCCCGTACACGCGATCGGACATTTGAAAACAAACATGCAAATTAGCTGTTTTAAGGCAACATCTGACCGTGTGTACGCTCCATTGGACAAACTTTTTCGGTTTTCATCAGACTTTTGTTGGCTTTGCAAACGGACAAACTTTTTGACAACATAAGTCCGATGGAGCAAAGTCCGATCGTGTGTACAGAAACCCATCAGACTTTACAAACAGCTCAGAACCAATGCAAAAGATCAGACAATACAGAAGTTGACCAAAGGTGGCGGTAAAGAGCAGAAAAACCATGTGATTTGGTGAAAGTTGGCTGAAAAAGTCCAATCGTGTGTATGCTTAACAAGTTCAGGGCCAACGCCCTTTGTACAAAAGTCTGCGGGAAAGTTTGTATGAAGTCTGATCTTGTGTATGAGGCTTTACACACACTTTTATCTGGACCTTTGCATTAATACATTCTAATGGCCAGAATAAATTAATATTCTAGCCCAATCAAATGCAATAATGCCAAATATGTGAATGTGTATGAACACACATACAAGACATGGCATTAGGTGTGTCCCCTGCCATGGAGCAAACACATCTAGGGGAGGAAAAATATTTTCTGTGTATGAGGTCAAAAGATAGGCTGGAAAAAAATTCTATTGCTCATTAAAGTCGTTCTAAAAGCATGAGGTTTTTACCTTAATGCATGCTTCGCATTAAAGTAAAAAAAGGTCCTTTATCAGCTCCCTCCTAGATACTTACCTGGGTCCTATCTTCATCCAGTGCTACTCTCTCTTCCTCTCTCTCACAGGCAGCAGAGGAAGCCATTGGCTCCTGCTGTTGTCAATCAAATCCTATGAGGATTTCTTAATGGAACCCAGCAGTATTTCAATTTCGTTCCCCAAACCTGGGCTGATCATAGGAAACCTTTAAAGGTGATACATCATTACTGTTCTTCCAACATGAGAAATGACATACAGTATATACATTTACATGCAACAATAAATAATATTGTGCATCACGTTCATGTTAATGATTCATAATTGCAAACACTCTGATCAAGGGGGAAGGTGAAAACAGAGATTTCATACTTTGTTGGAATAAATGAAACTGGTTCTAAAACAAATAAGGCAAGAATCACTGCTGAGAATGGATTTAATCTGACCTGAGAGTTATTTCACAGCATGATACATGCACAGAAACGTGCAGTCAACTAAGGACATTTCTCTACAGCCAATACCTGCATTGGTGGTGGAACTCCGCTTTAACATGTTACTAAACCCAGGACCGTGGTTTCACTACACCTGGTCTCCCAGAGTACACAGAACATGCAAATGCAAGCATTTTAGTAAATATAAACTGCTAAATACCTTTTCTCACGAGCAGTTAGAAAAGTCTTGTGACTTGTATCAGTGTCTGGGTAAAGCTTGCAGGAGGAGTTTTCATTCTCCCATGAATGTTCTATGAGGATGCAGGACCCCTGACCCTCTGTCTGGGCAGTGCTGATTGGCCCGGTGCTGATCACATGCAATCTCCCCAAAAAAAATAAGTCTCTAGCAATACACACCAATCTGAGCACGTACAGCCTGTTCCCTAATACTCCGTTCTATCAGGAGATGAATTGGAGTCAGTGCGGGAAGAGGAGGATTAGAGAGACAGGATCAAACAGCCTTTACACACAATGACCCCTTAGGTTCCACAGTGAGTATAATAAGCATGCTTAATGCCGTGTACACACGACCGGACTTTTCAACATCAAAAGTCTGACGGAATGATTCCGGCAGACCATTCGATCGTGTGTGGGCTGCAGCGGACTTTTGATTTGCAAAAGTCAGACAGACTTTAGAAATGGAACAAATTTTTCCGCCAGAACTCCGCCGGACCCAGTTCCTACCGAGAAATCCGCTCATGTGTATGCTAGTCCGACGGACAAAAACCGACGCTAGGGCAGCTATTGGCTACTGGCTATGAACTTCCTTAATCGAGTCCAGTCGTACGTCATCACGTTCCAATCCGTCGGACTTTGGTGTGATTGTGTGTGGCCAAGTCCGTTCATTCGGAAAGTCCGTCAGAACTCTGTCAGAACTCCGTCAGAACTCCGTCAAAAGTCTGTCGGACCTAGTCCCTCGAAAAGTCCGGTCGTGTGTACAGGGCATTACTGTATATACAGACTTATTTTACTGTTGTGGGTTTAGTAACACTTTAAGGCTAGCCATGCAAGCTCATAGGCTAAACAGCATGGACAGAGGATCTGCATTTACAGCTACAGTGCCTTGCAAAAGTATTCACCACCTTGGTTTTTTACCTATTTTGTTACATTACAGCCTTTAGATCAATATTTTTTTAATCTGAATTATATGTGACAGATCAGAACACAATAATCTAAGTTGACCTTTAGTTCAGAAATAAAAAAACTGATAATTGGCATGTGCGTATGTATTCACCCCCTTTGTTATGAAGCCCATAAAAAGCTCTGGGGCAACCAATTACCTTCAGAAGTCACATAATTAGTGAAATGATGTCCACCTGTGTGCAATCTAAGTGACACATGATCTGTCATTGCATATACACACCTTTTTGAAAGGCCCCAGAGGCTGCAACACCTAAGCAAGAGGCACCACTAACCAAACACTGCCATGAAGACCAAGGAACTCTCCAAACAAATAAGGGACAATGTTGTTGAGAAGTACAAGTCTGGGTTAGGTTATAAAAAAAATCCAAATCTTTGATGATCCCTCGGAGCACCATCAAATCTATCATAGCCAAATGGAAACATGACACAACAGAAAACCTGCCAAGAGACGGCTGCAAACCAAAACTCACAGACCGGGCAAGGAGGGCATTAATCAGAGAGGCAGAGCCTTTTGAATAAAACTATTCACCTCTCATGAATGGGTGGTGAAGCAGATAGAACAATACTTTTTTGACAACCAACTGCATAGTGATTTGTTGCTGAGCTGGGATGCCTTCAAGGCATGCCCAATGGGCACATTTATAGTTGAAATTGCCGCTATCAAACGAGATTCATCAGCCCTACTGCTGCAGGTTGAAGACCAGGTGAGACGGCTGGAGCTTACTTATGTTGTACACCCATCGGACTCCACGAGGGAGGCATGGATCTCGGCTCAGGATTCCCTGGACTGGGGGAGATCCTCTGCCACGGAATGAAAAAGGGTCTTTACCAAACAGCCATTCTATAAAGAGGGAGAAAAAACAGGCAGATTACTGGCGAGAATTGCCAGAGCTCAACAATCCTCCCCTGTCATAGGAGCAATATGCAACTCCTCGGGACGACCCGAACAAATAATAGAGGAACTGGCATCTTTTTATGTAGCACTGTATAGGTCATGCGACAATTACACAGATGAAGAGCTGCAGGACTATGTGGATGGGGTGGATCTCCCGACTCTGACTTGCAATGAGCGGGAGGAGCTGGAGGCTCTGCTTACAATAGACGAGCTGAGGGAGGCTGCAGCCTCCTTTCCTATTTGCAAGGCCCCAGAAGACGATAGGATTCCTATGGAGGTTTATACCCAATACAGAGAGGTGCTCCTACCTAAGTTACGCAAGGTTTTTAACTCCTCTTTTAAGTCAGGAAAGCTGCCCACTACTAAGACTAATGCAAAATATCATACTACTACTTAAAACAGGCAAGGACCCACTAGACCCCAGCTCCTATAGGCCCATCTCGCTACTACAGAGCGACGTTAAAATCCTGCACAAAGTACTGGCCATGAGAATTAATAAAATAATCCGATCCATTGTCCAATTACACCAGACCAAAAGGTATCCCAACTATACATTGTACTGAGAGTTCACTATACTCCTGTAAAATGATACAAAATGGGTAGAATACACGACCCACTCTGCGGTAGATGCAGGGTGATACCTGGGGATCTGATTCACCTCATCTGGCGCTGCCCAAAGCTCCATAGATACTGGACAGAGATTCTGGCCACACTGAATCAGGTGTTCTAGACCAATGTCCCCCTTGAACCACTAAACTGCCTACTGGGTTTCCTGGAGGGGGAGAACTGCCTTCACCAGGGCACTGTTTCAGGCACGGAAAACAATTTTATTAGGCTGGGAATCAGCCACGCCACCGAAAACTAAAACGTGGATACAAAATATGGGTAAAACGCTCATAATGGAGAAATATATATACCAGCATAGAGGGAACCCTGGTAAATTTGACAAACTGTGGGGAGCATGGCTTAACACACCAGGACTAGTCCAACGGAGTTGGTACATATGAGACTGCTCAGAGGGGTGTAGGCACAGCAAGACTCTGACATCTAGATAGATAGTGAAATAGCATCACAAGTAAGAACGGGGTTGCAGCCAGCATGGTGTTGACAGTAATGGGTGATTGCATGGCACAGAGTGTGACAAATCCAAAGGCGCTATGAACAGAAACCAATTTTATTTGTTAACAAATGTACATATAGATGGTAAGCTGAAAAATGTATGACCTGAAAATGTATGGAGTTTCATATTGGAATGTACTGTTTGTTTTGTGAGCAATAAAAACCTTTTTTGATAAAAAAAAATAAAAAATCAGAGAGGCAGCACAGAGACCTAAGGTAACCCTGGAGGAGCTGCAGAGTTCCACAGCAGAGACTGAAGTATCTGTACATAGGATGAAAATAAGCCGTACGCTCCACAGAATTGGGCTTTATGGCAGGGTGGCCAGACGAAAGCCATTACTTTCAGCAGAGACTCACAAAATGTATGGAGGAAGGTGCTCTGGTCTGATGAGACTAAAATTGAATGTTTTGGTCATCAAAGAAAATGCTATGTCTGGCGCAAAACCAACACATCACATCACCAAAATAACACCATCCCCACAGTGAAACATGGTGGTGGCAGCATCATGCTGTGGGGATGTTTTTTCAGCAGTGGGACTGGGAAACTGGTCAGAGTTGAGGGGAAGGTGGATGGTGCTAAATACAGGGATGTTCTTGAGCAAAACCTGTACCACTCTGTGTGAGATTTGAGGCTAGGACGGAGGTTCACCTTCCAGCAGGACAATGACCTCAAACACACTGCTAAAGCTACACTTGAGTGGTTTAAGGGGAAACATGTAAATACGTTGGAATGGCCTAGTTAAAGCCCAGACCTCAATCCAATAGAAAATCTGGGGTCAGACTTAAACATTGCTCTTAACAAGCACAAATCATCTGGAACTGTAGCAGTTTTGCAAGGAGGAATGGGCAAAAATCCCAGTGGTAAGATGTGGCAAGCGCATAGAGACTTATCCAAAGTGACTTGGAGCTGTGATAGCCGCAAAAGGTGGCTCTACAAAGTATTGACTTTAGGGAGGTGAATAGTTATGCACATTTACTTTTTCTGTTATTTTTTCCAATTTGTTGTTTGCTTCACAATAAAAAAATAAATAAATAAATCTTTAAAGTTGTGGGCATGTTCTGTAAATTAAATGATGCAAATCCTCAAACAATCCATGTTAATTCCAGGTTGTGAGGCAACAAAACACGAAAAATGCCAGGGGGGGGGGGGGGGGGGGTGAATACATTTGCAATGCACTGTAGTTTATTCAAGGAGCTGCTTTAATACCCAATCAGTGACAGCATCTGAAACTATGCAGTACCTCCGAAAACATTTTTTTTTTCTTTTGTAGCAAAGGAAAGAGGAGTATGTGAAGCTGGGCAGGGCATCAGGTTCATCTACTTCAGAATGAGAGACAATATGACTAAGGAAATATTTTATATATTGCTAAATTTCTGACTTAAGTATCCAAACAACATCTTGCATTATCTTCAACTGCTGAATATGTTCCAGAATAGTGGCTGCAGATTAAGAGAGGAGAACAGGAGCGTTTGTATAATAGTGTTTGCTCTTAATGATGTTTAATCTAATGAAAGGGCTATTCTGTTTTGTGCAACACAACATAAAATAATATAAACCGAGCAAACCAGTCTTGTGCACAAGGCTGAGAGAATTTACCCACAGCCTGGTCCATCTACGATCAACAAAGGTTATGTTTAAAGCTAAACTCTAGGAAAACTGCTAAATAGACAGGTGTAAAAATATTAATATAAAATAGCTGTATTATCTGCAAAGGCATTCTGTATTTCTGTCCAACCTATCAGGTGTGGTTCTCACACAGAATGCAGAGGCCAGGAGTGGTTATGTGCAGGGGTCCATACTGTATGACACACAGGGCAGGGGCCACAATTATGTAATGCAGAGAGTGCACGGGTCAGAAGTAGATAACCCAAGGCCTATGTACACAGTGTACAGAGTACAACCAAACATTACCCCCTTCTCTCAGTACAAATCCCCTCCCCAAACACATGTCTGATACAGTACAGGTCCCCCACAACATCCCACATCCCCCACCCAATACAGATTTTTCCCACAGTCCTAAACCCCCACAGCATAGTCCCCAACTTCAAGCTCACCACCTCAGTAATGATCCCTCCAGAACAGCCCCCCCCCCCACTCCTCCCAGTCCAACCCCTCAGTACAGACCTCCCTACCAGCCACTTATCAGTATAGACTCCGATACAAACCTCCTCCTTAGTACAGACACCCAGCCAATGATGGGCTTTCCATTGATCACCAACACAGGTATTTTTTGCTTGCACTGACCATCAACACAGGGGCAATTTTTTTTTTCATTCTATCCACCAACACAGAGGTATTTGTCTACTCCAACTATAACTGCTGATACATGGGCATTTTGTACTCTCACTGTCCACTTTTTATACCGCCTGGGCACATGTAGGCCCATTAAGAATCTGAATAGCAGTAAACTGACCAATTGTTTGAAAAGTTTAAGGACTTCTAGGCTATATTCCAGATTTACAAAAGTATAGCTTTGTCTTTAAAATCTACTTTTTGGGGGGCTTTTAAGGAAGAAAACAAGTATATAATAAAGACGATAATAGAAATGAATACAATAATAAAAATTGTGTACATGAAAAAAATTATATAGCTTCTTTTCAAATAACATTATTTTTTTTTATTTTTCTTAAACTGCAGCCAAGAAAAAAACTTGACTGCTACTTTATTCTCTAGTCTGCAGAAGAAAAATCAAACAAGAATTCAATGGTTGGTATATACAAGAGCATCACCTCCTTTTATCCTTAGTTCTATTAATGAGTCCTATTGCCTCACTGATATATTAATCAGACAGTTAGTTATAGTTTGTTAGTATTTAAAGAATTGCACAATTAACTCATGGATACAAATTATTTGCAGCTAGATCTTGCACCAGTCCTTCTTTTTGATGCTAACAAACAACATGCTGTTTATTGAGGAAAATCTATTCCATAATATACGTTTTCCTGTTGTGTAGGCAGATGAATCGACCTTGTTTTATTTACATGAAAATCTTTACGCAAAGACAAAAACACTGTACCATTCCGTTTAGTCATTTAAAAGCATGTTGGAAAAATGTTCTCATAAGTGTAGCCTAGGTGCAAGCTCAATGGATATCTAGACATAGCCTGGGACTGTGCTCATGAATAAATGTTGTCATTTTAGATAATGCGTGCTTAAAAATATCAGTTTCCTAGTGTAAAAATATTGTGAACAATAGAAAACCACCATCAATTAATGAGCTTGTAATATTCAAAAAGTATGCTTTTAGATTATAAGCTCTAACGAGCAGGGCCCTCTGATTCCTCCTGTATTGAATTATATTGTAACTGTACTGTCTGCCCTCATGTTGTAAAGCACTGCACAAAGTGTTGGTGCTATATAAATCCTGTATTATAATAATTATGTCACCAATTAGATGGTATAGATGACTATTTATGGCCCCATTAAACCTTTGTGAGAGTTATGTAATATGTTTTCATATGTTGAATTGTATTGCATTAGGGCAGCCCATTCAATCTGAAGGAACTCTCAACACACCTTAATAAAACATACCTGTACTAAACAACTGAATTATTGTGTACTATAGTGCAGGTGTATTTGTTTTTTCTTTATTTTTGCAGGGGGGTGCCAACAAATCCCTAAGCAAACAATATATAACAAACACGTTCAATGGTATATGTGCTCCTGCTCCTGACGATGCTGACTGACGGCGAAATGCATTGGGAAGAGCATGACTTCATCATGTCCGCCAAGTGGTGGAGGTGTGGCGTTTAGTGATGGACGAACTTCCGACGGGACGTTTCGCGAACGCGAAATGCGAACGGACCCAAACGTTCGCGAAACAGAACGTTCGCCGCGGGCCCCATTGACTTCAATGGGAGGCGAACTTTGCAAACCTTCATGTCGAATTTGCGGCCACGTGGTAATTATTAGGGGGTAAAACGTAGTCCCACCATCTGGACAATGACATAATACATGTATGAGGTGAATTTGGGATCGATAACTACAAGCATTTTTATTTTATTTGGGAAATTGTTCTAACAATTCAGGACTATGGAGCTAATGAAGGCAATGGAGGAGAGGGAAGGTCAGGGACCAGGGTAGGCAAAGAAGAGGGTGCAGGAGATGATCACCAGCAGCGTGACATACCGGAATGACACATGCACCGTGATAGAGGCATCTGACAGCAGCACCGTAATACAGAGCACTGACAGCAGCACCGTGACATACAGCGCTGACAGCAGCACCGTGACATACAGCGCTGACAGCAGCACCGTGACATACAGCGCTGACAGCAGCACCGTGACATACAGCGCTGACAGCAGCACCGTGACATACAGCGCTGACAGCAGCACCGTAAGCAGCCCCAGGAGGAAGTCAGCACAGCACAGGGATGGTGTGATCCCCTCATAATAAGAACCCCCAGGAGGAAGTCAGCACAGCACAGGGATAGTGTGATCCCTTCATAATAAGAACCCCCAGGAGGAAGTCAGCACAGCACAGGGATATCATAAGCAGCCCCAGTAGAAATATGACACCGCTCAACCTCTTCAAAGAGGAGGGTAGTGTGCTTTTTTGGGTCAAGGAAGTGAGCCAAATGAATTAAGAAGGTCTGTGTGCTTGATTAAAAAAATAGTTTATAGACATATACATGGTCTACTGGTCACATGTGTTGAATTCCTCCGAGATCCATGCCTCATTCATTTTTAGAAATGTGAGGTAGTTAACACTGTGGTGAGCTAGGCGAGTACGCTTATCGGTCACAATCCCCCCTGCTGCGCTGAACGTCCTTTCGGACAGGACACTGGATGAGGGGCAAGCCAACAGTTCGATTGCAAATTGGGCAAGCTCTGGCCAGAGGTCAAGCCTGCCCACCCAGTAGTCTAGGGGTTCATCACTCCTCAGAGCGTCCACATCGGCCGTTAACCCAATGTAGTCGGACACCTGACGGTCTAGGCGTTCCCTGATGCTGGATCCGGATGACACCTGTCGATGGGTCGGCTGAAAGAATGACCTCATATCCGAAGTCACCAACACATCTTCAAACCGGCCTCTTCTTGCAGGCGCTGTTGGATTGGTACCCGCAAATCCTTCTCTGGGAGTGGGAATTGCTCCTCTGCCAGCGCACGCAAAAGCAGAATGCAGCATTTCTCGAAGCAAGGCCTGGAAGTGCTGCATTCTGACAGCCCTCTGCGACGGCGGTAACATTTCCGCCATTTTGTGTTTGTACCGGGGGTCTAAGTACGTTGCCACCCAGTACTGGTCCTTGACCCTCATGCTTTTTATACGGGGGTCCCTATTAAAACACTGGAGCATGAAGGCCCCCATTTGCACTAAAGTGGAAGCGGTGTGGTGGCCTGGCTCCTGCTCATCATCCAGGATAATGTCGTCCTCTTCATTCTCCTCTCCCCATCCACGCACAACAGGGATCCCAGAAAGGTTTAAAGCATGCTCTTCTTGCTCCTGCTCATCCGCCCCGGCACCATCCTCCTCTGACTCCTCATCAGACTCCTGTTGTTGACTTGTCTCAGATAGAGTAGCCCCCCCTGGGAATTCATCCAGCATTGCGACTTCCTCATCTTCCCGCTCCTGCTCCTCCACAGCCTGATCAATGACACGACGCAATGCACGCTCCAGAAAGAAGGCATAAGGTACCATGTCACTGATGGCGCCATGGCTGCGACTGACCAGTTTGGTGATCTCCTCAAATGGCCGCAGAAGTCTGCATGTGTCGCGCATGAGCAGCCACTGGCGCGGTGAAAAAAAACCCAGCTCCCCAGAACCGTTTCTTTCGCAGAGTTCATACAGGTAGACGTTAACTGCACGTTTCTGCTGGAGCAGCCTATCAAGCATATAGAAGGTTGAGTTCCATCGCGTCGGGCAATCGCAAATAAGACGTCTGACCGGCAGATGGTGTCGCCGCTGAATGTCAGCAAGGCGAGCCATGGCCGTGTAAGATCTTCTGAAATGGGCCGAGATTTTCCTTGCCTGCCGCAAGATGTCCTGGACCCCAGGGTATTTGACAAGGAATCGCTGCACGACCAAGTTTAAGACGTGTGCCATGCACGGCACGTGCGTGATTTTGCCCTGTTTCAATGCGCTAAGCAGATTGGCACCGTTGTCACACACCACTTTACCAACTGTCAAATTGAGCGGTGTTAGCCACTCATCTGCCTGTGAACGCAAAGCTGAAAGGAGTGCCGGGCCAGTGTGGCTCTTTGCTTCCAGGCACAACAGACGCAGCACGGCATGGCAACGTCTCACCTGGCATGTGGAATAGGTTCTGGGGAGCTTGGGCGGTGCAGTGGAAGAGACGCTAGCAGCGGAAAAGGAGGAGGCAGCTGAGGAGGAGAGGGAGGAGGATGGAGTAGGAGGAGGAGAAGAAGAGTCAGGCCTGCATGCAATCCGTGGCGGTAAAACCAAATCTACACGGGTGCCACGGGTTACATGCTTGACGGCCGTCAGAAGGTTCACCCAGTGGGCAGTAAAACTGATATACCTTCCCTGCCCGTGTTTGCTAGACCACGTGTCTGTGGTCAGATGTATCTTGGCACCGACACTGTGTGCCAGAGATACATTCACTTGCCGCTGAACATGGCCATATAGCTCTGGGATGCCCTTCTCTGAGAAATACTTCCTTCCTGGGACCTTCCATTGTGGTGTTCCAATGGCCACAAATTTGCGAAAGGCCTCCGAGTCCACCAGTTTATATGGCAGTAGTTGGCGGGCTATGAGTTCTGACAAGCCAGCCGCCAACCGTTGGGCAAGAGGGTTATCCGGCATCATCATTTTTTTACGCTCAAACATTAGGCCCACGGAAGCCTGCCTTTTTGCAGAAAAATGTGAGCTTGGCGTGATGGAAGGTGGAGTGGAGGACAATTGTGAGGAGAGAGGAGAAGGAGAAGTAGAAGACGAGGCTGGACGGTGAGAGCCTGCAGTGTGGCTTTGTGTGTTCCGTTGCTCCCACTGGGCTCGGTGATGGCTGCTCATGTGCCTTCTTAAGGCGGTCGTCCCTAGGTGAGTATTGGGCTTACCGCGACTAACGCGTTGACTGCAAAGATTGCAGATGGCAACGCTATTGTCAGCAGCGGACACGTTAAAAAAAGCCCACACTGCGGAGCCATGTGCCGGTGTCCTGGGAGCGCCAGATGTGACCGTACATGGTCGATGACTCGCTCCTGATACATTTGCAGTCTGCTTTGTCCCTGCTGTGCAATGTAAGTCATTGCTGCTTCTCCTCCCTATCTGCTGGTCCATATCTCCCTCTGAACTCCCCTCCTCTTCCTCTCTTGTGGGCACCCACGTGACATCACTAGACACGTCATCATCAACGTCACCTTCCCCACCGCTATAAGTAGAGATCTCGGAGTAGGCAGCAACACCGGGGACCAACCTCCTCCTTGGGCTGATCTGGGTACTGGCGTCAGACTGCTGAGTAGCGCTTGTTGCTACCTCCTCTTCCTGATCCAATACCAAGAGTGGCTGCGCATCAGAAATGTCCTCTTGATATGGATCGGAAAATAATTCCAGTGACTCAAGCGGAAGGTATGTGGTGGTGGTGGTGGTGGTCGTGTTGTTGGTGGTAGTGTCTTTGGGGGTGCACATAGCAGAGAGTGAAGAAGAGGGTGCAGATCGAGAGGATGAGGAGGGTGCAGAAGAGTAAGGCTGAGCGAGCCACTCAACCAAGTCTGGTGCATCCTTTAAAGTAATTGAACGCACCTTCTGCAACTTCCCACTTTGGCTCAAGCCTGTTGCTCCTGCCCTACCCCTACCACCCCTGCGGAAGGGCCTGCCTCTTCCTCTGCATGTCATTTTTTAAATGACCCTGTGACAAAACTCTTAGTCCCTATACCGCTGAAGGACTGCTGCAGTATAGGTGAGCGGTCAGCAGTGGTGCACGTCAACCCTATCTATTGTGGACCTATAGCGGTCCTTACAGAACAGCAGACTGTACCGCACTCAAGCCTATGTACCGTAGCACCCTATACCAAGTTACCAGTCCTTATAAGAACTTTTGTGGACCAAGCAGGTTGTGTATTAGTGTTTAGCAGACTGTACGTCAGTCCCTATACCGCTGAAGGACTGCTGCAGTATAGGGCAGCGGTCAGCAGTGGTGCACGTCAACCCTATCTATTGTGGACCGATAGCGGTCCTTACAGAACAGCAGACTGTACCGCACTCAAGCCTATGTACCGTAGCACCCTATACCAAGTTACCAGTCCTTATAAGAACTTTTGTGGAACAAGCAGGTTGTGTGTTAGTGATTAGCAGACTGTACGTCAGTCCCTATACCGCTGAAGGACTGCTGCAGTATAGGGCAGCGGTCAGCAGTGGTGCACGTCAACCCTATCTATTGTGGACCGATAGCGGTCCTTACAGAACAGCAGACTGTACCGCACTCAAGCCTATGTACCGTAGCACCCTATACCAAGTTACCAGTCCTTATAAGAACTTTTGTGGAACAAGCAGGTTGTGTGTTAGTGATTAGCAGACTGTACGTCAGTCCCTATACCGCTGAAGGACTGCTGCAGTATAGGGCAGCGGTCAGCAGTGGTGCACGTCAACCCTATCTATTGTGGACCGATAGCGGTCCTTACAGAACAGCAGACTGTACCGCACTCAAGCCTATGTACCGTAGCACCCTATACCAAGTTACCAGTCCTTATAAGAACTTTTGTGGAACAAGCAGGTTGTGTGTTAGTGATTAGCAGACTGTACGTCAGTCCCTATACCGCTGAAGGACTGCTGCAGTATAGGTGAGCGGTCAGCAGTGGTGCACGTCAACCCTATCTATTGTGGACCTATAGCGGTCCTTACAGAACAGCAGACTGTACCGCACTCAAGCCTATGTACCGTAGCACCCTATACCAAGTTACCAGTCCTTATAAGAACTTTTGTGGAACAAGCAGGTTGTGTGTTAGTGATTAGCAGACTGTACGTCAGTCCCTATACCGCTGAAGGACTGCTGCAGTATAGGGCAGCGGTCAGCAGTGGTGCACGTCAACCCTATCTATTGTGGACCGATAGCGGTCCTTACAGAACAGCAGACTGTACCGCACTCAAGCCTATGTACCGTAGCACCCTATACCAAGTTACCAGTCCTTATAAGAACTTTTGTGGACCAAGCAGGTTGTGTATTAGTGTTTAGCAGACTGTACGTCAGTCCCTATACCGCTGAAGGACTGCTGCAGTATAGGGCAGCGGTCAGCAGTGGTGCACGTCAACCCTATCTATTGTGGACCGATAGCGGTCCTTACAGAACAGCAGACTGTACCGCACTCAAGCCTATGTACCGTAGCACCCTATACCAAGTTACCAGTCCTTATAAGAACTTTTGTGGAACAAGCAGGTTGTGTGTTAGTGATTAGCAGACTGTACGTCAGTCCCTATACCGCTGAAGGACTGCTGCAGTATAGGGCAGCGGTCAGCAGTGGTGCACGTCAACCCTATCTATTGTGGACCGATAGCGGTCCTTACAGAACAGCAGACTGTACCGCACTCAAGCCTATGTACCGTAGCACCCTATACCAAGTTACCAGTCCTTATAAGAACTTTTGTGGAACAAGCAGGTTGTGTGTTAGTGATTAGCAGACTGTACGTCAGTCCCTATACCGCTGAAGGACTGCTGCAGTATAGGTGAGCGGTCAGCAGTGGTGCACGTCAACCCTATCTATTGTGGACCTATAGCGGTCCTTACAGAACAGCAGACTGTACCGCACTCAAGCCTATGTACCGTAGCACCCTATACCAAGTTACCAGTCCTTATAAGAACTTTTGTGGACCAAGCAGGTTGTGTATTAGTGTTTAGCAGACTGTACGTCAGTCCCTATACCGCTGAAGGACTGCTGCAGTATAGGGCAGCGGTCAGCAGTGGTGCACGTCAACCCTATCTATTGTGGACCGATAGCGGTCCTTACAGAACAGCAGACTGTACCGCACTCAAGCCTATGTACCGTAGCACCCTATACCAAGTTACCAGTCCTTATAAGAACTTTTGTGGAACAAGCAGGTTGTGTGTTAGTGATTAGCAGACTGTACGTCAGTCCCTATACCGCTGAAGGACTGCTGCAGTATAGGTGAGCGGTCAGCAGTGGTGCACGTCAACCCTATCTATTGTGGACCTATAGCGGTCCTTACAGAACAGCAGACTGTACCGCACTCAAGCCTATGTACCGTAGCACCCTATACCAAGTTACCAGTCCTTATAAGAACTTTTGTGGAACAAGCAGGTTGTGTGTTAGTGATTAGCAGACTGTACGTCAGTCCCTATACCGCTGAAGGACTGCTGCAGTATAGGGCAGCGGTCAGCAGTGGTGCACGTCAACCCTATCTATTGTGGACCGATAGCGGTCCTTACAGAACAGCAGACTGTACCGCACTCAAGCCTATGTACCGTAGCACCCTATACCAAGTTACCAGTCCTTATAAGAACTTTTGTGGACCAAGCAGGTTGTGTATTAGTGTTTAGCAGACTGTACGTCAGTCCCTATACCGCTGAAGGACTGCTGCAGTATAGGGCAGCGGTCAGCAGTGGTGCACGTCAACCCTATCTATTGTGGACCGATAGCGGTCCTTACAGAACAGCAGACTGTACCGCACTCAAGCCTATGTACCGTAGCACCCTATACCAAGTTACCAGTCCTTATAAGAACTTTTGTGGACCAAGCAGGTTGTGTATTAGTGTTTAGCAGACTGTACGTCAGTCCCTATACCGCTGAAGGACTGCTGCAGTATAGGGCAGCGGTCAGCAGTGGTGCACGTCAACCCTATCTATTGTGGACCGATAGCGGTCCTTACAGAACAGCAGACTGTACCGCACTCAAGCCTATGTACCGTAGCACCCTATACCAAGTTACCAGTCCTTATAAGAACTTTTGTGGAACAAGTGAGTTGTGAATGTTTAGCAGACTGCAGCAGAAGGGCAGCAGTCAAGTATAATATCCTTTCTATATTTGGAAGAAAGAATATTATACATGTACAAGCCTATTACTGTACCACTGATACCAGTCCTGAAAAGAACCTTTGTGGAACTAATAATAACAGCAAGTCTTTAAAATTACCCTCACTGCCTGACAACACTGCTTCCTTCCTGTCCCTATACAAATTGGCAAAAAAAGAGAACGATTAGTGGTTACTGGAACAGCTCTTTTGTGGACCTTGATAGTAACAGCTAATGATGATGATGATGATGATGATGATGAAAGACTAATCTGGCTGTCCCTGTAGCATACACCGTCCTTTCCCTTTCTCTAAACTAACAAAAGACACTCAGGCTGCTGCAAGAATCAGCAGCACAGCAAACCTATCAACACCTAACACCTATACCAGTCCTGAAAAGAACTTTTGTGTACCAAATAGCTAGTGGTTTATCTCTCCCTACTCCACACAGGAACCTGTCCCTATCGTAACAGAAGAAAGAATGTAAAATGGCCACCGGATCGGGTGTATTTATAGGTTAGGGGGAATGTACAAGTGTCCATGTGCTGTCATGTCTCAATTGGCTGTCCTGTATCACATGAAAGACGTGTCACCAAAGGTTAAAGTTCTTGTATACATTAAACACGTAAGTCCGCCGCGGCGAACGACGGAAAAAGGCGTTCGAACGTGCGGACCGCGAATGTCGGAAATTCGCCGCGAAACGACCGCCGGGCGAACCGTTCGGCCATCACTAGTGGCGTTCTCTCTGCTGTGCTGCTTTAACATACTTTTGTAAGTACCTGCCTCTTTATAATAAATGGTCATTAGTGCTTCATTCCCACCTGGGCGTTTGTGGGCATAATCATTGCGTCTCTGCTCACGATCCCAGGAATAATCTGAGTCACTGAATTGGGCCAGGGTTACTAGAGGCCAGGGCTGAATGACTTATCCTGGCAGCTCTCTGGTGCCTCCCCCTGGTGTCTGGAAGGTTGGCAAACCTTCTAGAACTAGAGGCCGCAGATTAGAAGCAACTGCCATGATTATTTATGAGGCCTTTGCCAATCCCCAGAAGTGGGCTGGCAGAGGAATGATACAACCCCATAAATAGACATGGGCAATTCCAGTAGGGGAGTCAGTGGAAGATGGAGAAGCAATGCTGAGGAGAGGCTGTCAAAAGCCTTTGAGGGACCCCTTACCGGGGGGGGGGGGGGGGGTTCTACCTCAGACCAGGTGCTCGGGAAAGCTGGCCTGGAGGGAACCCAACACAGGAGGAAGTGAAAGGATTCATGGCAGAGAGGCATCAAGAAAGAGCAAGGAGAGACAGTGAGATCAGCAGGGACAGGCAAGAGGAGAGACTGCCATCTGTAGCAGGCCTCTGTTGAAGACCGTGTAGTGCCAAGTCTTCATCTAACCTTGCCCTGGGAGGTCTCCATGTGTGTGAGCCAGTCGGGCAGGACTGGGGCAGAAAGTTAGTCAGGGGGACTGGAAGGAAGATCAGCCAGGCGTGGCTGGTGGCAGCCAGGAGGCCTAGCATTTTGTGCAAGCAAGTGGGGCTAGGATCAGTGGCCACAAAAGCAGGAGGAGGAATGCCATGCTGTTCACTCACATTGCAATATTTTGTCAAGGGACTTAAATTTTCTGCCTATAATGGGCCTTTTCTGAGCAAGTAACATCCTGCTAGTTCCCACAGGAGTGAGCATCAGGTGCTGTGCACTGGAAACCAAGTTTGTGCAGGAGGAAGAAAGAAGAGAACTTTTTGTAAAAACGGAGGAAGTTGTCCCCTTGTTCATAGTTCTGGACATTTTTCAAGTTGGGCATTCCATAATTTCCTACCCCATCAAAGTTATCAACCCCTAATAAAACATCAAAAACAAACCAAGAACTGTTTTCTACATTGGAGTGTATGAAGAAATGCTATGTAAGAAGTGGGGACCCGGGACATTAGCAACTATTATGGGGGTAGTGCTACATGTAGTAGGTGCAGCTCTGAACACACATTTCCACACTAAGCACAAAACTCTTTTAGCTTTATTGTATATAACAGATGTTCATTGTTAGTTTACATACACTTCAAAAAATTGCTGTTTTACATTGGCATACTGATACTTAAAAATGTTACTTTATACAGGTTAAAAAAAGACCATAAAAGTTAACATGCATGTATACAAATGCATATTTGTTAAAAAAATATATATATATCAAGGAAGGGCCAGACTACAGCTACTTACTACTTTTATGGACACAATATTTTGTACACCTCAGTTAGTACAGATACAGTTTGCGTTCATGAGTCTTAGGCGTAGACCAAATGTACCATGTGATTCAGTATTTTCAGGTAAAAGTGGATTGCATTTAAGGTCAGGTAAGGAACTTTGGGTAGCAAATGCAGCAAGTTTACAAGTGAAATATGCTCCATGCTTATCAAAATATCTTACTGGCAGTAAATGTTTATTTCTTAATAATACAAAAAGAAGACATTCCATTGCCCAGTAAAAAATCTTGCAAACTTCTGATTTTTCTGATTTGATCATCACTAGCTATAGCACAAGCCCAGAGGATGAGCAATGGTTTCTATATGTCATGGATGTTATGGCCTGTGTCTATACAGCACTGTCCATGCCAATAAAAGTCTAACTTGGACAGGAGTGGTGACAGCAACATTCACATTATTACAGTTATGACCAACAGCCCCCATTTTTACATCTCTGCAGTAGTTACTAAAGCATGTAACTCAGGAATTAATTAAATTGCAGGTGATATACATTATACAATCACAGCATGTAACTGAAAGGAGCCTAAAAACAACCAAACAGAAAGAAGTAATCTGAGTTGAAGTTTTTCACTGAACATCTGTAGTTCTAGATCCGTTGTGTAAGTTTACACCTATATGGCTGTTTATCCTTTGTTAATTAATCTCATATATAACAGATGTTGATGTACATAAAGCATCTCATACTTCCTCCATAGAGGTGAGTGAGTAATTAAAAATCCACTTCACTCGCAACAGAGATGACCAAATAACTTACAATTTATTCCATGTGATATATCAGTCTGTCCTCTGCAACAGGTCTGCCAGGTTTAAAATCACTAGTAGTTAATACAGTCCAGTACACGGTCTGATATTACCATGATTGAAGGGGTATGAATATTCAGGGATTTTGTCATGCCAATACCACCCCCATATGCCCTTCAGGAGTGGAAAGGGGCTTCATGAGAAAAAAAAATAGAGTCCCTCAAAACACTAATATGTCTGATGGGCTCTGGTCTCTCACTGATGCACCAAGAGGTGGTAAAGGAACATGGGCTGAGAGGTTATATGACCTTCCTGAGGTACAGGGAGGTTCCAATCCACTCCCTAATGAGCATGTTGTCAACAGCAGAAATTGAGGTATACACTAAACACAAAAACTGAATGAAAACAATCAGTGAACTTCTATTAAAAAAAAAAATGAATGCATACTATGGCAGATTGCCTGGCACCTAACCTGGGTGCCTCCACCAAGATACAGCTTCCTCCACTCTGGAACTAGGAACCACATATTATAGCTATGAATTGTACCCAAGGACAAGATGACACTAGCTTAGGTGCAAACTGGAACTGACTTGATTGTCAATTCACAAAGAATATATACTACACAAAATCAGAGCTTGATCTCATTATTTTAAACAATTAAAAATGTAAAAATTTAAATCATCATCAGTACCTCTAATGCCGCGTACACACGATCAAACAATCGGGTGGAAAAGTCCGGCAAACTCAAGTCCGCCGGACAATCCCCCCCGTGTGTAGCCTCCGGCATACTTTTTTGACCCGAAAGTACGGCGGACTTAGAAAGTAGTTTTGCACTCCAATCTTCCCGCCGGACTCGCATTTCGGCGGACAATCCGGCCGTGTGTATGCCAGTCCGCCGTACTTTTGAAATGAACGGACTTTTCCCGCCCGGAGAAAAGTCCGCTCATTCAAACGGGCCTTCAGGTAGGCAGGGCCCGCGAAGGAGACGTCGCTGGCCCCGCCACCTGGTATGGACTTAAAGGGGAACCCCAACGCCGAAAAAAACGGCGTGGGGGTCCCCCCCAGGTCCACATCAGACCCTTGTCCGAGCACGCTACCCGGCCGGCCAGGAAAGGGGGGGACGAGCGAGCGCCCCCCCTCCGAGCCGTACCAGTCCGCGTGCCCTCAACATGGTAAGCCCCCCGCCCGCGGCCCCCCCACCCCAAAGCACCTTGTCCCCATGTTGATGAGGACAAGGGCCTCTTCCCGACAACCCTGGCCGTTGGTTGTCGGGGTCTGCGGGCGGGGGGCTTATCGGAATCCCGGCCCCCCACCCTATGTGAATGAGTATGGGGTACAATGTACCCCTACCCATTCACCTGCCACCGCCTGTAAAAGAGCTATAAGAAGGCGCGGTGGCCCGGCAGAAGAACCGAAGAGGGGGACAAGACCCCCGAAGTCGGAAGAAGAGGCAATGGCGAGGAAGAAAGCTGGGCTCCTCCGCTAGCAAAAGAGCTAGAAGAAGATAGCGGAGGAGTCCGGCGAGAAGACCCCCGGAGCTGTGCAATAAACTATTTTTACCCTGTGTTGTGTTTTTTTTTGTACTTTTTTCACCGGTGAATGGGTAGGGGTACATTGTACCCCATACTCATTCACATAGGGTGGGGGGCCGGTATCCGGGGGCCCCCTTATTAAAGGGGGCTCCCGGATTCCGATAAGCCCCCCGCTCACAAACCCCGACAACCAACGGCCAGGGTTGTCGGGAAGAGGCCCTTGTCCTCATCAACATGGACAAGATGCTTTGGGGTGGGGGGGCCGCACGGCCCCCCTTCCCCAAGGCACCCCCCATGTTGAGGGCACGTGGCCTGGTACGGCTCAGAGGGGGGGCTCGCTCGTCCCCCCCTTTCCTGGCCGGCCAGCGTGCTCGGACAAGGGTCTGATGTGGACCTGGGGGGGACGCCCACGCCGATTTTTTTCGGCATTAGGGTTCCCCTTTATGTCCATACCAGGTGGTGGGGCCAGCGACGTCTCCTTCGCGGGCCCCGCCTACCTGGAGACGCGCTCGAAATGAGCGGACTTTCCTCCGCGTGTGTGGGCAAGTCTGTTTACTTCAAAAGTAGGGCAGATAGTACGGCGGACTTAGTATGCCGTATTGGTCCGCTGAAAAAGTGCCGTGTGTGGGCAAGTAGCCCGTTCGGAAAGTCCGATGGACAGTCTGGCGGGAAGTCAGCCAGACTAAGTCTGTCGGATAGTCGGCTACGTGTGTACGCGGCATAACAGTACATCTAACGAACAGCTAACATAAACAGTAAGCTAATCAACAGCTAGCACCTGAACAAACCTTGATAAATCAGAGTCCACCCCCAGACAGTTCAAAACCAGTATTCAAGACGACCCAGGGCTGTCCAAATCTCATTAACCAGCTTTCTTTTAACATCCATCTTCTCAATGTGTTTCAAGTTGGCAGAGACCATCATGGACTCCTTGACTGTTAAATGTGGTATATAACAGGACATCTTCCTGAATGCTCATATGCTCATATCTCCCTCAGATGCCAGGGTCAATAGTCAGTAGGCAAAAGGCTACCCTGCAGTCCCCTCCAAATCACGCCTGATCGGTGTCCAATCGCAGCGCCTGTCATTTCAGCCGCTGGGTAACAGGTAACGGGTAACAGACCCGAGCACCTGATAGGCGGAGAGGCGGTTCAGTGTTAGGGAATATTCATTCGCTTTTCTAACACAGCTGAATGTGAGCATGGTGCTCTCAGTTTACCTTTTTTTGACACCTATCAGAGCCTATGGCTCTAATCAGGTGCTTAAAAAAAATACCCCACCGCTGTAGTTCAGGCACGAAAATAGGCCGGGCACCTGAATAGGGGGTGCAATGCATGAATCTATCTATGGACAGGCAGGCTCGAGGAGCTCCACCATCAGGTTCAAGAGGAAGACCCCAGGGGCAGTCCCAGAGCCAAAAGAGGACCTGGGGCAGGAAACCCATGAAGCAAAATACTAAAGCCTCCTTATGACAGGGCCTCCCTTGCTCGTATGAGTGGGGGGAAGGCTTTTACACTTTTCAAAGATCTGGCAGGAAAAATGTCAAGACAGCTGGGTGGCTTCCTCCATTTCTCTAGGTTACAAGCTAGAGTTCCGAGAATTCACGTCTCCTTGTTTTCTAAGATCAAACATTCCCAGAGACCCAGGGAAAAGGAAGTCTCTCTTTCTGGCTTTGGTTCATCTCTTGTCTCAAAAGGTGATATCAGTGGTTCTCACAGAAGAGCAGGGTCTAGGTTTTATTCAAACCTCTTCACGGTGCCAAAACCAAACAGGAGGTCAGACCCATTCTAGATACCAAGGATCTAAACCGGCACTTGAATATCCATTCCTTTCACATGGAGTCAATCTGATCAGTTGTCTCCATCCTACAAGGAGGAGAATTTCTGGTGTCAAGGATGCTTATCTCCTTGTGTCAATTTTACCCACTCACCAGAAATTTCTGCACTTCAAGGTAGAAAATCGTTATTTTCAGTTTGTAGCTCTGCCTTTTGGTCTAGCTACTGCACCTCAAGTGTTCACAAAGATCCTGGCCCCTTCTTTAACCAGGTTAAGGGCTCAGGGTATAACGATTCTAGCCTACTTAGATGATCTGCTCTTGGTAGATCAGTCAGTAACCAGCCTAAACCAAAGTTTAGTCACAGCTGTGAGTTACCTAGAATTCCTGGATTCTCAACCTAGAGAAATCCTCCTTAAAACCATCAAGGAGATTGCAGTACTTGGGGCTAATCATAGATACAGTTCAGAAAAGGGTGTTCTTACCCCAGGAAAGGATCAGTTCCATAAGGGAACTGATTTGGCTTGTCAAAACAAAGAAAAATCCTTCTATTTGGCTTTGCATGAAGTTGTTAGGAAAGATGGTGGCTTCTTTTGAGGCCATTCCTTATGCGCAGTTTCATTCAAGAATGATGCAAAACAGTATTCTGTCAATTTGGAACAAGAAGACCCAGGCTTTGGGCTTTTCAATGCGCTTATCCCCCGAAGTGCGTCAGAGCCCCAATTGGTGGTTGATATCCAGCAATCTTCAACAGGGGAGATCCTTTCTACCAGTATCCTGGAGGGTGGTAACGACGGATGCAGGCCTTCTAAGCTGGGGAACAGTCCTAGAAGAAGCATCTGTCCAAGGGAAGTGGTCCAAATCAGAGAGGACCTTGCCCATCAATATTCTAGAAATTTGGGCAGTACATCTGGCCCTAGAGGCCTGGATGCTCAGACTACGGAATTGTCCTGTCAGAATCCAATCCGACAATGCCACAGCTGTGGCCTACATCAATCACCAGGGGGGAACAAGAAGTCGTGCAGCCCAAAGAGAGGGGAATCATGCTCTATCTTGGGCAGAAAACAACATCCCTTGGGTATCTGCGATTTTCATTCCAGGGATAGAAAATTGGCAGGCAGACTACTTGAGTCGCCAACAATTGTTTCTGGGGGAATGGTCCCTTCACCCCGACATCTTTCTGTCGATATGTCAGAGATGAGGTGTTCCGGACGTGGATCTGTTTGCGTCCAGATTCAACAACAAGGTCGACAACTTTGTGTCAAGGACAAGGGATCCGCTGACATGCGGAACAGATGCTTGGTTCTTTCCATGGGATCAGTTTCTACTGATCTATGCGTTCCCTCCTATTCTGCTGCTTTTTTTGCAGGTTCAAGCAGGAAGGGAAGGAGATGATTCTGGTGGCCCCAGTGTGGCCCAGGAAATCTTGGTTTGCTGAGATCATAAAGATGGCAGTGGGGGACTCTTGGACCCTACCACTGTGGCCAGACCTTCTCTTGCAAAGTCCGGTATTCCATCCTATCTTACAAACGCTAAATTTAACGGTTTGGCTATTGAGTCCCACATTACAAAAGATCGTGGGTCGACAGTAGTTTCTACCTTGGTTAATGCTAGGAAACTGGCCTCCAGGGTCATATATTATAGACTCTGGAAGGCATATGTCTCCAGGTGTGAATCCAGGCGTTGGCACCCCATGGAATGAGTCATGGGTGAAGCTGGCCCTGAGTACTATCAAAGGCCAGATTTCGGCCTTATTGGAATTTTCTCAATGGCCTCTTGCTTCTCACTCTCTGGTTCGTAACTTTATTCAGGGGATAGCATGGATTAATCCTCCAGTCGGACACCCCTGAACCCTTGGGATTTGAACTTAGTCCTGTCGGCGTTACAAAAACAGCCTTTTGAGCCTATGCGGGATATTCCCTTGGTCCTCTTGATGAGGAAAATCTTTTTTTGGTTGCCATATCCTCTGCTAGAAGAGTCTCGGAGTTGGCGGCTCTTTCTTGTAAAGAGCCCTATTTGGTTATTCATAAGGATAAGGTGGTATTGCAGCCTCATCCTAGATTCCTACCAAAGGTAGTGACAGGTTTTCATTTAAACCAGGATATTGTTCTACCTTCTTATTTTCCAGAACCTCGGTCTGTGGAAGAGAGGTCACTACATTTTCTTGATGTAGTGAGATAGCGGTCAAGGTCTACTTAAAGGTGACCGCTCAGATTTGCAAAACAGATGTTTTGTTTGTATTGCCAGACGGTCCTAAAAGAGGACAGGCAGCATCAAAATCTACTATTTCCAAATGGATTTGTCAAGTGATTGTTCAGGGTTATGGTTTAAAGAGGAAAATTCCTCCTTTTCATGTTAAAGCGCACTCCACCAGGGCTGTTAGTGCTTCTTGGGCAGTGCATCACCAGGTCTCCATGGCTCAGATCTGCAAGGCCGCAACTTGGTCTTCAGTCCATACATTTACCAGATTCTATCAAACTGATGTAAAAGGTCATGAGGATACCGCCTTTGGGTGCAGTGTACTGCAGGCTGCAGTATGACTCCTCATGTCTCTTAATGCCCTACTTTTTGTTGTGTCTCCCTACCTTCAGTTGCCATTGCTATGGGACATCCCACATAGTAACTACTATGGCTCTGTGTCCTGTGATGTACGATAAGAAAACAGGATTTTTATAACAGCTTACCTGTAAAATGCTTTTCTTTGAAGTACATCATGGGACACAAGGGTCCCTCCCTTCTTTGGTATACACACTGTGGCAGCACGCAGGTAAAATATCCTGGTTGTATTCAGGATGGGAAATATGTGTGTCCTAGATTCAGGCTTTATGCAGACTTTTACAATTAGAGGGGAAGAGTTAATGAGCCCAGCTGTAGTAAGTGGGCTCATTAAGACCTCTACAAAAAACCCCAGCATGCATAGGGAGATGCTCCATCCTGGAACCAGTTTTGTGTGTATAGACTGGGGAGTCTGAGATCTGTTCTGTGCGGTGAGTTAACGCCTGTGTGGCAAACCCCTACAATAGAGACAGGGACTGGGGCAGCACAAGGCTGCACCCAGTTGTTAGACAGGGAGTCTACGTGTGTAGTTAGAGGTCAAGCTGACCAGGATTTATTTTCTTGTTTTATTTTGTTTGGCTGTTATATGTATCACTGCATGTAGCCTAAATAAACCGGATCTTTTGTTTTTTGCACCTACACCGCTGTCTGCTGTGCCTGACTTTGTGTTGTGAACCCATCCAGGGGGTCACACACACCCGCTACCGAGCGAACCCCCTCACAGTTGGTGGAGAATTTTGGCAGTTTTTTTTTTTTTTTTTTTTTTTGTTAAGGCCAGCATGGAGGAGATACTGAGACAGCTGGCTCTAGCAAATGCAAACCAGCAGCAAACAAATGCAGCTTTACAAAAGAGCCTTGCAGCTCAACAACAAGCCCAGCAGCAGGCAAATGCAAATCAGCAGTAGACAAATGCAACTTTGCAGCAGAGTTTGGAAGCTCAGCAACAAGCCAATGAAGCAAGTGGGTACAATAATACCGCAACCTTTGGTGTGAGCCGTTTACTGACAAAAATGACTGGAGAGGATGATCCGGAGGTGTTTTTGACCACATTTGAAAGGACTGCTGAAAGGGAAAAGTGGCCTAAGGAGCAATGGGCTGGACTGGTGGCCCCTCTGTTAACTGGGGAATCGCAGAAAGCTTATTATGACCTAGAGCCTGACCAAGCAAAAGACTATGTGGTGCTAAAAGCAGAAATATTGGCACGGCTGGGTGTCACCCTGGCAGTCCGGGCTCAGCGTGTGCATAACTGGACTTTTCAGGTTGGAAAACCTCCCAGGTCTCAAATGTATGATCTCATTCACCTGAGCAGGAAGTGGCTGCAGCCAGAGATTTTGACCGCACCAAACATTGTGGAACGTGTGGTTATGGATCGTTTCCTGAGAGCTCTTCCTACTGCCATCCAAAAATGGGTAAGCCATGGAGACCCAGAAAATACAGATAAACTTGTGGATCTGGTTGAGAGGTACTTGGCTACAGAGAACTTGACCACCTCTTCCAGGGACTCACGGACTTTCCCCCCTAAGACCAGATCATCCCCAGTGGCGGGTAAGATGACTCCAAGGGGTGAGGGTGGAGAGAGTGAGAGAGTGGGAGTTCTACCTAAGGTCTGGCGGGAGCAGCCCAGGAAGCCCATGCTGCAAGAGGCAGCGAAAAAAATTATTTGCTACCGCTGCCGGCAAGAGGGACATATTGCAGCCAATTGCCCAGTTGTGGATGAGCCTATGCAATGTGACTTTATAAGGGAGAGATGTCAGTCGCTGTTTGCGACAGTTGCATGCACTGCCATTCGGGGACCTGAGAAACATTTATGTAAAATGTGTATTAATGGTAGACATGTTGATGTGTTGCTAGATTCAGGTAGCCTGGTAACATTGATAAAAGCTGAATTAGTTACTACAGAGGTCTCTGGGAAGAACAGGGTGGCTGTTATTTGTGTGCATGGGGACACCCGAGAGTATCCTGTAACTTCAGTGTTTTTTGAGACCCCCAAAGGTAACCTCTCTCATCAGGTGGGGTTAGTGTCTCAGTTACCACATGATGCTATTGTGGGAAGGGATTTTCCAAAATTCTGGGAACTCTGGGATTGTCCTGAGGCCCCCATTGGTGCCCCTATAAACCAGGAAGATGACCAGAATTCCTCTGGGAGTGGTGAGGACTCTCCTGAATTTCCCTTGTCGGTATTGGCAGGGGAAACTCGAGAAACTGGGGAGGAGCCAACATCCTCAGATGAAAACATGCCGTCTGTGGAGTTTTCGGATCTTGAGGTTCACAGGGAAAATTTTGCCACAGAACAGTTAAAAGACCCCACCCTAATAAAGGCACGGGAAAATGTGGTGAAAATAGATGGCGAGTTAGTGAACCCAGATAAGACTTGCCCTTATCCTTACTTCACTATGGAAAGGGACCTGCTGTATCGAGTGGCTCAAAGGGCAGAAGAAACCATTGAGCAACTTGTAGTGCCCAAACCTTACAGGAAGTTGGTGTTAGAATTGGCTCATGGACACATTCTGGGAGGTCATCTGGGGACAGAGAAAACCAGAGAGAGGGTATTGCAGAGATTCTATTGGCCTGGGGTCATGAAGGAAATAGAAAAGTATTGTTCCTCCTGCCCTGTGTGTCAGAAGTCGGCACCTATGCCACATTTCCGTAACCCACTGGTACCTCTTCCTATCATTGAGGTCCCCTTTGAGAGGATCGCAATGGATTTGGTAGGTCCGATAATGAAGTCTGCTAGGGGGCATCAGTACATTTTGGTTATATTGGACTATGCCACCCGTTATCCGGAAGCAATTCCTCTCCGAAATACCTCGGCCAAAACCATAGCCAAAGAGCTATCCCTTGTTTTTAGCCGCGTGGGTATTTGTAAGGAACTGCTTACGGACCAAGGTACACCCTTTATGTCCCGGGTTATGAAAGAATTATGCAAGTTGTACAAAGTGAAGCAATTGCGTACATCTGTGTATCACCCCCAAACAGATGGGTTGGTTGAAAGATTCAACAAAACCCTAAAACAAATGTTAAAGAAGGTGGTGGATAGAGATGGAAAGAATTGGGATTGTCTAATACCCTATCTGATGTTTGCCATTAGGGAGGTACCCCAATCCTCTACGGGTCTCTCACCCTTCGAGTTGCTCTATGGGAGACACCCAAGAGGGCTGCTGGATATCGCCAAGGAAACTTGGGAAAATGAGAGTTCTCCTCACAGGAGTGTGATTGAGCATGTCGCCCTGATGCAAGATAGAATTGCACAGGTAATGCCAATTGTAAAGGAACATTTAACCCAAGCGCAGTTAGCACAGCAGAGAGTGTACAACCGTGGGGCCAAGACACGTACTTTTTCCCCGGGGGATAGGGTCTTGGTGCTAGTCCCTACGGTTGAAAGCAAATTTCTGGCCAAATGGCAAGGTCCATATGAAGTAATTGAAAAAATTAGTGAGGTGAACTACAGGGTTAGACAGCCAGGAAGGCGAAAGCCGGAGCAGATCTATCACGTCAATCTGCTGTAAGCCTGGAGGGATAGGGAATCCCTAGTCGCAGAGACTTTGTCACAAGTACAGCCTGATTGCTTAGTTCCTGAGGTTGGGATAGCAGACACCTTATCGAAACCCCAACAACAGGAGGTTAAAGAGTTTGTACTTCGTAACAAAGAGATTTTCTCTGAGCTTCCGGGACAAACATCTGGCGTAGAGCATGACATTATCACCCCGCCAGGAGAAAGGGTAAAACTAAAACCTTATAGAATACCAGAGGCCCGACAGGAGGCAATACGTGGGGAGGTTCAAAGGATGCTGGAATTGGGTGTGATAGAGGAGTCCCAGAGTGACTGGTCCAGTCCTATTGTACTAGTGCCCAAACCTAATGGGAGCTGGTGGTTTTGTAACGATTTTAGACAATTAAATAAAGTTACAAAATTTGACACCTACCCCATGCCACGTATAGATGAGTTGGTTGACCGGCTGGGAACAGCCCGATATATGACAACTCTTGATCTCACCAAAGGGTATTGGCAAATTCCCCTGGCCGAGTCGGCCAAGGAGAAAACTGCGTTTGTAACCCCACATGGGGCATTCCAATATAAGAGAATGCCGTTTGGGTTACAGAATGCACCGGCAACATTCCAGCGGAAAATGGATAAGATTCTGAGGCCCCATCATAAATATGCTGCAGCTTACCTGGATGATGTGATTATCCATAGCACAGACTGGGTCTCACATTTGCCAAAAGTACAAGCAGTCCTAGACTCTATCCGGGAAGCTGGGTTTACGGCCAATCCAAAGAAGTGTACCATTGGACAGGAGGAGGCCAAATATCTTGGGTACACTATTGGGAGGGGGGTGATAAAACCCCAAGTCAATAAAGTCGAGGCCATACAGAGTTGGCCACGTCCCAACAGCAAGAAACAGGTACGAGCCTTTCTGGGAATCGCTGGCTATTATCGACGATTCATTCCCCATTTTGCTTCTCAGGCTGTGCCCCTCACCAACCTGACAAAAGGGAAAGAGTCGGTTATGGTTAAATGGTCCCCAGAGGCTGAGGAAGCATTTCAGTCCTTAAAAATAGCCTTATGTAGCCAGCCAGTGTTGTACTCACCAGACTTCTCTAAGGACTTTGTTGTACAAACTGATGCATCAGACGTTGGGTTAGGAGCAGTGTTATCCCAGGTCTGGAACGGGGAAGAGCACCCAGTCATTTACCTCAGCAGGAAGTTAAAGTCCCATGAGGTAAATTACTCCACGATTGAGAAGGAATGTTTAGCAGTGAAGTGGGCTCTAGATTCCCTTCGGTACTATCTGCTAGGTAGGCACTTTGACCTGGTGACTGATCACGCTCCTTTAAAGTGAATGGCTCAAAACAAGGAGACCAATAGAAGGGTAAATAGGTGGTTCCTGGCCCTACAGGAATTTAACTTTACAGTTAAGCATCGCCCTGGTGTTAAAATGGGGAATGTGGATGCTTTGTCTCGGATACATGCGTGTCTGACTGCTTGTGTTACAACCCCAAGGTTGAAACAAGAGGGGGAGGTATGTGGCAGCACGCAGGTAAAATATCCTGGTTGAATTCAGGATGGGAAATATGTGTGTCCTAGATTCAGGCTTTATGCAGACTTTTACAATTAGAGGGGAAGAGTTAATGAGCCCAGCTGTAGTAAGTGGGCTCATTAAGACCTCTACAAAAAACCGCAGCATGCATAGGGAGATGCTCCATCCTGGAACCAGTTTTGTGTGTATAGACTGGGGAGTCTGAGATCTGTTCTGTGCGGTGAGTTAACGCCTGTGTGGCAAACCCCTACAATAGAGACAGGGACTGGGGCAGCACAAGGCTGCACCCAGTTGTTAGACAGGGAGTCTACGTGTGTAGTTAGAGGTCAAGCTGACCAGGATTTATTTTCTTGTTTTATTTTGTTTGGCTGTTATATGTATCACTGCATGTAGCCTAAATAAACCGGATCTTTTGTTTTTTGCACCTACACCGCTGTCTGCTGTGCCTGACTTTGTGTTGTGAACCCATCCAGGGGGTCACACACACCCGCTACCGAGCGAACCCCCTCACAACGCGCATTGCTTGGCTACAAAACTGAGGTACTCCCAGTAGTGGGAGGGGTTATATAGGGAGTGCACTGTTTGTCTTAGGGCGTGCCAGTGTCCATCACCTGAAGGTGGCCTATAACCCACATAGTAACTACTATGGTTCTGTGTCCCGTGATGTACTTCATAGAAAAGGATTTTATAGGTATGTGGAAAGCTAATCCTGTTATTGGTGATAGAGGGGGTGGCAAGAGAGAGGGGGTGCTGTGGAATCATGGGAGATTCACATTTTCTATTTTTCACGCTATTATAATTAATTTATACTTTCATGCCGAAGCACTTTGCAGGCGCTTTGCAGGCGCTTCAGCAGTGCTGCCCTTGCATTCCAATGGGCAGGGGCGGTTTACAAGCAGTGTGTACACCGCTCGCAAACCGCCCCCAAAGATGCTGCTTGCAGGACTTTTCCTAATGTTCTGCAAGCGCACTGCCCCAGTGTGAAAGCACTCAGGCTTTCACACTGGGACTGTAGATGAGGCATTAGTCAGGTGCTTTACAGATGCTATTTTTAGCACTAAAGCGCCTGAAAACTCCCCAGTGTGAAAGAGGTCTAAGTCTAAGTATTTGGCTTTAGCAGGAGGCAGCTTGTTTGCTGAAGGGTTGGAGAGTGGTACAACAAGAGGTGTTTGCAGGCAGCAGTGAAGCATGGTGGAGGTTCCTTCCAAGTTTGAGGCTGCATTTCTGCAAATGGAGTTGGAGCTATGGCCAGGATCAGTGGTGTGCACAGCAATCAAGCCATACTATCAGGAAGGCGCATGATTGACCACAAATGTATTCTACAACAGGGCAATGACCCCAAAAATGTCCTCATTAACCACTTCAATACTGGACACTTTCACCCTCTTCCTGCCCAGGCCAATTTTCTGATTTCTAAGCTGTCTTTTGGTGGTACTTAACTGCTCATATGACGTCCTCCCCAAAACACATTTCGCGCGTGCCCCACAGGATATGCTGCTGCATGATCTGTAATCCGCTGTGTCCTATGACAGATCAGGGCACTGGTCCACTGCCAGTACCATGTGATCACTGTGACCAATCTTTGCAGATCACATGAAAATTGTACACAATGGATGGCTTGCATTCATGACATTCATTGTGTACTACTGTGTTGATCTCTGTGATTGGTCACAGTGGTTGCATATTACAGACAGTTAATCACAGCCTATCTGTACCATGTGATTAGAGTATGCAAATTAAAATACGTAAGAAAAGAAAATGTAATAAAAAAGAAAAAAGTATTTTAAAACCTTTTTTTTTTACATCCTGTCACTAGTCACACACCAGTTAAATTATGGTGCTGTACTGTACTGGTGACAGTGTGTAAAAAAAATTGTAAAAAAAACTGTCTAAGGTCATTTGGGGGGTATTTGTACTGTCCTGGCATTTTAAATCCTCAATAATTAATATAGGCAGTCAGTACATCAGGACCGATCAGTTTTCAAATATATATATATATATATATATATATATATATATATATATATATATATAAAATACACTGAGCAAAATTATAAAACGCAACACTTTTGTGTTTGCCCCTATTTATAATGAGCTGAACTCAAAGATATACGACTTTTTCTATGTACACAAAAGTCCTATTTCTCTCAAATAATCTTCACAAATCTGTCTAAATCTGTGTTAGTGAGCACTTCTCATTTGCCAAGATAATCCATCCACCTCACAGGTGTGGCATATCAAGATTATACAGCATGATTATTGCACAGGTGTGCCTTAGGCTGGCCACAATAAAAGGCCACTATAAAATGTGCAGTATTGGGGGGTCCAGGAGGGGGCGAAAAACCTGTCAGTATCTGGTGTGACCACCATTTGCCTTACGCAGTGCAGCACATCTCCTTTGCATAGAGTTGATCAGGTTGTTGATCGTGGCCTGTCAAATGTCGGTCCATTCCTCTTCAATGGCTGTGTGAAGTTGCTAGATATTGGCAGGAACTGGAACACGCTGTTGTATACGCTGATCCAGAGCATCCCAAACATGCTCAATGGGTGACATGTCCGGTGAATGTGCTGGCCATGCAAGAACTGGGATGTTTTCAGCTTCCAGGAATTGTGTACAGATCCTTGCAACATGGGGCTGTGCATTATCATGCTGCAACATGAGGTGGTGGTCGTGGATGAATGGCACAACAATGGGCCTCAGGATCATATCGCAGTATCTATGTGCATTCAAAATGCCATAAATAATATGCACCTGTGTTCCTTATCCATAGCATACGCCTGCCCATACCATAACCCCACTGCCACCATGGGCCACTCGATCCACAACACTGACATCAGCAAACCGCTCACCCATAGGACACCATACATGCTGTCTGCCATTTGTCCTGTACAGTGAAAACCAGGATTCATCCATGAAGAGAACACCTCTCCAAAGTGCCAGACGCCATCAAAAGTGAGCATTTGCCCACTCAAGTCGGTTATGATGACAAACTACAGTCAGGTCGAGACCCCGATGAGGTTGACGAGCATGCAGATGAGCTTCTCTGAGATGGTTTCTAAAAGTTGGTGCAGAAATTCTTTAGTTATTGGAAATGATTGTTGCAGCAACAGCCCCGGTTCGGACCAGAACTATAGTGAATAGGCAAACAATTCGGACGAACACACACACCGTTAAAGTCTATGGGATATGAACATGAAAAATAAAAAGTGTTCATTTTAAAGGCTTATATGCTAGTAATATGGCATAATCAAGGCAAAAAAAGTCTTAAAAAGGGCCGTTTTTTTGGGAGCAGTGATTTTAATAATGCTTAAAGTGAAACAATAAAAATGAAATATTCCTTTAAATATCTTGCCTGGGGGGGTGTCTATAGTATACCTGTAAAGTGGCGCAGTTTTCCCGTGTTTAGAACAGTAACACAGCAAAATGAAATTTCTAAAGGAAAAAAGTAATTTAAAACTGATCGCGGCTGTAATGTAATAGATAAAACTCATTTAAAAAAAAATCATGGGTCCCCCCCCCCCGGTACACTACCAGGCCCTTTGGGTCTGGTATGAATATTAAGGGAAACCCTGAACCAAAATTTTTAAAAAAATTGCGCGGGGGTCCTCCCCAAAATCCATACCAGGCCCTTCAGGTCTGGTATGGATATTAAGGGGAAACCTGCGGCAAATTTAAAAACAATGGTGTAGGGATCCCCCCAAAACCCATACCGGACCCTTCAGGTCTAGTATGGATTTTAAAGGGAGCCCTTCACCAAAATAAAAAAATGGCATAGGGTTCCCCCAAAATCCATACCAGACCCTTATCCGAGCACGCAACCTGGCAGGCCGCAGGAAAAGAAGGGGGACAAGAGAGCACCCCCCCTCCTGAACCATACCAGGCCACATGCCCTCAACATGGGGAGGATGCTTTGGAGTCCCTCCCAGAGCACCTTGTCCCCATGTTGATGGGGACAAGGGCCTCATCCCCACAACCCTTGCCCGGTGGTTGTGGGGGTCTGCGGGCGGGGGCTTACCGGAATCTGGAAGCCCCCTTTAACAAGGGGACCCCCAGATCCTGTTAACTCATGTGAATTGGTAACGAATACATTATACCCCTAACAATTCACAAAAAAAGTGTTAAAAATAGTAAAAATGACAAGAGACACTTTGGGACAAGTCATTTATTAAAAAATAAAAATGTCCTGCGATATAAATCCATCTAACGCCACCCGACAGACTGAAAAAAGAAAAAAAAAAACTCTAACAGCTCCGCCTCCATGGTAGGCTCCCACCAAGTGACACTTCTTCTCGATGACAGCTGTTACATAGCTGAGGGCGGAGCCACCCAGTGACGTAAACGTGTGACCCCGCCCCCTACACCACATGACGTCAGAGGAAGACGAGGTCATCCGTTTACGTCACTGAGCAGCCCTGCCCTCATCTATATAAAAGCTGTCATCGAGAAGAAGCGTCACTCGGTGGGAGCCTCCCATGGAGGTGGAGCTGTTGCATTTTTTTTTCTTTTTTCGGTCCTAAGTGTCTCTTGTCATTTTTACTATTTTTGTCACTTTTTGTTTTGTGAATTGTTTTTTTTAATTTTGGTTTGGGGTTCCCCTTAATATTTATACCAGACCCAAAGGGCCCGGTAATGAACCCATGACATTTTTTTCAATGAGTTTTATCTATATTGCCAAGACCCGACAATTCATTACAGCCGTGATTAGTTTTAAATGACTTTTTTCCTTTAGAAATGTAATTTTGCTGTGGCACTGTTCTAAACACGAAAAAACTGCACCACTTTACAGGCATACTATAGACACCCCCCAGGCACAATATTTAAAGGAATATTAAATTTTTATTGTGTCACTTTAAGCATTATTAAAATCACTGCGCCTGAAAAAATTGCAGTTTTTAAAACTTTTGTTTGCATTGATACATGTCCCCTGGGGCAGGACCCAGGTCCCCAAACACTTTTTATGACAAGCATATAAGCCTTTAAAATTAGCACTTTTGATTTTTCATGTTAGTGTCCCATAGACTTTAACTTTTTCTAATTTGCCACAAACACTGCATAATGTTCACTGTTCGCTGAATGTCCAAACAACTAAGTTCGGCCCAAACTTATGCTCGGGCTGAACTGTTCACCCATCCCTACTGTCAAGCTTGAACCGAAGGATCAGCATGGCAGATATATGATCAGCCTATTCTGAGTTCAATGACAAATGTATTTGAACCTTTTCAGATCTGCATTTGACCTTGCCCAACCTTTTAGAAACTGCTTTTGCATTCCTATTGACTCCTATTGGGAAAGAAGTATCTGAAAAACGTACATCATTCGGCTGCTTTTATGCTAATCTTCTGAAAACTGTGGGCCAATTACCAACCTGATTTTTCAGCACGCAAGTCCTGCAGTACATACAGGGCCACTGGACTTAATGTAATTGATATATTGGGGTCTGCAATAAAAATTACTATAACAGTTATTGACACTGGAGTTTAAGAAAAAGTAGAGAGACCTACCTGTGGAACAACCCCAAATGCTTTCCTCCACTTCTGCAGTGGTATTTTACTCCAAGATAACCCATCAATCTGAATATCTCCTTCGGTGGATAGCAGCCTCAAGAGTGCAGACAACAATGTGCTCTTTCCTGAACCAGTTCTTCCTAACAAACCAACCTAGAATGTCAGATATTTAAGATATGAATGTAATGTATGTATTTTAATGCCATTTTACTTCAGAGAAAGATAAATATGATCAAAATGCACAAATGTAGCTTGGAATACTTTTGACCTTACGCAGTATGCAGTGCAAGAAACAAAACTATAAGGCCGCGTACACACGGGCGGACTGTCTGCCCAACTTAGTCCGCTGAAACGTGTTTCAGCGGACAATCCGCTCGTGTGTGGGCTTCAGCGGACTTTTTCAGCGGACAGTCTGGCGGACTAAGTCTTTCGGAATTTCCGTAATTTTGTCCGTCCAAACTTGGTTTCAGCGGACAGTCCGCTCGTGTGTAGGCAAGTTGGACGGACTAAGTATGGCGCATGCTCAGAAAGGATTTACACGCCAAAGGTTGCATTGCAGTGTATTGGACGTCGAATTTCTAGTCCCGTCATACGTGCCGTACACGTCATCGCGCAAGCTTTCGGCGGACTGTCTGCTCATCGTGTGTGGCCAAGTCCGTTCATTCAAAAGTAGGACAGATTGTCTGTCGGATTGTCTGACGAACTTAGTTGGCCAGACAATCCGCCCGTGTGTACGCGGCCTAAGAGTTGGAGAGTGCAGAACCAATCCCAATTTAATTTACTGACGTTAGAGTAATACAGTACGGATTTTGGTTCTTTGCAATAGGTACTGCACTCTGCACATTACTTTGCTCCTTGCTCTATGTGTTATTGGAGGCTGTTTAAATTAATAAAACAATAAAAAAAAAACTCTACTTTACAAGGAAACTCTATCATTATGGAAATGCACAATGGCTGAACAATGAATTATCAACAAATACATTGTACAGTGATACTCTTAAAACTCATGTACACAGACATTTTGAGGCACAGATATGCGCTAGTGGAAACATACTAGCTATTTTCTGCATCCAGGAGTTGCAGGCAAAGCATACAGCCGGCAAAGCATACAGCCAGCCACATAAGTAAATGGCTTCACGCGAACAAATGCAGATGCACATGCGAGTATGGTGATTCAAAGAAAGTCCGGATGTCTGCGCTGAAACATTAAACTCTACTTTATTAATCCTGAATAAAACAGCATATAAAAACCATTAAAAAAACACAGCAGGGAGAAAAGGGTTCACATGTTTTGCACTAACCTCAGCACTTTATCATAACTATGCTGAGGTTAGCACGAAACGCGTTAACCCTTTTCCCCCTACTGTGGTTTTGTATGGTGTTTTAATGCTGATTTATTTGGGATTAATAAAGTGGATTTTAGTGTTTCAGTGTGGCCATCTGGACTATTTACTGAGCACTGCACAGGGGTGTGAACTGGGCCAAAACACACACTGGAGGTGTGTGGGGTGTTGGATTGAGTAGACCTACCTAGAGCAGCTGCCTCTCTTACATGCGAGTATCACCTATTCCTTTTAAAACAGAACCTCTGCATTTAAGTAATGTCATACATGCATTCACATGTAAATACCGATAAAAGAAAGAATTGCCATTTACCCAAGTACGACGGAGACATTTGCTTCTATGGCCAGATGTACCTGCCACCTGGGGCTCCCTGGACTTGGAAAACTGCCAGGAATTTTACGCTAGAGCATATTTGTGTCTCAGGCCATGCATGTGCATGAGCCCATTTAACTAATTACAGACACATAAATTGTCAGGTCACCTGAAGCCAGGTGACAGATACACCCCAATGGAGTTGGAATGCACTGTCAATGTAGTGGACCCTATGGCTGACTGCTGCAGATGAAGCTCTGGTTGGTTCAGGAAAGCAGGTCCTCTGGAGCACCAACAAGGATCACACTGGGAGCTAGAGCTTGAAATTCTCCGGGGGCGCAGAATATAAGAGCCAGTAGGTGTTCATCAGAGCCCCTGATGGTGGGGATGGACTTACCTGCAACTGGCCCCCAGGGTCTCCCAGCTTACACTTATGGTAGGCTACTAGAGGACAGAGAGGAAGCAGCAGACCGAGACAACAAGGGGTAGTCAGGAGATAAGCCAAAAGGTCAGGGCAACAAGCAGGCAGGGATAGTCAAAGAACACACTAAAGGTTGGGATATGAAGCCGAGAGAGACATTAAAAACAAGCCAAGCTCAGTTAACAGGATCAGACATACTGTAGAGCACACAGCAGGACGCAGACAGGAAGCCAAACACACAATATCGATCAGCAAAGCCGGGTTGGACAGCATGGTGTTAAATAGTGTATCCTGTAGAGGCTAGAGTGGAGCCATGCTGAGGGAAGATTACTTAACCATGCAGGTGTGAGAGTGCAGGCCCTAAGGCTGATACACACACCAGAGGTAAGCAGACAAACAGGGCTTGAAAGTCTTACTACAGATTCATGACATTAATGTACAGTGCCTTGCGAAAGTATTCGGCCCCCTTGAACTTTTCAACCTTTTGCCACATTTCAGGCTTCAAACATAAAGATATAACATTTTTATTTTTTGTGAAGAATCACCAACAAGTGGGACACAATTGTGAAGTGGAACGAAATCTACTGGATTTTTGAAACATTTTTAACTAATAAAAAAATGAAAAGTGGGGCGTGCAAAATTATTCGGCCCCCTTGCGTTAATACTTTGTAGAGCCACCTTTTGCTGCGATTACAGCTGCAAGTCGCTTGGGGTATGTCTCTATCAGTTTTGCACATCGAGAGACTGAAATTCTTGCCCATTCTTCCTTGCAAAACAGCTCAAGCTCAGTAAGGTTGGATGGAGAGCGTTTGTGAACAGCAGTTTTCAGCTCTTTCCACAGATTCTCGATTGGATTCAGGTCTGGACTTTGACTTGGCCATTCTAACACCTGGATAGGTTTATTTGTGAACCATTCCTTTGTAGATTTTGCTGCATGTTTGGGATCATTGTCTTGTTGGAAGATAAATCTCCGTCCCAGTTTCAGGTCTTTTGCAGACTCCAACAGGTTTTCATCCAGAATGGTCCTGTATTTGGCTGCATCCATCTTCCCCTCAATTTTAACCATCTTCCCTGTCCCTGTTGAAGAAAAGCAGGCCCAAACCATGATGCTGCCACCACCATGTTTGACAGTGGGGATGGTGTGTTGAGGGCGATGAGCTGTGTTGCTTTTACACCAAACATATCATTTTGCATTGTGGGCAAAAAGTTTGATTTTGGTTTCATCTGACCAGAGCACCTTCTTCCACATGTTTGGTGTGTCTCCCAGGTGGCTTGTGGCAAACTTTAGACGAGACTTTTTATGGATATCTTTGAGAAATGGCTTTCTTCTTGCCACTCTTCCATAAAGGCCAGATTTGTGCAGTGTACGACTGATTCTTGTCCTATGGACAGACTCTCCCAC